>NC_044553.1:81444134-82123062 GCF_007565055.1 Rhinopithecus roxellana | reverse complement strand
TCTCTTTGCTGGGCACTTATTTTTCTTCCTGCCACCATGTGAAGAAGGACCTGTTTGCCACCATGATTGTAAGTTTCCTGAGGCCTCTCCAGCCCTGTGGAACTGTGAGTTGATTAAACCTTTCTCCTTTATAAATTAACCAGTCTTGGGTATGTCTTTATTAGCAGCATGAGAACAGACTAATATAATATTACAAAGAATATAGGTTTTTGGAATCAGAAGACCCACATTCAAGATTCTGCTTTCCCACTTACTAACTCTGTTACTTCAGGCAAGTTGCTGACCCTAAGCTCTGAGATGGAAACAATAGTAACACCTGGCCTACACACTGACGGCAGGAGCCATAGGACTCCTGGATAAAACAGACAAAAAGGTCTCATCAAATTTTTTAGTGGAAAAAGTGGGAAACCATAAAGCCATAAACAATTTTAGCTATCATTATTATCATGTGGCTATTAACTTCCCAAATTCCCATAGTGCAGAGTGAGAAAATAAAAAAGAAATTAACGAAATCTATAAAGACTTCCCTCTTGCTCCTAGCTACATCCCTTAGATTTAGTCCTGCCCCTATATAAGCAAAATAACTGCATGTAACTGGCTTCACCTGTGTGTACACTGACTGCTAGGGACACACTGAGGGAACAGAAAGGGGCCATTTAGGGAATGACCACCAAACAAAAAGGCAGATCTCTGGTAGACTAGGAGTCTCTGAACTCCCTGGTTGGTTTGGGCTTGAAATACTTTTCATAAAAACACAAAAAATGCCACACAATTTCAGACCTATGGTATTTTTAGCCCATATTCTATTTCTGATTCTGATGTCAAAAGACACTGGAAGGATGTTCTGATAACTATTCTCAAGGTCGAAGTATCCCTATATCAAGTTAACCTTCCTCTAGAAGTCCACTGTAGAATCAAGAAACATTTCCAGAACCTCTCATATTTCCAGCTGACAGGGTGAGACATCCCACTGGCAATTGCCCAACTGCATTCTTCTCTGGTTTGGATAATTAAGTAGATACCAAGCAGGAAGGTGGGCATGCTAGAATCAAGGTGGTCCGTCAGACTTGGTCCAGAGGTCCCAGTGGGTGAGGTCTACTAATTCAATGTGTATCTTTTTTCTTTTTTTTTTTTTCTTTTTTTTTTTTTTTTTTACCTTCTCTTTGGCCCTGAGTTGGTCAAACATCTCCTGAATCTCGTGTTTCCAGTCATCCTGCAGGCAGTGGAAGGAGTCCTTGGGCATTTCAAAGAAACCAGACTCCTCTATGGTGGTTAGCTGGTCCAGGATATTCGTGAAAGATGGTCGTGAGTGGGGATCAGGATTCCAGCAGTCTGAATAGAACATGTGAATACTCAGACAGCATGATTGGTCAGAGGCAAACATATAAGACTTAGGCTATTACGTGGCCTCACTTCCCAGAAAACTACCTCTTACTTCTTCCAGAAACAGAGATCAGAATTTAGGTAACCTCAAATAAGGCTCAGGAAGTAAAGCAAACTGGCCACCATTACAACCATAACAAGTGAAAATGGAAAAGAAATGCAGCAGTTCTGTACTCATTCCATTCTGGCTGTTAATTAAGGGTAAGAAAAGTGAGCCCAAAGAGTTTTCTTATACAAAGCACCACCACAACACAATTTACCATGTTACTACCTGATTCAAGAATAGATGGCCGGGCGTGGTGGCTCAAGCCTGTAATCCCAGCACTTTGGGAGGCCGAGACGGGTGGATCACAAGGTCAGGAGATTGCGACCATCCTGGCTAACACAGTGAAACCCCGTCTCTACTAAAAAATACAAAAAACTAGCCGGGCGAGGTGGCGGGCGCCTGTAGTCCCAGCTACCCAGGAGGCTGAGGCAGGAGAACGGCATGAACCCAGGAGGCGGAGCTTGCAGTGAGCTGAGATCCGGCCATTGCACTCCAGCCTGGGCGACAGAGCCAGACTCCGTCTCAAAAAAAAAAAAAAAACAAAGAATAGACAAATGAGGAATGCTGCCCTGGGCTTCAGTTTCCCATAAATAAATGAATTAGCCTTCCCCCACCCACAATGGGATGATGAGGAGGTGAGGATGAAAAGCATTCTAGTGGGAGTCAGGGAAAGTGAATTCTATCTAATCCCAGCTCAGCCACTCCCTAATGGGGCGGCCACCTATCCACTCAACTTCGCTTAGCTTTAGATTCCTTAGTTACAAAATTATGGGGTCTGACTAGAAGACTAAATTTTAGAGTTCTTTCTCCGAAGATGTTCTTCACATCTCTTTAAGGTATTCAGAGGTCCTGACATAAAAGTTACTGTACTTTCTGATTTTGCATTGCATAATAATATGCTAAATACCGGATAGCAGGCTTTTGTTACTAATTTCACTTCTACAGTGCCTGGAGATGTGACCTCCTTGCAGCAGGGTGTGGACATCATCTTGAAGAAGCCTTTCTAGTTGCCCATAGGATTCCTCCTTAGGTGACTGAAACTTTATCTCCTCTTTCAGTAACTGATCTCATAGAATTGGCCAAACTCTACCCAGTGATTATAAGAGGCAAAGTGTCTCCAGTTTGGTTCAGGCCAGGGTTTACTTACCTTCCATGAGTTTGGCAAAAGGCTCTGGGCATGTAGAAGGAATAGGAAGGGCGAGTTTGTTCATGGCCACTCCATAAGCGACCGCTAAGCCATCAATGCCTCGAAAGGGCACCTCACCAGTCAGCAACTCCCAAAGTAGCACCCCGTAGCTAAGGAGAGGAAGAAGACAGAAGCCATGTAATAAACTTCAGGTACAACTTCACTGCAATAGCTCATGAGTCTTTTCTGAGCATCCCACATTCTCCCCAACACATAGTGAGACTAATGAAACAGAAATACTAATGTGATATAAAAGGGAAACCATAAAGCCTACTAGCTAAAAGCAAAATCTCCGGAGTCAAGCATACTTGCTTGGTTTTCAAGTTTTCTTCCATAATTCCTTAGCTATATGACCTTGGGCAAGGCACTACACCTCTTTAAGCCTCTAATTCCTCATCTGTAAAGCACAAATAACACTATCAGTCTGGCAAGGCTATTGTTGAATTAAATGAGCTACTATAGTGTTTAAATAAGTGCCCAATGGCCATAGCTCTTTCGTTATCATTATTGTTTTGTTTTTAAGATGGAGTTTCGCTCTTCGCTGAGGCTGGAGTGCAGTGGTGCGATCTCGGCTCACTGCAACCTCCATTTCCTGGGTTCAAGAGATTCTCCTGCCTCCACCTCCTGAGTAGCTGGGATTACAGGCATGTGCCACTACACCTGGCTAATTTTTGTATTTTTTGTAGAGACAGGGTTTCACCACATTGGCCAGGCTGGTCTCTGAAACTCCTGACCTCCTGTGATCCTCCCGCCTCAGCCTCTCAAAGTGCTGAGATTATAGGCGTGAGCCACTGCATCTGGCCTGTTATCATTATTATTAAAGAAATAAACTGGGAGAAGAGGCAGCCTCCCAAGTATAATTTTTTTTCTGTTTTAAGAAAACTTCAGCTTTTGTCACAGATACATTTTTTTCCCCAAAGTGCTAGGATTAACAGATTTTTTTTTTTAGCTTTACAAAAAGCAGAGCGCTAACCACTCAAAGCAGATTTTGTTCCTATAAAAGATTTCTTTAAATGCCCACTAGGTTGAATAGATTTCTGTCCCCAGATCAGTGTGAGTGGGTTCTTAACGGAGATCTTTGTCTAATTCAAAGAGAAAAGGTTCACAAGGGTAGATCACATCGGTAGAACAGAGCAGCGCATCGGCTGCGAGAACTTCAGTGTGCCCTCCCTATCTTTCAAGTCCACATAAAGAACTTCTTTTCTCGTGTCCTATGAGTCAGTGAATGTGGAGTACAAAGCTTAATGGAAGAATTATTCTGTGAATTCATGATCAGAACCAGACACAATCACACAGCACTCAGTCTTTCCAGGAATAAGTCAGGACGAGAAACCATGAGGCTATGAATAGTTAGAAGAATGGCTCTCCTTATGTTTTCAACACCAAACTCAACAATAAGTCTTGCAACCAGTAACAAAGGTCATATTCATTTAAACAATAATAATAGGACAGGCGTGGTGGCTCACGTCTGTAATCTCAGACTGTAAATTCAGCCTTTGGGAGGCCAAAGCAGGCAGATCACTTGAGGTCAGGAGATCAAGACCAGCCTGGCCAACATGGCGGAACTCCATCTCCACTAAAAATACAAAAGTTAGCCAGGTGTGGTGGTGGTACACGCCTGTAATCCCAGCTACTTGGGAGGCTGAGGTAGGATGGTCACTTGAATCTAGGAGGCGAACGTTGTAGTAAGCCAAGATCACACCACTGCACTCTAGCCTGGGTGACAGAGTGAGACTCTGTTTCAAAATAATCAATAATAATAATAATAATAAATCCAGTAGCTATTTATCACGAAACCTTATATTTGAAGATCGCGAAGACACTTTACAAACATCACTGTGAATCTCTACAATTCTGATAGCTATTATCAACATTTTGCACATGCGGAAAGCAAGTTTTAGACATGTTTAGGAGCATTTTACTAAGGGCATACACAGAGTACATCATGGTGGGCCCAGACCAGTTGTCAATTTCTTCCCCCTAGAATACCTTCTACCATTTCTCTGTTTGGTAAACTCTAATCATCTTTCAAGATCCAACTCAAATGTCCCATCATTTATTCATTCATCAGATGATGGCTTTACCCCAGTGAGGCCTTCAAATACTATCATTTTCTTTATGCACCTTACCAGGAAAAACCAAAATGCCTGGTAGCCAGTTGATCTTGACTTGTCTAGACAGGAGATGGATTTTAGTTTGGAGGCTTATGGGAATAGTGTTGGACACTTTATGATGCTTTCCCGACATCCCCAGATGTTACTCAGCCTGTTTGGGCTGCCATGCATTGTAGTTGTTTGTCTGCTAGCCTACGGGCTCCTAAAGACCAGGGAAAATTGTTTTTAATCTTTGCATTCTCAGGACCTAGCCCAAGCTCTGGTACACAGGAAGCACTCATAGATATGTGAGTGAGTGGGTGTGTGGGTATGGGAGTGAGCGCATGGTCAGACAGTCCTGCGGGCTGCCCTGGGTCCTCTAGAGGAAAACCCAAACATCATCAAGAATTGCACTATTACACTTCCTGACAAACCTTTCATGTGACTTATCCAGGTAGTGGTCATGCTGGGGAGCTTCTACCAAGTGACCTCCAGGAAATCTCAGCACTGCCAACCAGATTCCTAGGTCAAAGCCACTGTTATCCTCCATTGCTTGCTCTTGGAATTAATGCCCACCTCCATCCTGGAGAATAAAAACTAAAGGTCCCACAGAACCCCTTTCTCCCAACCAGGCAAAGACAGTAGTATCTGGGCCCTAACTACCTGGAAAGATCACAGAGTGTTTCATGTTCTGTTTGTGTCCCTGCATCCCTTCTGTGACAGTTTTCACACTGAGCTCTAAGTGCCCTGTGAAGGTGTCTCAGACCTTCTGGAAGCAAGTGTTGGGGGGGGTTGGGTGGGGGGGGCGTTAATGGGACTGGGACTGGCCCTATTGGCTCCAGCCAGGGCAGCTCTGGGCTTGTTTCTTTGTTTGTCTGCATTCTCTCCCACTTCAGAGGTTCTACAGCTAAAAGGAATGTTAGAACTACTGCCCAAGTAGGCAGAATGCTACCAGAGAAAGATTTAGACAGACTCAGGTCAAATGCCTGTTTTATCACTTAACAGCTATGTGCCATTAGAAGCAAGGTCGCCTCTCCAAACCTAATTTCCTCATCCCTGTAACAAAGACAGCAATACCGACCCTACAGAAGCGTTACAAGGAATCACTAACCCCAACAACTAACCCTCATCCAGAAGTTACCATCTATGGCTAGTAGACCTGTGGTTTCTCCGAAAGGGGCTGAAATGAGAATGTGTCTGAGGAGGCTTATGTAGAGCTACAGTGTTGGTGAGAGCTTTGCTGAGGGACACTGGCATTCAGAGAAGAAGCCTTTCTGGGGCTGACTATACTAGTTTTCCTCTGCCAATGTCCCTCTTTATTTTTACAATGGAAGGTGGGTGATATAAATGAAGACTTGGTATTCTGTTGGTAGGAAAAAAGACTGGAGAAATTCAAGAGAAATACAAGTTTACATGGATCTGAGCTCCAGGGAGAGGTGGGCAGTAGAAATGGATGTGATTTACCTCAGGTTTAGCCAACTTAGTTGCCCTCCCAAGGTTAAAAGGTCAAGAAGTCCTTTGAAGACCATTTGCAAGCAGCCTGGAAGAACTCGTTCAGCTAAGTCACTGCCTCCGAGTGCCTCCCCGCAACACAGACCCACCAGCTCCCACAGTGCTGCCAGTAATTTCCTAAAAGTCCTCACTGCCTAACTCAACCCTCAGAGAATTTACTCTTAGTCAATAATTAATCACCTCCCGAGGCTTGGTAATCCCTTCAACCATTTCCTAGGATCAGAGGAGGAGGGGTGTTTGATGTTTTTTCAAAGTGAGGAAAAGTGGACAGCCATCTTTCTTGACAAAAGGCACAGCAACTCCATGCCTGTGCTGGGCCAGAGCTCTATTTTGTAGTAACCTGCACCATCTCTCCACTGTCAGGTCAGGGTCCATGCTCTGAAAGGAGGTGACCAGTCTCCCTTGAATGAGGTGGGCTGGGGAATGTCTTGCCCTTGGTAATTATCTGTGATTCCACATTCTAGGAACCATACTATTTAATAATCTTTGACAAAGATAATTGTATTAATATATGTGAAAGCACTTTGTAAACTGAAAGTAGCATATAATTCTTCTTCTTAACTGAACCCTCATTCAAAACGATATATTAACATATATGTAATATACATTGATAAACTTATTGACATAACAACATATTTATTAATGTGATTACATGTTCATGTTACATTACATTCAAAAAGCAACTTACAAAACAGAAAGATCCCACTAGGGATAGGCCCACGAGCACATGAATAGGATAAACACACCCAAATATCAATACACATTATCTCTATAAGTGGGTTCAGGGTGATTTTCTTTTCCTGTCTTTTCTTGTTTATCCATATTTTCACATTTTTTCTATAGAAAACGTTTTACTATTGTAATTTTGAGACAGAGTCTCACTCTGTCGCCCAGGCTGGAGTGCAGTGGCACTGTCTCGGCTCACTGCAAGCTCCGCCTTCTGGTTCATGCCATTCTCCTGCCTCAGCTTCCCGAGTAGCTGGGACTACAGGCACCCACCACCACGCCTGGCTAATTTTCTGTATTTTTAGTAGAGACGGGGTTTCACCACATTAGCCAGGATGGTCTCGATCTCCTGACCTCGTGATCCGCCTGCCTCAGCCTCCCAAAGTGCTGGGATTACAGGCATGAGCCACCATGCCTGGCCACTATTGTAATTTTTTAAACTTAAAATGATTAAGGAAATGCCTCCACCTCATCCCACATCCAACAGGCAAGAAGGCCTTGTGGGACGACGCCCTCTGACTGTAACCACTGCTCTACCCACACAGCGCAAAGAAAGGGAACAATTTCAGCAATAGCCTTCTTGAGGCAGTTCCCGATCCAAGCAGACTGGGGAACTTACACAGCTAAGGATCCAGCCCTTTATCATCTCACCCTCCATCACAACATTTGCAGGAGAACTTTAGAAGCACACTCAAAGAGCAGAAAGACAAACCAGTTGGCCCTGGGCACCTGGAATAGCAGAGGCGCAGAGGCCCCCAGCTTTGGATGAGTTCCAGGAGGAGCGAGGTGTGGGGCACTCACTCAGCCAGTACCTGGCACAGGGCAAGCATTCCACAAACACTTCTTGGATGAGTCAGTGAGTTACAAGTCAGTTTGGGAAACAGCTTTGTACCAAGTTCCTAGGTATGCCCTGGCCTTCTCTGGGACACCCTGCTGGGCCCTAGGCACAGTGGGCTGATCATTCAGAAAAGGCTGCCTTAAGTGCAGGAACAAGACTGTACAGATGGTGGCATAACTACAAGCACAGATTGTCACTACACACATATCTAGTTCTAATCATAGCTTTATGTCTGCCACCTGGGTGAACTTAGGCATGTGACTTCAACTGTCTGAGCCCAGTTACCTCATCTGTAAAATGGAAATAATGATCCCTACTTTGGGGGATTCTTGTGAAGACTATAAAAGATGTATAACATTTACCACAGAGCCTAGCGCCCTTAAGCATTTGTAGGTGGTAACAACTGTCACCAGTGCACAAGCATTGCTGTATGTATAGCAGTGGGCACACATTTTCCTCTGCTAAAGGTGAGAGACCATTTGGAGCTACTTAGATGGGTAGACTTGAGGAAGGAGGAATGAAAGGCCCATTTAATGGGTTATAAATTGTGCCTTGAAGGAAATCCTGCAGCATAGAAGCTAAGACAGCTGAAAGGGAGCAGGGTGAATTATGTTTTCAAACCACAATCATCAACCAAACTGGGTCAGGAGGTCTAAGCCCTGGGAACAAGTCTAGACTAGAGCAACTAGAGACCTGCTGGCAGACCATGTGACAATATCCAAGACACACCATTCAAAGTGCTTCTGATTTGAGGTTTACCTCCAAGCGATTTCCTCTAGAGATTAGAATAATTTCATCAGATTCCTCTCACCAGAGGCTCTTCCTTCAAGCCTGCTTTTAGGATCATGGTTATAGGACAAGACCTAGAGGTTAGTCTTAGAACAAGAATACTTAGGGTAAAAGTTGAAAGGTCCTGCCCTTGTTCTTTCGGTGGAGAAAAAAGTTCTGCAATAGCCTTGTCCTTCCCTGTCTACCATTTCTGTCATCCTGAGAAGACTCTATATGAGGCATTTGTGCTTTCCCTTCCCACTGGGAAGGTGCTTGGATACATGACACAATTCTGTCCAAATCATCACCAGCAGAAACCTTTGGAGTGTGTGACAATAAAACCTGAGCAATTTCAGGGTTAGGCTGGGAAAAGAAACATAGTGGGAATATTGGAGGTAGAAAACAATCATGTTACTGAGAAGTCATGGTTTTCCATTAAAAAAGGCAAGAGAAAGTTGAGTGCGAAAAGCGGCTGCTTGTCCCCTCAAATCCACCCTTCCTGTCTTCCATAGTGGGGCACACAGTTGTCTAGCTAGAACATATATTTTTCTGCCTCCCTTGGAGCCAGGTGTGCCCACATAACCAGGTGCAGGCAATGGGGTGTGCAGAGATGTGTACAACTTCTGGATGGTCTCCAAATGAAAGATAAACTGTGCTTGCCATGAGTAAGTTCTCCTTCCTCTTTTATGAAAACTGTAATACACATGTAACAGTCACCCAATTTAACCATTCGGGCAAGATCAATGCACTGAGGGAATCTAAAAGAAGCTAGGTTCCTAAAAGATCTCATGGGGCACAGTTGCCCTGCTAGTGTGGGCTATCTAGACTAGTTTTTGAAAGAGAATATGCTTCTATGCTATTTAAGCCTCCATATCTGTAGGCCTCTTTGTAATAGCAGCTTAGCTTAATTAATGTATTAATTAATCGCATTAGCATATGGTCAAGCAATGAAAGTGTTAAACTGAAACATGAAATTGCTGATTTTACATATCAAAAATAGTTGAATATCAGCATACAACTCAACTTAATGAGATCAGGTCAGATATTTTAAGGAAAGTTAAACTCATTTCTTCTCATTAGCTACTTCACCCTGTAATTAATGCATGGTAAAATAAGGTTCAATATACAGATACTACAAAACATCACTGAAAGAAGTTAAAGGAGGTCTAAATAAATGGAAAGATATCCCATGATCATGAATTGGATGACTTATTAAGATGTCAATAGGGCCAGGCACAGTAGCTCACACCCCTAATCCCAGCACTTTGGGAGACCAAGGCAGGTGAACAGCTTGAGCTCAGGAGTTCAAGACTAGCCTGGGCAACATGGCGAAACCCTGTCTCTACAAAACTAAATAAATAAATAAAAGGGGGGAGCATGCCTGTAGCTCCAGCTACTTAGGAGGCTGAGGCAGGAGGATCACCTGAGTCCAGGAGGTCAAGGCTGTGGTGAGCCATGATTATACCACTGCACTCCAGCTCAAGCAATAGAGACCCTGTCTGCGGGGGGCGGGGGGGGGGGGCAGGGGAAGATGTCAATAGTCCACAAAGCTACAGATTTGATGCAATTCCTATCAAAATCCCAGCTATCTATTTTATAGAAATTAACAAAATTATCCTAAGATTCATTAAATGCAAAGGACTCAGAATGGCCAAAACAATCTTCAAAAAGAAGAACAAAATTGGAATCACATTTCCTAATTTCAAAACTGACCACAAAGTCATACTAATTAAGAAAGGGTGGTATTGGCATAAGGACAGACATAGATTAATGGAGTAGAACCGAGAATCTAGAAATAAACCTTTATATTTCTGGTAAATTGATAAAAGTGACCAGACAAATAATGTGATGGGAAAAAATAGTCTTTTCAATAAATGGGGCCTGGATAACTGAATAGCCACATGAAAAATAATAAAGTTGGACCCCTACCTCACACCACATACAAAAATTAAGTCAAAATGGATCAGAGACATGAAAGTAAGAGCTGAGATTATAAAACTCTTAGAAAAAAATATAGGTGTGTAAGTCTTCATGACTTTGAACTAGGCAATGTTTTTTAGATATGACATCAAAAGCACAACCCACAGATGACAAAATAAACTAGACATCATCAAAATTAAAAACACTGTTTCAAAGAACAGCCTTAAGAAAGTGGAAAAACAATCTACAGAATGGAAAAAAAATTGCTAATCATATATCTGACAACAGAATAGAAAGGACTCTTTCAGCTCAACAATAAAAAAACAAATACTCTAATTTTTTAATTGGCAAAGGATTTGAACAGATATTTCTTCAGGTTCAGAGATATAATTGGCCAAAAGTACATGAAAAGATACTCAACATCACAAGTCATTTAGTGAAATGCAAATCAAAATTACGATAAAATACTATTTCATACCCACAAGGATGGACATAACTTTTTTTTTAAAAAAGACAATAATAAGTATTGAAAAGATGTGGTGAAATTGTAACACTATTCATACATTGCTAAAGGGAATATAACAAAATGGTATAGCTATGATGAAAAAGTTTGGTGGTTCCTCAAAAAGTTAAACATAGAACTGCTACATGATTCAGCAATTCCACTCCTAGGGATAGACCCAAGAAAACTGACGTTTACACAAGAAACTTATGCTTAGACAAAAGCTTGTGTTGTACACAAGTGTCCATAGCAGCATTATTCATAACAGCCAAAAAGCAAAAACAACCCAAATGCCCATCAACTGATGAATGGATAAACAAATGTGGTCTATCCATACAATGGAATATTATTAAGCCTTAAAAAGGAATGAAATTCTGATATAAGTTACAACATGGATGAATCTTTTTTTTTTTTGTTTTTGAGATGGAGTTTCACTCTTGTTTCCCAGGCTGGAGTGCAGTGGCACGATCCCAGGTCACTGCAACATCTGCCCCCAGGGTTCAAGACTGCCTTAGCCTCCTGAGTAGCTGGGATTATTAGGCACATGCCACCACACCTGGCTAATTTTGTATTACAACATGGATGAACACTGAAAACATTATGCTAAATGAAAGAAGCCTAGTCACAAAAGACCACATATGGTATGATTCCATTTATGTGAAATATCCAGAATAGGCAAATTCATAAAGACAGAAAGTAAATCAGTGTTTGCTAGGGAGTAGAAGGAGGAAGGATTAGGGAAGAACTGATAATAGATATGGGGCTTCTTTTTTCAGTGGTAAAAATGTTCTGGAAATTGGCCGGGCATGGAAATTGCTCGCCTATAATCCCAGCACCTTAAGAGGCCAAGACAGATGGACTGCTTGAGATCAGGAGTTAAAGACCAGCCTGGTCAACATGGCGAAATCTCATCTCTACTAAAAATACAAAAATACAAAAAAAAGATTTCTTGGGCCCGGGAGTTTGGGACCAGCCTGAGCAGCATAGTGAGACCCCCATCTCTACAAAAAATTGAAAAATTATCCAGGTGTGGTGGCATGCACCTCTAGTCCCAACTACTTGGGAGGCTGAGGCAGGAGAATCGCTTGAACTCAGAAGGCAGAGGTGGCAGTGGGCCAAGATCATGCCACTGTACTCCAGCCCGAGCAACAGAGTGAGACTCCATCTCAAAAAAAAAAAAAGTTCTGGAAATAGATAGTGGTTGTAATGGGCTGAATGGTGGCCCTGAAAAGGTATGTCCATGTCCTAATACCCAGAATCCTTATTTGAATCATTATCTCCACTAGAGTCTCTGGAGGGTGTGGCCCTGCCCACATCGCTTTCAGGCTTCCGGCCTCCAGAACTACAAAAGCATGCACTTCTGTTGCTTTAAGCCACTAGGAATAGTAATTTGCTACAGCAGCCCTAGGAAACTAATAACAATGGTGACCCATAAACACCTTTTAAATATACTAAAAACCATTGACTTACATGATTATTTACTTCTTGAGACAGGGTCTCACTCTCTCACCCAGGCTGAAGTGCAGTAGTGCAATTACGGCTCACTGCAGCCTCCACCTCTCAGGCTTAAGTAATCCTTCCATCTCAGCCTCCCACGTAGCTGGGACTAGAGGTGCATGCCACCACACCTGGATAATTTTTCAATTTTTTGTAGAGATGGGGGTCTCACTATGCTGCTCAGGCTGGTCCCAAACTCCCGGGCCCAAGAAATCTTTCCACCTTAGCCTCCCAAAGTCCTGGGATTACAGGCATTAGCCACTATCCAGCCAACTTCTATACTTTAAAGTGTACAAAGGGTTAGCTTTATGGTATGTGAATAATAGCTCAATAAAACTATTATTTAAAATATACGTGCACACACACACACACACACACACACACAGAAGCTCACTTTATAATATATCAGGATAATAACTCCATGGACTGATATATAATGATAAACTACAGTCCTTTCTTTTGTATACCAAGGTGATGCTACTGTCCCACAGCCATGACGACTGAGTAGTTGCTCATCCTTCCTCAGCTGGGAAAATTTTTAGATCTATTTCCTTGCAACTTTTTGGGCTCACATTAACTAGGAGGATGGCTAGTCATTTCTAGTCTGTGGCTCTGCAGTTCTGGGTATATACTTGGGACCCATTTTTTTTTTTCCGATTTCTGGATTAATGTCAACAGATAGAGCCTTGACTAAAATATTAACTAGATAACTGGAAAAGATAATTTTTAGGCCATCAAGAAAAAAGAGACTGCACAAAGAATATTCAATGGCTTAGGAGCTTCGTGTGAAGACATTGGGTTAATCTTCTCCCCAAGTTCAGCAGTAACAGCCATGAAAGCCTAGCACTGTTGCTAAGCAAGCTAGGCTGATCCTCGCGAAGCTCCCCAGGAGGGACTGAGTGTCCTTCCCATCTTACAGGGCAGAGATGGGAGTACATGTTGCCCCTGGAATCTATTGGCCTTTCCTAGGGAGGAATCACCAGCAAAAAGTGGCCTGCGTATAGCACTTGAGGGATTTTTTTGGTAGATGAAAGCATTAGAAACCGTCCCCTGGCAACATGGGAACTGGCATAGATGACTGTGTGGGGAGGTCACTTAGACCTATTTCGGGTGCCTGGGATCCTATGTAACCTCAATTCTCCAAGTCTTGAAATATGTGTGCCACCAAGATGGACCTGGGAAATGCTGTCCCTGGCCCTCTGGACCTTACCTCCACACGTCACTGCCTTTGGAAAACATGGAGGCCCGGATGACTTCGGGTGCCATCCAAGCATATGTTCCTGCTGCACTCATCTTGGTGGTTCGGTGCCATTCCCGAGCCAGGCCAAAATCAGTGATCTTCAGAATCTTGTTGCTTAGGTCTCCATTCTCCACCTTCTGGAGGATCAATACTGGGCAAAGAAATGAATACAGAAGAAACCAGAGTCTGCATTAATCACAGGAAAACCACAGAACAGAACTCTTCTGCCATCCTCCTGGCCTCTCCTGTGGGCTCCAGCATTTACCTGCCATAGACTGATGGTCAGAGCCATCATTTCTTAAACACCTATAGCGCATTCATTTTTGTACCACCCATTTTATAGTCACTATCTCTAATCCTCACAACAACTTACAAGGCAGGTACTATTGCCATCTCAGTTTTACTGATGAAGAAACTAAGATACACACATCACAATTAAATAAATTCCTGGCTGGGCATGGTGGCTCGCGCATGTAATCCCAGCATTTGGGGAGGCCAAGACGGGTGGATCACCTGAGATTAGGAGTTCGACACTTGCCTGGCCAACATGGTGAAACCTCGTCTCTAATAAAAATACAACAAATTAGCTGGGCATGGTGGTGCACGCCAGTGACTCTCAATAATCATGTCCTCAAATACTGGTATCTACCAAGCACCCATTGCTACTAATCATTAAAGCGCCAAAGCTTGTGAAAGCCTTATTTTATTTTTTGTAGACCTTTTTTTTGAGCTGAAATCTACATAACATAAAATTAACCATTTCAAAGTGAACAATTTAGTGATATTGAGTACATTCACAATGTTGTACAACTACCACCTCCGTCTAGTTCCAAAACATTTTCACCACTCCAAAAGGAAACCCTGTACTCATTAAGCAATTATTCCCCATTCTCCCTCCTCCCAAACCCTAGCAACCACTATCGCCTTTGTCTTTATGGATTTACCTGTTCTGAACACTTCATGTAAACTCAATCATACAATATGTGACACACCTACTTATTTCATTGAACATGTTTTCAAGTCCATCCACATTATAACATGTCAGTACTTCATTTCTCTTTATGGATGAATAATATTCCACTGTATGTACATACTAGTTTCTCCTTTTGTCCACTGATAGACACATGGGTTGTTTCCACTTTCTGCCTGCTGTGACTAGTGTGTATGAACATGTGTATACATATATTTGTATACTTGTCATTTGGGAGGTATATAC
Organism: Rhinopithecus roxellana; assembly: GCF_007565055.1. Classification (NCBI taxonomy): domain Eukaryota; kingdom Metazoa; phylum Chordata; class Mammalia; order Primates; family Cercopithecidae; genus Rhinopithecus; species Rhinopithecus roxellana. Next base: position 82,108,135 of record NC_044553.1, on the reverse strand, counting down.
CTAGGAGCATATTTGCTAGATCACATGGTAATTCGTTTGTCTTTTTAAGGAACCACCAAATTGTTCTGCACAGCAGCTGAATCATTTTACGTTTCCACAAGCAGACTATGGGGGCTCTAAGTATTCTCCACATCCTCACGAATACTTGTTATTTTCCTTATTATTGGTATTCTTATTGCCAACCTAGTGCATGTGATATGGTAACTCACTGTGGTTTGGGTTTGTATTTCCCTGATGACTAATGATATTGAACATCTAACTTCTCATGAGCTTGTTGTCCATTTGTATATGTTCTTTGGAGAAATGTCCATTCAATCCTTTGTCCATTTTTAAAGTGGGTGGTTTGTCTTTTTATTATTGAGTTATAAGAGCTCTTCATATATTCTGATACTAGACCCTCATCAGATACATGACTTGCAAATATTTCTCCCATTCTGTTGGCTGTCTTCTCACTTACTTGATACTTTTGATACACCAAAGTTTTTAATTTAGATGAAGTCCACTTTATTTTTTTATTTATTGCACATACTTTTGGTATAATATCTAAGAACCATTAACAAATTCAAGATCATGAAGATTTAATTCTATGTTTTCTTCCAAAAGTTTTATGGTTTCAGCTCTTACATTTAGGTCATTGATCCATTTTTAATTTCTGCATATAATATGAGATAGAGGTCCAACTTCACTCTTTTGCATGTGGCTATGCAGTTGTCCCAGCCCCATTTGTTTAAAGAGTAAAGCTTTAAAACAAAAACAGAGTGGACAGCGGTTATCCCCCAACATACTTTCCCGAGTGGAAGCGAAAGGTTATATTCACAGCAGTTTACATATTTGTACCACTGCAGTAAGCCCACTATAAACTTCTACCACTGACAAACAGTTGTGGCAATAACAAATTGTCATGCTTTCACGTCTTGAAAAATGTAAGAATATTTTATCAAATTTTGGTGAAGTCCATGACAGTGCATTGTATAAACCTCACCTCTCCTGTCAGGCAACGGCAAAAACAGTCATGCACCACATAATGACGTTTCAGTCAGTGACAGACCACATACATGACAGCGGTACCACAAGGTAAGAATAGGGTTAAAAACTTCCTATCACCTAGTGATGATGGCAGCTGCCATAATGTCATAGCACCACATATTCTCATGTGTCTGTGGTGATGCTGCTGTAAACAAACTTACTGTGCGGCCAGTCGTATAATAGCACAGCATATACAATTATGTACCATACATAATACTTGATAATGCTAATAAGCAACTATGTTACTGATTTATGTATTACTGTTTTTTCTTGGACCCAAGGTCTCACTCTGTCACTCAGGCTGGTGTGCAGTGGTGCAATCATAGCTCACTGCAGCCTCAATCTCCTGGACTCAAGTGATTCTCCCACCTCAGCCTCCTGAGTAGCTGTGACTATAGGTATGTGCCACCACGCCCAGTTCATTAGTTTAGTTTTTGTAGAGAAGGGGGTCTCACTTCATTGTCCAGGCTGGTCTCAAGCTCCTCGGCTCAAGCGATCCTCCCACCTCGGCCTCCCAAATTGTTGGGATTACTGGTGGGAGCCATTGTGCCTGGCCAGCATACTATACTTTTTACCATTATTTTAGAGTGCACTCCTTCTACTTATGTAAAAAAAAAAAAAGTTAACTGTCAAACGGCATTAGGCAGGTTCTTCAGGAAGCATTCCAGAAGAAGGCATTGTTATTACAGGAGATAACAGCTCCAGGTGTGTTTTGCCCCTTCCAGTGGAACAAGATGTAGAGGTGGAAGACTGTGATATTGATAATCTTGACCCTGTGTAGACCAAAGCTAAAGTGTGTGTTTGTGTCTTAATTTTTAACAAAAAAGTTTAAAATGTAAAAACAATAACAAAAAACGTATGTTTTAAAAAAAAATGTAGGCCAAGCGTGGTGGCTTATGCCTGTAATCCCAGCACTTTTGGAGGGCAAGGTGGGAGGATCGTTTGAGCCCAGGAGCTGGAGAGCAGCCTGGAAAACATAGCGAAACCTTGTCTCTACAAAGAAATTGAAAAATTAGCCAGGTGTGGTGGTGCATGCCTATAGTCCCAGCTACTCAGGAGGCTGAGGTAGGAGGATCACTTGAGCCTGGGAAGTCAAAGCTGCAGAGAGCCATGATCATACCACTGTACTTCAGTTTGAGCGGCAGAGTGAGACCTCTCACTCTCAAAAAAAAAAAAAAAAAAAAAAAAAAAAGTAAATAGAAAAAAGCTCATAGAATACAGATAAAAGAAAGGAAATGTTTTTGTACAGCTGTACAGTGTGTTTATGTTAAGCTCTATTGTTAAAAAAGAGTTACGAAGTAAACAACTTTTGTTTATAAAGTTAAAAAGTTACAGTAAACTAAGATTAATTTATTATTGAAAAAAGAAAATTTTTCAGCTGGGCGCGGTAGCTCAGGCCTACAATCCCAGCACTTTGGGAGGCCGAGGCAGGAGGATCACTTGAGGTCAACAGTTCAAGACCAGCCTGGCCAACACAGCAAAAACCCATCTCTACTAAAGATACAAAAAATTAGCTGGGTGTGGTGGTGCGTGCTTGTACTCCCAGCTACTCAGGAGGTTGAGGCAGAAGAACTGCTTGAACCTGGGAGGCAGAGGTTGCAGTGAGCCATGATTGCACCACTGCACATGAGCCTGGGTGACAGAGTGAGACTCCGTCTAAATAAAAAGTTTTCTTTATAAATTTAGTGTAGCCTAAGTGTACAGTGTTTAATATAAAGTCTATGGTGGTGCACAGTAATGTCCTAGGTCTTCACATTCACTCACTATTCACTCACCCAGAGCAACTTCCAGTCCTGTAAGCTCCATTCATGGTGAGTGTTCTGTAAAGATGTACCATTTTTAATTTTAAATCACATTTTTACTGTACCTTTTCTATTTATAGATACATTTAGATACACAAATTCTTACCACTGCATTACAATTGTCTACAATATTCAGTACAGTAACATGTACAGGTTTGTAGCCTGGAAACAACAGACTACACCAGGGGTGTCCAATCTTTTGGCCTCCCTGGGCCACATTGCAAATGTCTTGGGCCACACATAAAATACACTAACAACAGCTGATAAGCTGAAGAAAGAAAAAAAAAAAAAAGGAAAAGCTGTCCTGAGCCACAGCAGGACAGGTTTGGGCTACACCATATAGCCCAGGTGTGTAGTATAAGTACACTCTGATGTTCGCACAATGATGAAATTGCCTAATGATGCATTTCTCAGAATGTATCCCTGCCATTAAGTGATGTGTGACTGTACTGAGAAGAACTAACAAGTCTAGGTGTAAGTCAATGGGGGCCTGGCCAGGCAGTGGAACAGAAAGGAGAAGATACATTGGAACTAAAGACCTAGTGATTAACTAGATGTAGGGGCTTGATGGAGAAGGAAGACATCTCCAGCCTTTCAGGTTTGGGTGACAAGCAGAAGAATGGTGGTGCCCCTAATTGGGAAGTTCAGAGAAAAAGCCCATTTGAAGAAGCCAAGTTTAGTTTTGGAAATAATGGGTCTAGATTCACAGTAACAAGAGTCAGTATGGAACAGGAAAAGAGGAGATAATTTAAATCCTAGGCTTGACACTCTTAATGTGACCCTGGACAAATCTCTTACACTTTGTACCTCAATTCCTGCTTCTACAAAATGGGGATAAAGATTAAAGGTGATACAGTAATCAAGCAACTAGCAGAGTACCTGGCACTTGGAACACTATAGTTATTATTATAATTAGGTATCCTGTACTTAAACGGAAACCATAGGGTTCAGTGCTCAAGGGACTGATACGGAAGCCCTGGCAGTCCCTGACACACAATAACCATGCAATATGTTTTTGCTGTAGAGATAAATGGAATGCTTGATTAATAATGACAGTCACTCATTATGGGTCACTCACTAGCAGCACGATGCTGTTTATGTCCATCGCCTTTATTAATCCTTAAATCAACCCTCAAAAGTAGGCATAATTATTTCCCCCATTTTATGCACTCCAAACCAGACACAAAAAGGTTAAGCCAGTTGCCCAGTCAGTGAGGGACAGGGAAGGGAATCAAATCCAGATCTGTCTGACTTCAGAACCACATTATTTACCTTTGTGCCATGCCGTACAGAGGCCAAAAAGAAATCCTATGTGTCTTTAAGCCTTGCCTCCAATTCTGCCTAATCCCTAAAACTGTCATTGATCAGTCAACCCTGCACTTCTTTTTCCTGAATTCTCCCTTCAGCATCCAAATACCACATAATCTAACATTATATGCACTTCTAATCATTCCTGACTGCTGCATATATATGAGGGTCATCATTTCCGCTAGATGTGATACAGTATGACTCCTAGAAAGCAAAAACCTCATTCTTTTTCTTCTGGAACTTACGCCATATCCCCTTTAAGAACCAAGCACAGGACAAGGCTCTTTGAAAGAACTCATCCCGGCTGGGTGTGGTGGCTCATGTCTGTAATCTCAGCACTTTAGGAGGCCGAGGGTGGATCACCCGAGGTCAGCAGTTCAAGACCAGCCTGGTCAACATAGCACAACCCTGTCTCTACTAAAAATACAAAAATAAGCTGGGCGGGGTGGCACACACTCGTAGTTCCAGCTACTTGGGAGGCTGAGGCAGGAGAATTTCTTGATCCCATGAGGCGGAGGTCGAAGGGAGCCAAGATTGCACCACTGTACTATAGCCTGGGTGACAGAATGAGACTCAGTCTCAAAAAAAAAAAGAAAAAAAAAAAGAACTCATCTCTTGCTGGTCATGTACTTGACCAATGGGATATCTATGCATCTTCTCAAACTATCCACTTTCCCATGTTATTGCTGCCAGGTATTGGGACAGGGGGTGGAGGGGCATTGGGAGGCGACTAGAGAAAGGGTAATACCTCAGCCAGGGGTTCACCAGTGACTAACACACCCAGCTATTGCCAGGTGGAGCAGGGAACACACAGGGAAAGATAACCTGAAGACTCTCAGCTTATCTCAATGGACTTTCCCCTTCTATAAGGAAAGATAACGTGACAAAAGTGAACATCAGGTCAAGACAGGGTCTCACTCTGTTGCCCAGCATGGAGTGCAGTGGCGCAATCATAGCTCACTGTCACCTTGAACTACTGGGCTCAAGCATTCTTCCACCTCAGCATTCTGAGTAGCAAGGACTACAGGTACACACCACCATGCTCAGCTAATTTTTTTATTTTTTATGTAGACCGGTTGGTCGTGAACTCCTGGCCTCAAGTGATCTTCCTTCCTCAGCTTCCTAAACACTGGAATTACAGAAGTGAGCCACTGTGCCTGACACAAAGACATCATTCTTGATTATTTCCCAATTAGGACACCAACTATATATACCACTTAATATTATTATTTAAATAACAGTTAATGGGCATCAAAAAATAGAATAAGACCTAGTATTTGATAGCACAACAGTGTGACTATAGTCAAATTAATTTAATTGTACATTTAAAAATAACTAAAAGTATAATTGAGCTGCTTGTAACACAAAGGATAAACGCTTAAGGGGATAGATACCCCATTTTCCATGATGTGATTATTATGCATCACATTCCTGTATCAAAATATCTCATGTACCCCAAAAATATATACACCTACTATGTACCCACAAAAATTAAACATTAAACAAAAATTTTAAAGAAATTTTATATTACGATTATAAATGGGAAAGCCAAAAATTTTCCTAACATTGAGTAATCTGTACAAACATATAAAATGAAACAAAAATAAATGGTGTCGTAGCAGACCCACATATGGTCAAAGTGCTGAGCCTAAGGCCTGCCTTCTCTGATTGAGAAGAAAGATTTGAAGTGTTAGAGAGGAATTATAGACAAACAGCCCCAAAATGAATGTTGATCCTCCATTTATACAAAGAAGTTGAATGACTTTCTTTGGGATTCAATGTTGCTTAATGCACACCACTTAAAATGGTCTCAAGGCCATCCCATTAGGAGGTCAGCAGGAGAAATGGGAGGTGTCTTGCCACAAAGGGCTTTGTGAATCTGACCTAATATCATTTAGCCGAGGCCAGGCTCTCAAAACTTGGCATCACTGAGGCGACTCTCCCATTAAGCCCTAATGGTAAACTTAGCTTTGGTTGATGATCTATGTCATTTTCAGATTTCTTATTTATTATTCATCTCCATTAGTACAAGGGGCTCCAATCTGCTAAATGCTCACCTTGGTGCCAAGGCTCATGTCCTCAGGCCTGCATTTGGTTCAGATGATTCGGCACCATCTCTCCTACATTAGGTAACTCAGCTAATTTGGTTTTGAGGGTTACGTTTTGTTTTATTTCTTTTTTTTTTTTTTTTTTTTTGAGGCGGAGTCTCACTCTGTCGCCCAGGCTGGAGTGCAGTGGCCGGATCTCGGCTCACTGCAAGCTCCGCCTCCCGGGTTCACGCCATTCTCCTGCCTCAGCCTCCCGAGTAGCTGGGACTACAGGCGCCCGTCACCTCGCCCAGCTAGTTTTTTTGTATTTTTTAGTAGAGACGGGGTTTCACTGTGTTAGCCAGGATGGTCTCGATCTCCTGACCTCGTGATCCGCCCGTCTCGGCCTCCCAAAGTGCTGGGATTACAGGCTTGAGCCACCGCGCCCGGCCTTGTTTTATTTCTTAAAGTTTATTGTTAAATGTATTATACACATAGGAGAGTACACTAAAATGTATACATGTAATATGTACAAATGTATATATGGCTGGGAGTGGTGGAGCACACCTGTAGTCCCAGCTACTTGGGAGGCTGAGGCAGGAGAATGGCTTGAGCCCAGGAATTCAAGTCTGTAGTGCACTAATGTTTGTGCCTGTGAACAGCCACTGCACTCCAATCTGGGCAACACAGTGAAACTCCATTTCTAAAATTAAAAAAATGTATATATGGTTTAAAGAACATAATATGAAAACCCACATAACTCCATCCAGTCCCTTTAGAAGTTCCATGTGGCCGGGCGCGGTGGCTCAAGCCTGTTATCCCAGCACTTTGGGAGGCCGAGACAGGCGGATCACGAGGTCAGCAGATTGAGACCATCCTGGCTAACACAGTGAAACCCCGTCTCTACTAAAAAATACAAAAAACTAGCCGGGCGAGGTGGCGGGCGCCTGTAGTCCCAGCTACTCTGGAGGCTGAGGCAGGAGAATGGCGTAAACCCAGGAGGCGGAGCTTGCAGTGAGCTGAGATCCAGCCACTGCACTCCAGCCTGGGCGACAGAGCGACTCCGTCTCAAAAAAAAAAAAAAAAAAAAAAAAAAGTTCCATGTGTCTCTCTCCACCACCCCCTTTCCTTTTCCCCCAAACATCTGACAACCTTGACTTGTTATTCATTTTCTTTACTTCTCTTTATGATTTTACCAGTTATGTACACATCTCTAAATAAGATAATGTTTAATTTTGCAACAGTGAGTGGCAAACAAAAAATGAAGCTGTGTGTTGTAGCCTCCTAGGGCTGCCGTAACAAATTAACACAAACTGGGTGGCTTAAAACAACAGAAATTATTCTCTCACAGTTCTGGAGGTTAGAAGTACAAAATCAAGGTGTCAGCAGGGCCATCTCCCTTCAGGTTTCTCGGGAAGGATCCTTCTTTGACCCTTCTAGGTTCTGGTAGCTGCCAATAGCTTTTAGTGTCCCTTGGCTTGCAGCAGCATAAGTCCAATCTCTGCCTGCATCTTCACATGGCCATCTTCTCTCTGTGTGTCTATCTGCATCTTCACCTAATATTCTCCTCTCTGTTTGTCTGTGTCTCCTTATGAGGACACCGGTCATTGGATTAGGGCCCATCCTAATCCAGTATGACCTCATCTTAGCTTGACTACATCTGCAAAGACGGTATTTCCAAATTTCACAGGTTAGGACTTCAACATATCATTTGTGTGGAGAGTTGCAGGGGACACTATTCTCCCCACAATACCATGGGGGAGTAAAAATACTGCCTTTGCTAAATGAAGCCTTCCCGAAGGGAATAAGCTAAACAGAGTCTCTGGTCATGGTCCCATGGAATTTACAAGAGCTCTTCCTGGGAAAGTTGATAGGCAAGATCATGAACAAGTCCTAGAAACACAGAACGGGTAATCACAGTGGGGGCATCTGGCAGTAGAGGTCAAGGTAATTGGGAGAGTGGGACTCTTCTGTATTTTCTGTTTCTTTTGTTTGTTTGTTTTTGAGTCTCAATCTGTCGCCCAGACTGGAGTGCAATGGCACAATCTCAGCTCACTGCAACCTCTACTTCCTAGGTTCAAGCAATTCTCCTGCCTCAGCCTCCTGTGTAGCTGGGATCACAGGCACACACCAGGATGCCCAGCTACTTTATTTTGTATTTTTAGTAGAGATGGGTTTCACCATGTTGGCCAGGCTGGTCTTGAACTCCTGACATCAAGTAATCCGCCCGCCTTGGCTTCGCAAAGTGTTGGGATTACAGGCGTGAGCCACTGTGCCTGGCTCATATTTTCTGTCTCTGAATTCACTTGGGCCTACCTTTAGCACTGAGGGTTGGGCAAAGAAAACACTTCTGTTAATATAAAATGAGTCTATCCAGTCAGCAGGGCAAGGAGGGGCGACAGGAGCTTCATCAGCACATGAGCGAGACAGCCAAGAGCAGATACAATCTGCCCCAAGCTTCCCCAGGTAGTCAGTCCTCCAGTTAAATCAAAGGCACAATGATTGCAGGTAAGTTGGTGATGACATCCTGAGTCACGCTGCTCAGATCTAAGCTGCCCATCCTCTACGTCTGGTACGCTGTCCTCAGGGGTTCCCTTCATCTCCCTCCTGTGTTAATCCCCGTGTCCTATAACCCTCTCCCCTCTTTACTGATTCCTTCCCCTGCTTTGGTGGTGTGCACTCTCCAGTAGTTCCTTAGAAAGGATGTGTAGGAGATATGTTTCGTTTTATTTATTTTTTTCTGTGCTTGGTGTCTCCAGTCCAGTAACTCTTGTTTTACCCTTTCCAAGAAGAAAAGGCAGTCAAATGGCTGCATAAAGTGGAGGAGATTCTGTGGTATAAAGGGATTGCTGTTTTTTTTTTTTTTTTTTTTTGCTTTCCCTACTGTCAGCTTAGAATTATCTTTCTCAAGTGTTCTAAGTCAATTACCACTTCTCCATCAGTTTTCCACCCTCCAGAACAAAACAGCTACCATCTCTTCTCCCATTCACCTTGTGGGTTTGCTGTGGTTTTCACTGGGTTTCAGGAGGGAGTAAAGGAAGTTGTAGCATTTGACATGTTCAATCTGCTACCCTAGCATAGAACCTTGCGTTCAGTTTTGTTTTCTTGGGGTAGGGAGAAGAAAACTAGCGTAGCCTACAAAGGAAACTTTCAAAGGCTTCCAGCTTTCCATCACTTGGTTCTTCCATCTCTCCTGATACACAAAATCCATCCTGGGAGGGCGTAATAGAGAAAGGCATACACGTACTCCTGCTCGTTACTGCCAAAGCCCAGGGCTTAAACTCCAGATCTGTGTCACAGCATCCTGTCTTGCCTTAATAAAAACAGTCTCTGAGCTACACCAAGGCAGAAAGAAAAAAGCAACAGATGGAGACCCAGGGTGTCTGGGTTCTCGCTCCACCACTGTGGAACCCGGTGCAGCTCTGCACCAGGCCCCCATTTCCCTACCTCTGACATTCCTGGAGTCTATAACTCCCTGGAAGCTGTGTCAGTCCTTCCCAGGGGCCAGCCAAGCTCCACCATCTATCTGAGCTGAAGAACAGCTAAACGTAGGGGGAAAAGGAGTTAGGTGAAGTGATTCTACCCCAGAGAAAAGCCCTATTCATTAGACACAGCCAACCATTAGAGCGCCTGAGTGGCACTTGAGACATTTGCTTCCTACAGCACGTTGCCTCCAGTGGAGGAAGGAAGATGATCTCAGACCCAGCACAGAGCAGGCTCCCTGTTGTGCTGACGCAGCAAGATCTGCATGGGAGAGTCTGACTCATGGACCACTACCAGGCAGCCAGGACACAGCCAGTGTGCATCCCCCAGTTTCTCCTGGCCCCTGGTGCTGTGCCCGCTCTGTCTCTCCAGGCAAAGCCAAGAGAGGCCAGACTTGCTTACCAAGGCAAATGATTCACCACCTAGACTCCCTGACTCGACCTCAGCAGAGTTGTGGTGCTGGCTAGAGATGGAAGGGAGATGCCAGCAGCAACGGTGGCCCCAGCAGCTTCCACATCGTCAGCAGAGCTGCACCGGGTTCCACTGGCACAACCAGCAAAGCTATGCTTCCCAACAAGGACTCAGGCACGGCAGCCAAAAGTCCCTGCCACAGTAACTACAGAAAGGTGGAGAGAATCGGGTCCTTGGGGACTTAGGAGTCACTCCCTTTTGGTATAAAAGAGGAAACCAAAGCAAATGAATGGCTACAGAACACCCCCGATAGAGAGAGCATTCACTTTTTTTTGTGACCTTTTCCTGGGCTAGAAAGCTGAACTACAGTGGTCTCCCTTCTACGTCTGTAACCTGAAGAGGAATAATAAGTGCTCAATAAACATTCATCTGGAATTAATAAATGAATGCAAATCATCCCAAAAGGTATCTGCTTAAATCAGTTTAGGTACTGGTCCCCAGCTACCTGTTCCAGGGCTGGCTATATTGGAGTCCCCTGACAAGCTACAGTAATGATTTCCAACCTTTCAAAATATGTCCTTTCAGCTGGAAAAAAAAAAAAGCCATTATGATGCTATTTGTACTTTTAGTGTGTGTTGATTAAGAAGAAAATAATCACAGCTAATGTTTATGGAGTCCTTAGCACATACCAGGTGCTAAGCTAAGTGATTTACACCTATAATCTTATTTAATCCTCTCATCAATACTGGAAAATAGGTATAACTATGCCCACTTTCAGATGTGGAGACTGAAATTCACGCAGGCTGGTCCACAAATGGGAAGAGGCGGAGCCAGGACATTTCATTCAGCTCAGGCCTGAATGAAATCAGTCAGGACCCCAGACCACCATGCCATATTAAACACTAAGAAAATACTAAACACCCTAAGAAAACGCTTTTAAGTGAATTCATACTTTAGCAACACAATAGCACCCATGCACATGTGAAAAACAGAAATATTTACACTTTATACAAACACTGTTAGATTCAAAGACACCTTTCAGTAACCCCCTCCCAAGGGAACCACTGATCTCAATGCTGCAACTATAAGCATGTTATGCAGAAAGCAGTAGGTCATTGCCCCCAAGGAAGGAATTACCTGTCTGCTTCCATCGCACATCCAAGCAAGTGTTTCAAGGCCTCCAGCTCTGAAGGGGTGAATGGGAGAGAAATCTCCAAGCAAGGGTTAAAGCAGAAGGACAGAGTCAGCAGCAGAAAGAGAAAACAAATTGAAAACACAGCAGAAAGGGATTGCTACATTAGCAATCCTGGCAGCACATCAGGGAAGGACTAACAAGGGATTAATGATAGGAAAAGAGCCTGAAATCTGTGACCCAGACTGCTAGTCGCCCTTCAGTGGTTATTCTCTCCTCCTCCCACAGTAATGGAACCCACAACTGCAACATGGGCGCCAGGCCACTCAGAACATTCACTACATTTTCCAGCTCCTTGTTCCAAGATGTAGCCAGGTAACGAAAAAGTGTCATTGTAGGTGATTTCTGTAACCTGTCTTAAAAGATTCCAGCTCTAGGCCTTTGGACTTTGTTCTTCACCCCTTTCTACACTGTGCTACCTGGAAAGTGAATGTGATAGCTGGAAGTCTAACTACCATCTTGGACCATGAGGACACGACCATGCCCCAAGAGTTGGCAGAGCTGTGAACGAGGAAGTAAGGCTCATGAAACAGAGATGTCTTGCCAATCACAGGCCATCTCCTGCCAAATTTTTACATACAAGAGAGACACTTGTTTCAGCTACTGTACTTTAAGTGTCTATTTCTCATAGCTAACCTAACTGAATTAATACAAAGTTCAACTCCTACAAAATATCTTGCTCATTACTATAGCAAAACAGACACAGACAGACTAAAATTGCAAATCTAAACCAAAACCAAGATCCCAGTCAACAGAGCCTCAGTATGATATCATGAAAGCTTTGGATAGCCTCTCCAAACTGCCGTAAAATTAATCAACCTGAAATCTGTGTTCTATACTAAGTACTGACTTAAACTTTTCAAAAACAGTATAATAACCCACATGTACTGAAAGCCCATATGTATCATGCACTGTGCTAATAGGCACCAGGTGTTCAAATACTGCATAAATTAAACCAATATCTCCCCTCAAGAAGAGCACCAGCCAGGAGGAAGAGACAGTGAGTGAGAAAGAATAAAGCAGGAGACCTTCGTTATTTAATACAAGACTTGTAATACATTTCAGCTTTTTGAACTAGATTATGTACACATGTCACTTCCAGAATTTTATATCAGGCTGGGCGCGGTGGCTCACGTCTGTAGTCTCAGCACTTTGGGAGGCTGAGGTGGATGGATCACCTGAGGTGAGTTCGAGACCAGCCTGGCCAACATGGTGAAACCCCATCTCTAATAAAAATACAAAAATTAGCCAGGCATGGTGGTGGGCGCCTGTAATCCCAGCTACTCGGGAGGCTGAGGCAGCAGAATCGCTTGAACCCGAGAGGCAGAGGTTGCAGTGAGCCAAGATTGCGCCACTGTGCTCTCGCCTGGGTGACAGAGAAAGACTCCGTCTCAAAAACAAACAACAACAACAAAATTTACGTCAAAAAGACAGGCTGGGCGCGGTGGCTCACGCCTGTCATCTCAGCACTTTGGGAGGCTGAGGCGGACGGATCATGAGGTCAAGAGATCAAGACCATCCCGGCTAACATGGTGAAACCCCATCTCTACCAAAAATATAAAAATTAGCTGGGCATGGTGGCGGGCGTCTATAGTCCCAGCTACTAGGGAAGCTGAGGAAGAGAATCGCTTGAATCCGGGAGGCGGAGGTTGCAGTGAGCCAAGATCGCGCCACTGCACTCCAGCCTGGTGACAGAGTGACTGCATCCCCCAAAAAAAAAAGATATAGTAGGCAGCTTAACATATGTAACTATATTATAATAAAAGATTAGTATATAAGATAAGTAAAACACTTTTCTTCACTTTCATCATTGTCAAAATCATCTACGATAAACACGTATGTTTGTTACTTTCATAAATAATTTAATAATAATAATAGCAGCTAATATTTTTTTGCATACCTACTATGTCCCAGGTGCAACACGAGACACTTCACATCCACATTACCTCATGTAGTTTTCACGGCAATCCCGCAAGTTGGGTAGCATCCTCATTTTATAGTTGAGGAAGCTGGGACTCAAAGGACAAGTAACTTTTCCACATCTAGGAAGCGAAAGAGTCAAGATTTGAATCCTGCTCTGGATTCTAGGCCCATGCTCCTTCCACTATACCCTGCTGCTCCCTCCATTTGGGGATCAAATGTTGAGAAGATACATCTCTACAATGCCAGTCTCTCATAGGCCACAGTGTATGATCCACAACTTACTTTTCTTTGCCTGGGGACAGTCTCATAAATCCACTGGGCATAACCTTGCTGAATCCGACATCTTGAATGGACCAATGCCCATAACACTACTGAACACAGAGCCTAGCACTAGGAGTGGGTCTCTACACGGCACTATCAAACTAATGGCTACTTCTCACTGGCAGGGACAAGGACAGAAACCTGTGTTTAGAACAGAAGAGAACCGGCAGAGAAGTCACCAAAGCTAGCATTCAAACCTAATTCTACCTCTAAGACCACTGCCCTTTCCAGTAGAACCCAGGAGGGTCTGGACTAAAATCAAACCACCTGAGTCTTATTTCATATCCTTCTAGGGAAGGGAACCAGGCTTTCATATTTAAATGAGAGTGCTTAAGAAGTTAAGACTAAATATTTGGGGCCGGATATGGTGGCTCAAGCCTGCAATTCCAAAACTTTGGGAGGCCGAGGCGGGTGGATCACCTGAGGTCAGGAGTTGGAGACCAGCCTGACCAAAATGGTGAAACCCTATCTCTACTAAAAATACAAAAATTAGCTGAGCACGACGGTGGGCGCCTGTAATCCCAGCTTCTCGGGAGGCTGAGGCAGGAGACTCGCTTGAACCCGGGAAGCGGAGGTTGCAGTGAGCCAAGAATGCGCCATTACACTACAGCCTGGGCGACAGAGCGAGACTCTGTCTCAAAATAAATAAATAAATAAATAAATAAATAAATAAATAAATAAATATTTGGGAAGCTCACAGACACTCAGGATCAAACTCTAATAGCTTGGCAAAGTGTGGTGGCAAAAGCTTACTGGCAGGCAGCATCTCCCCAGGCATAAGTTGGGACAAATATGTGCTAAAAGCACTATGGCTGAGATAGTATATTAGCTTGTGGCTTGTGGGGAGGGTGTTGATGGGCAGGAGAAGAAACCCTCCTACACTAGGTCTGAAACCATTTCAGAAGTTTTGAGTTTTGCTTTGAGTAGTACAGGCTGGACCCTGCAAACTCAATACTAACCCTCATCCTCTACATGCTATATCCAGATAAACTATAAGGAAGGTCAGCGGGAGAGCTAGGAACCAAAAACTTAAATGTTCACAAGTGTGAGAAAAAAACTAATAAAGGAATCCTTACGCTCTTTTCTTTTTATTATTATACTTTAAGTTCTAGAGTACATGTGTGTAACGTGCAGGTTTGTTACATATGTATACTTGTGCCATGTTGGTGTGCTGCACCCATCAACTCATCAGCACTCATCATTTACATCAGGTATAACTCCCAATGCAATCCCTCCCCCCTCCCCCCTCCCCCCTCCGCATAATAGGTCCCGGTGTGTGATGTTCCCCTTCCCGAGTCCAAGTGATCTCATTGTTCAGTTCCCACCTATGAGTGAGAACATGCAGCGTTTAGTTTTCTGTTCTTGTGATAGTTCGCTGAGAATGATGGTTTCCAGCTGCATCCATGTCCCTACAAAGGACAAAAACTCACCCTTTTTTATGGCTGCATAGTATTCCATGGTGTATATGTGCCACATTTTCTTAATCCAGTCTGTCACTGATGGACATTTGGGTTGATTCCAAGTCTTTGCTATTGTGAATAGTGCCGCAATGAACATACGTGTGCATGTGCCTTTATAGCAGCATGATTTATAATCCTTTGGGTATATAACCAGTAATGGGATGACTGGGTCATATGGTACTTCTAGTTCTAGATCCTTGAGGAATCGCCGTACTGTTTTCCATAATGGTTGAACTAGTTTACAATCCCACCAACAGTGTAAAAGTGTTCCTATTTCTCCACATCCTCTTCAGCACCTGTTGTTTCCTGACTTTTTAATGATTGCCATTCTAACTGGTGTGAGATGGTATCTCATTGTGGTTTTGATTTGCATTTCTCTGATGGCCAGTGATGACGAGCATTTTTTCATTGTCTGTTGGCTGTATGCATGTCTTCTTTTGAGAAATGTCTGTTCATATCCCTTGCCCACTTTTTGATGGGGTTGTTTTTTTCTTGTATATTTGTTTGAGTTCTTTGTAGGTTCTGGATATTAGCCCTTCGTCAGATGAGTAGATTGCAAAAATTTTCTCCCATTCTGTAGGTTGCCTGTTCACTCTGATGGTAGTTTCTTTTGCTGTGCAGAAGCTCTTTAGTTTAATTAGATCCCATTTGTCAATTTTGGCTTTTGTTGCGTTGCTTTTGGTGTTTTAGACATGAAGTCTTTGCCCATGCCTATGTCCTGAATGGTATTACCTAGGTTTTCTTCCAGGGTTTTTATGGTATTAGGTCTAATATTTAAGTCTCTAATCCATCTTGAATTAATTTTCATATAAGGAGTAAGGAAAGGATCTAGTTTCAGCTTTCTACTTATGGCTAGCCAGTTTTCCCAGCACCATTTATTAAATAGCGAATCCTTTCCCCATTTCTTGTTTCTCTCAGGTTTGTCAAAGATCAGATGGCTGTAGATGTGTGGTATTATTTCTGAGGACTCTGTTCTGTTCCATTGGTCTATATCTCTGTTTTGGTACCAGTACCATGCTGTTTTGGTTACTGTAGCCTTGTAGTATAGTTTGAAGTCAGGTAGTGTGATGCCTCCAGCTTTGTTCTTTTGACTTAGGATTGTCTTGGCAATGCGGGCTCTTTTTTGGTTCCATATGAACTTTAAAGCAATTTTTTCCAATTCTGTGAAGAAACTCATTGGTAGCTTGATGGGGATGGCATTGAATCTATAAATTACCTTGGGCAGTATGGCCATTTTCATGATATTGATTCTTCCTATCCATGAGCATGGTATGTTCTTCCATTTGTTTGTGTCCTCTTTTATTTCACTGAGCAGTGGTTTGTAGTTCTCCTTGAAGAAGTCCTTTACATCCCTTGTAAGCTGAGGAATCCTTATGCTCTTAAAGCTCTGCTCTCTCCATTAGAGATTCACCCTCAAAATAGATTTATATTTGGTGCTAGCAGTAGCAGGTAGGTCCCATATAGCTGTTCACTAGGGCCCCAAATAAAGCATTCTCAACCTAGAACCTCCACTTTGATTTTTTAAAAATCCTCTCCCTGGCCAGGCACAGTGGCTCACTCTTGTAATCCCAGCACTTTGGGAGGCCGAGGTGGGCAGATCACAAGGTCAGAAGATCAAGACCATCCTGGCTAACATGGTGAAACCTCGTCTCTACTAAAAACACAAAAAATTAGCCGGGTGTGGCGGTGGGCGCCTGTAGTCCCAGCTACTCGGGAGGCTGAGGCAGGAGAATGACGTGAATCCGAGATGTGGAGCTTGCAGTGAGCTAAGATCATGCCACTGCACTCCAGCCTGGGCGAAAGAACGAGAATCCATATATATATATACACACATATATATATATACACACATATATATATATATACACATATATATATATACACACATATATATATATATACACATATATATATATACACACATATATATATATACACATACATATATATATACACACACATATATATATATATACACATATATATATATATATATATATATATATATATATATATATATAAATCCTCTCCCATCAGCCCTTAATACACTAGGCTATAAAAACTATTTAGTTTAGGGTGTTAAACTAAACTAAAAGATCTCTCGCTTTTTTTTTTTTTTTTTTTTTTTTTTTTGAGACAAATCTTGCTCTCGTTGTCCCCCAGGTTTGAGTAAAATGGCTTGATCTCGGCTCACTGCAACCTGTGCCTCCTGGGTTCAAAAAATTCTCCTGCCTCTGCCTCCCAAGTAGCTGGAATTCAGGCGCCTGCTACTTTTTCTACTTTTAGTAGAGACAGGGTTTCACCTTGTTGGCCAGGCTGGTCTCGAACTCCTAGCCTCGGGTGATCCACCTGCCTCAGCCTCCCAAAGTGCTGGGATTACAGGTGTGAGCCACCATGCCCGGCCAAAGATCTCTCACTTTCTACCCATCTCTAGGGCCGTGTTGCTTCGACCAATGCCCACCTCAAAGGGGTAGCCATTTCTCAGGGGAATCTCCAGTTCCTGCCCCCATCCATAACAAATCACCATCCACTTATCTTTTTTCCTTTCTAAACTGTGTGCCCTATCCAATGACCCATCCCCAGAGCAGCAGAAAGCACTCTTAGACAGTGGTAAGAAAGGCTGAGACTCATACATCAGAAAGGCAAAGAATAAGTGTCCACTTCAAAATCTCTGGACCCCACCCAGCTCCACTGTTCACCAGCAACCAGCCAGCCAAGGGAGAAGCATTACTCACTGCTCATTCATCCCAGGAAGGACCCTCCTGACATATTCGAAAGCAGAGGGAATGGTTATTTTACAGAAGGAGGGTCTTCTTGCTCCATCACAGCCCAGGGTTCAGAAAGTCTTCCCCATCAGACCAGTCTGATGCTATTAAGAGTAGTCAGGGGATACTGACTGGATGGAGTCCCAAAGCATAAGGACCACTGGTCACCAGAGGGTTACACATCCTGGTAAGTCAACTCCTGAGACACTAGACCTTTGGCTATGAAGAGATATATCAGGACCATGAGGCCCCACCCTGACTAATGCAGTGTCCACCCAGTTCTCGCACAAGAGACACCAGCAATATGGGTGGAAAGGGCTAAAGCCTCTAAGACATAACCAACATCTAAGACCAGAATTATAACCAGGAAAGAATCCAAGATTTTACTCCAAAAAAATCAAGATTCCTCGCAGTCAACATGCATGCCTGACACTCTACCTACTTTGGCAGAAACTGGTAAAAGATACCAACTGTTGTAGTTATTAGAAAAGGTCAGCAGTTACCTACACAGAAAAAAGGAGAGGAAAAGAGAGGGATGAATAGATGATCCTATAAAGGAAACTAGGATGGAACTTCTCTCTCTCCCCTCTATTTTTTGTTGTTTGTTGCTGTTGTTGTTTTGAGACAAGGTATCACTCTGTCACCCAGGCTGGAGTGCAGTGGTGTAATCTCAGCTCACTGCAACCTCTGGTCCCTGCTACTTTGGGCTCAAGCAATCCTCCCACGTCAGCCTCCCAAGTAGCCTAAACCACAGGCACACACCCACCATGCCCAGCTATCTTCTTTTTTTCTTTGAGATGGAATCCCCCTTTGTCACCCAGGTTGGAGTGCAACGGCGCGATCTCTGCTCACTGCAACTCTGCCTCCCGGGTTCAAGTAATTCTCATGCTTCAGCCTCCTGAGTAGCTGGGATTACAGGCATGCGCTACCACACCCGGCTAATTTTTGTGTTTTTAGCAGAGACAGGGTTTCGTCATGTTGGCCAGGCTGGTCTCGAACTCCTGACCTCAGGTGATCCACCGTCCTTGGCCTCCCAAAGTGCAGGGATTACAGGCATGAGCCACCACACTTCTCTCATTCTCACATCTCATACTGGCCGTAAGTCTACACCTATAACATTGTCATCATCATTGCTAGCATTTACTGAGCACTTACCACATGGCAGGCACCGTGCTAAGCATTTTACATGCAGTATCTTATATGAAAACATATGTACTGTTTTAATTTCTATTTACAGATACGTACTGTTTTAATCTCTATTTACAGATGAAGAAGTTGTGGTTGAGAAGTGAGGATATTCCCCTGAGCTACCCAGCCAGAAAGTGGTAAAGTGGGGACCATTGGCTGCTCTCACGCTCTTGATGATGCCTTACTCTACCCCGTCCAGCCATCTTGTTTGAACACCTAACATGGAGGATGCCCGAAACAAGCATGTACAGAGGAAGGGGTTCCTTAGAAGGGGCTCACAAATAAACAGCTGCTCTCTGTGCTGTAACAAGAGGAGAGGGTTTGGTTCAGGGGGAGAATCAGGAGAAAGCCACTCCCAGCAGAGGGAATAACGTGAGTCCAGGTCCAAGAGGGCTGAGGGGCCTTGACATATCTAAGAAATAGTCCCTTGTAGCTGGAGCAGAACTTTCATGAGGAGGAAAGGGAGAAGAAGGAGCTGCAGTGAAGGGCTTGGGCAGGACTGGAAGACTGCAGACCCTGCCAAGGAGCTTGGAAATGACCCTGGAGTCAGAAGTAGTTTTTAAGCAGAAAAGTGTTGTGACAAGATTTGAATTTCAGCAAAACAACTACGGTTGCAGTGAGACAAACTCAACTGAAAAAGCAACAGACTGGCAATGAGGCACAGTAAATAACCTATTACAATTGTCCAAGGGACAATGGTGAACGACAAACTCAAGTACTGGGGATGGGAAGGATGGGGCAGTCAGACAGAGTAATTAATTTCACATACATGGAGAAAGAGTGGTCCATGAGTCCTAAGAAATCTCCCTGGCATCACATCACTTATTTGATCTAGCTAAGTCCCTGTATGTCACCAATCTTACAGGAATATACTAGCATTCAGTGAGTTCAGGGGGGTTTAGTGGTCCCACTCCTCCTACCTCTAGGCTAACATTCACCCACCCACTCTTCCCTTCCAACAGGAACTGAAGCTTCCCATTCTTCTGCAGCCCCAAACACTTAGAAACAGGGTTCCTTCATTTTCAGTTGTAGCCACCAACTCACAAATTACTGACTGCTACTGACTAGACCAGATAGATGCAGTTCCATAGTTCTGGCATGCTGAGAACAGCTACTCTTTGCCAATGTGGCTCAGTCCTGCATTCATCTGGGACATCTCTGGCAAGCCCCCAGATTTCAGTGCAATACACTTTACAATGTCAGTCAAGGACCTGCAGCGAGGAACTCAGAGAACGGCACAAGCTAGGAATGACGTCAGAGAAGACAGAATGGATAGATGAGCTTTCTGGAGCTGGCTAGTGTCTTGATCCTTCAGACAGGCACCCAGGCCTTATGCAAAGTTTTCAGACAGGCTGGTTAGTTAACAGGATTGGGATACTGGGGTGATAGTCTGAACCTGAAGGGTGTCCAGGGTTCCAGGCCACTCCCAAACAACTCTGGCTGCCCATACGTGAATATGTTTCCTGGGGAACAAGGGAAAACATCAGATGTATTCATGTGGACCAGCACTTGAGAAACAACCCAAAGCACCAACCTTCCTCGTAATGTGCCCACATCCGTGCCTCCCACATGACTTAACAGCATGAGGTGTGGATTTCTGCTGCCTTGTTGGGCTGGAGGATAGAAGGAGACATGACAGGGAACTAATATATTTATAGGCCTCCTGTAGGCACAGCACAATTTATCAGCCTTGAAAAATGTCTCCTGCCGGGCGCGGTGGCTCAAGTCTGTAATCCCAGCACTTTGGGAGGCCGAGACGGGCGGATCACGAGGTCAGGAGATCGAGACCATCCTGGCTAACACGGTGAAACCCCGTCTCGTCCTTTGTAGGGACATGGATGCAGCTGGAAACCATCATTCTTAGCAAACTATCACAAGAACAGAAAACCAAACACCGCATGTTCTCACTCATAGGTGGGAACTGAACAATGAGATCACTTGGACTCGGGAAGGGGAACATCACACACTGGGGCCTATCATGGGGAGCGGGGAGGAGGGAGGGATTGCATTGGGGAGTTATACATGATATAAATGATGAATTGATGGGTGCTGACGAGTTGATGGGTGCAGCACACCAACATGGCATAAGTATACATATGTAACAAACCTGCACGTTATGCACAGGTACCCTAGAACTTAAAGTATGATAAAAAAAATCAAAAAAAAAAAAATACAAAAAACTAGCCGGGCGACGAGGCGGGCGCCTCTAGTCCCAGCTACTCAGGAGGCTGAGGCAGGAGAATGGCGTAAACCTGGGAGGCGGAGCTTGCAGTGAGCTGAGATCCGGCCACTGCACTCCAGCCTGGGTGGCAGAGCAAGACTCCGTCTCAAACAAAAAAAAAAAAAGAAAAATGTCTCCTTTAACCAGCTCCAATTTTCTATGGGAACTTCACTTTCATCTCTTTCTTGGAGGCCATACTCACTTCCCACATCTCCCATGCTGCTGAGTGAAAGGTTCTCATGATTAAAACAGAAGAATAAGCACTGTCTCTCTGACCAAACCTCCCACATGCGTCTGCAGGACACCTAGCTCTCTCTAACATCCTAAAATATAACTGCCTCAAAAGGCGTCAACTTGGACACCTACAGCCCTTGTCACCTTGTGCAAATTAAGCCCGGAAAACACAGCTGGGACTCCATTCCTCACCTCATCCAGACAGAGATCACCAGCAGGAAACAGAAAGCCAGAGGCATTTGTGCAGCCACTTTCCTTACTAAAGAACATCTCCTTAAACACCTGCCTGCCCTGAATTTTCCCATCGTACCAGCTCAAACTGACTGAGAAGAGCTGCCAGATCTCCGTCAAGCCTCTGAAGAACCCAGCTACATACCAGATAAAAATAACCAAAAAAGAGGAAGTCTATCAGATGCTTGATGGTTTTGTCAACAGAAAGCAGTTCTTTCTTGTCATATGGCCATGGGATGCAGCTGCCGCACAGGCTCTCCAGGGCCTTGTATCCCCAAGCTCTGCTAGCAGAGTTCCCTTAGCAGGCATGGAAGGTTGCATTTTCAAAGTGGTCCATCATCTCCCATCCTCTGTGCTTTTCCCCAGTGTGATCTTGACACTTTTCCCATTGAGAAGTGGGTCTATGTCCTCTCTACTTGAAGCTGGGTGGTCTTGAGACTCACTTTAACTAACAGAATGCAGAAGAAATGACAATGCCTGACTTCCAAGCTAGATCAGAAAAGATGCTACAGTTTCCCCATGTTCACTAGAACACTTGGGCCTGTAGCTTTGAGCCACCATGTAAGGCCAAGAGCCCTAAGAGAGTCACACTCATGGATGGATTGCACATGGGCACCCCCATCAGCAGTCCTGGCCTCCAGCTCCTCTCAGCTCAGGCACTGAGCATGTGGGTGAACAACCTTCAGATGGTTCCTGCTCCATCTGCAGCTTCCCCCAGCCTTCGAGTCTTCCCAGGTGAGGCCCCAGACATTGATAAGCCATCCCTAATGAGCTCTTTCCAAATTCCTGACCCAAGTCTCCATGAGCTTAATAAAAAGGTTCTTGTTTGGGGTGGTTTGCTCTGAAGAAATAGTAATGGAAACAGGAGGTGACACACTGTGAGTCTAGTCTCATATCTGCTGCTGCTCTTGAATTTTTTAAAAAGGAAAAACTACCTTTTACTGAGCATTTACTTCGTGCCAGGCATTATGCTAAGGGCTTACACACATAACTTCATTTAATCCTCATTACAATACCATGAGGAAATACTAGAATTATCTCCATTCTACAGAAGAGGAAATCGGTTCAGGGTTGAGGACTTTGCCCAAAGCCAGGTCTGCCTGATTCAGAGCCCACAACAGTACCAGCCTAGGCTCTCTGGCCACTTAGAAAGAGGAGCTGTTTCTACATAGAAGACTCAACTTCTTGGGAGCATGGCTTTCCTAGTCAAAATTCCAGGTCTGGGAATTGCCTAAAGAACCCAGGTGATGGGATGCAGCATCAATGAACACTTGATTCTGTCTGAGCTGGGGCAGGCTGCCTTCCCTGGGAGGTCATAGCTACGGCCTACCTGCCCTATTACCAACTCTTGAATCCTACCCATTCTTTAAAGCCTAATTGTTCCAGCAAGGCCTCCCAGGGAATTCTGCCTTCTCCAGACCCCATCTGATGTATCTTGACACGCAGTCCCCTACTGCATCACACTGTTCTGGTTGTTTGGGATGTCTTTACATAGTATGACTCTTAAGGATGGAAAGAATGCAGTGGAAGTGACCTCTATGTTATGCATATACTAAATTGTTCATATTTCCTACAGCATGTATACAATAGCAGGCACGTCATTTTCTTATGAGGACATTTTGGGTAATAAAACTACCCAAATTGGTTGAGAATCATAATCTACACACAAAGAAAATATTCCAGGCTCTGAGACCTGGACTTCACCCCAGGCATCACAGAGGAGAAAGGATTTGAGGGCAGAGGAGGAAGTGGTACAACCCACCACAGATACCACCTTCATCCCTTGCCCTGCAGGCAAGGAAGTCCCAACCACAAAGGCTCAAAACACCAGGAGTTGCCATTTTGAACCACAAGTCCTTAATAGCCCTGGAAAGCTATGAAACACCAATTAAAGTGTCCGATGAATCACTTTTCAACCTCTCCATGTAAGAGCAGGGAGGAACCAACCTCAAGTACCTCCTCAGGCCAAGACTAGCTTTGCTCTGACTCACTGTCTTGCAGTCTATGATATGGATGCTTTTGTAATTCCTTCCTCCCACCTCCATGTCCATTGGATGGGGAAGATGAGACTTCCTAGCATCTTCCTAGTCTACCTCCAAAAATTACTCTACAATCACGTTCCCCATGAGACAGAGTTGAGGATCTCACCATGGCAGGGATAATTCAAAACCATACAAATTCTCAAGATGTTATACCTCAGTTTCCAGGTGAAAGCCGGTCCTTTCCTTCCTTCCCTGCTACCTGGAAGGTGGGCATAACAGGCACACCCAGAAACTGCTGGGAAAATGCTCAAATGCCTTATTCCCTGCCTTCAGTGAACGTCCATGTGAGGAAAAGTCTTAGAATATCTTCTTTTTCCTGAGTGGGGTCACTTTTACTCTTCACTTTTACTCTGGATGGGCATTATCCAGTTTTTCCACCAATATACTACACATCAAATCAAGCACCAAAATGCTTGTAAGAAACCTAAAATTGGCCAGATTCATGGTCCATGCAACTAGAGTCAAGCATATAAAGCCACAGACTCACATGTTAGAATCCCAGGACAGTACTGTGCCCAAATTAGGTAGATACTGTTTCAAATAAAATTCTAAAGGACCAAATACAAAGCATGATTACAGTAGTCCCTCCTTATCTTCAGGGGACACATTCCAGGATCCCCAGTGGATGCCCCAATCCATGGATAGAATACGTATATACTGTATATACTGTTTTTTCCTATACATTCATATCTATGATAAAGTTTAATTTATAAATTAGGCACAGTAAGAGATTAACACTAACAATAAAATAGAACAACTATAAGAAAAGCTTTATTAATGTGGTTTCTCTCTCTCTCTCTCTCTCTGAAACTCTCAAAGAGTCAAAACTTTCAAGGTCAAAGTTTGGGGTGAAGTCAGTGTTTTCCCTGATTTGTTGTTTTCCTTTCCTTGTTGTACTGTATTCGCCCTTCTTGTGAGGTTATGAGATGAAAAAATGCGTATGTGATGAGGTGAAGTGAGGGAGATGATACAGGCATTGTGACACAATGACACAGTGTTTGGTACTTCCGACCTTCTGATGTGTAGTCAGAGGACTGTCTGCTTTGGATGACCCTGGATCATTGCGTTGTGACAATGTCAATGGTTGGATGTCAGGACAGACCATGTGGATGACTAATGGGCACATAGTATGCCCAGCGTGGACATGCTGGACAGCATGTGATTCACATCCCAGGCAGGATGGGGTGGGAAGGCATGAGACGTCATCACGCTACTCAGAATGGTGTGCAATTTAAAACTTATGAATCGTTATTTCTAGAATGTTCCATGTAATATTTCTGGCTCACAGCTGACTACGAGTAACTAAAAACAGGGTGAGTGAAACGGCAGAGAAGAGGAGCCTACCATACTCTTTCTCCTACCTCTAGGACTATCTGGGGGATGAAGGACATGAGGGCCACATATTACTGTCACCATGAATAATAAGCCAAGGAGAGTATCAGATAATGTCAGGTTACACTAATAATCTTAAATCATCTGAAGTTTATGTGGGAAAATTTTAAGTCCTTAGTTGATTTTCCATTGCCATCCATGGGATGTGATGTGGCGTCTCTCCTTGTCACTAGCAGCTGTGCATTTGGGCAAAGCAAGCTATTTTATTATTAATTTAATCCAAATACTTAGTAAGGGCAGGTCTCCTAAGGCAGGGGAGAGAGGAAAACAACTCTCTATCACACAACTGTGCCAACTGCAGTGAGATTATTAACAATCCACTCCAGGATTCCCATCTATCTCTAAGCAGGGATTCCTATCTCTAAGCACAGGGAGCCAAGAGTCCACTGCTTAAGAAATAAAAAATGAGGCCGGGTGCGGTGGCTCAAGCCTGTAAACCCAGCACTTTGGGAGGCCGAGACGGGCGGATCACGAGGTCAGGAGATCGAGACCATCCTGGCTAACACAGTGAAACCCCGTCTCTACTAAAAAAAATACAAAAAAACTAGCCAGGCGAGGTAGCGGGCGCCTGTAGTCCCAGCCATTCGGGAGGCTGAGGCAGGAGAATGGCGTAAACCCGGGAGGCAGAGCTTGCAGTGAGCTGAGATTCGGCCACCGCACTCCAGCCCGGGTGACAGAGCAAGACTCCGTCTCAAAAAAAAAAAAAAGAAATAAAAAATGTTTTTATTATTCTTTTCTTCCTAAAAATTGTACCACCTAGCAGAATACTGAGCACTGTTATCCTTCTACATAACATACCAAAGAAAATGACTGAGTTCATGTTAGTAACCAGGAAAAACAATGACTTCACCCCTAACTTTGACCTTGGGACCGTATAAGCAAGTTGTCTCCCTGGTTCCTTGAATGGGGTACAGCAGATCCTCTTTCCACTATTGTCCAAAATACTTTGGTCCTAGCTGGAAAGCCTGGCAGAGTAACAGAGTCCCACTGTAGGGCTAAAAGAAGGAACACTGTCATGAGTATCAGGATGACCTTAGGCAAGTCACCCAGCTTCTCGGGGTCACAACTCTAAGGTTCCTGTAAGCTCTAATCATATCAATAAGCAAAAAAGAAAGTCAAGAATGACCAGAATCCAAAAACTATCGGTATTTTCCCTAACCACAGTCCTTTCCTCCTTCCTCTTATTTATTGTTTTTATTTTAGTTTTTTGGTTTTTCTTGGTACTCCCCGATTAAGGTACCCTCCTTCCTCTTGGACCCTGAAGGTTAACAGAGTGCAGAAACAAACAAACAAAAATTTTAAGTGTCCAGATGGCATGTACACCGTGACTTAAACGGCAGAAGGAAATGAGGTATATAGATAAGAATAGGAAAGCCAAATATAAAGATGAAAACAGTTGTATCTGCACACTGGAATCTAGCATAACTCTTTTTCTTTTTTTTCCCCTTTTCAATGATACTTTTTCCTGTTACATTGCCTCATCAGCCCACATCAGCCTGCAGTCACAAGCATTTGCAGAGAAAGGTCTTAACTGTAAGATCAATCACTGGCCGGGTGCAGTGGCTCACACCTGTAATCCTAGCACTTTGGGAGGCCAAGACGGGCGGATCACAAGGTCAGGAGTTCGAGACCAGCCTGGCCAACAGAGCGAAACTCCGTCTCTACTAAAAATACAAAAAACTAGCTGGGCATGGTGGCGGGCACCTGTAATCCTAGCTACTCAGGAGACTGAGGCAGGAGAATCACTTGAAAACCTCAGAAGCGGAGGTTGCAGCGACTCAAGATGGCACCACTGCACTCCAGCTCAGGTGACAGTACAAGACTCTGTCTCAGAAAAAAAAAAAAAAGCTCACTCACTGCCAGCACCCTGATGCCCCCCCTGCTGCAATGGGCCCCACTCCCAAACCTGCTCCAAGGGATGGATGGACAATCAGTACCTTCACAGCTGGGCAATTCCAGAGACACACATTGGGCTTTTGACTTTACAAACTACTCCAAGGAACACCTTCCTCTAGGGTCCCAAGCCCCTGAAAAGTTTATGAAATAGATACATAAAAGCAAAGGCTTGAAGAGAACAAACAAAGCTCATTCAGTAAAAGGGTTTGAGTCCATCCAGAAAGGAACTAGGGACAAAAAAAAAAAAACAAGATTTTTTTGCTTGGCCACATTGGAACTGCCATCAAACACCTGGGCTGCTACATGCGACGTCCTATACTAGGCATGACGTGAGGGGAGAGGGAGATGGGGGAGCAAGGGAAGATGAAGGAAAGAAAAACAGCAACACCTCTGCTGTCAAGAATTCTATTGGGATTTCTGTTTTCATAGAAAAAAGTTACCAGAGACAAAAAAACTTAATTGCATTTGCCTCTAAGAAGTAAACTTATGGTTTAGGATGAGAAGGAGACAGACTTTTCTTTCTTCTCTCTCTTTTTCTGGAGACAGACTTTTCTTTGTATTTCAGTTTTGTCCTATTTTTACCCATGTGTATCCATTACATTTTGAATGTTTTTAATTCTACAGTACAACTGGAAAGATTACGACTCAAACAATGAAAATGCAAGTACAAGACAAAAGCTACCACCCAAAAATACAATCACCAATTGTGATCTAAATACGAAGGGAATAAGGATAGCAGATGGAATTATAATTAAAATGGTCAATATATTGGGCGCTTATGATGTGCCAGGCACTCCTAAGAACTTCACCTAGATGATCTTATTTAATCCTCACTTCTACCCCGTAAGATGAGATCAGTGGTATTATAATTATTCCCACTTTATATCTGCAAAAGCTAAGCCACAGAGGGTATGTCATTTGTTCAAGGTCCTTAGCTAGCAAGTAAGAGCCAGGTAGGACTCAAATTCAGTTTTACCCACAGTTCACATGGGCTCATCTCCAAAAGAAGAGAGGGTTCATATCCTAAATGAGGGCTCTAAAGGAGAAGAGGTATGGTGTTGTTTGGAGAATGTCTACACGGGAAGGAGGTATGTATGGGAAAGACAGTGCTAGAATCTGTTATTATCAAAACTATAAACATCTCTTGAGGACCTACTAAGTGCTGGACACAACCAGATTTAGACAGTAGCTGTAGAAACAAAGCTCTTATACAGAGATGAAAAAGGGCCAAATATGCTCCATTTACCTTCCAAAACAAGACCACAAAACTCAAAATCTCTTCAGTCCACCCTCAATACGCCAAGGTCTTAAATGACACTGTGTAAAAAGAAAGCTAAGTTGACATAGGGAGGCCAGGAGAGGATGTGAAAAAAAGCAGACTAATGCAGCAGAGAAGGGAGGGAAAGAAATATATTGCCTTCCTCCTGGGGCAAAAGCATTTTAATTATCAACTGAGAGTCCAGCAGAGCCATAAAACTGGCCAGCTGTCCCATTCAATCAAGCCAAAGGCTGTAACAGACAGGACGAGGCAGCATTTTTCAGAGGACCGAGCACTTCGAGTTAAGGCTGAGTCTAGAGGGTGCAAGACGCACCGGCCGTTTCCACAAGAGGCTTTTGCACAGTTAGAAGGGGCTGTTGGGGCTCAGTCCCTTTCAGGGGCTTCAGCAGAATTAAATCTGCCTGTTTCCGTGGGAATAGTAAAACTATGCCTAGCTGGCTTAGGAGAGGGCTACTCGGGGCTGCCTAAAATCCTCATGCACCACTTTAGAAAGGGAAATTCAGCCGTGTCCTGTGTGCAACTAAAATAACAAGGAATGGAAAGAAGTTTCTCCTACTCCTTAGGAAGGAAAAAAACCACAGTGCCATTTACTGAATCCAGTGCCTGTGAGATACTGACACATAATAGCTCATATCATCTTAAATAGTATTGCTCATTTCTGTGTTGCTCATATTTTACAGATGAGATTTCCTGCAACTCCAAGAGGTTAGCCACGTGCCCAATGTCAAGTGCTCAAGAAGTAGCTTAAATCCAAGTCTATCTAACTCCCAAGCCAGTGTTTCTTCCATTAGACCACAGTGGTTCCCAAAACCGATCTTAAGGGGAAAATGCTTTCTTCTCAGATCAAAACCTTCAAGTTTCCTACAAAGAGCAAAAACTTTAGGGAAGTTAGGAAGGAAAGGGACATGCAATCCACAGCTTTTAATATGTCTAATTTATATGTCTCACTTTTACAGTATAGTGGACCACATAGGGGACATGTCTTCCTGTTATTCTGCTGGTGAGGGGGATATATGAGGCACACCATTAAAGTTGCCTAAGCGACCCTGAGCCCCACCTGGAAAAGCCCTATGTTGTTTCAAAAAAGTGAGCAGGAAGCAACTGTAAATCAAAGCAGCAGCAAAGCTCTGAGACAGCAGGATGCCCCTTGCTTAGCTCCAAGGACAGAGTAGCGGGCGACTAACTGTGTCCTCCTTCTAGCAGGAAAGCTGTCCTTGGATTATTGTGAATCCCCAGGATGGTTCATGTGACCAGAGCATCTTCTCTCAGCAAGGCCATCTGTCATGCCCTGAGTAGCAGTGGGGGAAGGGGAGCACTTGTGGGCTCCTGCCAACTGTTTTCTCCACTAAACCACTCAGCAAAGATTCCGTTTCAGGAGATTCAGCCCCAGCCAGAACAAGTCCCAAAATGGGGAACCCGAGCACACTGTAGCCTGACACACAGAGGCAGACAAACTGTGTAGTCACTAACATTCCCAAACACACAGACATTCACGCTTTAAAGTCCTGGGCGGGACCTCAGAGACCACTTGTCCAAACCTCTCATTTTCCAGATGAAGAATCTGAGGTCCAGAGAGATCACAGATGTGCCCAGGGCCACCCGGCCGGTCAGTGTCAAGGACAGCCCTGGGGCCCATGTTCCTTCCTCTGCACCAGAACACCTCTTACACAGATGCCCACTTTAAGTTCTCTGTAATGATACTGATTCTTAACCTTCACTGAGTCTTACAATAATAAGAGCCCTGACCTTTTCCCTCCAAAATGAATGTATCCACATTTTGCATAGATTCCAGGTGGCTCCCTGGCCCTATGTTAATCTTTACGTTATAAGAGGAACAAAGTGCGGTTCTAAAGGAGGCTGTCAGGGGTCTTGAAGGAGACACCACAGTAAAGACCTGGACTCCCTGGACATGGGACGGAAGCTCATTTTTCTCCCGACTCAACCAGACCACTGACATCACTGCTTTGTGTGCCATCCATAAGTGACCCTGAGCTACCTCATTGAAACGAGGTGAAGAACCAGGTTGAGGAATGGAAAATTTTCCAAGAGATGCGGAGGAAAGGAGAGATAGGCAGACTCTTTTCTCATCTCCTTAGAGATCCCGAAGGACAAATCTTGAACCTGAGCAATGACGGTGCCACAGACCACCTGCAAACTGTGGTCAATACCTAGCTCTTACCAGGTTTGCTTGGGAAGGGATGTGGGGAAGGGAAGACACAGTAAAATTTATTATTTACTTTCAAGGCAACAGTGGCTCAAATCAGAGGAAACAGATCAAAGACGAAGAGACTAAATATTCATCTGGAAATCAGAACCCACAGGCCTTTCGAAGCCTTTCTTGCCCTGAACTCAACCCCTCACCCAGGCTGTTTTCTGCAACTAAAAGCTCATAGTCCAGAAACTCCAACTTAAGACCCTTCATACAGCACACGCTTCTGCTCCAAATCCAGCACAGCATTATGAGAGCTTAAAAGTTGCCAGGCGGCCGGGCACGGTGGCTCAAGCCTGTAATCCCAGCACTTTGGGAGGCCGAAACGGGCGGATCACGAGGTCAGGAGATCGAGACCATCCCGGCTAACACGGTGAAACCCTATCTCTACTAAAAATACAAAAAGCTAGCTGGGCGAGGTAGCGGGCGCCTATAGTCCCAGCCACTCGGGAGGCGGAGGCAGGAGAATGGCATGAACCCGGAAGGTGGAGCTTGCAGTGAGCTGAGATCCGGCCACTGCACTCCAGCCTGGGCGATAAAGCGAGACTGCGTCTCAAAAAAAAAAAAAAAAGTTGCCGGGCGTGGTGGCTCACACCTGTAATCCCAGCACCTTGGGAGGCCGAGGTGGGTGGATCACAAGGTCAAGAGATCGAGACCATCCTGGCCAACATGGTGAAACCCCATCTCTTCTAAAATTACAGAAATTAGCCGGGCGTGGTGGCACGTGCCTGTAATCTCAGCTACTCAGGAGGCTGAGGCAGGAGAATTGCTTGAACCCGGGAGGTGGAGGTTGCAGTGAGCCAGGATTATGCCACTGCACTCTAGCCTGGCAACAGAGTGAGACTGCATCTCACAAAAAAAAAAAAAAAAAAAAAAAAAAAAAGGTTGCCCAGTGTCCTGAGCTACTTCCTGCCCCACTGAGTAAGCTGCAGAGAACCTCCATGGTGATGAAATAGGAAGAGGCAGGCAGGACTCCAGAGCAACCACTGGGAAATGAAGGCATGTGGCCCACAAAGAGATCCAATCCCCTTAAGAATCCTTCTCCACCAACCACAGGAAAGGACAGAGGCAAGAGAATCCAAGCGTGCAATTTGCCTGCCAGGAGGCCACAGTGTACAGAGCACTGGGCCTGCTGGCCTCCCTGCCTGGAACCTCCTTGCCCCACCTTCCCTTTCCACTTTGTCTCCACTCTTCACTCTCTCAGATCACATCGGAAACAAAACTTCCTCAGAGAATTCTCCAGCACTCCTCTTGAGGCATGTCCCATTATCAGCCATGCTCATGGTACTTACCACAGTCTTGACTTTACGTGTTGTGCAACTTTATTTTGATCAAGGTCCTTCTCCCTAACCCCACAGTGAGCTCCTGGAGGGGAGGGCCCGTGAATATTTTTGTTTGCTGCTAAATTCTTAACACCAGACTGGCCCATAACACTTAGACTGGCCCATAAAAGAAAACCAACTTTGCACAGGAGATGGCCACAAAGGCACAGGACAAAAGGGAAAGGCAAGGTTCCCAAACCATGTTCAAGAAGCCGAGATGCAACCAGACTTGCAAGTCAGATCTCTGGCCTCACTGGTTTCTTCTGCTGAGTCCTGCTCACCCGGCTGGTTATTTGCTTCATTTCAGCTTTATTCACTTACGTATTTATTTTGGCTTGCAGAACATGTGTCTGTATTCATGGGAAATGCTACCCATCAACTGAACAGGATGCTCTGAGACATGCCAGGTGGCTGCTAGCTAACCTCTGGCATAGCCTCCTGCAACCAAAAGATAAATCCAATTCTTTGAGCGCTTGTACACTTTTGCCTGGGTATACTTTTGCCTGGGAAAATCCTCAAAACACATCCATCATCCTCCAACTCCCTGTTAAGGAACACATAGCAAAAACCATCAAAGGACCTGACTAAGGGAAAAAACAGGGAGAGAAATTCAGAAGTATCTGAGCCAGGTAATGCCAGAAGTATTTCATTTGGAGAGGCCTCCATGAAGCATACAAAAAGTCATTTACTTACCTACCTCTCAAAAAGGACCAAGACTTGGGTTTTCCAGCTGATACTTCACCGCTTACCAGGTCCACTCTGGGAATGCTTTATTGCCTATTTCATTCTCCTGTAGGAAAAAAACTGCTTTTTCGGCTACTCCTCATCCTTTTTTGAGGCAAGTCTAATGCCACATCATCCCTGGCCAGGGTGCCTAAGCCTTAGCTGCTTCCTCCATCAGGTGGAATGGGCTCTACCACTCGTGCAGGACAAGGACACTAGAGACTGGGATCCAGCGGGTCACAGGGTGCCACATATCTGGCCGCCAGCAAACTCACCAGCCATGAGAAATCCTACACAGGAAAACCAGTCAGGAGCTTTGGCCAGTGTGTGGTCCAGGTATACTCCAGGGCTTAGAATGTTAGAGCCTGCTGAGCTGAGGCCAAGGGGAAGACAAAAGCTCTGTCATCCTCACACTGGTGAAAGTATGTCTTCAGCTTCCTGACCTTGTGAACTCCAAGAGAAGGCTGGAGATGAAGACAAGGTGCAAGTGAACAGAATTGGGAGGGGGAGATGCTACATGGACCTCCAGTTACAAGAGAAGCAGCCAATCCAACAACTCAACAAAATTGGAACAGGCACTATGAGGAGCATGACAGGCAGTCCCCAAATTGGGAACAAAGGGAGTACTGAGGCTGGACAGAACAGACTGGGAGTAGACCCAACAGCAGCGGGCAGTGGTCTGCTCCAGCAGCTCCTAGCAGCCGGCAACTGGCTACAGTGGAGACATGGGCCAGTGAGTTAGCCGGGGCTGGTGATCAGGAAAAGTGTGAAGAGGGGAGGAGGCAGAGGCGTTTGGGATTAATAACGAATGCTCTGTCACACCACCACAGTCCAGCATCCAAAACAGGTGTTTGGGCTCAGACAATTAGGATGGATCAACAGCCAGGGGATTCTAATGAGGATGAAAAGCAAATTCCATGTGGCAGGGGCTGGTGGCTCACACCTGTAATCCCAACATTTTGGGAGACCAAGGCAGGTGGATTGCTTGAGCCCAGGAGTTCAAGACCAGGCTGGGCAACATGGCGAGACCGTCTCTACTAAACAAAAAATAAAATAAATAAATAAATAATTCCACACAAGTGAGGTCTGAATGACATCCATGGATAAGAGAAAGGGAATGTCTACACTTTGGGATCCCATAAGTAAACCAGTTCATATGATATTTTATTCATTCATTCATTCATTCATTCCTTTTATCTGTACATTTATTGAGGACCCTACTATGCACCTGGAACTATGATGGGAGCTAAAGACACAAAACCTATTTGGAGATGTAAGGGATGCTCCTGAAATCATAGCCAACAAAAAGAGGCCAGGTTGTATAACTTGGCAGGTTGGCCTGCAGGCCAGCATGGTGTTTTGTTATGGCCTGTGAATGCCTATCAGCACTTTAGATTGACTCACCCTGGCTAGGTGGCAGTTGAACTCGCAGCCATTAGACCAGGGGTTCTAGTCTTTTGTCACTGCAACATTCTTCTACGAACTACCAGGTAATACACATTTATCAAATGACGACTTAGCACTGACTATAGCAAGTATATGTGATAGGCTACCAGAAGCAGCCAGGTTTGAGCTGAGCACAGAAAACTGCGGAGGGGTTGGATAGGCAGAGAGACGAGGCAAGGGCACCCCTGCCAGCAAGGGGGAAAGGGGAGACCAGCTTGGCTAAAGAAGAAAGTGCCTCTAAGAAGAAAAGGCAGCAAAGATCTCATAAGCATTTAAGCTGACATCTGAAAAGAGGAAGGCAGGTGTGCCTAGTCCCAACCCAAATACAGTTCACCACTCACCTCTGCTCTTTCAGCTATAAAGTTAAGGATGAGTTGGTTGAAACCCAAAAAAGGTACAGGCAGGGGATAAATCAAACATTAATGCAATGGGGATGCTGTGGCCTTGTGAGCAGAATGACATTATTCCCAATTATATGAAACTAAAGCACTAGGCCACACAGAACAACAATGAAATACCCCAGCTGTCCAACAGGAGTGTGCAGGCAATAGTGTAGTGACAGGCTGACAATACACTGACAGGGGGAAGAGAAAGGCATGCTACAAGCAATATTTTTGTTAGGATATTATCTAGGGGTAAAAATAAACATGCAAAAATGCACAAAAAAACTGGAAAAACACACAGTGTTTCTACCTGTGTTTTTCTGTTTTCTTTTTCTTTTCTTTTTTTCTGAGATGTTGTCTCACTCTGTCACCCAGGCTGGAGTGCAGTGGCGTGATCTCGGCTCACTGTAGCTTCTGCCTCCTGGGTTCAAACGATTCTCCTGCTTCAGCCTCCCCAGTAGCTGGGACTACAGGCATGTGCCACCATGCCTGGCTAATTTTTTATATTTTTAGTAGAGATGGGGTTTCACTGTGTTAGCCAGGATGATCTTGATCTCCTGACCTCATGATCCACCTGTCTCGGCCTCCAAAAGTGCTGGGATTACAAGAGTGAGCCACTGTGACCGGCCTCTTCTTCTTCTTTTTTTTTTTTTTGAGATGGAGTCTCGCTCTGTTGCCCAGGCTGGAGCGCAGTGGCTCGATCTTGGCTCACCACAACCTCCACGTCCCGGGTTCAAGCAATTCTCCTGCCTAGCTTCCCGAGTAGCTGGGACTATAGGCACATGCCACCATGTTCGGCTAATTTTTTTGTTTTTAGTAGAGATGGGGTTTCACTATGTTGGCCAGGCTGGTCTCGAACTCCTGACCTCGTGATCCGCCCACCTCGGCCTCCCAAAATGCTGGGATTACAGGCATGAGCCACCACACCCAGCCTCTCTTTTTCTTTTATTTATTTATTTATTTATTTTGAGACAGAGTTTCACTCTGTCACCCAGGTTGGAGTGCAATGTTACAATCGCTGCTCACTGCAGCCTCAACTTTCCAGGCTTAAGCGATCCTCCCACCTCAGCCTCCCAAGTAGTTGGGTCCACAGGCATGCACCACCACACCCAGCTAGATTTTATTGTATTTTTTGCAGAGATGGGATTTCACTGTGTTGCCTAGGCTGGTCTCAAACTCCTAGGCTCAAGAGATCCGCCCACCTCGGCCTCCCAAAGTGCTGGGATTACAGGCTTAAGCCACTGTGCCTAGCCCTTTTCTGTATTTTCTAAGAGAAGGAAAGAAATTATTTAATATGAATAGAAAAATAATGAGACTACCTTCAACATTTTTACTTTGCAAAGCTTTTTCATATTACTTGAATATTCATATTTTTACTTATTTAACGTTTTTCTTTTTTTTTTTTTTTGAGACAGAGTCTGGCTCTGTCACCCAGACTGGAGTGCAGTGGTGCAATCTTGGCTCACTGCAACCTCCGCCTCCTGGGTTCAACTGATTCTGCCTCAGTCTCCCAATAGCTGGGATTACAGGCGCCCACCACCACACCCGGCTAATTTTTGTATTCTAGTAGAGACGCGGTTTCACCATGTTGGCCAGTCTGGTCTTGAACTCCTGACCTCGGGTGATCCTCCTCCCTCAACCTCCCAAAGTGCTGGGATTACAGGCATGAGCCACCACGCTTGGCCACTTTAACTTCTAATGGCCACTATTAAACTGCTCTTCCGCCAAATGCCATTATGCCAAGCCACTTACTATACAAAATCCTGAAGTCCATCTACCTGCCCCCAAAAGGACAACCTTTCCATTTAAGACCATCTTTCAACAATGTGTTTGCTAACAATCACATAACTGGTTTTCCCCAGTCTGATGGAGCAGAGACACATAAATCCATTTTTATAGCCAGAGGCTTTTTACAAGTAGTTTTAGGGTGTGATGCTTAAGTTAATGAGGTAATGTGGCCAAGTTGTATAAACCAGTAGTTAAGCCAGGGGTCTGAGCCACACGTCCCAGGGCCTGGCTAAACTTGTTTGGCTGTGTGATGTTAGCCATCTGAGGTAACAGTTCATACCAATATGTGTCCTGCATTAAGATTCCATGGTAAGACTACTAGCTGCCAATTCCTCAGTGAATGCTCTTCCTTGGTAACAGACCCTGATTCTCAGCTGGGCTCACTGACACCCAGCATAAAAGCCTCCATCTCCCTGGTCTCCTCTGCAGTTAGCGATGGCCAGGTGACCACAGTCTGGCCAATTAACGCACGCACATATGGCACGCTGGACTTCTGGGAAATTAATAGGAGCAAACTCAGCCACATGGGGCACTTTTTCTGTACTTCTGCTTCCTCTCCTCCTTCAGGCCTGTGACCTGGACCTCATGACTGGCACTCCAGCAGCCATCTGGACTACAGGGTGACAATGAGGATGGAAGCCAAGTATTGGAATGAGGGAGTAAAAAATAGGAGCCTGGGTCCCAGACGACAATATGGAGCTGCCCTAAAATCCTCCAGACTTCTTTTCAAAGACAAGTAAATGTAGGCCTTGTTCAGCCACTGTTATTTTGTTTGGCTTTTCAGGTTATGTACGGTCAATCTAAACTCAATGCAGATTTTTTATCGACATAGGATACTATAAGCCATACATGTTTCACTGCCAAAAAACGGCAAATGACTTTTTAAAGCAGATGACCAGGATAATAAAACATTTTAATAAGTCACTTTTTACTGAACCTTTCTAACATCTAGGCGTTTATCATCAACTGCTTTCTCTTTCCCACAAAGACAGCTCCTGTGTATACATACTCTTTTCTCTAATGGTCAAAGTCAACTAACACATATAATTCCTAGTATTTTGCCCTCCCATGACAATGACCAAAATCCAATTCTCCGGAACCCTTAACAAAGCAAGGAAAACAAGCCAGTGTTCCCAAGTCTACGAAATACAAAGAAGTTATGGCTCCCGAGCTGGAGGCAATGGGCAAAGAAGTGGCATAGCACTTCTAAGATAATTTTCAGCCTGGGCCACAGAGCAAGACCCCTGTCTCTATTTGAAAAAAAAAAAAAAATAATAATAATAATAATAATAATAATAAAACAAAGGGTGGGCACAGTGGCTCACGCCTGTAATCCCAGAATTTTGGGAGACTGAGGCAGGTGGATCACATGAGGTCAGGAGTTCCAGACCAGCCTGGCCAACATGGCAAAACCCTGTCTCTACTAAAAATACAAAAATTAGCTGGGTGGGGTGGCGGGCGCCTGTAATCCCAGCTACTCAGGAGGCTGAGGCAGGGGAATTATTTGAACCCGGGAGGCAGAGGTTGCAGCAAAGCCGAGATCGCACCACTGCACTCCAGCCTGGGCGACAGAGTGAGACCCTGTCTCTAAAATAAATAAATAAATAAAATAAAAATAAAATACAATCATTTTCAAGTCATACACACATTGCAATGGAATAAGAACGGTGGTATCATCGAGGCTCATATTAGATGTATACAATCCTTGGCAAACATCCACCCACAGACAAATGTCAAAGTGCTACCCCAACACACATGTAAGACTTACAACTGACATCAACATCAGCGCCAACCACGCAGTCCAGTGGACCAGAAACATTACTGGCCATCAACTATATTGAGAAGGTCCTTTAAAATACTGCCGAATGTTTAAGTATTATACAACTCCTGCAATCCTGATGGCTCCCCCGTGGCAATCCTAAAATCCACGTAAGGAAAAAGAAAGGACCAGAGTTTTGTCTCCTGAATAACAGAATGACACTCAGGTCTCTTGCCCTCTCCTACAAACAGCAGAACCTTAACAGGGTAACTTTTCCTGCATAAGAGCCTCTGCTCCTAAATACAAATCTCTTAAGAGGTAAAAACGTGTACGCAGAGCTTAAAATTACACCAAATTCAAAATTTCATCAAGTAAACTATTAACTTTTACAACTTTGTTATCCTAGCCCAACTTTCTAAATGGGCGCAATTATGTAACATTACAGTACTTTGCCTAATTCTCTCAACATGATAAAAATATTAGAAAAAGTAAAATAAAGAAAATTCAGCTTCTCCATCACATTTTCACATTTTCCAGCAGTACATCTGCTTCTTTTTACCCCATCACTTAAAGCAATCTCTAGGTAGAAATTACTTTGAAAAGAGGTCACCAAAAGTTTCAATTTATTTAAAGAAGAGAATTTGAGTCGGGGGGCGGGGGGGATGAAAATCATCATATGATAAAGAGACAGGAAAATGGCAAAGGGAAAAAGAGAAACCTGATTTTTTATGTAACTTAAATACTTCACATGCATCATATCTAAACACATATCTAATGTTCCATATCCTTACAAGAAGGAGTTTTTCTATTATTAAGGGGGAAAAGAATACAGGTAGAAAAGATAAATGTATATTTGCATATATATATATATATAAACCAGATACGCTTTAAAAATGTTGGGAAGAATATGCCAAATGTAATAGTTCTTCTCTCAGAAGGGAAACATTATAGGTTAACTTCCTCTTCTTTTTAGTTGCACTTTCTAATTTTCTACAACCGACACTTACTACTTACATAATTTTTCTTTAAGAGATGAGGTCTCACTATGTTGCCCAGGCTGGTCTCAAATTCCTGGGCTCAAGCAATCCTCTTGCCTCAGCTTCCCAAAGTGCTGGGATTACAGACGTGAGCCACTGCGCCCCGCCACTACTTACATAATTTTAAAATGTAGTGTTTTTTGTTTTTGTTTTGTTTTGTCTTGTTTTTTTGAGACAGAGTCTCACTCTGTCGCCCAGGCTGGAGTGCAGTGGTGCAATCTTGGCTCACTGCAGGCTCCGCCTCCTGGGTTCACGCCATTCTCCTGCCTTAGCCTCCCAAGTAGCTGGGACTACAGGCGCCCGCCACCACGCCTGGCTAATTTTTTGTATTTTTAGTACAGACGGGGTTTCACCGTGTTAGCCAGGATGGTCTCGATCTCCTGACCTCGTGATCCGCCCGCCTCGGCCTCCCAAAGTGCTGGGATTACAGGCGTGAGCCACCGCGCCCGGCCTTAAAATGTAGTTTTTAAAGTACACAGATTCACAACAGCATCAACAGAAAAATAAACCACATCTGGAACAGCCTGGAACAAAACAAAGTCTGAAGGGTTTCTCGGCTCAAAGCTGAAGGGTACAGAGAGAGTGAAGTCCCTGGGGGCCTATGCTACCCCCAGAGTCCTTCAACCCAAATGCCCTCCTCTCTGGGACAGGATGCTCCAAGTGATTTTAAGTACATACCATTATGCAATTGCATCCTCTTTACCACCCAGTGTAGGCGAGAGAGAGCACAAACTACCACAGAAAAGAAGTGGATTCCTAACCCTGCTGAGTCAGCCGATGTGAAGGACTGGAGCTTCTACCAACTCACCATTTAATATTTAACACTTGCTTTAAATCCAGTTTATGGATTCTGGATGTTTAATAAACAGTTGCTTCTCAGTTCCCTGCTATTAAATACTAGGTTATTATGGCATTTAATTAATACCACCCTTGGGCTACCAGGAGGTGGGTAATAGTACCAGCAAGTCATGCTCTCCAGATGGACATCACCACCTGAATCAGCTCAGTTTAAACAATAGGATTCTCTTCTTAGAGTCCCTTCTGGGATGGGTACCTCAAGTTGAGGTGTTTAGGTAAACATTCAAACAGATAATAAAGGCTTGTTCTACCTCTTGTTCCACAAAAAGGAAAACCCCTTTAGTGATAATATTCACACTTCCCACAAGTTTTATGCACAGCATTGTCAGAATTACACATTCTGATATGTGGAAAAATAGTAGGCAAGGCCACTCTTGACTACTAAAAAAAAAAAAGCTCAAAATTA
The DNA here is from genome assembly GCF_007565055.1 of Rhinopithecus roxellana. NCBI lineage: Eukaryota > Metazoa > Chordata > Mammalia > Primates > Cercopithecidae > Rhinopithecus > Rhinopithecus roxellana. The sequence goes on along the minus strand of NC_044553.1, from coordinate 82,068,003 downwards.
TCCCAAACTCCTCAGGCGCCTCTTTCCTCTCTTCCTAAACCAATCTTTCTCAGCACTCATCTCACCTCCTACATCTCCATTCAAGGATGGAATATAAGCAAGGAGTTTCACTGTCCTCTAAGGTTCCATTAGGAGGTCACTCCTACTGATGTCATGGAATCCATTTGCAACTGCTCTGAGCCCCTCCAGCCCCATCTCTTCATACTCACTGTTGCTGGACTTAAGGTCGCGGTGGATGATGGGGACAATTGCCTCATCATGTAAGTAGTTCATCCCTCTGGCAATCTGCACAGCCCAGTTCACCAGGATGTCTGGGGGAATCCTTTTCCCAGATAACACTCTATTCAAAGGTCCTCCACGAGCAAACTCCATGACCAAGCAGAGGTTGGGCTCCTTCAGACACACCCCTCTTAGGGCAATGATGTTGGGGTGCTTCAGCATGGTGAAGAGTTTGGCCTCTTGGCGAACATTCTCTATAGTCTGGCTGATGTCCTCATCGGGGTCATGGCGAGCTGCTTTCACAGCAACCTCATCCCCTATCCAGAAAGCACGATAGACCTTCCCAAAGCCCCCGATGCCAATAATCTCTTCCAAGGTTAGCTCCGCAAAATCAATTTCTAACACTGAGAAAGGGAAGAAAAAAAGAAGCAAGTCAAAAACATCTTGAAAACATCGTATTTAACCTTTCATTTACCTGGATGGGTAAACACAGCAAGTTGTCTGTTTACTGGGCCTTTCTGTCTCCCCATTATAAAGCAAATTCCATAAGGGCAGGAGCTACAATTAACTTATTTTCCTTTGCATTTTCCTTAGTGACTGTCAGCACATGGTAGGCATTCTATAAATATTCATGAAAAAAATCCCACCTGGAAAATCATGCAGAATCCTGTACCAAAATCAACTATTGTAACTAAAGGGAATATGGGGGAGGTCCTTTTTTCTGTTCTTTCTTCCTTTAAAATACATTTAAATATAGAGATGGGGTTTTGCCATGTTGCCCAGGCTGGTCTCGAATGCCTGCGCTCAAGCAATCCTCCCGCCTCGGCCTCCCAAATTGCTGGGATTACAGGCATGAACCACTGCACCTGGCTGAGATCCTTTCTTTGAGACTTACTCAGCTTTACTGTGTGCTCAGTGGTGAGAAGCACCCAAATCAGTGCCAAGGCAGACACCCAACAACCAAACGATAGAATGAGAAGACCTCCTGCAGAAGTATGATTAGAGGCTTAGGAAAATCACTAGCTCCCACAGCAGCACACAGCACTAAGGTGAGTGGGGAAAGGATTCTCAGGGAAGGCAACATTTGAAATGGTCCCTAGACCGGGCGCGGTGGCTCAAGCCTGTAATCCCAGCACTTTGGGAGGCCGAGACAGGCGGATCACGAGGTCAGGAGATCAAGACCATCCTGGCTAACAGGGTGAAACCCCGTCTCTACTAAAAACTACAAACAAAAATAGCCGGGCGAGGTGGCGGGCGCCTGTAGTCCCAGCTACTCGGGAGGCTGAGGCAGGAGAATGGCGTGAACCCGGGAGGCGGAGTTTGCAGTGAGCTGAGATCCGGCCACTGCACTCCAGCCTGGGTGACAGAGCGAGACTCCGTCTCAAAAAAAAAAAAAAAAAAAAAGAAATGGTCCCTAAAGAGTGAGTGGGAGAGATCTCAGGCAATGAAGGAAAGCAGGGTAGGGAAGGACAATCAGGCAGAGGGAAGGACAAGAGCCAAGAACATGGAGTAGGAAGTATACGGTATATTAGGATCTCCAGGGAGTCTGCTGTGCCCGGGTCATGTGCATCAGGATTGGAGACAAGGCTCAAAGCCTTGTTGAGGGTAACCAGGCCAGGAAATGTCTTTAAAGCCATTCTGAGGGGCTTGAATTTCACATTGTAAACAAGAGGAATCATGTATCTTTCAGAAAAGGAATGTCGTTAGACCTGTAATTTAGAAAGGAAACCAACTCTGGCAGCCGCTGGAAACTAACCTGGAAGACAGAGACCCAACAGCAAAAGGACCCTCTAAGGAGGCCTTGCAGCTCAGAGGTCTGAACCTCAGCAGCAGGGAATATGGGGAGTATGCAGTCAATTTGAGAGACTTTCAGAACTTGGGTTCTACCTGGACCTGGTGACTGAAACATGGGAAAGGAGCCTCATAAGAGATATCTTATTCCAGCAGTCATCTGTGCCTCAGTTCAAGCCCTGATAGTCCCAGTATCCCACCCAGTATCCCAACCAATCATTCTCCTTCCCAAATCCAGAGTTTGAACCTAAGGTACTTGATTATATATTTCGGTGTGTGTGGAAAGGCTTTCATGGGTAGATAATAATAGCTGCCAGTGATTATAAATCGAGCTACATATGGGGCTAAGTGCTATATGAGCAAAGTGTGTTTTGTTTCTTGCATGAAACCCTGTTCCGTATCTTCTTTTTTCTTTTGTCTTTACCTGGCTGATTCATACTCATACCTCAGGTCTTAAGTATCAGTTTCATAGTGGAACTTCTCCATCCCCAAGACCAAATGAGGTCAGGCCCCTATCAAACACTTCCATGGCAGTTTCCATTCCACAACAGGCATCAAAGTTATAATTACTTAATGACTTGTTCAATGCCTATTGTCCAGGCCAGATTATGAGACCCACGAGGGCAGAGATTCTGCCTGCTCTATTCACCACTGCACTTACCATGCCAAACATTTTGTAGGTGACCAATAGATCCTTGAAATAAAATGGAAAAAAAAAATCTACTTGATATGGTTTGGATATTTGCCCCCTCTGATTTTCATGTCGAAATGGAATCCCCAGTGCTGGTGGTGGGGCCTGGTGGGAGATGTTTGGGTCATGAGGGCTGATCCCTCATGAATGGCTTGGCATAGTAATCAGTGAGTTTTTGCTCGAATTCACACAAGATCTGGTTGTTTAAAAGAGTGTGGCACCTCCCCGGTTTTTCTCTCTTGCTCCTGGCTCCTACCATGTGACATGCCTGCTCCCACTTCCCCTTCCACCATGAAAAAAAGCTCCCTGAGGCCTCACCAGAGCCAAGCAGATGCTGGTGCCATGCTTCCCATACAGGCTGCAGAACTGTGAGCCAATTAAACTTTTTTTCTTTATAAATTACCCAGCCTCAGGTATTCCTTCAAAGCAATGCAAGAATGGACTAACACACTATCTCAATAGGAAATAAACCAAATTCAGATCTAAAAAAAAACTGAACTGGAACTGGACCTTCTGAAACAAATACAGAAAATAATCACACTTTACTAAAAAAAACCTAAGAAAACAAAGATACATTTCTGAACTTCTGGCAAGACCAAAAGAGGAACTGCCACTGCTGACTACTCCCTTCCTCACTCAGCCAGCCCTGTAACGCCTCCGTTCTCCACTCAGATGCTGGTGGTGCTAAAAAATCTGTTCTTGCTTAATTATAGCACCTCTATCCCATCTGGGGCTAATATTCATATGTATTTTGTAATGCAACTGGCAGTCTGCACAAAGGAAACTCTTAGGTGGATAAGTTAGGTGGATAGTCTTTAGATATACAAAAAGTATGGCCCATCCTGACCCCAAAATTCCAACTGTTTAAAAAGGTTATCACCTTACCCAGCAGTCTTCCTGGAGAATGAATGTCATGGCAGAATATTGTAGACTAGCAATCGGCATCCATTCCAAAATCCTTCTAGCATAAATTTCAGTACTACAGAGGCTAGGCAGCTAAAAACTACATTTCCCAGACTCCTTTACAGCTAAAGTTCTGAATGCAAATTAAGTTCTGCCAATTAGATGCACAAGATTTGAAAGACAGAAGTGAGATGAAGACCATCTTGCTGCGGGGATATTTTGCAACAGCATGTTGGTGTCCAATCACTAAGTCTGTAGATGTGGAGAGGAATGTTTCGTAGCCAAGTGGTTGCCTAATCTCTAGGCTGCAGACACAACAGGGTGTTTTTGAAGCCAACAGCTTCAATGGCAGCTCCTGATTCTGTATGTTCCCAATTAGAGAGGTAGCAGCTGACCTGGTGGGCCAGTTCTGCTATGTTCTGGGAGTTGTTCACACAGGTCCAGCTGAGAGCCTCTTCTCTCAGCCCTTCCAACAATTCTGCAAGCACCGAATTTCCTGTGCTAAATCTCTTTCTTGCTTAAAATAGCTTGAGCATTTCTGAGCCCCAAAATGAATCCTGACTGATTACTAATTTGTGCCTGATGTCATCTCTATGAATGAGGAAAATATGCCTGTTATAAAGAAAGATTAGAAACCCTCTTGGAGAAATACATGTTAAGAGTCTTCCTGGTCATGGAGGGAAGGAACATTCATGTTTTTCTAGCAGCTTTTACACATATGAAAAGATGTGTGATTATTTAACAAATTTGTATCTGTTTTCTTATTTCCTCAACTGAGTATCTGAATTCTCCTTAAGGAATTTTAACTATTGTACTTTCTCTTGTACCCTCCCTTCTTTCCTCCAGTCTTAAGCATAGTTGTAAACACACAGTAGGTGTTAAATATTTATTTAAACGCAGGAGGGATTGAAAAAATAAATGCAGGGAGGTTTAAAAGATACGATTCAGTACGAGGGTGCTGAAAGGACAGCTCCTCTAAAAACCTCTGCAGGGAAGGGAAAGCAATAACCTCTCTTTGGGTAGAACATAAAAATCTCAGGTTCTTGCTATTTAGTTAAAAAAAATCATGACCTGACTCCAAGAAAAATACAGAACACAGCTTTCAAACTGATAAAAGACAGAACCCAGGAAGAAGGGAGGGAGGAAGGACCACCTTTTTCCTTCCCTGCTCAGTCCCTTTGGATAGGAACGAAGGAACTAGACCTCCAGGTGCAGCAGAGTATGTGGGGCTCTCCTTCCCTTCCCTGCTCCAGTCAAGACCTGGTTTTAAGTAAGAATCAGGTCAAGCTGCATTCAGCACATTTTTCAGTTTCTGTAGAAGGATATTTCCAAGAATATCAGGAATAAATCCTTAGTTCTTCCATTTTTAAAGTCAAGATGTTATTCCCTCTCAATCACATGCTTGGAAACTGAATGTTTAGGCGTATTTTGGTGGGTTTTGAGTAAGTCAATGGTATATACTTCACTCACTTAAAAATCTTAGGTACATCTGAAAATATGTCCTTCTATTTCTAGTGGATGTAGATAATAAAAAGTATAAACTAATAACCTTAATGTATGCCCTGTTTGAAAACTGAAACAACTCTCTTGTAAGAGAAACTTTCATATAATACCTAGGATTCCACCTCCCAAGATAGTGAGTTTGGAACTGTACATTTTTCATCTTTCACTAAAATAAAGAAGATGGGTGAGCTCCTGGGTTATTTATATTTGTCATCCATAGGCAGCTAAATTCTAACAAGCACCTACAATGGAGAGGATTAAAGCACTATAAGAACGTAAAATGACTTAAAATAACATTTTTATATGTTTTCTTTGTCATGATATTTAGTAATTTTCCCCTTCTGTTTTGAATAAAGTTTGAGGCCAGATACAGTGGCTTACACCTGTAATCCCAACACTTTGGAAGGCTGAGGCAGGAGGAATGATTGAAGCCAAGAGTTCAAAACTAGCCTGGGCAACAAAGAAAAAGCTCATCTCTATTTAAAAAGTAAATAAAAATAACTGGCTGGGCATGGTGGCATGTGTCTCTGGTCCCAGCTTCCTTAGGAGGCTGGGGTGGGAGGATCCCTTGAGCCCAGGAGTTCAAGGTTGCAGTGAGCTATGATTACGCCACTGCACTTCCTGGGCGTGAGAGTGAAACCCTGTCTCTAAAAATTAAAAAAATTAAAAAAATTAAAAAAACAAAAAAAGCTTTTAAATAAAGTTTGAAGCTAAATTTTCACTTAAGAAACAATAATATGAAACTAAAACTGAACACTATTGCTTGACTTAACATCTTCTATTCATGGTCCAGAACGTCACAACATCACAACACATCCTTAGAGGGGAAGTTCAAAAGGGTAACTCTGGTGATGAGGTGTCAGTGGCTCAATTTCATTCCAAGTCTTTGGAGACGTTTGTCAATTGTCTTCACTTTCCAAATGACACGAACTGATCTGGTAGAGCACATAGATGAGAGATGCACCTGTCAGTAACAGCCCATGTTCACCCTCTGATGAACCAAGGCACTGCATCTTTACCAAGACACTGCACTGAAGTTTTATATTTACATCGTTAATCTCCCTCATGTAACTTAAAAGCACTTTCTGATCTTATCACTTCTTTATGTCCTGGTACTTAACACAATGTACAGTATCTATCATTCACTAGGTACTCAATGATTAGTTTTTGACTGAAACTAAATTTTCTGAATTATCAAAAATTAATTCCAGTCAAGATCAGAACTCCCAGTGAGGCCAAATAAAAGAACGTGCCAGATCTTTCAAATGAAATATTCTTCGAGTCAATTCTTTCCATTAGAACAAATTACTTCCTACTGTCTCAACATCTGGGTTCCAGATTTAGGAATCCACTCTATCCACAGTAACTTGTATGATAACGAAGATAAGTCCTGGTCACCTAATGAAGAAGTAGTACATTGCTGTCATGCCTGGCTCTGTGGACAGTTTTTCAGCCTAAGTCATACTGACTCTTGACTGCTCCAGCAGCCAGAGCACAAGATATTAAAGAAACTGAGTTCCTGATCACGAACCTCATCTAGCTCTTCTACTCTGACATTAGCTGTCCCTGAAAACAAAATCACAAAACTTCACCCACAGAATCAAAATCTGACTTATGTTTAAAATGACACTATGTTTTCTAACATGCCAGGCTATTCATATTTCTTCCAATATATGCCCAAGTTCATTTTCAACACTTTCAAAACACTATGCCAGGATGCTTAGCCTTAAGCCTACCAAACAAGTCCCAAAAAGATGTAGTATCTGGAAACAATTTAAAGTAATTTGCTACCTCCAAGCATTTTAAAGATTAAAATGAAGTTTTAAACTGAATGACAGGGAGAGAGGGAACCTAAAGATTTGAACATCAATTTGATAGTCAAAACACCAATAGAAAAGGAAGAGCAGAAAAACAAGTGAAGAGGCTATGACTTTGATATTACGTGCTAGTTTTTAAAAAACATCTTAAGACAGACCAGACACGGTGGCTCACGCCTGTAATCTAACACTTTGGGAGGCCGAGGCATGCGGATCACTTGAGGTCAGCAGTTCGCGACCAGTTTGGCCAATATGGTGAACCTCATCTCTACCAAAAATGCAAAAATTAGCCAGGCATGGTGCAGGCACCTGTAATCCCAGCTACTCAGGAGACTGAGGCAGGAGAATTGCTTGAACCCGGGAGGCAGAGGTTGCAGTGAGCTGAGATTGCGCCACTGCACTCCAGCCTGGGGGACAGCGAGACTCTATCTCAAAAAAAAAAAACAAAAACAAAAACAAAAAAAACCCCTCAAGATTAAAGTAACACAATGTGGGGGTAAAAAATAAGTTACAGAGCCAGAAACGTAACTGTTACAAAGGAAATTTTAAAACTAAATATTTAAAGTTGTTCCTTGCTAATGACGTTTTAAAAAATCAACTAAGATGAAAGTATACAAAATAAGGAATAAACAGTAATTAATATATATTAACAATACCTTTTTAACAGATAAGAGATTATGGAAACTCTCAAATACAAAATCGTGTAAACTGCACTAAAGAGATATTTAAGTGTTTTTTCTGAAACAAACTAATATGATTAAGGGATTCTGATGGCAATTTAACTCCCTTGAAGAAACAAAGAAGATTTCATTATAGGGTATGAAATATGGGGCTCCTGGAAAATTGACGGAAACCAGGACACTGGGAGAAAGGCCCTGGGAGGGACCCCTGAGCATGGTCCTCATGAGATTTGACCAGTTCCGAATATAGGCAAGGATCTAGGGTGAGAAGAAAGAAGAAAATGTATTTCCCAAACAGCGTCACTGTCAAAGGGCTGGGATTCAGCCACTGTACCTTGCAATCCTGATCTCCCATGGGGCAACGACATACTTTTTCCTCTCTAATCATCACTTGTCCCACCCCCACTCCCAACACACACATCCTTCTTAGCACGTTAATCAGTGAGACTCCTAAAGGTACAACTTCTGAGATATAAGGATTAGGATCCAAGAAATCAACCCGACATTTTACAGGCACTTGAGCCTTGAGTTCACACATGCTTCCGGGACTTGTGAGCCAACCCAGCCCTGAGAAGACACCCCCATCTCTTTGAAAGCAAATGCCTTTAAGAGGCGGGGACAGGCGTTAGAAGAGGTGGTGGCAAGGTCCCTGATTTGGGGACTAAGGCTTGGACACTATCCACCAGCTTGCCCTAAACACTTCCAGATTGGGAATGGGGGACGGGGGGGGGGGGGGTGGGCGCGGTAAGAGAGGAAGGGACTGGGAAACGGGCAAATTCTCAGGCTGGGACTTCAGGATGAGGAATTCGGGAGCCACTGCTGAGGTGGCCAAATGAAGGTGAAGAAGCCCAAGCGCCTGAAGTGCGGGCAGGGCCTGCGGCGTCTCGAGCTTATCCAGCGCACCAAGCGAAGCCCGGGCAGCTCAAGCGCGCGCCACCCACACCTAGGTCAATCTTTCTCTCCACCCCCCCGCCTTCATCCTGGCCCTAGCGCAGGGCTCTCCCCTTCCCCGACCGCCCCCCAGGCCTCTGTCATTCCCCCTCCCCGCCCGGCTCCCGGGCCCCGCCTTCGCCTTACACTGAATGGGCGGGTAGCAGCTGGGGTCCTCGCCGCCGGGCTGGCAGCGGCTGGAGAAGGCGCTGCGCGGGGTCACGTAGTTGCTGGGGAAGATGCCCACCCGCTGGTTCAGCTGCCCGGTCCACCAGCCCTCGTCGCCGGACACCTGCGAGTCCTTGGACAGCACCTCCACCACGTCGCCCAGCCGCAGAGTCAGCTCGTCCTCGCCCGCCGCCTCGTACTCGAACACGGCCGTCCAGTAGGGCAGCGGCGCGTCGCAGCCCAGCTCCCCGGGGCTCGCCGCCGCCGCCGCCGCCTCCTCCTCCTCCTCCTCCTCCTCCTCCTCGGCCCCGGCCCCTGCTCCATCCTCCCCCGGCGGGGCGGCAGCGGCGGCGCTCGCTAGGCAGCCGAGAAGCGCTCTGGAGGGCTCCATGGAGCGGCCGATCCATAGGATGCGGGGCCGCCGCTGCCCGCAGGAGCCGCCGCCGCCTATTGTTCATGCGCCTCCGCAGAGCTGGAAGGACCTCCCCCCCCACGACGGCGGCCGCAGGTAGGGCCCGGGCTGGCGGGGCTGGGAGAGCCGGCTCGCCGCCGCTGTTGCCGCGGTACCAGAAGAGCGCCGAGCGCAAGCGCTCCGCGCAGCCTAGGGGCGCAGCGGGCCGAGTCCCCGCCTGCCCGCTCGCCCCCCGGGGGCGGCCTGGCCACCTCCGCCGCCGGTACCTGCTCGCGCAGCCGGTGCCGCCGCCGCCCGCCGGCCGTAGCTCTCCTCTCCGCGCCGTGCCGTGCCCCGCCCCCCGCACCGCCCGCTCGCCTGGACCACCTGACGCGGCCTGGCTCCGCCCCAACCCTGCGGACCCGAGGGGGCCCCGCCCCACGCCCGCCCCGCCCCGCCCCGCCCCGCGCCCGCCGCTTTCCCATTGGCTGCGGCCGCCCAGTCCCCGGTTCCTCCGCCGTGGTTGGGGTAGCCTCGCTGGCAGCCTCGCAGGTCCCTCTCACCCACTGCGCCGCCGTCGCACCGTGCCCTCCCCCTTTGTGGGCTCTCTGGTTCTCAAACCCAGGTCGACCCACTCCTCCCGCCCACTGGCCCGCCGCAGCTCCCACCATTGGCCCGCGGCACTTGTCTGTTTCCTGGGAGAGTTCAGCTCCTCCCGGCAGGAAGAGGCTCTGGCCTCATTGGGTGCGTTAGGAGGGAAGGGTGGATCCTAAAAGGTAATACTGAGCCTTCGTTCAAACTAAAAGGCTGGAAGGGAGGCCGCTGCCTTTGTTTGCCATGGATGGGTAGGGGCTGCACTGAGCAGCACCGGTATTCTTCATCCGGCTGCACCCCCAACAGAGCTCTTTCTTTCCCAGATCATTTTACAGTTGGATTCTCCCTCTCGGATCTGGCTCTGCCTTAGTCCAACCTAGAGGGATCAGCTTCGCCCACGCCCACTCTCACCCCGGAACCTTTCATCTGCTATTGAAGCCTTTTAGGCCCATTGAGATGTTCATTAGAAGAACTCTGAAAACTACGGTTCTCCCCTTTAGGAAGACTGCACCACAGCTCGCCCTCTCCTGGGTTCCGGTAAGAAGAGATTCCAATACCACTCTTTTTTCAGAATTCAGAAAGGCAAGAGACCACCTTACTGGGCTTCAACCTGGGGCTGGGAACGCTGCCATGAATTGGGCTTGGTCTGTCTGAAGGGAGCCAACTGTTCGACAATCCTTAGGCTTCTTTTGCCTGTTGGAATTACACCTTGGATCGTGGTGAAGTCTACAGAGGTCAGATTAAGAAGAACCAAAGCAGAATAAACGTAGAAACCGATGTTGACTTCATGAGTCAGGACGACCTCTTCCTATATGCTTTTGCTATACCTTGCATTTTGAACATTAAGAACGAGATAGGAGGCCTATAATGTTTCTTCTTACTTTAATCCTATCATGGCAACGTTGACTTCCAGTAAGAAAGGTTCTCTGATCTTTATTTCTTTCTTTTTTTTTTTTTAGACAGGGTCTCAGTTTGTTGCCCAGGCCGGAGTGCAGTGGCGCAATCTTGGCTCACTGCAGCCTCAATATCCCAGGCTCAGCAATCCACCCACCTCACCCTCCCGAGTAGCTGGGAGTACAGGCATGTGCCACCACGCTTGGCTAATTTTGTTTATTTTTTTGTAGAGACAAGATCTCACTGTGTCAGCCAGGCTCTTCTCGAACTCTGGGCTCAAGTCATCCACCTGCCTCGGCCTCCCGAAGTGCTAGGATTACAGGCCTTAACCACCTCACCTAGTCCTCTGAAATTTCTAAATAAGCCAGTGCAGATCTAGCCCAATCTCTATGAAGCTTTGTTACCTTCTCCCCTTCAGTGGTAGGAATAGACATTATTTATTTAGCAAGGGTGAGTGCTTTTGTTGAATTTTAGTTTGGGTTTATTATTACACAAACTAAAGACAGTGGGACAATTTGGAAAGATAACTAGGCAGCTACATGACTTTGGGCAGGTGTCCTAACACTGTACTCTTAAAGTGAGGGGAGTGAACTGGAAGATATCATATGTCCTCATAGTTTGGACATTCTATGGTTTGCTCATCAATATGACTAACTACACTGTATATAGCACACATTTAAGGTCTTGAAGAAGAGACATGAGGCTTGTTCTAAAAAGCATCCAGAGTAGGTCTTGAGAAAATTTCTGTTTAAGTAAAGACCCTAAAACAATGCTCAGGTTCTTATACATAGGATCCACGAACTGGAAAAGATATGGATGAGTCTGAGTAAATTCTCTAAGTTTTGTTTTAGACAAAACCATTCCACTCTCAAGCAGAAGAGAGCAAGGGAATGGGGGCGGAGGTATTTTGTGTTTTTTTAAAGGCCATAAAATAATTGTCTTGATAAAATTTTAACTTGGGGCCGGGTGTGGTGGCTTGCACCTGAAGTCTCAGCAGTTTGGGAGGCTGAGGCAGGAGGATCACTTGAGCCCAGGAAGGAGACCAGCCTGAGCAACATGGCGAGACCCCTATCTCTACAAAAAATTTTAAAATTTGCCAGGCATGGTGGTGCGAACCTGTAGTCCCAGCTATTTGAGAGGCTGAGGCAGGAAGATTGCTTGAGCCTAGGAGGTCAAGGCTGTAGTGAACAGTGTTTGCTATACCGCATTCCAATCTAGGTGACAAAGCAAGACCCTGTCTCAAAAAAAAAAATTTTTTTTTTTAACTGGAGGAGAGTTTTACAAACTGTAGACACACAGCAAAACAAACAGGAAAAAAAAGTACTAAAAAGAGAAAAATGTCAGTGGTGGGTCTCTAAGTAGTCAGATTATGAGTAATTGGGTAACTTTGTTGTCATTTTACTTCTCCATAATTTTGTATGTTCTATTATTTAGTTTCGTGGATTCCTTCCCACTCCCTGGGAAGAGGGGAAGAGAGGAGAAAAGTCATTGATCCTTCTCAATAGGAAAACTCTAATTCTCTGCACAACTTAAACCTTTAATACCATAGCGTATATTTAGAATCTCATAAAGAGTAATTCATCAAACATTTCAACAAGTCATTCAGTTAATATTTGTTGAATGGATAAGTGCTAGGAATTCAAATGAGGAATTCCTAGATTAGATCTTTCAGACTAAACTTGTCTGGCAGGGTTGCATGTAAGAAGAAGAGGCAGAACTGGTCCTGGAGGGGAGTGGGATGGAGCAGGGAAAAGTGTGTTCAGGAAAGAAGGGTGGGAATAGGCACAGCCACAGAGGTAGGAAAGCATGGAGAGGGGGACCATTTGGATGGAATAGAAGGATGAGAAAGAACTCTGAAAAGATAGGTTGAGACCAGATTGTAAAGGGCCCTGTAATTACTTGATTCACACTAGTAATTATGTAATTGATTATTTGTAATTATTTAATGTCTAGTACATTCACCATAAGGGCAGGAACCAGTCTGTCTGGTTCTCCACAGCTCTCCCAGCACCTAGAGAGTACTTAGCACATAATTGAGTCTCAGTACTTATTTGCAACTGGATGGCTGACTTGAATCCGAGGCAAAGAAGCCTTGGTTTTGTTCAGCATATAAAAGATTATCACTGGCTGGGCGCGGTGGCTCAAGCCTGTAATCCCAGCACTTTGGGAGGCCGAGACGGGCGGATCACGAGGTCAGGAGATCGAGACCATCCTGGCTAACACGGTGAAACCCCATCTCTACTGAAAAATACAAAAAACTAGCCGGGCGAGGTGGCGGGCGCCTATAGTCTCAGCTACTCGGGAGGCTGAGGCAGGAGAATGGCGTAAACCCAATGAAAGGTTTTGAGTAGGACTGTGGGGTGATCAAATATTGCCTTCTCTGAGGACTAGAATGGATAAGGAGATGCTTAAGTTGAACACTGAAAGATACATACAATTTGATTACTAGAGAATAAAAGATGTGGAAATAAAAATTAATGTAGTGGGTAGCAATAATAGAAATTTCAGCCAGAGAAGAGGAGAGAATGTGAAAAGGGAGTGATGGGAAATAAAATTGCTGAAATAAAAGAAGGGCAGATTGTAAAAGACTTTGAAAATGAGATGGAATTACCAAGATTTTACCACGAGGAAGTTTTTGAGGTGGGGGTTGGCAGATGTCACCCCAAAAAAGAAACATTTTCTCTACCACACTGAAAAGCATAGCATAAGGAAGGGAGAAAGTAGCCATCAGTGATGCAAGTTGACATTAGACTTAAGTCAACAGATCATGGTTTATCCTGGCTTTGTCCTTTAAAAACGCTGTGACTTTGGGCAAGACATCTGTTTGAACCTCAGTTTCCTCATTTTTAAGTAGGTTTAATAATAATCTCTGGTTATAATGGATGTTTATAGGATTAAATGAGACAGGACATGCAGAAGCTCTTAGCATGCTGCGCACACCCAGCAAATAGTCAACATATTTTTTTTCCTTCTTTCACCTGCCTATTACCTCCCAGAAACACTCTTTAATTACACCCAGGCCTCTTGATTGGAAGTTGAACCCAGGGTTTTCCCTGAAGGAAAGAGAGAGAAGGAAGGAAGGAAAAAGGAACAGAGGCCTCTGGGAGGCCGACGTGGGTGGATCACTTGAGCTGAGGAGTTCAAGATCAACCTGGGCAACATGGTGAAACCCCATCTCTACAAAATAGAAAAATTAGCCAGGCATGGTGGTGCCTGTGGTCCTAGCTTTTGGGAGGCTGAGATGGGAGGATCGCTTGAGCAGAGATGTTGAGGCTGTGGTGAGCCGAGATTGCTCCACTGCACTCCAGCCTGGGTGACAAAGCGAGACCTTGTCTCAAAAAAAAAAAAAAAAAAAAGAACAGATAGGAGAGGAGAGGAAGGCGTGAAGGAAGGAGGGAAGACAGGAGGGGAACGAAAGAAAGGACAAAAAGAGAAACAGGAAGGAAGCAGGGAGGGGAGAAAAGGAAGGAAGGAAAGGAGGGAAGGGAAGAAAGGGCAGGAAAGGAGGGCAGGTTTCACAGACTAATGAAGAATTTGGGGTCTTGGCTTCTGACTGAATTTGAATCTATGCTTACTGCACGCCATTAGGCAAGTTAACCCTGCTGTGCCCCAGATCCCTCACCTGGAAATTAAGAATAATTGTACCTATCTTATATATGTTATGTGCTTAACACATAATCTAGCATGTAGTTACTGTTATTATTTGAGCCTAAACTGTGACTTAGTTTGTGAATGTCACCCTTTCCTTGATTCTTTTGGGAAATATTTAAAATTAGTACTTTGATGCAAAAAAAAAAAAAAAAAAAAAATCCCTCAAGCAGACTTTTACCTTTTTTTTTTTTTTTTTTTTTTGAGAAACAAGGTGTCACTGTGTCACCCGGGCTGGAGAGCAGTGGCACGATCATAGCTCGCTGATCACATGGCAGCCTCAGACTCCTGGACTCAGTGGGTCCTCCTGTGATCACATGGCAGCCTCAGACTCCTGGACTCAGTGGGTCCTCCTGCCTCAGCGTCCTGAGTAGCTGGGTCTACGGGTGCATGCCACCACGCCTGGCTAATTTTGTTAATTTTTGGTAGAGATAAGGACTCACTGTCAGGCTGGCTTCAAACTCTTGGCCTCGCCTCAAGGGATCCTCCTGCGTCCATCTCTTCAAATGCTGGGATTACAGGTTTGAGCCACTGTGCCTGGCCCCTTTGACCTGTTCTAAAAAAACCAGCCCACCACTTTCACCTCTCATGTTATACCATTTCAGGAAAGAAGCCCTAGTTTCTGATTCATAAACTCTATTTGCATTAAACATGATTTTAAGCAAATGGTTTGGGCAGATGTGTGGCAGGGCTTATGGAACAGACCTTTGGAGTCAGACCCGGGTTTGAATTCTTGATCAACATGTCATGAGTGTGGGAGGCCTTTCACCTCTCTTAGCCTCTGTTTCATTGTTGGTAACATGAGATTGTATAAAATGGGGTTGCTGTGAGGGTGAGATGAAGTAAGAGGTCCTCTTGTCAGTGCCTAATACATAATAATAAGTGCTTAATAAATTGTAAATGTTATTACAATTGATAGTATTTAATTCTTCTATGAGGAATTATGAGTTAATGCAGCTTGAACCACTAAAAAGGTAAGAAATCTTTCCTCTTTTCTTCTATCTCCTAGGAAAACCTCAGTTCAGAAAAGCAATAAACTATGGGGGGCTGTTTAGAATGTTGCATCTCTGGAGAGCAAGTTGCATTTTAACAATGATCAGAGCCTTTAATTAAGGCGTGAAGGTCAAATCATTTCTGCTTCATCCAGCCTGGTTGCAGAGTGAGCCCATGGGACATCCCTCTGAAATTATACTGCTTACAACCATGCTGAGTCTGCAAGGACTTCATCCAAGCCTTTCCGTCCAGGACCTCAAGCAGCTCTAATCACAAGAAGAGAGATTTCAGGAAAGAGAAAATTATTCCTATCATTGGCGTTTTTGAAGAACATGAAATGACTGAGAAAATAATCATGTTAAGTAGAAAAAAAAAAGAAATCTGTTGTAATTTTCAAATAATTTTTAAATAAATTTGAAAAATTAAGAAAACTATATGTGTAACATATTCCTAATCTTATGAAAAATACATATGCATTAATATTATTGAAAAAATATATCAAAAGGTAAACAGCAATTATCACCAATCTAGATTATGAGATTAGGAGTGATTTTTTTTCTTTGTCCTATACTATTTAGCATTTTCTACCATTAAAATATTCTGATTTTCTAATTAGAATAGTATGTTAGACAGAGAAGGACAAATATCACATGAACTCTCACTCTCTTATGGAATAGATCTTGTGGAATTTAAAAAAGTTGAACTCGGCTGGGCGCGGTGGCTCACGCCTGTAATCCCAGCACTTTGGGAGGCCAGGGCGGGTGGATCACAAGGTCAGGAGATCCAGACCATCCTGGCTAACAAGGTGAAACCCCATCTCTACCAAAAATACAAAAAAATTCGCCAGGCGTGGTGGCGGGCGCCTGTAGTCCCAGCTACTGGGAGGCTGAGGCAGGAGAATGGTGGGAACCTGGGAGGCGGAGCTTGCAGTGAGCTGAGATCTGGCCACTGCACTCCAGCCTGGGCGACAGAGCAAGACTCCGTCTCAAAAAAAAAAAAAAGAAAAAAAAGAACTCATAGAAAAAGAGAGGAAATGATGGTTACCAGTTAGAAAAAAGGAATAAGTTCAAGAGATCTATTATACACCATGGTGAATATAGTTAATAACAATATATTTTATACTGTAAAATTGCTAAGATAGTAGATTTTAAGTGCCCTCACCACACAAAACAATAAATATGTGAGGCAAAGCATCTGGTAATTAGCTTGATTTCACCACTCCACAGTGTATACATATGTCAAAACGTCATGTTGTATGCTATAAATAAATACACTTTTTGTCAATTTTAAACAGGTTATTAAAAAAAGTATGTTATTGATAATTATGAAAAATTTTAATGATGTGGAAATGTGTACAGTATAATGATAAATGAAAGAGTAGTAAAAAAATCCTTATAAAATATAATTACAAATGTGTTGGGTGGATAATATAAAAATCTTAACAGCTATTTCTGAGCTAAGTGGTGGAGCATGGGTCATTTTTAGTGCCTTCTGTGTCAGGCTGTTCTTGCATTGCTATGAAGAAATGCCTGGCCAGATAATAGGTGGCTCATGCCTATAATCCCGGCACTTTGAGAGACCAAGGCAGGTGGATCACATGAGTTCAGGAGTTCGAGACCAGCCTGGCAACATGGTGAAACCCCGTCTCTACTAAAAATACAAAAATTAGTCAGGTGAGGTGGTGCATGCCTGTAGTCCCAGCTACAGGGGAGGCTGAGGTAGGAGAATGGTTTGAACCCGGGAGGCAGAGGTTGCAGTGAGCCGAAATAGCCTGGGTAACAGACCAAGATTCTGTCTCAAAAAGAAAAAAAAAAAGAAATACCTGAGAAAAGGTAATGTATAAAGGAAAGAGGTTTAATTGGCTCACGATTCTACAGGTTTTACAGGAAGCATAGCAGCATCTGATTTTAGGGAGGCCTCGGGAAGTTTCCAATCCTGGCAGAAGGCAACGAGGAGCAGGCACGTCACATGGCGAAAGCAGGAACAAGAGAGAGTTGACAGGGGAGGTGCCACACACTTTTAAACAATCAGATCTCATGAGAACTCACTATCCTGAAGACAGCACCAAGGGGATGGTGCTGAACCATTCATGAAAAATCCGCCCCCATGATCCAATTGCCTCCCACCAGGCCCCACCTCCCGCATTGGGGATTACAATTCAACAAGAGATTGGGGCAGGGACAGATGGCCCAACTATGATTTCCACATCATTACTGTACACGTTTCCAAACTTCATTTTACTTTATTTTTGCTACAACAAAAATAACCATGTGATATTTGTGTAATTGTAATAAAGAACTACGAAATCACTTTTATCTTTTTACATACAAAATTCAAACTAAAACCTTTATTGTTAGTTGGAGAGATGGTGGAGGAAGGAAAACAGAAGCTGAGGATGACACTATTAATAAGTAACAATAATGACAATGACTCCTGTTAAGGACTTACTTAGGTTCACAGTCATTTATTTGCTAGAGGCTTTAATGGCTTCTTCCAAGCAAACAAAAGGTCTTGGAATCCAAACAGTCTCTTTATTCCCCACCCCTCCTACCTCATGGAGAGAAATTCTTGGTTATGTGCAGACAGATATGTGGACTAAGTTAGCATGGCTGTGGCACCCCTCACCTGACACAGATTTAGACTTCTTTAGCTTTTCAAACGTTTTGGTATGTATGTATGTAGGTATGTATGTATTGAGACGGAGGCTCACACTGTCATCCAGGCTGGAGTGCAGTGGCACCATCTCGGCTCACTGCAACCTCCGCCTCCCAGGTTTCAGTGATTCTCCTGCCTCAGCCTCCCAAGTAGGTGGGATTACAGGCGCCCTCCACCACACCCAGCTAATTTTCCTATTTTTAGTAAAGACGGGGTTTCACCATGTTGGCCAGGCTAGTCTCGAACTCTCGACCTCAGGTGATCTGCCTGCCTCGGCCTCCCAAAGTGCTGGGATTACAGGCATGAGCCACCATGCCCGGCAAACCTTGGTCTTTAAATCACGTTGGCAAGACTGAGCTCAGATTTGTGCCTTCTTATCTAAAACAGTAACAATTTAAATATTTTTGTTATTTGAACAAACCAATAAGATCTGAGGAATGAGCAACCGTCACAGTTGTCTGAATAATACATTGCACGGTAGTGGGGGCTGTTTCATAAAGGACTTGGCACAGCATTGCCCTCTTAGAGACAAAGGTGGACCATTGCGCCGCCGTGTGGTATTGAGGGGTATGGCGCCTTCCTTTTTTAATTACGCTTTTTCTAGTTTAAGAGCTAGACTAACCTTCGCGGTCGCTGGGTGGAGCCCTTTCAATTTGTTTGTGTGAGTTGAAACTAAGACTCAGGCAAGTGATGTTACAGGGGCTTGAACCGAAATCTTCAGACCCTTTTCAAGGTCCCAGCTTTTCAAGTTAACTCACAGATGTCTGCACATAGCTGGAGGGAAACTGGGAGCTGTCTTAATGCAAAACTCAATTTCACATTCAAAGAAACTGAAGTGTAGAGAGGATAAGTGACTTGCTAAAAGGTCCACGCTAATTTGGGGTCCTTCATTTTTTATTCTACTTATTCGTTTATTCACCAAATATTTATACATGTGTCTACCACGTGTCAGGCACCATTCAAAGCACTAGAGATAAAATAGTGAACAAAGCAAACAAAAATCCCTTCCTGCAAAAATCCCTTCATCGCTTCCCTTCATAAAGCTCATGTTCTAATAGGGGAAACAAAGTAAGCAATTAAACACATAATATCAGATTAGAGAGAGGTAAATGCAAAGAAGAAAAGAAAGGGAAGGGGGATGTGAAATGTTAGGAGGGGCTACTTTTTGGAGTGGCCAGAGAAAAACTTCTTGACAAGGTAACTGGTGACTTTTTTTGTTGTTTTTTTTTGAGATGGAGTCTCACTCTGTGGCCCAGGCTGGAGTGCAGCGGCACGATCTCAGCTCACTGCAACCTCCACCTTCCAGTTCAAGTGATTTTCCTTCCTCAACCTCCCAAGTAGCTGAGACTACAGGCGTGTGCCACCGTGCCCAGCTAATTTTTGTATTTTTAGTAGAGACGGGGTTTCACCTTGTTGGCCAGGCTGGTCTCGAACTCCTGACCTCAGGTGATCCACCTACTTCGGCCTCCCAAAGTGCTGGGATTACAGGTGTGAGCCATGGCACCTGGCTGACAAGGTGACCTTTGAGTAAAGACACCTGAAAGAATTTAGGAAACCAGCCATACAGATATAGGGGAAGAGCATTCAGGCAAACTGCACTGTAGTGCAAAGGCCCTAAGACAGGAAAATGCCTGTGTATTTACGAAAAGATAGCAAATTCAAGGGTGGTAAGAGCTACAAGAGGTAGGGTGTCCTATTCACATGGGGTCCTTCAGGTCAAAGGAGGACTTTGGTTTTACTTTAAATGAGACAGCCTATTGAAGAGGTTTGTTTTTGTTTTTCGTTTTTTTCTGAGACAGGGTCTCACTTTGTTGCCCAGACTGGAGTGCAATGGTGTGATCTCGGCCCATTACAGCCTCAACCTGCTGGGCTTAAGTGATTCTTCCACCTCGGCCTCCTGAGTAGCTAGGACTACATGCATGTGCCATCACACCCAGCTAATTTTTGTTGTTGTTGTTGTTTTGTTTTGTTTTTTGTAGAGACAAGGTCTCACTGTGTTGCCCAGACTGTCTCAAACTCTTGGGCTCAAGCAATTCTCCTGCCTTGGCCTCCCAAAGTACTGGGATTACAGATGTGAGCTACCATGCCCTGCCACACTGACGATTTTAATGAGCAGAGGAGTGATGTGGTCTGCCTTTTCAACAAGATCACTCTGGCTACTGGGTTTGCAACAGGCTTCAGAAATCAAGTGCGGGGACTGTGAGAAGGGGCTATTCAATAAGCCTGTCAAGGGATAACAGCAAATTAGAAAAGGGAGGTGACAATGGGTATGGTGAAAAGTGGTCAGAATTTAGAAATACATTTTGAGGCTAGACCAACCAGGTTTGCTGATGAATCAGAAAGGGAATAAAAGAAAGAGAGGAGTCAAGGATGACATCAAGGTTTTTGGTTTGAGCGACTGGAAGGCTAGCATTGCCATTTATGGAGAATGTGGGAAAAGCTGGTTTGGGGGCAAATCTCAGCAGTTTAATGTTGGACATGATAAGTTTAAGATCACTGTTCTATACCCAAGTGGAGATGTCAAGTGGGCAGTTGATTACGTCGTCTGAAGTTCTTTCAAGAACTGTTAGATGACAACAGTCTAGTCCCTGAGAACCTCAACTCTATAAAATGACTAAGGGCGCAATAATGATTAGAAAACATTCAGACTCAAATGATTAAATACTTTCTAGTTTAACATGTGGTTTTCCAGATTTCTACTCAACGAGACCTTTTAATGGCTCTGCCTTTCCTAGTTGAAGGCTGTGAATCTTTTGCTCACAAACATGAGACACAAGTCTCCTGACACTGATGAGACCTCTAAGACACTTGCCTGTTCTCTGGGTTACTGGATGGAAACCTTTGTGAAGTCAGTGGGAGCCCCAGAGAGCAGCCTGTTGGGCCGGTGGAACATCAGGGAAACTCTCCCATGCTTTGTGTTTTATGAAAAGTAGGGGAGATTCCAATCCGAAGCCTTTCCATCTTTGCTTCCTTGGGTTTTGTTGATGCCCAGGTCAGGTGCAATTGCTTGCAGCTTCATGATCTGTCTCCTCAGTATTTTATAGTCTGCCCTCTTCCCCTGCTCTGTACATGATGGAATTGCCATTCTTTTGCATGGATACACTCCTTCTTGGGATGTGGGCAAGGGATGGCAGAGTGACTGAGAGCTTATTGAGTACTAGGCAGTAGGTTAGGCACTGATAGATATACCCTCCATTAGTATGCGAAGACGAACCCACCGACCTACCAGCTGTACCACTCACTGTAATCACAGCCAACATTTATATACTATTTTAGAGTTCAGAAAACACTTTTACAGATAGGTGCCGGTATACTGACTAAGAGTACATACAGACTCTGAGGCCATGCTCAGTGACTCATGCCTATAATCCCAATGCTTTGGGAGGCCAAAGCAGGAGGATCACTTGAGGACAGAAGTTCAAGACCAACCTGGGCCACAAAGTGAGTCCCTCCCTGTCTCTATAAAAATTAAAAACTTTGCCAGATATAGTGGTGCACACCTGTGGTCCCAGCGACCAAGAGTTCAAGATTACAGTGAGCTATGGCAACACTGCACCACTGCACTTCAGCCTGGGAGAGGGAGTAAGACCTTGTCTATTAAAAAATATATATATACAGACTCTGGAACCAGGTTGCCTGAGTTGAATCTCAGTTCTCTCCAGTTCTGCTATGACTCACTGTGTGGTCTAGGACAATTTACTTAGCCTCTCTGTTAAGTCTTAGTTTCTTCAAGTGCAAAATGGAGATTTTAAATAATCCTAACTACCTCCTAAACTAGCTTAGAGATTAACTGAGATAATCCAGAGGCAGCCCTAAGAGCAGGGCCTAGAACATAGCGAGCCCTCAATAAAGGCAGAAGGGATCGTACTACCTAGTTGGGACCTTTGTAGCCAATTTTACTAATAAGGAAACGGAAGCCCAGGGAGGTTACTCAATGTGGCTAAGTACTAAGGAACAGAAGCCCAAGACCCAATCAGGGGTTCCTGCTCCTGACTCCAAAGCTTTTCCCGCTCAGAATCCACTTTCTCGGAGAGTGTGGGTTTTCTGTTAAACCAAGCCAAACTTTCGCACCGGGTCTTCTGGTGTCTACTACCTTTGCTTCTGTGAAAGGACAGCTGGGGTTGGAGGGAATAACAGCAGAAATAATTGACATTCTTGGGTCCATCGGTCGGTGTGCCAGGCCTGTGCCTAGGACTTCACCTGCCCTTCCCATTCAATCTTCACCAAAAACCTATGTGCTAGGTACTTTGAATAACCACTTTATATAAAAAGTGGGGTGCAGAGCCACTAAGCAAGCAAGGGTGGCGTGTGTCGGAGCCAAAATCCATTCTCGGCTCTCTGATCAGTTTACCCACAGGAGGACCTTTCCCCGACCCCTCACGCCGCCGGGAGCAGCCTATCTTCGTGCAAAATGCACGGAGCCACAGAGGCTGCCTTCCAGGACTCAGCGCGGAGGGTTAGGCTGCCTTGAACCCCTTTGTGGTAACTCCATCCCAGCTGGGACGCCGGGCCCTCTCTGCCTCTTGCGCCCCACCCCTCCCCTTCTGCCCCCCAACACCGGGACCGGGCGGGCTCTGGGTCGGCGCCCCCGCGCCCCCGCATCAGGATCCCCGGCGCTGACGTTCCCTCCCCCCGGGGAGGTGGGGCCCAGGACGGGCTAGGTCCGCAGCCTGTGCGGAGAAAGGGCCCTGGGCTCGGCTCCCACGCTCGAGCCGGCCTCCCGCCGCGGGGTCGGAGCTGCAGTCACTCGCCGATTCCGGGCCGTGGCGTCCCGCGCTCAGCTTCTGCGCCTCTGGAAGGCGGTGAGTCGTTTCTTCCCGGTATAGGAGGGACAGTTTCCCCACGTGGACGCAGGGCTGGCAGCGGGAGGGGGAATAGCGCTGGCGGAGCTCAGGGTTTCGCTGGTGCAACCAGCGCGCGCGCCTCTCTCTTCCCCCTCGCCTCGCTCGCGCTCGCTCTGCCCCCTCCCCCGTCTCTCCCCTCGCTCTGTCTCGCTTTCCCCCCACTCTCTTGCTTTCCCCGCTTTCTCTGTCTCTCTCTTCCCCCTCCCTCGCTCACTCCCCGTCTCCCCTCGCTCTCTCGCTCTCCCCTCTCCCGCTGTCTCCCCTCGCTCTGTCTCGCTTTCCCCCGTCTCTCTCTCTCCCTCCCCCTCTCCTCCCGTTCTCTCTCGCTCTCCTCTCTCTTCTCCCCGACCTCCTCGCGTTCTCTCTCTTTCTCTCTCCCCTCGCTCTCCCCTCCCCTGTCCAGTCCCTCTCCTTTCCTCTCTCTCCCTACATCTCTCTGGTTCGCCCCCTCTCCCCTTTTCGCCCTCTCACTCTCCTTCCTTCTTCCCACCCTCTCTTCCTCCGTCTCTCCCTCCCCGCCTCCTTCCCTACCCCCTTCCTTCTTCCCTTCTTCTCTCCTCCCCTTCTCACCTCCTCCGCCCCCTCCTCTCAAAGGGAAGGATGGCCTTGGTTTCGCGGCGCTCTCCCGGGAGCGAACTCCCGCAGCCGCTCAGGCCAGCGCCAGAGACCTTGTCCCTACGAAGGCGGGCCGCGCCCTGGGTGGGCTGGGCTCAGGGAGCGCGCTTTGCACACTTCAGATAGTCTTTGTGGGAAGCTTGGGAGTAGCTAGATGTGAATGTGCTGCCCTTGATTTAAGCCACCAGTTGTAAATATGTGTCCTAGTGCCTATTAATAACCCTGCCTCGACCCACTCGCCTCCTGTCACTCCAGTTGCTCCAACAGGGACCCCCTCTTCCCTTCCCTCGGGCCCGCAGCTCTTCCTGTACAGGAGAAGCGATCTGGGTAGCTCAGGAGCTGCCTGTGGGTCTGGTCTGGCCTGTTTCTCTTTCTTCCCCTCTGTCCCATACTCCCCGGTTACTCCTGTCTCCCTGCTGTCACACTAGATCAGTAATACGGGTAGGTGAGAAGGAAAGGGAAGAGGAAAAGAAAATAACAGCCATTTATTCTGATAAACCCTCAACATGCAACACCTGGGTTCCTTCCAGTCATTTGCTGTGAAAATAGGTGGTCCTGGTTCTCAGCAGTCCCAGAGCCTCTGGTCTGGGTGAGGGTAGAATTGCTGCAGATATGGAATCCACTAACAGTCGAGGAAGCTTATCTTCCTGGAAGCCTTCAGCCTCCCACTCCCACCTCTGCCCCATTCTGTTTGCTTCCTCCCTGTCTCAGCTTCTGCTTCTCTCCTTTTTATAACCTGCTGCTAAGAAAAGTCTGAAAACTTGAATTATAAATACATAATATATCAAGTATTGCCTGAAATAGAGATTCGAAACTTAAAAGGGAGGAAAGAAAAGAAGCATCTTGAATTCCAGGAGAAGCAGTCCCAGGGGCCATGTCCCCAAAGATGGCTGCAGCTTCTCTCAGCCATGGTTGCCTCGTTTATAACATGGGGCTACCCATCCATACCAACCATGGTGCAGAGGATTGCACCAGATCATTCTCAGATCTCTTCCAGCTCTGAAGAAATGGAGATGAACAGAGGAACAGCCACTGCCAGCAAGCAAGGGAAGAAGAATCTTGAAAGCCTGTGATTTCCCAGAGACTTCTTGGTTGATGCCCCTGAAATCAGCCTGCCAAGTGTGGCCTCTGCAGCATAAATACAAGGAGTCTGACGGCATCTGACAATAGTTCTGTCACCCTTGGCCATATTGTAATTCCATGTCCTCAAAGTCACCCTGTCACAATCCCACCATTTCCTACAAACACAGCTTCTCCTGCCTGATAAAGTCTTATCTATCCTTTAAGACCTAGCTCGGACCAGGCGCAGTGGCTCATGCCTGTAATCCCTGCACTTTGGGAGGCCGAGGCAAGTGAATCACTTGAGCCCAAGGAGTTCAAGACCAGCATAGGCAACACGGCAAAATCCCAGCTCTACAGAAAAAAAAAGAAAAGAAAATTATCTGGGCATGGTGGTGCACACCTGGGGTCCCAACTACTTGGGAGGCTGAGGTGGGAGGATTGCTTGAGCCTAGGAGGTCAAGACTGCAGTGAGCTGAGATCATGCCACTGCACTCCAGCCTGGGTGACATAGTGAGATATCACCTTAAAAAAAAAAAAAAAAAAAAAAACAAAAAAACAAGCCTAGCTCTAAAGTTCCACACTCTTGGGAGCCTTGCCTGACTATCCTGAGGATACAGGGGATGCTTCCTTTGTGGGCTCCCACAGGATCGACGCACACTTAGAACCCTCACCACTTTACTCTGCCATTTGCTCCCCTCCCTTGACCATCAGTCTTTGAGGAAAGGGACTTTGCCTTCTTCATCGTTGCCTGGCACAATTCTTGCTTTTGCTACCTTGAATGAAAAGAGATGATAATCCTTATGTAATGACATATGACTTAGATTTTCTTATTTAACCCTCACACAACTCTGGGAGAATGAACACAGCCAAAGTGGCTTGTCCAGGTCACTTTGTAAGTGGTGGAACTGTACGATCTTGCCCACTTCAGAGACCAAAAGCTCTAGCTTGCAGCTGTCCCTGACTGCCTTCTGCCAGGTGGTGGGGAGCTTCTCACAAAGGCAGTATCTACCTCAGCTTCTTTCTCCTTTCTTTCCCATCAAACTCAAATGTCAGGCAGCTAAGAGAGTTGAGTCAACTCCTGAGAAAACTCAGGTTTTAATAACCTGTCTTCCTTACGTGCTTGTCCAACTCCTCTGGCAAGGACCCTTCTTGGAGGGCTGAGATTGTTTTCCTGGAGGCCACCAGACTTCAGGCTTCTAACCTCAGAGCCTGGGCGCTTTGTCTTACAGCATGGGCTTTCTGAGCTGCTGGAGACCTCTCAGGTGGGAACCTAGTCTAAGCCACCATATAACTGAGGGTCCACAGGCTTATCTGTGTTGTTATGAATCATCCACTGGATACATAGAGGGATGATAACTGGCTGCAGATCATTAGGTTCTTGTCCCTGGAGTTGTGTGTCCCAAAGCAAGCCACTCAGCATTCTGGACCTCAGGTTTCCTTCCTTCCTTCCTTCCTTTCTTCCCTCCCTCCCTCCCTCCCTCCCTCCCTCCCTCCCTCCCTCCCTCCTCCCTCCCTCCCTTCCTCCCTCCTTCCTTCCTTCCTTCCTTCCTTCCTTCCTTCCTTCCTTCCTTCCTTCCTTCCTTCCTTCCTTCCTTCTAGTTCTGTCACCCAGCCTGGAGTACAGTGGCATGATCACAGATCACTGCAGCCTCAATCTCCCAGGCTCAAGGTATTCTCTTGGCTTAGCCTCCTAAGTAGCTGGGACTACAGGCATGCCCCACTATGCCAAGCTTTTTTTTTTGTTTGTTTGTTTTTAGTAGATGCAAGGTCTCACACATGTTGCCCAGGCTGGTCTCAAAGTCCTGGACTCAAGTGATCCTCCCTTCTCGGCCTCCCAAAGTGTTGGGATTACAGGTGTGAGCCACCTCACCCAGCTCAGACCTCAGTTTTCTCATCTGGAAAACAGAAATTCAATTTAAGAAATATCAACTAAGGGAGGCTGAGGTGGGAGAATTGCTTGAACCCGGGAGGTGGAGGTTGCAGTGAGCCAAGATTGCGCCACTGCACTCCAGCCTGGGCAACAGAGTGAGACTCCATCTCCAAAAAAAAAAAAAACAAAACGAAATATCAATTAAATGCTCATCATGTATAGAGCCCACAGCTAGATACTAGAGATCTAAGTGCAAAGGTGAAAAGGATATAATCTATGCCCTCAATAAATGTAAAGGCAAATAGAAGAGATAACTTTTTTTTTTTTTTTTTGAGACAGAGTCTTGCTCTGTCGCCAGGCTGCAGTACAGTGGCACAGTCTTGACTCACTGCAACCTCTGCCTCCCAGGTTCAAGCGATTCTCCTGCCTCAGCCTCCTGAGTAGCTGAGACTACAGGCGCATGCCACCACACCCAACTAATTTTTGTATTTTTAGTAGAGACGGAGTTTCATCATGTTGGCCTGGATGGTCTCGATCTCTTGACCTCATGATCTGCCCACCTCAGTCTCCCAAAGTGCTGGGATTACAGGCATGAGCCACCATGCCCAGCCAAGACTGGAATTTTTAAAAACAGACCCATGGCAAGGTGAAATCAAGTAGATCTGAGGTAAGAATATTAATACCCGTTTTGCCTACCTTATAAGGTTGTGCCAATAATCAAACGAGATCATGGATAGCAAATATTCTTAAAGCGCTATGCAAATGTAAGCAAGTGGTAAGTTATTATTTGGCTTTGTGGGAGATACCAGTTGGGTTGTTTGCCTGAATCTCTCTTTTTTCCCAAGAACTGCTCCTATAGCCAAATCCACATGATAACAGCAGTGTACCCCTCCTCAGGTGCCATTTTGGTTGACTGAGCCAGGTGCAGACCCCAGGAATGGGAATGAAGGTGCCTCAGTCTTAGTCACTCTGGGCTCTTGAGCAGAGGAAACAAATACTGGAGGCTTAGAAAGCTATTTTCTGACTAGGTGGACTGAAAATTTAAAAATACCAAATTGGGCCAGGTGCAGTGGCCCACGCCTGTAATCCCACCACTTTGGGAGGCCGAGGTGGGTGGATTACCTGAGGTCAGGAGTTCAAGACCAGCCTAGCCAACATGGTGAAACCCCATCTCTACTAAAAACACAAAAAATTAGCCGGGCACGATCCCAGCTACTCAGGAGGCTGAGGCAGGAGAAGCTCTTGAACCCTGGGAGGTGGAGATTTCAGTGAGCTGAGATCATGCCACTGCACACCACCCTGGGCAATAAGAGCAAAACTCCATCAAAAAACAAAAACAAAAACAAAAACCCAAACTGGATGTCAGCCTTCTGGCCAACTGGCTCTCAGTGCTCCTGAAATTACCCACTTGTGCCCTGAGAGCATTTTGGGGGCATCTGACATAGCTGCCACTCACAGCTCTTTCTGAGAAGTTCTAGAGCCTTGGACACCATGGTGTTTTCCCATCAGCCCTCCTCCTCTGGTAACAGCCACTAAACCTCACTCACATACTCTTTTGGGGAGCTGCCTCACCCGCTACCATGTTCTTCTGGTGAGACTTTAATCACATGACCCCTCCCCTGAGCATAGACAGGGTGGACTTATGTCCTAAACTGGGCAACAGAATTGCTTTCTGGGGACTTTGTACTTTGAGCTGAGACAAATTCAGAGGGCAGTTGGAGCCGGGCCATGCCACGGCAGCACCACGTAGAAAAGCTTCAGCCCTGCTGAGATCGCGGTGCCTGGTCCCTGGATTCAGTTGTTCAGTTGTTCCTTTAAATCTGTAGTCACCCTGGATTTTCATCTCTTACAAAATAAATATCTTTTGAGTCAAATTAGCTAATCAAGTATTTGTAACCAAAGAGTTTGGGCACATCTGCTCTCTGCTTTTTCAGATAAAAGCTCATGAATAAGTAAAGAAAAAGAAGAAACGGGTAGAAGAGGAAAGTTATGTTGTGTCCTCTGCCCAAGCCTACAGCCCAGCCTAGCTCCTATTTTAAGACCCTTTAATGAATCTATATTTACCATTGGGTTTTTATTTATGGAAATCTACACAAGGCATTTGGATGAAGGCTGATGCTTATTTCAGGAAAGCAAGTCTGTGGTTTCAACAAAACCTCTGTTAGCTCCCTCCACACCTGTTCACTCTTCTGCCAAGCTACCTATTGCTCATTTCCAAAGCAAAATATAAAATAAAATCAGGAATCAGATTCCAAAGCAGGACAAAAGTGGTGATTAAAGAGACAGGCTAGAGCCAGGTGGGTCATGCCTATAGTCCCAGCATTTTGGGAGACCGAGGGAGGAGGATTGCTTGAGGCCAGGCGTTTGAGACCAGCCTGGCAACATAAGACCCCGTCCCTATTTTTAAAAAATAAAAATAAAGAGGCCTATATTTTTTGTTATAAATTTTCTTTTTCTTTCTTTCCTTCTTTCTTTCTTTCTTTCCTTCCTTCCTTCCTTCCTTCCTTCCTTCCTTCCTTCCTTCCTTCCTTCCTTCCTTCTTCTTCTTTCTTTCTTTCTTCTTTCTTTCTTTCTTTCTTTCTTTCTTTCTTTCTTCTTTCTCTCTCTCTCTTTTTTTTTTTTGTTAGGCTGAATCTCACTCGGTCACCCAGGCTGGAGTGCTGTGGCATGATCTCAGCTCACTGCAACCTCTGGCTCCTGGGTTCAAGTAATTCTCCTGCCTCAGCCTCCCAAGTAGCTGGGATTACATTATAAATTTTCTTAATGAGCATTATGTATTTCTAGTCAATACAGGTCCCTTGTGAAAATATCTTCCTAATATCATAGAAGTTGTCCCCCAAAGTAATACTCATAGAATCATAAATAATAGGCGAGTAATACAGCTAACTAATAGCAGATCTAGGACCAGAATTCAGGTCTTAGTACCACTAAATCAGAGTTCTTTTCACCGTTCCATGCCTCCTTTCACAATATAATTTGCCTAAATATTATTTCAAAATGTCTTCATTATAAGAATTTTATTTATCTACATATATCAGTGTTTCTTTGAACAATAAATATTTGACAAAGAATCTAGATACAGAAACTTTCAGTATTCGTTTCCACTACTAGTCAAGATCTATAAATTATGCAGATTATATATCACTAGGGATAGAGAATCCAAATAACACAATTTAGTGCACATCCAAATATTAACTAAATATTATTCATCAGAGAGAAAGGAGTCAGGAAATGAGAGATGGAGAATGAGGTTGTCTCTCCCCCACTGTTACATTACGCCAGAGTTTTAGCCCCTAGGCATTGTAATAGTCTTACAACACCTATACGGGCCTCAGTTTCTAAAGTTTCATCGGGCCGAATGTCATGGCTCACGCCTGTAATCCCAGCACTTTTGGGAGGCCGAGGCGGGTGGATCACCTGAGGCCAGGAGTTCAAGACCAGTCTGGCTAATATGGCAAAACCCTGTCTCTACGAAAAATACAAAAAGTAGCCAGGCATGGTGGTGCACACCTATCCCAGCTACTCGGGAGGCTGAGGCATGAGAATTGCTTGAACCCGGGAGGCAGAGGCTACAGTGAGCTGAGTTCCCACCACTGCACTCCAGGCAGGGTGGCAAAGTGAGACCCTATCTCAAAAAATTAAAAAAAAATTTCATCAGTGTGTCACACTCATACACAGGTATTGTTTCCAAAGCTCATTCAAAAAGTGCTAGGTAACTAGGCCAGGAAAGGTTTCCAGCCTAACACACTCTGCCCATTCCAGCCTTTCCAATATGATAACCTTAGTGCTGGTGTTCAGACGAATTGCCATTCCAGTTAACTCTTGTCAACAAGTTAAGTTGCCCCTTGGGGAGCCTTGATGTCCCTTTCTGCCTGCTGGACTTGGTTAGGATCATCTTAGGCACTGAAAGTATCAAATAATGTTAAACCTTGAGAGATGTAACCTGGGTATTAGGCCCCTTTCATTCAAGTAGGGTCCTTGGGCCCCAAAACACGTTTCTCCAACCCCTTTTGAAGTCAGCTGCATACCAGGGATTAGACCAAACCTTAGCCATGAAACTGGCCCTGTTTGCTTCACTCATCCAGGAAGATGGGCCACCACTTGCTTTAACTTTGCATAGCTAAAGAGCCAATTCAGACAACTCTTGCAAAACAAAATCTGCCCCCAAGGTCTTTTGCTGTACACATCCTAGACGCTGCCGTCAGCAGTGTCAGAACCTCAAACCTCTTTCAAAGGGCAGCTTCTCTCTCTAATGAAATAGTTAATTTTTTGACCTTGTTTTACCTTGTTTGGGCCTTTCTACCCAAGAATCAACAGTTTAATAGTTTCCTCATTCATCATACCTGTAGAGCACTGCACTAGGAGAAAAAGAAATAAGATATAGAATTTCCCAAATGAAAAGGATAAAGGCCAAGGCAAGGCTGCAGCAGCAATCCCAGCTGTCCTGTGCCAAAGATGACAGGAGCACCGGGAGAGAAGAAGGCGAACTGGGACAGACAAGAGAGAAGAGGCAGTAATCGGTAGTCTGAAGACTGCTGGAGAACAACCTGACATTGTGTATTTAAGGACAGTCTCAACAGAGAAACCTTATTAGCCAGAGCTATCAAAATAGACCCACTTACTAAATATGTTTCCAGACTCTTGACTCCCACTCAACTGCATAGAGAAACATCCTACAAAAATAATTTTTTCAATACACCCCTTTGAAATACATGGTAACATTCCCATTTGAAGAGCAATATGATTGCGGTACAGATGGTAAGTGATTTGCCCATTATTACAGGGCAAGGTGGTGAAAACATCAGAAATGGGTTCTTAGGTGCTTGCTGGGAACTGCCTTAGATTTCATAAAGGCCTTAGATTTCACACACTTAGGTGAGTGTTGCAGTTATCTATGACTACCTAACACGCCCCTCCAGAACTCAGCCATTTAAAACAACAACCACTTATTTGTTCATGATCCTGCAGTCGGGGCTGTGCTTACCCGGGCAGTTCTTCTGCTGGTCTCACCTAGAGTTACTCATAAGTTTGAAGTCATCTGGTGAATTAATTGGAGCAGGATGATCTAAGATGATGTCACTGACAGGACTGGGGCCTCAGTGCTGGCTGTCAGCGCTTCCTCTCGGCTGATGTCATTCAGTAGCCTGGTGAGGCAGGAGCATGCTATGAGAGCCCTGGTGGAAGCTGCAAGGTTTCTCAGGCCTAGTTTCCCTTTCTCCTTCCACCCCCCGTCTCCTTCTTCCTCCTGCTCTCCTTTTACCCCTGGAGCACACTCAGAGGAAAGGCCACATGAAGACAAAGTGGCCATCTGCAAGCCAGGAAGAGGGCCCTCACCAGAGCCAGAACCTGATCAGAACCTTGATGTTGGACTTTCTGACCTCCAGAACTGTGAAAATATATATTCCTGTTGTTTAAGCCACAGACTCTGTGGCATTTTGTTGCGGCACCTGAGCAAACTAACAGAGGTTGTTTACAGTTCTGGGGCTACTGCCAATGAAACTGCAATGAACGTTTGTATACAAGTCTCTTGTGTGGAGATATACTTTCATTTCTCTTGAGTAAATACCTAGAAATGGAATGGCTGGGTTACATAGCACATGTACGTTTCCCTTTTAAAGAAACTGTCAAAACTGTTTTCCAAAGTGGCTGTACCATTTTGCATTCCCATCAGCATTGTGTGTGACTTCCAGTTGCTTTACATCACAAGGTCTGGTCAATGTTTTTAATTTTAACCACTCTGGTGAATGCATAATGGTATCTCATTGTGGGTTTAATTTGCATTTCCCTAATGACTAATTTTTTGTTGTTGTTGAGACAGGGTCTCGCTCTGTTGCCCAGGCTTGAGTGAAATGGTGCCATCACAGTTTACTGTAGACTCAACCTCCTGGGCTCAGGTGATCCTCCCACCTCAGCCTCCTGAGTAGCTGGTACTG
This sequence comes from Rhinopithecus roxellana, assembly GCF_007565055.1. Lineage (NCBI taxonomy): Eukaryota > Metazoa > Chordata > Mammalia > Primates > Cercopithecidae > Rhinopithecus > Rhinopithecus roxellana. The sequence goes on along the minus strand of NC_044553.1, from coordinate 82,035,802 downwards.
CAGGTGCACACCACCACACTCAGCTAATTTTTTGTATCTTTTGTAGAGACAGGGTTTCAACATGTTTCCCAGGCTGGTTTCAAACTCCTGGGCTCAAGCAATCCACTCACCTCAGCCTCCCAAAATGTTGGGATTACAGGTGTGAACCACTGCATCTAATGGCTAATGTTGTTGGTCACCTTTTCATGTACTTATTTGACATCTCTATATCTTCTTTGGTGAAGGATTGTTTCAAATCATTTTGCCCTTTTGTTATCGGCTGAGAACTAATTAAATGTACATTCAAATAAGTGTAAGCATAGGGAGCTAGACACAGAATCTTACTGGCTGTCCAGATTGGGCAGGTCTGGGAAAGGAGACCAGAACATCCAGAGGCATCTGTGGCATTGAAAACTTGGACAGGAGTGCTCGTAAGGGCAGAAGGAAAAATGGTCAGCCTGAAAATAAATTCTGCCAGCTTCACAGTTTGTCTAAGTTTAGCCTGAGGCCCCCCTAACAGTTTTCTCACCATTAGCACTGAATTCCAGCCCCCAGATGCTCTGAGAGCCCCAATTTCACCACGCTTTCTGTGGGAGTTTCCTGGTTCAGGAGTGCACCACCATATGTCACTCTGGCCTGAAGAAGTTTGCCAAGTTTGTCGACAAATACAGAGACACCCACTAGAAGTGCTTAGATAAGATTTGGCCCAGAGTCTTGTCTGGGGGCAGAGCTGAGAAGAAAGCGATGTCAAATGCGTTTCACTAACAGGAGGACTTTGGAAAGGAAGGATGGAGAGAAAGGACTGAGGAGAGATAGGAGAGAGGATGTGAGGAAACAGTCGTGCTCTGATCAAGGACACTGTGTTCAGCCATGGATAACTCCACGCCACAAAGAGATAAGTGGGAGAGAGTCCAGGAAAGAGCAGGATAAATGATTAAGGAACAGAGAAGCTGATTTATGAAGCTGATTTAATAGAACTCACCAAAGCCTGTTCATTTAACAAAATGTAACAGAAGCAAAATTTCCATCTGAACCTGAAAGGCAATGGAAGTGCACGTATAAAAGATGAGGAAAATAGCAAATGTACGAGTCAGCTTGTCTAGCAAACCCATTAAGTAAAATGAGCATAATTTCTGCGTGAAGCAGGCCAGTTCTTGATCTAAACTTGTATCTCTGTGTCGTGACAAGCCTGTTGTTGACGTTTTCTCATTCTCTTCCACATTTCTCCTCACTCCTTCCTTCTTCCTTTTTTGCCTGGTGAATGTTATAATTATAGGTAAAACTCCAAGCCAGGTGCAGTGGCTCACACCTGTAATCCCAGCACTTTGGGAGGCTGAGGCAGGTGGACCACTTATCAGGAGTTGAGACCAGCCTGGCTGATATGGTGAAACCCCGTCCCTACTAAAAATATAAAAATTAGCCACGTGTGGCGGCGCATGCCTGTAGTCCCAGCTACTCGGGAGGCTGAGGCACAAGAATCGCCTGAATCAGGGAAGTGGAGGTTGCAGTGAGCCAAGATCATGCACTGCACTCCAGCCTGGGTACGAGAGCAAGACTCTGTCTCTAAATAAAGAAAGAAATAAATGAATAAATAATACATAAAATGAAACTCCAGCTCTGAGAGTTCTTCTTTCTTTACCTTTTTGAGGAATCTTTCTGGTTGGGTCCTGTCCATGGGTTCACCGTCCATAGTTATATCTGTATTCCTCGGGCTACACCCAGTTGTCGTAGGCTGAGGTTTATCCTATTATGCCTAATTCCTCTTCGAACTAGACCTTTCCTCAAGCCAGGAGCTCAGGAAAAAATAACAAATGATTCTGCTTTGGCTCTCTTAACACAGTTGCACAGAGTATTTTGGAGTGCTTCGTCTGATCATTGTTTGTATCTGTTGAAAGCACTTGAGTCACGTCATATCACCTCAGCACATAGATCAGAGATAATCATTCTGTGATGATTTATTTTCTGTGTCAACTTGACTGCACCACAGTGCCCAGATATTTGGCCAGAAGTTATTCGGGATGTTTTTGTGGGAGTGTTTTGGATGAGATTTGCTTTTTAAATCAATGGACTCTGAGTAAAGCTGGCTGCTCCAAATAGTGTGGTGGGCCATGCCAAATCAGTTAAAGGCCTGAATAGCACAAAAGGCTCACCTCCCCTGAGCAAGAGGGAACTCTGCCAGCAGACTGCCTTCAAACTTCCTCTGAAACATCAGCTCTTCCTGGTTCACTAGCAGACTGTCTTTGGACTTGAATTGAAACCCTTTCCTATGTCTCTAGCCAGCTAGCCTTCCCTGTCAGATTTTGAACTTACCAGGCTTCCACAATTGGGTGAGGCAATTCCTTTAGAATAAATCTCTTTATACACACACACACACATGCACCCACACACACGTGCTCATGCACACACACACGCATCCATCCTATTGCTTCTGTTTCTCTGGAGAACCCTAATACAAATTTGCGTGTCATTAAATATCACTAGTGATATAGCTAAGCATTCAAAATACTAAGAATGTGGTCATGGGCTTCCTCAGATAAGAATTCAGAACTGGGAGCTCTGAAGTTCACTGAAAGTACTGTATGTTAAAGTAGGAGCTTACGCCTATAATAGGGCAAATAGGGCAAACATTTTTGGAGTTATCTCCAATGGCACAAAAGGCCATTTGTATGAACATATATATTTCAACCCCCTTTGAACTCTGTGAGTTAAAAATAAAAAATTAATATGTATCAGTATCAACATAATCATTAATAATGTTGGCCTCTTTCTACTTTTTTTTTAATTTATTTTTTTTTTTTATTATTTTTTTTGAGATGGAGTTTCGCTCTGTCACCCAGGCTGGAGTGCAGTGGCCGGATCTCAGCTCACTGCAAACTCCACCTCCTGGGTTTACGCCATTCTCCTGCCTCAGCCTCCTGAGTAGCTGGGACTACAGGCCTCTTTCCATTTAATCCCTTCTGTCTCACAACTAAAAGATCTGCTAATGGGTTTTTATTTTGACAAGAGTGCCTGTTACTAATTTCACATGGAAATGGCATCCTTAGTAAAAAGAGATTTTATAATACAACAGAGTAATTCCTTCATCATCAAAATGCCTTACTAAGTGTCCTTTTACATGCAATACTCTGTAGGTGTTACACAAAGAAAAACCTTTCCTTAATAGTTTATAATATGAGCTATCACATATTAATAGCTAATAATGATCATTTATTGAGTACCTGCTATGTATCATTGTATCATACTGTTTTAAATGCATTATGTGTATAAATTTTTATTATTGTGACAAATCTGCTAGATAGTGTTATGTAATAAAGAATTTGTCTGGTCTTTTTCCTGGTTCCTGGGAAAGAGACTAAATTCTTGGAATTCCCTGAGTAATAAGAGTGCCTTGTTATTCACGGTGGGTCCCTTGAACCATACTTGAGTTCATGCTAATGAGGTGGCACAGGATAGGGTTTGTTCACACCAGAAAGACCAACCATATGATTACAGGGTTGGGGCTTTGAGCCATGCGATATCACATAACCTCCATGGAAGGAAGAGGAGAAAGGCAGGAAATTGAGCTTAATCATGGGGCCAGTGATTCTATCAATCATGGCTATTCAATGAAACCCCAGTAAAAACCCTGGACACTAAAGTTCAATCAAAGTTCCTGGTTGACTACAAACACTGCTATGGACTGAATGTATCTTCCCAAAATTCCTATGTTGAATCCCAGGTCTCCAATGTAATGGTATTAAGAGGGGAGGCCTTGTAATACATGTAATACAATGTAACTATATTAAGAGGGGAGGCATTAAGAGGGATGAAAAGCAATGCTGGCTCTGGCTCTACCTGCATGAATGAGATTAGTGCCCTTATAAGAAGAGATGCAGAGAGATGATCTCTTTCTCTGCCATGTGAGGATACAGCAAGAAGGTGTGTGTCTACAAACCAGGAAGAAGGCCCTCACCAGAACCTGGACTCACCAGCCTCTAGAACTGTAAGAAATACATTTCTGTTGTTTAAACCACTCAATCTGTGGTATTTTTTTTTATAGCAGCCAGAACTGACTAAGACACACACTGACATGCTGGGAAGGGTATGTGTCCAGAGGACATGAGAGCTCCTGCATTTGGGAACCCTGCTAGACCTCACACTGTGTATCTCTTCATTTAGCTGGTCCTGATTTGTATCCTTTAAAATAAAGCTGCAATCATTAATATAGTGCTTTCCTGAGTTCTGTGAGTTTTTCTAGTGAATTATCAAACCTGAGGCAGTAGTAAGAACCCCTAAATTTGTAGCCAGTTGGTCAAAAGTGCAGGTGGCCTGGGGATCCCAGAGCTTGTGGTGGGTGTCTGAAGTGAGGGAAGTATTATAGAGGACTGTGCCTTCAACCTGTGAAATTTGTCCTCACTCTGGGTAGCTAGCATCAGAATTGCGCCAGAGGTAGTGATTCTTATCCCCATTTAACAGATAAGGAAAATAACGTTCAAAGTGCTGAAGTACTATGCTCAGAGACACACAGCTCATGATAGGTAATACCAAGTTTCAAAGCATATTTGTCTAATTCCAAAAACTACACTCTTTCCACCACTCTGGGAAGAGATGGGATCTCTGGGTTAGTGTGATAGATTTGCTACCAAGTTCTCTGTCATTTGGAATAAAAAGTATTTATTCAATCTACAATGAATCATTTGACCTGCAATGATTAGCTTGTTCACTTGGAGAATGATGGTAACAAGCAGTGCTGGCTCTGGCTTCAGGTGAAGAAGTCCCTACAATCACTGTCAGGAGGTTGTGCTGGAATGGGATGCAGGCTTTTGACACACAAAACTCCAGGCTCGAAAATCAGAAGTATTGGCTTACCTGACTTAAAAAGAGAGCAAAGGAGCTGAACATAGCCTTCACCAAAGAAAATGTACAGATGACAAATAATCACATGAAAAGACACACAACATCATTAGTCATTAGCAAAATGCAAACTAAAACTACAGTGAGATGCCACTCCACACCAACTAAAATGGGTAATAACTGATAAAATTACTGACAATATCAAGTGCTAACAGGGGTGTGGAGCAACTGGAGTGCTCATATTTTGCTGGTAGGCATGCAAAATAATACAGCTACCTTGGAAAACCACTTTGGCACTTATAAAGTTGAACATATCTGTACCATATGACCCAGCAATCCCACTCTTTGGTATTCATAAATGTAAACATTTATAAACACAAACATTTACAGTGGCTTTATTCACACTTATCCACTACAGGAAACAACCCAATGTCCCTCAACAGGTCAGTAAATAAGCAAATTGGGGTACATCCATAAAATGTGATAGAGTACTTCTCAGCAATAAAAAGGAACAAACATACCAGTATGTATAGCAGCATTATTGACAATAGCCCAAAGGCAGAAGCAATGCAAATGTCCATCAACAGATGAATGATTCACAAAATGTGGCATATGCATACAATGGAATATTATCCAGCCTTAAGAAAGAATGAAATTCTGATACATGCTACAGCATGGATCAACCTTAAAAACACTATGCTAAGTGAGATAAGCCAGAGACAAAAGGACAAATATTGCATAATTCCCTTATGTGAGGTAATTAACATAGACAAATTGATGGAGACAAAAAGTAGAATCCAGTTTACCGGGGGTGGAAGAGGGAAGAATGGTGGGGTGGGGGGGTGCAGTTTATTTAATGGATACAGAGTTTCATTTTAGGAAAAAGTTCTGGAGATGGATGGTGGTGATGGTTGCCAACAATGTACATGTAGTTAATGTCACTGAATTATACACTTAAAATGGTTAAAATTGTAAATGTTGTGTTATATATATTTTACACAATTTTTAAAAAGAACCAAACTACTGATACACACAACATGGATGAAATCTCAAATAGGTTATGCTAAGTGAAAGTAGACAGAGCCAAAAGGCTACATATGGTGGGATTCCATTAGTGTGATATTCTTGCAAAGGCAAAACAATGGCAGCATAAAACATCTGCAGTTGTTGGGGCTGAGGTCAGGGAAAGGGTCAACTACAAAGAGATACTGGAGACTTTGCGGGGAATGGTGGAACTTCATTGTGGTGCTGATTCCATTGCTATATACTTTTGTTAAAATTCACAGAACTGCACGCTAAATTCGATAAATTTTACTGTCAAATTATACCTTAATAAAAATAAAGGGGGGAAGTATTGGCTTTTGAAACTCTATACATCTCTATCATAACGTTTGTCCTCTGAAGCAATAAATGCTAGTTAACATCAGAGAAGGGTGAAGATAAAAGGACTTGCAGGAGGAAAATGCCTTGAATAATATCTCAAAATAAGAAAACCACAGTGTGTCACCAAAGTCGTCATGAATTTTCCATCCTGATTGTCCTCTTCTGCTTTAGTTCCCACTCGTTCATGTGTGTTGGTCTCAGAACCACTTAGGGCAGCCTTATCTGTGCCACCATCCATCACATGAATGCCAAAGTCCGTGCCACAGGTGCTATCTCTGGAGCTTCCTGAGGCTTTTTATCGTGAGGATATCAGAGTAAACCTGAATTTCACGCAGGAGCTGAAAGCAGGGCCTCCTCTCTAACTCACTCTATGCCACACTTTGTTGCCAGGGTCACAAGGGCTGACTTAACCATTGGCATGGTAGGCACAGCACCTAGGACCCACAATACTATTAGGATCTCATGAAATAGTTTTAATTTCTTTTAAAATCAGAAGAACAAATGAACTTTAGGGTCAAAGAATGTTTTAATATATAATATTAGTATATTCACCTTTATACCAATGTAGTATTGTAAAATACCATTTTAATTTTTTTTTTTTTTTAATGGAGAAAAGGGCCCAAGAAGGTAAAAGTACATAGGGCCTTTGAAAGTCACAATGCAGCCCTTTGTGAAGAAGTTCTGTGTGTTGCCAGAATCTCACCAAACCTCTCTTAAACAGTTGGGTCAGCTTTTTGCTGATGTTTAGCCATAGGGGTTCAGATTGGATCAGATGGAGATCACACAGCTCTTTTCTCTGCTTCCCTACTTTTCTAACTCCCTGCTTCACTAAAATTTCTCTATACTTCTCAAATTACAAGACCAAAACTAGGAGGGCGAACAAATTCCAATCTTCTCTAGGAACTTACTTCTTTCAGTTATTATGTTGGTAATTTATGTCCTTTTGGCCTAAAGTCTTGTACATAAATTGAACATTTTAGTGTGTGGTGTTTCCCAATAATTCTCAAAATCAGATAATGATGGCATAAAGGTTAATTCCTGAAACCTTTCTCTCTCAGTTCAAATCCAATTACAGTAGGCCTTCCGTATACATGGGTTCCACATCCATGGATTCAACCAACTGTAGATCAAACATATTAGAGAATTTATTATTTTTATTTATTTATTTATTATTATTTTTATTTTTATTTTTTGAGACGGAGTCTTGCTCTGTCACACAGTGGTGTGATCTTGGCTCACTGCAACCTCCACCTCCCAGGTTCAAGCAATTCTCCTGCCTCAGCCTCCCCGGTAGCTGGGACTACAGGCACATGCCACCACACCCAGCTAATTTTTGTATTTTTAGTAGAGACGAGGTTTTACCATGTTGGCCAGGGTGGTCTTGATCTCTTGACTTCATGATCCATCTGTCTTGGTCCCCCCAAAGTGCTGGGATTACAGATGTGAGCCACCATGCCCAGCCCTAGAGAATTTTTTAAATGGATGGTTGCATTCATATTGACATGTGCAGACTTTTTCCTTTTCGTTATTCTCTAAACAATACAGTACAACAATTTACATAGCACTTACATTGTATAAGCTATTACAAGTATTCTAGAGATGATTTAAGGTATGCAGGAGTGGTTAGGGGTGGTTGCTCACACCTGTAATCCCAGCGTTTTGGGAGGCTGAGATGGGTGGATCACCTGAGGTTGGGAGTTTGAGACCAGCCTGGCCAACATGGTGAAACCCCATCTCTACTAAAAATACAAAAAATTAGCTGGGCATGGTGGCACATGCCTATAGTCCCAGCTACTTGGGAGGCTGAAGCACGAGAATCACTTGAACCCAGAAGATGGAGGTTGCAGTGAGCTCTCAAAACAAAAAACAAAAAACAAAATATAAGGAGGATGTGCATAGGTTATATGCAAGTACTTGCCACTTTAGATCAGGGACTTGAGCATCTGTGAATTTTGGTATTCACAGGGGATCCTGGAACCAATCCCCCATGAATACTGAGGGATGACTGTACTAACCACTCCTCCAAGTAGCATGGAGCAGCTACTTGACAGCAGTGAGCAGAGAAGGCTATAGGAAATGTATGTGAAGTGTGAGCTCTGCTAGCATCCAAAGAAAGAGAGGAAGCAAAAGGACTGACTTCCCAGCCCTGCCTCCCCTGCCATGTCAGATGGAAGCTTAGAGACTGACCCTTGAAAACTCCAGCTAAGGACCAAAAGGGAGTCACGTGTGGAGAGCTTAGCGGGCCCAAACATGTCCACCACACTGGAAGGGCAGTGCCGGGCAGTGTGTTCGGCCCCAGGAGAAGCCAGAGAAAAATGAGGCAATATTTTAGTCTGTTTTGTGTTGCTGCGACAGAATACCTAAGACTAGGTAATTTATAAAGAAGAGAAATTTATTTCTTACAATTCTGGAGGCTGGGAAGTCCAAGATCAAAGCACCAGCAGGTCTGTTGTCTGGTGAAGACCAGATGGCACCTTGAATGCTGCATTCTCCGGGGAATGGGGTGGGGGACTTGCTGTTGGCAGAAGAGTGCAAGAGCAAAAAGAGAGAGAGCCCACTCCGGAAAGCCCTTTTAGAAAGGCATTAAACCCACCCATGGCCTGATTACCTCTTAGAGGCCCCACCTCCCAATATCATTACATTGGCAATTGAATTTCCACATGAGTTTTGGAGAGGACAAACATTCAAACCGTAGTAGGCAGGCAGCCTGAGTTCTTTCCTTCTCCAAAGATAACAACCAGTTATTTTATAGCTGTGAAGACAGAGGAGCAGAGAAGCTCTCTGTCACCAACAGCTTGTAAATAGGACACATACTCTGTACCTCTCACCTGTCACAACTTTGCCTGGCCCAGGGAGCTCCAATAGCTTCACCAGAACTTTAGATTTTTGTAAGAGAAATGACCAGATATAGATGAAATTGTCCTTGACTTTCCCAATAAGTGCCCCAGCTCTGTTTACATATAAGGTATAACTTGGCTATGTAACCTGGCTAGCAATCTCTTCAAGCTCCTATGGCTTTTTAAAAGATAAGCCAGTGAGGCTGGGCGCAGTGGCTCAAGTTTGTAATTCCAGTACTTTGGGAGGCCGAAGTGGGGTGGATCACCTTAAGTCAGGAGTTCAAGACCAGCCTGGCCAACATGGCAAAACCCTGTCTCTACTAAAAATACAAAAATTAACCAGGCATGGTGGCATGTGCCTGTAGTCCCAAATACTCGGGAGGCTGAGACAGAGAATTGCTTGAACCTGGGAGGTGGAGGTTGCAGTGAGCTGAGACCGCATCACTGCACTCCAGCCTGGGTAACACAGCTAGACTCCTTCTAAAAAAACAAAAACAAAACAAAGCTAAAAGATGAGCCAGTGAGTGTAAGCAAAGCCCATTGACACTGAAAGTACGGAGAAGCATACCCACTTGACGTTAATAATGCCAAAGTCTTGCCTTAAACTGTTAAAGTCTAGAAGTGTGTATATTACAAGATAGGAACGTGGCTGGCGCCTGTAGTCCCAGCTACTCGGGAGGCTGAGGCAGGAGAATGGCGTAAACCGGAGGGCGGAGCTTGCAGTGAGCTGAGATCCGGCCACTGCACTCCAACCTGGGCGACAGAGCGAGACTCCGTCTCAGGAAAAAAAAAAAAGGATAGGAACGAAGCTGCTCCATCCTCTTGATCTAATGGTAGAAGCCTGATGTTGTGATTTATCCAAATCACACCAGTTATAGCAACTAGCAATAGATAGAGGAATGACCTGGGAATTCAGAGTCCTGTCCACCAACTGGCTCCACAACTGTGTAAGTCATTTTATTTGTTGAACTTCAGTTTCGTCGTTAGAGAAATAAGATTGTACCAGAAGATTTTTATCAAACGTAACTGTATTTGTTTCCTGAGACTGCCAAAACACAGTACCACAAACTGGTGACTTAAACAACAGAAATGTGCTTCACAGTTCTGGAGGCTGAAAGTCTGAAATCAAAGTGTTGGTAGGGTTGGTCTCTTCTGAGGACTGTGAGGGAGAAGCTGTTCCTCCTCTCTCTCCTTGCTTCTGTAGCCTCAGGTATTCCTTGGTTTGTAGATGGCCATCTTTTCCCTATGTTTTCACATTGTACTCTCTCCGTGCATGTCTGTCTGTGTCTAAATTTCCTCTTTTTATAAGGGCATCAGTCACACTGAGTTAGAGCCTGACCTAGTGACCTCATCTTAGCTTGATCATCTGCAAAGACCCCATTTTCAAATAAGGTCACCTTCACAGGTACTGGGGGTTGGTATGTCAACATCTTTTGGTAGGGACAGCTTTCAATCCATACACTAACTTTCTTAAAAAATATATATATATATAAAGGGCCGGGCGCAGTGGCTCAAGCCTGTAATCCCAGCACTTTGGGAGGCCGAGACGGGCGGATCACGAGGTCAGGAGATCGAGACCATCCTGGCTAACACGGTAAAACCCCGTCTCTACTAAAAAATACAAAAAATTAGCTGGGCGATGTGGCGGGCGCCTGTAGTCCCAGCTACTCGGGAGGCTGAGGCGAGAGAATGGCGTAAACCCGGGAGGCGGAGCTTGCAGTGAGCTGAGATCCGGCCACTGCACTCCAGCCTGGGCCACAGAGTGACACTCCGTCTCAAAAAAAAAAAAAAAAAAAAAAAATGTGTATATATATATATATAGAAGAATATATGTGAACCTAAAAGTAAAGAGGAACACCTACCAAGAGGAGCTGGAATGAAGCATTGGTAGATGTGTAGGAGACCACACACCTAGCCTGATCTCTGCCTAACTGCAGGTGTTCTACAGGCTCCTTCCATAGGGATGACAGGATGCATGGCAGGAAGAGCACCCTGGAAAGAAAACACATAGTTCCAGAGATCTCTTCAAACAGTATCATTAATGCATACATAGGAGTGCAAAGGTGTGTACAGATTTATTTGTTCCATGTAGATATGGAGCCAGCAGTACTCAAGCACATAAATCCAGCTTTTGAAGCCAAATGAGTCTGTCATTCGTTTATTACTGGATAAGACCCATCTTCATTTTGCCTGCTTGGTAAAAAAGGAAAATCTCATTGGCTCATCTAGCCCTTAGACTATAAGAAATAAAGGTTGAATCTTTCATGAACTGCACGTCTAGGCCAGAACCCAGAAAATGGTCTGTGTCCTGACCAAAGGTCAGTTATTTTTCTGACTTTGCCTTTCACCAGCATTTTACGTTGGCCTTTTTTTGCTCCCATCCTATGTGAATTTCCCAAGCCTCTCCTCAGACACACACTCTCTATAGAGAGATGCAAAATCTTTGTGGAGTAGCAACCTTTGTAACAATGAAAAAATTCCTCCCCAGATGACTTGGACAGATTGGAGCCAAACCATTTCCTTCAGTCCCTGAGCACATTGTTTCCCTCCAGTGACTTCTGCAATCCAGAAACAGCTGCAAATTCCAGTAAAACAATGTTCTGATCCAATCCCTCAAGCCATCTTTACCCTTTTGTTTTTCTCTCTGGAGGGAGGAAAGACAAAATATTTGAAAACCTGCCATGGTGCATTATTTCCAAGCGTCTGTTGATGGAGGTGTGAGCCAAGAAGCCCTTTTTATTGGAGGAAAGGAGAGAGTAAAAATGGAAGAAAGGGAGATATGAAAAAATGATGGAAAAGGGCGTGGAGAAAAATCTGAGAGAGTGGAATAAAGTTACGCAATGGAAAAAAAAATGAGCAAAAACGTTGCTTATACAATGCAACTGAAATGTGCTCAATTCAGAAGGTTTTAGCTCACTTCACCTCTCACTCTGGGTAAGCCAGGAAGCCAGTCTATCTCAACGTTTAATTTGGGCAAATTTTACATGAAACTAATCCATAAGACAACATCAGGATATATTAAAATGATGCTGTGGCCAGGCATAGTGGCACATGCCTGTAGTCCTAGCTACTTGGAAGACTGAGGCAGGAGGATTCCTTGGACCCAGGAGTTTAAGTATGCAGTGAACTGTAATCACACCTGTGAATAGACACTGTACTCTACTCTGAGCAACAGAGTGAGGCTCTGTCTCTTAAAAAAATAAAAAATAAAACAAAATAAAGGATACTGTGAATTGAAAATGCATGAAGGTATATTTCACAAAATGACTTACAGGAATACTCTTGTAATTTGCAACCTTCACAATACACCTAAATGGTGTATCAATTTATAAAGCTACCTTTTAATTTATTCTATAAATTAAAGTTTATAAAATTGCCCTTTTAGATTCATTTTTACTTTTTCTCATTTTTTGCTGTAACTAGGGAACTGGTCTTTTCAGGTAGAATCAATGCTTTCGCTCTAGCTTCTGGTTGGGGTTAGCTAACAGGAAGCATCACCAGGAGATTGAAGAGTGGAGATGGTGAGATTGAGGTATTTATTACTATGGCTCCCTCCTTGATGTGTCACCATGGGTTGGTTGCTTCCCTTTACTGAAGATCACAGCTCCTGAAAGAGGAGTGTGTCCCTCCCTCTTCATGCAGCTGTGCTCTGTTCCTTCCCCTTTCCCCTGCATGTTTTGGAGGCATGGGTAACCAAACCCTACTGTTGCTAGAACCCAGGGTACTGCATTTTTCTTTTCCAATTCCCTAAACCTCACCCACATCCTTCTTTTTTTTTGTGAGACGGAGTCTTGCTCTGTCGCCCAGGCTGGAGTGCAGTGGCATGATCTCAGCTCGCTGCAACCTCCACCTTCTGGGTTCAAGCCATTCTCCTGCCTCAGTCTCCCGAGTAGCTGGGAGTACAGGCGCCAGCCACCATGTCTGGCTAATTTTTGTATTTGTAGTAGAGAGGGGGTTTCACCATATTGGCCAGGCTTGTCTCAAACTCCAGACCTTGTGATCCACCCACCTCAGCCTCCCAAAGTGCTGCGATTATAGGTGTGAGCCACTGTGCCCGGCCCACCCACATCTTTATAAGTAAATTAGTCCCTTAAACTCACCTTAATTATCCAGTTTGAGTGTGCTCTATGCCTGATTTTTTCCTTCACCTAGACTCTAAGTCCCTTGAGTGAAGTCTTACAGGATGCTTTGTGTGTTCTTCAAAACATCTAGCATGGTCCCACAATGTCCAGCATGATACAGAGCAAAGCTTTGTCATTCACAGTGTTGATGATGTGAAGAAAGTCTTTCATTTAGTCTGCCTTCTTTCCAAAGTCACACATGCAGACCTATCTAGTGAACTCCTTATGATTCCATCTATTCATGCAAAGTCAGCCCATCATTGTTACCCAATACCTGCGTTTAATGGGATTTTGCTGCTTATGGAAAGTAGTGTGATGTAATGGAAACAGTAGGGGGTTTGGAGCCTCACTGACCCAGGCTCAGCTTCTAGCTCTGCTACCTTCTAGTTGGGTAACAGGAAAAGCTGCTTAAAGTTCCCAAGAACTACTGTCATTATACATAAATGTAAGATGCAGAATTATCAAATCTCTGCCTCCTTCTCCCTCTTGCTTCTTCCTCATCTTTACCAGAGTGGCCAGCTTGAGTCTTTTGTCCTTAATTTAAATCTAGTGACCAGTGGTACAATGAAGCCAGGTTCCTGAGGAAGAGGGGATAGAAAAGAAAGGAAAGGAAAATGTTAGAAGGTTTAGACATTGGCAGCATGGACCAGGCCTATCATCAATATTTAAATATGATTTTTGGAGACATGAAAGAAATTATGATAGTTAGAGAAGCTGATGAGGAAACACATGAGGAAGTGTAAAAAAATGAGCAAGAGACCAGCACAGTGGCTCACACCTGTAATCCCAGCACTTTGAGAGGCTGAGGCAGGAGAATCGCTTGAGGCCAGGAGTTACAGACCAGCCTGGGCAACATAGGGAGACCTTGTGCTACAAACAAAAGAAATATTAACCAGACGTGCTCAGGTGCACATGTGGGTCCAGCTACTTGTGAAGCTGAGGAGGAGGATCACTTGAACCTGGGAAAGTGAGCCATGATTACACCACTGCATTCCAGCATGGGTAACAGAGTGAAACTCTGTCTCTTAAAAAAAAAAATGAACAAGCTGGACTATTCCGGTGCTGCTTGTCTGAAATAATGGTGCTGTAGTCATAGTTCTTTCATTGAGAGCTGGCTGAAACAAAGAATTTGTCCAATGTAGAAACTAGGACACTAAGTAGAGAACATGTTCAAAAGAGAAATGTAGTAGGCTGGGTGCAGTTGCTCAGACCTGTAATCCCAGCACTGTAGGAGGCTAAGTCAGGTGGATCACTTGAGGCCAGGAGTTCAACACCAGCCTGGCCAACATGGTGAAACCCCATCTCTACTAAAAATACAAAAATTAGCTAGGCATGGTGGCGTGCACCTGTAATCCCAGCTACTTGGGAGGCAGAGGTGGGAGAAGCAGTTGAACCCAAGAGGCAGAGATTGCAGTGGGCAGATACCATGCCGCTGCACTCTAGCTTGGGCAACAGAGTGAGACTGTCTCAAAATAGATAAATAAATAAATAAAAGAAAAAAATAAAAGAAACATAGTAAATGATTATGATTCCTTCCACCCCTTAAATGAGGTCATTTGTAAGTAATTCATAAATTCACACCAAAATGGAATTTAAAATTTTCCAACTCCACCAATAAAGTGAGTACCATTATGCAGAACTCATGGAACAAGGTGATTTGCTCTTAACATTTTCTTTATAGATAAATACTCCAGTTACCTTTGTGGGGTGGGGAAAGAGGTCTCTAAGCACCCCTGCAAGGCAGAGCTGGTGTGGACTAAAAGACAACCTATGGGAAGAGGACAGGAATGTTAGCACCATGCAGCGCTGGGCTCAGAGTGTCTCCGTCATTGGCTATGGCTGAGTGTGTTCTTTCAGGCAATGGCCAAGCCTGCATGCCTGCCTGACTGCTGTGGAGAATCACAGCTGGGACACGGGGATTAGGGTACCTTCTTCAACGGGTTGCTATGAGGCCGCTCAATGAGACAATATACACAAAGCAGCAAGTAGTCAGCATATAGTGGGCACTCCATACATGCGTTTTATTCTTTTTTTTTTTTTTTTTTTTTTTTTTGAGACGGAGTCTCACTCTGTCACCCAGGCTGGAGTGCAGTGGCCGGATCTCAGCTCACTGCAAGCTCCGCCTCCCGGGTTCACGCCATTCTCCTGCCTCAGCCTCCCGAGTAGCTGGGACTACAAGCACCCGCCACCTCGCCCAGCTAGTTTTTTGTATTGTTTTAGTAGAGATGGGGTTTCACCGTGTTAGCCAGGATGGTCTCGATCTCCTGACCTCGTGATCCGCCCATCTTGGCCTCCCAAAGTGCTGGGATTACAGGCTTGAGCCACCGCGCCCGGCCACCTTTTATTCTTTTTGTAGGGGTTTAGAGTCTGTATTCAATTTAGTTAAAGGGATTTTTTTTTTTTTTTTTTTTTTGAGACAGGGTCTCTCTCTGTTGCCCAGGCTGGAGTGCAGTGGCATAATCTTGACTAACCGCAACCTTAGCCTCCCGGGTTCAAGTGATTCTCATGCCTCTGCCTCCCGAGCAGCTGGGATTACAGGTGCCTGCCATGACACCTGGCTAATTTTTGTATTTTTAGTAGAGATGGGGTTTCACCGTGTTGGTCAGGCTGGTCTCAAACTCCTGGCCTCAAGTGATCTGCCCACCTCAGCCTCCCAAAGTGTTGGGATTATAGGCGTGAGCCACTGCACCCAGCTGAAAGGATTTTTTCTAATTTGGAAAATCATTATGGTTGACATTCTTCTAATTGGTCATGCCAACTATGCAGTGACCCCACAGGGTTATTTTCGACCCCGTTCCGCTTACCAGGCCTTAGATCCATAATAAGCAAAGAAAAGGATTTGACAACGCTGAAGATCAAATGGTACAATGGAGTTACAGTACACAAACATTTAAGTTGCTGGAATTCAACTATATGCTTAGCAAGAGGAAATAATACAGATGAATATATACATAGATATGTAATTTTCCCCCCTACAATATGGCTCTTAAATTCAAGCCAACTACTTCATCTGGTACTCAACCAAAGAAACAGCCATGGCCATCTGTTCCAACTCTGGAGGGAAAACTGACTATGTTGAATTTACTGAGAGATGGCGCAGAATACATAAAACTCTGTTATCTGTTGTATGTGGGTAATGAAAGGGACTTTTAATAGTAATTTTTTCCATACATGAGTTTTGTCACACATGTTGACTTTAGAACTCAAACTCCAAGCACATGCAACACCACTGCTACACACTATTGTGTGTTATTTCAAGTTGTCAGGCCTAAGCATATATGAAAAATGACTCCTAACAAAATCCATACTACTCTAAGACTAATTTGGGGACTGTTTAGGCAGCCTCCTAGCAGCAACAGCTGCATTACCATGTTCCCTTGAATAAATTCCTTCTGTCAATACTGGCATTGTTGACATCTTGAATTATTTATTTTAAAACATACTTATTTACTGAGTGTCTACTAATCCACTAGGCCTTGTGCTCAGTTCTAGGGATACAGGAGTGAATAAAACAGGCTTGGTCTCTGGTCTCAAGGAGCTCACATTCTAGGAGAATTATCAGATACATTGATCAATTAATCACACAAATGTATGATGTTTATGAAGTTTTTCAACAAATATTTATTAAGAGCTAACTATGTGCCAGGCATTGTACTAAGCATTGGAGCTGATACTCTCAATAAAACAAATAAAATGAGAGAGATCAAAACTCTCTTGTAGGAAGGTTACATTCTATTATGGAAGATAGAAAATAAACAAGATAACTACGTAAACTCTGTGGTATGGAAGTTCTTTATAAAACCTGACAAGGAAAAAACAAAAAAGCAAGAAAGGGGGATTTTAAACTGGGGAGGAGGCCAGGCCCAGTGGTTCACGCCTGTAATACCAGCACTTTGGGAGGCCAAGATGGGTGAATCACTTGAGACTGGGAGTTCAAGACCAGCTTGGCCAACATGGCAAAACCCCATCTCTACTAAAAATACAAAAAATTAGCCAGGCGTGGTGGCAGGCACCTGTAGTCCCAGCTATTCAGGAGGCTAAGGCAGGAGAATTACTTGAACCTGGGAGGTAGAGGTTGCAGTGAGCCAAGATTGCGCCACTGCACTCCAGCCTGGGCGACAAGAGCGAGACTCCATCTCAAAAAAAAAAAAGAAAAGAAAAGAAAAGAAAATGTAACAGACCAGATGATGCAAGGCTTAGTAAATCAGAGTAAGGACTGGCTTCTCCTGGATGTGTCAAAGGAGACCACTGAGGGATTTTGAGCAGAGGAGCAACATGATCTGTCATATATACTAAGAGAAACATTCTGACCTGTGATGAAAATAGGCTGCAGACAGCCAAGGGCAGAAGTAAAGAATCTGATGAGGAGACCGTTGCAATTATTTAGGCAAAATACCATGGGGGCTTAGACAAATAGGGGTGGTAAAAAGTGGTTGAATTCTAGATATATTTTGGAGGTAGAGCAGACAGGATTTGCTGGCAAACTGAAAGTGGTTACGGAGAAAAAGAAAAGAAGCAAGGATAGTACCCAGGTCTTTGCCCTGAGCATTTGGAAAGATATAATTGCCATTAACTTAGACAGAGAAGGAGCTTGTTTCAGAGGGAGGGGTGAACTAGTCTGGGCCTTAATTGAGTGTGAGTTGCCTATTTGAGACATCCTAATAGAGATGTCCTATAGGGTATAAATGAGTCTGAAATTCAGAGGAGATATACATTAGAAAGATATGAGAATAGAGATGATATTTAATGCCATGAATCTGGATGAGACCACCAAGGCATCGAGCATGGAGGGAAGAGATCCAGTTCTGGGGACTCCAACATTTAGAGGTCAGGGATATGAGAAGAAACCAGCAAAAAGAACTGAAAAGGATCAGCCAGAATAGCAGCAAGATAACCAGTTAGTGTGGTTTCTTGGAGACCAAGAGAAGAAAGTGTATCAAAAGAGAGTGGTAGATAAACAGTCAAATTTTGATTGCTATTATTTGGCAAAGGTATAGAATTCATCCATGAAAATGGATAAAAGGACACAATTTAGCTTGAGTACTCAGGAAAGTGGCATTTATGTTGAAGATTACAAAGAAAGAAGGCCAGTGACAATCACCGATGCAGTTTTCTTCCTTCCTGAAGTCATCCTTGCTTCATCCCAATGATGTCTCTGCTCAGCTGCAGGTGCAATCCATTTTTGGACCTATAAGGGACTTTATCTGTCACAGCCACCATCCTGACAGCTGAGCAAGGAGGAGACATGGAGGATGGGAGTAAGGATGGAGGAAGAGAAGAGCTCAAAATGGCTTCCCCAAAAGAGACATAAGAAACAGCCAACTCCCTTCTCAATATGGCAGTTGCTTGGATATGATTTGTGGCAGTGAGTGCCCATTTGGCCCCACAAGTAAGACATTGTCTCCTATGCTCATGCAGGGGTTCCTGGGGCTGCGAAGAGGAGAAAATGGAAAGTTGTTTAATGGGTACAGAGTTTCAGTTCTGCAAGATGGAGAAGTTCTGGAAATCTATTGCAAACAATGTGCAGACGCTTAATACTAATGAACTCTACACTTAAAAATTATAGAGATGGTACATTTTATGTGTGCTTTTTTAACCATAGTTGAAAATTTTTTTAAAAGAGGCTGAAATTTTCTGATTTTCTTTGAGACTTACTACATCACCCAGTATCAGAAATCTAAAAACAAGGGGACTGTGCAACTGATGAAACCAAATCCCTCATTACCATGTGCTGCTGTAATAGACACCGTAATCCCAAATTACACAAGGTCTGCCTTTCCTTAAAGGATGTAATTGACTTGACTAAGATGTGTAGGAATCCAATTAGAAAAATAAACCAATACTATTAACTATCTGAAAATCAGGAAAAAAATGTGGCATATGTATTACAGGGTTTGGATTACTAAAGCACCCAGTGGATAAATTGAAGGGAGGTAAACTCCAAGGGAGAACCCAGAAGGATGAGTTTTGCTTTTTTTTTTTTTTTTTTTTTTTTTTAAATCTGTTTTACATATTAAGCTCACATGATTTCTTTTTTAAAGAAAGTGTTCCTGGTCAGAAAACCACTGCTCTGGAGGTCATCCATAGGGAGTGAGATTCCTGGAGACTTTCCTTCTAGTTTATATATGGATTTAAAATTTTTCATATTTACAAGTTGGCATTACTCTTGTAGTCAGATATAATAATAAATTTAATTTTTTTTTTTTGAAATGGAATTTCACTCTTGTTGCCCAGGCAGGTTGCAATGGCAAGATCTTGGCTTACTGCAAACTCCGCATCCCAGGTTCAAGTGATTCTCCTTCCTCAGCCTCCCGAGTAGCTGGGATTACACCCATACCCAGTGAATTTTTTTGTATTTTTACTATAGACAGGGTTTCACCATGTTGGCCAGGCTGGTCTTGAACTCCTGACCTCAAGTGATGTTCCTGCCTCGGCCTCCCAAAGTGCTGGGATTACAGGCATGAGCCACGACATCCAACCTGGAATGATTTTTTTAAAATTTCAACTTTTATTTTACATGCAGGGGCTACATGTGCAGATCTGTGAGAGTGGAGCTAATTTCAGAGATCAGCGCTGGGGAATAAATAGAGAGGTAAATGGAACATGGAAATATTGCATGATGCTGACTTTTGTAGAATGGATCTTGTTACCCTGGTAATGAGTAAACCCAATAGGTAGGTGTTTAACCCAACCCCTCCATCTCCCTGCTCTAGTAGTCCACAGTGTTTATTATTCACATATTTATGATTATGTGTGCTTAATGCTTAGCTCCCACTTATAAGTGAGAACAGATCTATTTGGTTTTCTGCTTTTGCATTAATTTGCTTAGGATTATGGTTTCCAGCTCCACCCACATTGCTGCAAAGGACATAATTTTATTCTTTTTTATGGCTGTGTAGGATTCCATGGTATATATGTACCATATTTTCATTATCTAATCTACCATTGATGGGCACCTGGGTTGATTCCATGTCTTTGCAGTG
The DNA here is from genome assembly GCF_007565055.1 of Rhinopithecus roxellana. Classification (NCBI taxonomy): domain Eukaryota; kingdom Metazoa; phylum Chordata; class Mammalia; order Primates; family Cercopithecidae; genus Rhinopithecus; species Rhinopithecus roxellana. The sequence continues at coordinate 82,015,666 of NC_044553.1, read as the reverse complement.
ATGAACATGTGTCTTTTTGTTAGGATGATTTATTTTCTTTAGGGTATGTATCCAGTAATGGGACTGCTGGGATGAATGGTCAAACGGTCAAACGGTAACTCTGTTTTAAGCTCTTTGGGAAATCTCCAGTCTGCTCTCCACAGTGACTGGACTAATTTACACTCCTGTCAACAGTGTATAAGCATTCCCTTTTCTCCACAGCCTCACCAGCATGTTGTTTTTTGGTTTTTTCATAATAGCCATTCTGACTGGTGTGAGCTGATATCTAGCTGTGGTTTTGATTTGCATTTCTTTAATGACTAATGATGCTGAACATTTCTTCATATGTTTGTTGGCCACTTGTATGTCTTCTTTTGAGACATATCCTTTGCCCATTTTTAATGGGATTATTTGTGTTTTACTTGTTGATTTGTTAGATTAGGCCTTTGTCAGACACATGGTTTGTGAATATCTTCTCCCATTCTATAGGTTGTCTGATTTGAAATGATTTTTAAGATAAGAGATCTACTTTCTAGGCAGTGTAATGCTGAGGGCATATTGCTTCCTATTTTTTTGTGTTTACAGTCCTTGGCCCACATTCTTGCACATTGTAGACCACAATTCCTAAAAAACCTTGCATTCAGCATGAATACATTTATTTTCTAAAAGGATGAAAAATTAGAATAACGATTTTGAATAACCATTATTAGAAATCAGGTATAAAACACATGTGATTGTTAAGTTTGAATTAGAAATTGAAGATCTGTCTTCTATATCCAGGATTATTCTCAAGGGGTGCCTTGCTGATCCAAGTGTGACAGGCTGAATAGGTCACCAGATCCTCAATTCACAAGTTGAAGTCCTAATCCCCAGTACCTCAGAATGTGACTGTACTTGGAGACAGAGTCTTTAAAAAGGTAATGAGGCTAAAATGAGGTCATTAGGGTGAGACCTAATCTAATATGACTGGGGTCATAAGAAGAGGTTAGGACACAGAGGAAAGTCCATGTGAAGACATGGGAAGAAGACAGCTATCTGCCAGCCAAGGAGAGAGACCTCAGAAATAAACAATCCTGCCAGCATCTTGATCTAGGACTTCTAGCCTCCATAACTGTAAAAAAAAATTCTTGCTGTTTAGGCCATCTAGTCTATGGTAGTTTGTTATGATAGCCCTAGCAAACTAATATACCAAGTATTTTCAAGTTTTGTTTTGTTTTGTTTTTTGAGATGGAGTCTCACTCTGTCACCCAGGCTGGAGTGCAGTGGCATGATCTCGGCTCACTGCAACCTCCACCTCCCAGGTTCAAGCAATTCTCCTGCCTCAGCCTCCCAAGTAGCTGGGATTACAGGTGCCCTCCACCATGCCCAGCTAATTTTTAGTAGTGACAGGGTTTCACCATGTTGGCTGGGCTGGTCTCAAACTCCTGATCTCAAGTGATCCACTCACCTTGGCCTCCCAAAATGCTGGTATTACAGGCGTGAGCCACCACACCCAGCCCCAAGTATTTTTTTAAACTGCATAGAATGGGCCTATTTTCATGTCATTTGTGCAAAAAGAATTGCAAAATTAGTATTCAGAAGAAAGACTTGTAATGTATTGTTGGGTGGCTATAAAACCTTAGGTCAAAGTGTGGCTTAAAACAGTACACTCCAAAGAGTCTCATCCATAATATCAGAGAAAACACCTGAACTGACTTAGGCTTTGTCTCAGTGTCTGCCCAAATTTTTTTTTTTTTTTTTTTTTTTTTTTGAGACGGAGTCTTGCTCTGTCACCCGAGCTGGAGTGCAGTGGCAGGATCTCAGCTCACTGCAAGCTCCGCCTCCCGGGTTTACGCCATTCTCCTGCTTCAGCCTCTGAGTAGCTGGGACTACAGGCGCCCGCCACCTTGCCGGGCTAGTTTTTTGTATTTTTAGTAGAGACGGGGTTTCACCGTGTTAGCCAGGATGGTCTCGATCTCCTGACCTCGTGATCCGCCCGTCTCGGCTTCCCAAAGTGCTGGGATTACAGGCTTGAGCCACCGCGCCCGGCCTGTCTGCCCAAATTCTACCCCCACTGGTGGATGTTCAAAATCCATCCTACAGGGTAGCAGAGAATAGAGTGCTAATGACTGGAATGAGATAGACTTGGATTTGAATGCCAGCTCCATGCCTTTACTGGCTACACGATCTTGGGCAAGTTAATGTAATTGTATAAGCCTCCACTCCCTTATCTATAAAGTCAGAGTTGGTCAAAGTGTCAGAGGCATTTGAACCAGAGCAACTCCATCTTGAATAGGAACTGGGTAAAATAAGGCTGAAACCTACTGGCCTGCATTCCCAGATGGTTAGGCATGCTAAGTCACAGGATGAGATAGGAGGTTGGCACAAGATATGGGTCTTTCCCTTGCTCATAAAACAGGTTGCAGTAGAGAAGCTGGCTTAAACCCACCAAAACCAAGATGGCCATGAGAGTGACCTCTGGTTGTCCTCACTGCTACACTCCCACCAGCACCATGACAGTTTACAAATGCCATGGCAACATCAGGAAGTTATCCTATATGGTCTAAAAAGGGGAAGCATGAATAATCCACCGCTTGTTTAGCGTATCATCAAGAAATAACCATTAAAATGGGCAACTAGCAGTCCTCGGGGCTGCTCTGCCTATGGAGTAGCCATTCTTTTATTCCTTTACTTTCTTAATAAACTTGCTTTCACTTTACTTTAGTGGCTCCCCCGAATTATTTCTTGCATGAGATCCAAGAACCCTGTCTTGGAGTCTGAATTAGGACCCTTTTCCTGTAACAAAAGGACACAAAATTTCATTTAGACAGAAGGAATGACTTCACAAGATTTATTGTACAACATGATGACTATAGTTAATAACAATGTACTGTATTCTTGAAAATCACTAAGAGAGTAGATTTAAAGTGTTCTCATCACAAAAAAGCATGAAGTATGTGAAGTAATGCACATGTTAATTAGTTCCATTCAGCCAGTCTATATTGTGTAAATATTTCAAAACATCATGTTGAAAATAAATAAATAAAACAAAATGGGAGTCATGATAGGACCTAACCATAGGGCCTTTATGAGGATTGAGAAGGATGACGGTGTAAAGCTTTTAGTACAGTATTTTTTTTTGAATTTTTTTATTTTTCTAGACTCTGGCTTATTGTTGATAGAATAGTATTTATCTTTTTTTTTTTTATCTCTCACCTCTAGAGATGGAAGAGAAATTGGTAAGGAGTACAAAAATTTAAACATTATTAAATTTAAATAATCCTTTTTACCTTAATGAGACTAAAGGGAAAAGACAGACATAAGCCAATTATAGGGTGAAGTCATTTTAGTGGCCTGATTTATGGGGCACAGAGCTTCACGTGCCTACATTACCCTCAATTTTCTTAAATTGAGCACTTATTAATCTTTCAGACAGCACCTTTTTTCAAAACTTGGAGTTATGAATGGCCCTCACCATATTGATGCTTTCTTACTGAGCTCCTCTCTACCTTGAACAAAAGAGACCCTAATAGGCAGGAATATTACTGCCCCTATTCAGCCTGAAGAAGTTACAGAAGATGGATCTTCACCCCTCTGCAACCTTTAGGATTAAGGGTTCTCTTATAAAAGGGAGGGAGGAAATGTCAGAAGTGTTTGAACCAGAGCAACTCTATCTTGAATAGGGGCTGGGTAGAATAAGGCTGAGACCCACTGGGCTGCATCCCCAGACAGCTAAGGCATTCCAAGTCATGGGATAAGACAAGAGGTCGGCACAAGATACAGGTCATAAACACCTTGCTGATAAAACAGGTTGCAGTAAAGAAGCTGGCCGAAATCCACCAAAACCAAGATGGTGATGACAGTGACCTCTGGTTGTCCTCACTGTTATACTCCCACCAGTGCCATGACAGTTTACAAATACCATAGAAACATCAGGAAGTTACTCAATATGGTCTAAAAAAGAGAGGCACGGCCGGGCGCGGTGGCTCAAGCCTGTAATCCCAGCACTTTGGGAGGCCGAGACGGGCGGATCACGAGGTCAGGAGATCGAGACCATCCTGGCTAACATGGTGAAACCCTGTCTCTACTAAAAATACAAAAAACTAGCCGGGCGTCGAGGCGGGCGCCTGTAGTCCCAGCTACTCGGGAGGCTGAGGCAGGAGAATGGCGTGAACCCGGGAGGCGGAGCTTGCAGTGAGCTGAGATCCGGCCACTGCACTCCAGCCTGGGCGACAGAGCGAGACTCCGTCTCAAAAAAAAAAAAAAAAAAAGAGAGAGAGGCACGAATAACTATGCTAAGGAGAGGCATATTGATTCTATGCTAAATACCCCTTGTTTAGCATAGAATCAAGAAATAACTCTCCTTTATTTTCCTAATAAACTTGCTTTCACTTTACTTTATGGACTTGACCCAAACTCTTTCTTGCATGAGATCCAAGAACCCTCTTGGGGTCTGGATCAGGACACCTTTCCAGTAACAAAAGGAAGCCTAACGTGACTAGCTCCATTTTGCTCCTAACCTCCCCATGCCCATAATGATATCTTTTGGGTTAACTACTTTTACTTATCTTTGTACATAGGTTGAGTTAACTATGGGAGGAATTTAATTTATAGCTTAACTTTTTAAAGGGAAGGATGATAATAGTCCCTTCTCAAAATGAATCTTCAAGAAGATAAAGAGATGTACACACAAGTAACAATGTTATGATAAAGATGCATAGGAGCATTGTGACCTGACCAAGGACAAAGAAGCTTCACAACCCCCCAACTCAGACCCTCACTGCGACCCAGATGTCTGTGATCATCAGTCACCTCTTGATCTCAACTGAAGGCCCTCTAATTCTCCTTTCCTCTAACATAAAAAGGCCTAAAATTCTCTTAACTTAAGATGGTTCTTCAGGACACTAGTCTGCCACCTTGTTGGCTTGCTGGCTCTTTGAAATAAAGTAACTTTCCTTGCCCCAACACCATGTCTCTTGACTAATGGGCTTCATGTGGCAAGTGGCATGAGCTTTGGATTCAACTGCAAGAATCCATGCACCTCTTTGGAGCTTGTATGTTGGAAACTTTATGGTTAGTTATCTTTAACTCCTGGTCTATACTACATATTAATAGCATAGGCTGATTAAGAGCAGACCTGACAGCATGTCCTTGTTGACCCAGGAGGTTTTGTCATTCTTAAAACTACTGATTTTAGACCAAACTATATAGAAATTCATTCCAGATATATCTAACAGATAATATTAACCAAGTGAAAACAAATTAAGAGAGGTTATACTACCATGGAAAATCACAGTCAATTAAAAGTAAATACCTGAACTTATTTCCATATTTGAAGAGTTAAACTCCAAGATTCCAGTCCTCTTATTCCTGCTGTGCTGGGGCCACTACCCCAGCCTTAAACTCATCAGTGAGGAAGGGAATGTGGTGAAGAATGAGTTTGGGTGGGGATGTGGTGCATGATCTACTTGTCTGTGGTTCCTACAGGCAGTAGAGATGGGTGCATAATGATGAGTCAGTGATCATTCATTCAACAGGCATATACAAAAGGCACTGATGATATTAGACCAATAAGGCACAACCCTTGTTCTCAAATTCACAGTCTATTCCAAGACTCTGCTGTTCAAATGTAGTTCTTAGATGAGCAGCATGGACATCAATTGGAAGTTTTTTAGAAATGCACAATCTCAGGCCCCACCCCAGACCTACTGAATCAAAATCTACATTTTAGAAATAACTCCAGGTGATTCATATGCGTAGTAAAGTCTCAGACATACTGTTCCAGGACACATAAACAAGCACAGGTATTTCTGGTGTAACATCTTATATGCATTCCTACAAAACTCACATATTGCAAGACTGTGCACTAAAATAACAGAGTCTATGGTGGAAATTGGTTAGGGGCAGACATCTGAAAACCTACAAAATTTTGAATCCAGAGCACTAACAAAAACAATCACAATTCTAATAAAAACAATAGTTAAACCTACTGGTATTTGTATTAGTATCAGTCAATTATTTGCTGTCTTCAACCTGGGGGATTCAGACTTCCTTCTTTGAGACATAATGTCAGAGGCATTTGAACTAGAGAAACTCCATCTTGAGTAGGGACTGGGTGAAATGAAACTAAAACCCTATGGGGCTGCATTCCCAGACTGTTAGGCATTCTAAGTCACAGGATGAGATAAGAGATCAGCACAAGATACAGGTCATAAAGACCTTGCTGATAAAACAGGTTGCAGTAAAGAAGCCAGCCAAAACCCAACAAAACTAAGATGGCAATAGCAGTGACCGCTGGTCGTCCTCACTGGTACGTTCCCATCAACACCATGACAGTGTACAAATGCCATCACACTGTCAGAAAGTTACCCTATATAGTCTAAAAGGGGAGGCATGAATAATCCATCCCTTGTTTAGCATGTAATCATGAAATAACCATAAAAATGGGCAACCAGCAGCCCTCAGGGCTGCTCTATCTAAGGAGTAGCCTTTCTTTTATTCCTTTACTTTTTAAATTTGAGATGGAGTTTCACTCTTTTTGCCCAGGTCGGAGTGCAATAGCATGATCTTGGCTCACGGCAACCTTCGCCTCCCAAGTTCTAGCGATTCTCCTGCCTCCGCCTCCCAAGTACCTGGGATTACAGGCATGTTCCACCACGTCTGGCTAATTTTGTATTTTTAGCAGAGACGGGGTTTCTCCATGTTGGTCAGGCTGGTCTCAAACTCCCGATCTCAGGTGATCTGCCCACCTAGGCCTCCCGAAGTGCTGGGATTACAGGTGTGAGTCACCGCGCCCGGCCTTATTCCTTTACTTTCTTAATAAACTTGCTTTCATTTTATGCTATGGGCTTCCCTGAATTCTTTCTTGTGCAAGATCCAAGAACCCTCTCTTGGGGTCTAAATCAGCACCCTTTCCTGTAACAATAAGACCTAGATATTAGTATTTTGTTTGTTAAAAGAAAATTTTTAGGGGGGTAACTTCAAGAGTTTAATTTTTTCCTAGAACAAGATCAACAGTTTTCACTGAGATAAAAGAATAAAGAACAACAAACTCAATAACACCAAATGGGTTTTTGATACAGAAAACAGGACTGCTCCATTCAAATGCAAATTTTTACATTAAAATATGTTTATAAACCAGAGTTGTTCTTCCTCCTGATTCAACACTTCTCCCTCTTCTAACGGGAGCCCCAGGAATCTGAAGAGCATGTGCACTACTAACCAAATATACAATCCAGCCGCCCCTTCCAAGCTGGAATCTGATTACCACTGGACTAGACTCAGGGCTGCCCCCAAGGGATGGAAAGCAGTAACTATGGTTTCAGGAAGAATGGCTACCGAGGATCCCACCAAAGAGTCGAATGCTGTGCACTGGGTCCAGGATGACTGGCACACCCTGTTCACTGTGCAGTTTCCCACCACCATGAACAGGAGAACCTTGGAATACCAGTCTTGATGATGCTGCCTGCCCTTGCCCACACTGATAGTCAACAGGGTAAATATTATTCTCATGGCAATTGGAATAAAAATGAAATTGAGGATGGTGACCTGCAGTGGGCAGCAGTCCTGGTCTGGGTTGGTATGAACATGTTCATGCTGAAAAGGAGGCTGCAATCCCCCATACACTTGCTCTGTAACCTAGGGGACTGCTTTTTGAACTTGAAGTTGAATTCTTACATTGATTCCTGTCTGTTTACAACTGGAAGTGCTTTCTGGAATGGTTGAATTCTCAGAGACTCGAGCAGGAAATGGCTCATACATTTGCTACAGAGATCAGATCACACAAGCTTGGAGACAGTGTAGCTTCTCCATCGACTCTGGTGGCAGGTGCAAAGGCAGGAAGCATATAGAGTGGAATGCCCTGGGTACAACCTGGTCCAGAAACCAGCTGTGCAAGTGACAGGAGCTCAGTATAAAACAATACATTTATTTAACAATTCCCTTCTTTTGCTTGGGTTCTCTCCCAGGTCAGAGCATGACCAAAATCTAAAGCTTTAGAGCACCACTTTCAATTACCATCATTTGGGTTTCTTGTCTCACCATGTCATTCATAGGTTATGGTATCCTCATGATCACGCATTTCTTTGAGTTTTGTCATTCTAGCCAAAGAGTAACAATCTGACATTCTACAAATGACTGCATGTTAACAAACATTTAAAACTTTTGAGAGAATACAGTGCACCAAGGAGACCACTATCATCGGGAGGATAATACCAACAGTTTGCAGTACGCTCCTTAGCTAGGGTCTCCATGAACTAAACAAGCAAAAATCAAATAGATCAAAGAACAAGCCAGATGAAGAGTGTACCTATTTTAACCCAGCAGCCTGTTCATTAATCCTCTGCAAATGAGTCTCTATAATACCCAGTATATTCATCCATGTGCAAAAAGTGTCAGCAACTGCACAATTTCTCCCTATTCAGCCAGTAGGGAATCTAGAGCAATTCTATTATCTAGTACAACCTTAGCAAGAGAATTTAAAGAAATCTGTTATGCAACCATAGCCTTTGCAATAGAATCTGCTATAGAGATGATTATAAGGAATTTCTTTCCTTCTTTCTTTCTTTCTTTCTTTCTTTCTTTCTTTCTTTCTTTCTTTCTTTCTTTCTTTCTTTCTTTCTTTCTTTCTTTCTTTCAAGACAGGGTCTTGCTCAACCTCCCAGGCTCAAGCAATCCTCCCTACCTCAGTCTCCCAAGTGGCTGGGAGTACAGATATGCACCACCATGCCCAGCTAAGATTTTAAAATATTTTTGTAGAGACAGGGTCTCGATACATTGGTCTTGAACTCCTAGGCTCAAGTGATCCTCCCACCTCGGCCTCCCAAAGTGTTGGAATTACAGATGTGAGTCAGGAATATATTTCAAATTATTGCCTCATTTATATTTACTCCAAGCCTTGGAAAATAAATCTAACATTGGCCCTTCATGCTCAATCCATCAAAGGCATAAGTTTGCCCATGTGTAAAGTTGGCTGCAAAATCCTCCACAGATTAAAGTATACTCCACGGATAGACACAAGGCCCCTTTTCCAGTTCTATTGTTCATGGATACATTACCTGGAATGGTGAAATTAGGAATTTCAAACCAAGGGCCTGAGGCAGAATTATGAGTTGAAAGAGTGCTATAATATCCTGACACACAAGTCAGTTTGCAAGAAACTCCATTTGGGCTTTGGTGCAAACCTGTCTTGTGATATATTCATTGGTCATTGTTCTTATATCCCATGACTAGATTAAATTAAAACAAGGAGTGAGAGGAAGTGGGTTTAGAAGTTTTACTACTAGTACAATTTGAACAACAGTTATGTTAGGAATGTTGCTAACATTATCCACTAGGTTAACTAAAGGATCCCTTAGGTCATGTAAAGATCTGGGTTTGGCATGACAGATTCAACACTTCATGAAGTTACCCATAAAAGCTACTCATTGTGAAATTCTAATTACAGCACTATCCTGCCAAGTTCAAGAGGTAAGCATACGTAAGGAAAGATTAAGAAAAGTAAGAGTTTCATGATGACAGAGAAAGTTTGATTTGTGATCTTGGGCAGGTTGCTTATGTCTAGGATACCATCTGCTTCTGGGGAGAAACTTCCCTGGTTAGCTTTACCTTAAGGTTTCTAATGGGTATACAGTTCCAAGAGTCTGGAGGGGCCCTTTTAAGTTGTGAGATATGGATTCAAGTATCAAAGTCCCAAAGTTTGGCTGCAGATTGAGTGGCAAAGGCAGTCTTTCTCTACTACCATTTCCAGAAAACCAAATCTCTGGATTCTAGATCATGAAGGATTTGATTGCTCTTGGCCAGTGCATTCTGAAAAGCTTCCTTTACCTGGTGAAAACACACTTTGACATAATGCATCAAAGGCTTGAATCATTTAGTCATATCTGAGTTTAGGACTCTTTTATAAGGGGATCAACTTACATTCTCCACTGTAAATGCATCTTACTTTTATTAATCTGTAATACCTTTTATCAGAATCTGCAATATCAAGGCAATCCAGTCAATTCATTGGCTTCACCTAAGGCTACTAAATCTGTAATACTTTAACTGTTTTACAACTTGTCCAGCAAAACAAGTACCTTCATCCTTAGAGATCTCTCCAAGAATCCCCCATGAGGAAAACACATTTTCTAATAACCTTTTAGCTACTGTTATAGAATTGGCTTCCTGCATGGGAAAACTTCTTAACAACCAGAAAACAGGCACTGAAAATGGCAACTGAGGGTAGGCACAGTGGCTCACGCCTGTAATCCCAGCACTTTGGGAGGCCGCGGTGGGCAGATCACTTGAGAACAGGAGTTCAAGACCAACCTGGCCAACATCACAAAATCCTGTCTCTACTAAAAATGCCAACATTATCCAGGTGTGGTGGTACACGCATATAGTTCCAGCTACCCAGAAGGCTGAGGCATAAAATCATTTGAACCCGGAAGGCAGAGGTTGCAGTAAGCCAAGACCACTGCACTTCAACCTGAACAACAGAGTGAGACAGACGAAAGAAAGAGAGAAAGAGAGGGAGGAAGGGAGGAAAGAAGGAAGGAAGGAAAGAAGGAAGGAAGGAAGGAAGGAAGGAAGGAAGGAAGGAAGGAAGGAAGGAAGGAAGGAAGGAAGGAAGGAAAAGAAAGATAAAGAAGACCACTATAAATGTTCAAATGGCCCATACCTAAAGTTTTGATTGTCTTCCTAGGATTCTAAATTTGATAAGCCAAACATTGGTCATAAACTATTTTAGCAATTTTAGAACAGTCACCACACCAATGTATATATTTTTTCATTATTTGGATTATTTTATCTCTTCCATCATGAGCCATGGAGTGCAGTGCTTTTAATAAGGAAAACATTAAGGACTCAGGAAGGACCAGGCAGCCACCCAGGCTCTCCATGAGTCCATGCTTAAAATTTGATTTATATCTTTTATTTTTATTTTATTTTTTGAGACAGGGTCTCACTCTGTCGCCCAGGCTGGAGTGCAGTGGCATGATCTCTGCTCACTGCAACCTCTTCCTCCTGGGTTCAAGCGATTCTCCTGCCTCAGCCTCCCAAGTAACTGGGATTACAGGCGTGTGTCACCACACCCAGCTAAGTTTTGTATTTTTTGGTAGAGACAGGGTTTCACCAAGTTGGCCAGGCTGGTCTTGAACTCCTGACCTCTGGTGATCTGCCGCCTCGGCCTCCCAAAGTGGCTGGATTATAGGCATGAGCCACTGCACTCAGCCATTTATAGTCTTTTAAATACAAATTTTATTTCTTTAATTCAGGTACACAGCACCATTTACTATAGTATTATAGCAATGCGCTATCATATGTAATTTGACTTGGATCATGGAGTTCCTTTAAATTGCATATCTTAACAATTTCGGTACTGGCTGACTTGAACCTTCTTGGTATTTAATTAATTCTTGTCTCAATACCAGGAAATCCAAGTTGTTGTCTCAATACCAGGAAAAATTAGGCATGCGAGCACATTGAAGCATGAGGAGGGAGGAGTTTATTAAGTGAAAGGAAAGCTCTCAGCAAAGAGAGGGGTTCTCCAAGCAGGTTTCTCCCTCATAATTGAATACCAGGACCACCACACATGAGCTTATGAGGCCAGGCTTCTCCCCTGAATAAGGCATGAATTCCTGGTGGCCCCACCTCATCCCCCAGCGTACATGTGGGAATGCCCAGGCAAGCCAAAGGTAGTATTGGAAAAGGCAGCGTTCGATTGATTAAAAGGCATTCTTCAGAAAGAATCAATTGGGAAAGGGTGGGCAAACAGGGGCAGAAGTTCTCCCTCTGGGTCACAGGTTTCATCTGGGACTCGCAGTCCAGTCTTTCAGCCTTCAGGCTGTTTTAGACTTGAAGGTGAGGTTTTAGGCCAGGGGCCCTTGCCTGTCTGCCTAGACGTTTGTGTGCCTTCTGCTTCTATCAATCATTCCACCCTCTGGAGAGGTACGACTAACTGCCCTTAGAATAGGAATGAAGATCGATCTTAACTGCTTCCTGCTGACAGGGAGCACTGTTTTCAGAAGATGGCAGTCAGATTTCCCTCAGAAGCTTGTCTAAGGATCTCCAGTAAAAAATGGGCCATCAACTGAGCCTCCAGTTGCATGAACTTTTGATGGTCTGAAAACGAGAAGAGACAAACTGGGTTATTAGAAGACATGTATCAAAATGAGACAAAAGGCTGGGGGGTAAAGGCAGCTCAAAAATTCCAAAGCTCCCAGCATGTCCAGATAACAGGTGGCTATAGTTATCTGCTAAGATTTGGGTGCTTGGGGCTTGGCTTTTGTTAGCTCCCTTAGTCTTATTTTCCCAAAAAGGAAACCTCCAGGTTATGGGCACCCTATTTACTCATATCACTTGGCAGGATTTGCAGGATAATTGCCCAGAACTGGAATATTGATCTAGATTTTTACATTATCCATCCCTTTTTTTCCTTCTGAGCTGCAGGAGGAGATCACTAGTTGATTCACAGGAATAAGTGGGGTTAGTCTAAAATGTAGGCAAAAAAAACCTTTAAAACAACTAATTGGTCTAGAATCTAATGACAGATGTATGATAAGGTTTGAGACATAATTTCTCTCTCTCCATTCCTCATTTTTGTTAAAAACAAATCAAGATAGGACTGAGTTGTTTGCAAAATAAACTTTAGTCTTACATTTGGCCTGCTTATTTGCATAAAGTACAGCAAGAATTATTATTTTTACATACAATTTTTCAAATTGGCTTTGATGGAACTCTGTTCCACAAGGAATCTCAGATAAGACCTTTTAAAGTCGAGCCTAGCCACGGGTTTGTACCCCAAATACCTATGAGTTGGGTAAATTCCTTTCTTCTTGAGGTCCCAAGAATATGGGGTTCCTGGGCCTGTTAGAAAGTGACATTCTTTACTTCCCACACAAGGTGGGAACCCTGTACAGGGACTGTGTAGACAAGGTATGAGGCAAGTTTTCCCAAGGGGCTTTTATCAGCCTGCAAGTTGAGCTTGATTCCTTAAAGGAAAGCATACCCTTCCAGCCAAAGTCTTGGTAAAACAACCAGCTTCTCCAATTGCATCCTGTTGCAAAAGAAAATGGATTCTTATTGCACTGATGCAAATAACCATATTGCTGTAAGTTAAGAATACTCACAAATAGTTTCCAAATTCTAGAGGAACCAGGCAGAGAGAAACAAACATGCTCCAAATTTGTTCACAGGAGTATAACTTACTCAATTATTAAAGACTGTAAATAGCTCAAAATAAAAGTTTCTTTAACTCTGAAAAACAAAACAAGGATCAGCAATGTTTTAAGCAATAGTTAATAAAAGGTTACTTCAGCTTTCTATTAGTTCAGTCCATTCCATTAACTCTTGTTCTGCTTGATATTCATGAACATTTTAACTCTCCATGAGTCCTATACGTTTTTCCACCATTCAAATGTCACAATCTCCAAAGTTATCAGAAACCTGCATTTGAGAGCACCTGTCAAAGTTCTATAACTGATTATAAACCATCTTTTGAAGAGGATCAAAACAAGACAACAATTGTCTTTGAATAACAAAATGTCCAGGGTAGTTACAGTTAAAAACACAATTGATAAAGAAATTTGATTATCTCTGTGGTTTATAATAACTTATCATAATAATTTTAATTATGATTGATAGCATATGCTCAGACATTAGAATTTTAGAAATCCCATACAATTTTAGAACATATATTAATACTATTCACTGAAATACAACCTGACGAAGATGAAGCGTCATTTTGGCAATCCCACATACTTAATTATGTCAAATAATCCTATTTACCTCTCTTTTGGATGCAATAGGGGTCCTCTGTAACATGCAAAAGCTAGTGGTCAGGAAATATAATTCTGAAACTGAAATTTGATTTTGGGAAACCTGTTAAATATGTTAGAGGTTTGAAGCACTTGATATTACGAAACAGAACTCCAGATTACCATAAATTATTTATTTTGCCATAATGATGATTCAAAAATTTCAAAACAAGGCAAAAACCTTTACTCATTAAGAGGGAAGACTTAGCTTTCCGGTTTGTCTCCTGTCTTCTCTTTCTTTTCCTTGGCAGTCTATTCACAAGGCAAACAAAAATCTTTCATTTCCCTTTGTTATCACATGAAAATCTTGTACAAGGGTGAGAAAGCCAAATTTTACCCTTTCATTAGTTTACTCTTAATGCCAACCCGAATTTTCTAATGAAAACTTATAAACAATTTTATCATTCTATCTAATCTTAACCAGTTTGACCATGAGGTGAGATTCTTATAAACTTTTACAACCCTTTACAACTTTTGCTAAAGAGCAGATTAGCACCTTAAGGAAACATTCTTGTTCTTTTATTTCAATGTTCAATTTACATAAAAAACATATAATACCATTTCAAATTTATTCTGTTCTATGTTCACACACAGAATTTCTTTTGCAAGATTAATTTTTAGAAAACTTCCACAACTTGTTTAAGCCTTTAACTTTATCTTATCTAATTTAAAACAATCCTTTAATCTCAGGCAAAAATTTATATTTCCATGCATTCTTATAATCTTTTACTAAAAATACATTTTACTATTCTAACACACCTTGCAGGTGAATCCATTTTCAGTGGTCTCAATTACATATCACAATGATAACTCTTAGCAATTTTTAACTTTAATGTAAAATCTGGTAAGTTGTTTTAATTATGCACTAGGTGCCAATGAAATGTGACTCCTTCCAGCATAGTTAAGGGTGTGGTTAACTCCATACCTCCCCAGGCCTTACCAATTGTGAAGCAGCCAAGTTGCAGAATAGTTCTCAAAAACTAAAGAAGCAGTTTATAACCTTAAAACATTTAGCAAACTTCCTATCTGACCTGCGTTAACTTAGACCACCTATTTACATTTTAATAATATTTGCATTTTTGGCCAGGTGTAGTGGCTCATGCCTATAATCCCAGCACTTTGGGAGGCTGAGGTGGGCGGATCATGAGGTCAGGAGATTGAGACCCTCCTGGCCAACATGGTGAAACCTCGTCTCTACTAAAATACAAAAAATTAGCCAGGCATGGTGGCATGTGCCTATAGTCCCAGCTACTTGGGAGGCTGAGGCAGGGAATCCCTTGAACCTGGGAGGCGGAGGTTTCAGTGAGCCAAGATCGTGCCACTGCATTCCAGCCTGGAGACAGAGCAAGACTCTGTCTTAAGAAAAAAAACAAAAAACAAACAATATTTGCATTTTTTACCAATAATCCTTAAGCTTGTTTTTATTTCTCAAAGATTAAAGTCACATGAACTAAAAAATATTATAGCTTTTACTTTTCCTTAAAAAATATTTGATCTAAGTGCTTATTTTTTCTTTAATCCAATTAATTAGAGCATTTTTATATAAACATCACACACATAATACATATATAACTACACAGACAGACAAAAGAAGATCCAGTATTTGAAAGATTTTTCATTTGCCAGTTTCTTAATTGGATCATTGGTCTCAGGGTGGAGCCCTTAAAGAAACAGGGCCCAATACACAAGTATAGCTGGAAGACAAAAAATAAATTTTGATACAGATTGATCAGTTTCTAATTCCTAGGGTTCCAGGAAGGAAAGAGAGGTTTCTCCCAAAATAGAATCTGTGCACCTTTTCTGTTTTTCCCAAGGACTCCCAGTTCATCAGAAATTATCTTAGGGCCTCTCATGCATGCCTTAAGAGTTGCGAGACACAGGGAGAACAGTAATTCAGTCGACTGAGAAAATACCTTTTTCTAGCAAAACAAGATCCAAGAAGAGAGAAACATAAAGGTCTTTTAAATATACCTATAACTTGGATATCCACTTTTAATTAAGTAGAGCGTTCTTTAAGAAAGTCCTTTTAAATCCCTTGTAACCTGACTTTAGCCATGCCAAACAGCCAATATTTTTGGCATTTGAACTTTACCAAAAGTAAACTCACAGGTGAAACCAACAAGCTTCAATTAAGGTTATGACTTAACCACAAGTGTATGAAGTATTTCCAAAGGAGTAGTAAGCAGTTTTTACAAAATCTAGGAACTTTAAAGGTAACTCAGAGAAAGAAAAATTCAAGAAAGGAAGCTAGAAATTGTTCATGTAGAGGAAGAGAATCAGCAAATGATAAAAGTCACACACAGATATCAACCCAAAAGTACACATTTCTCAAGCCAAGATTGAACCCAGGTTGCCACTGTAAAATGGCGGAGACTAAACGAAAGTACTGCCATGTGGTTACAGGTCACATTTCCATGGACGTAAAACAAGCAAAGTTTGGTACTGACCAGTTAGACAGGCTGACTTGAACAGCAGGCTTATGGGGTCCTAGGCCTATATCCTATCATGTGGTACCCCTCTTCCTGACAGAATCATGCAGAAAGATGTGCAAATCATACCAGATTGGCTATAGCTTAAGTCCAACCTCACAAATCCTTTTTCATTCATCAAAACTTTACAGAGAATATAAACAGTGATCCTTATTATTCCTTTTACCAGTTTGTACAGGGAGAGAGAGGCCAAAATTCTGAATGATAAAATTTTTACGCTTTTTCCAGCATGTCAGCCTTCTAGGTTCCATTCTTCTGAGTTCAATTCGAAGGCAACCAGTTTAAGGTTTGGGATATTAATTTTTACCAATTTGGAGGATGCATCCAAGGGAAGTGTGCTGTAGCACAGGTACATAATTACCCATCTGTGAAGAGAGGACAGAGGTGGAAAAAGGAAATAAAGGAGGAATTTTTTTTTCAAAGGAGTCCCAGGGATTCGGGATGCTTTTGAAAGGGGTAAAGACTAAAGATGAATGACTACTCATCTAGAAAGAGGGGAGCAAGGCATGCCTAGTTCCCTTCTCTTCCCAGCAAATACCCAGGGTATGTGAGGGAGAGACAAGAGAGGCATCTGTTTTCTTTCTTCTTTCCTTGTATCCCGGAGTCCTGAAGACAATGACAGGGTGCTGCCCATGGGTGTCAATGTGACTTTTTACCCATGTTAACAGGGAGGGTAGGGGGTGGGATTATCCACCCTTACCCACACACTGTCTTTCCCCATGCTGTCAGTAGTTTTCAAGTTACCTAGCCCTCATGTATGCCATGGATACTAGCATGACCACTATCCATGCAATGGGAGGCTTGGCTTAATCAGCAGGAATTAGTCATGCTTACCTGTGCTATATCTCTTAACTTCAATTGTCGTCAGCCTCAGATCCAGTTTTCTTTCCTAGAGCTTCAACCCAAAGTTTGGAATTGAGTTTGGGGCAAGAATGTGTCTCAGTGGGGTCCATGGACTCATTTAGTCAGGATGAAGCTGTGGAATTCGGTTTTCTTCCAATAGGGATAGAAAAGAGTGTCTTGTGAATTGGGGTCCTGGCCTGTTAAAACACCTTTCAAGAAAAAAAAAAAAAACTCTGGCATGGAGAAGCCTCCTGTCTTTGCATGGCTGTGTTATTAGGTTGGTGCAAAAGCAATTGTGGTCACCGCCATGCTAAGTAATGGCAAAAACCACAACTACCTTGGCACCAACCCATTAACTCCTCACCTGATGGAGAGAAGGAAAAAGAACAGCTTAGATGTAGG
Source organism: Rhinopithecus roxellana (assembly GCF_007565055.1). Taxonomy (NCBI): domain Eukaryota; kingdom Metazoa; phylum Chordata; class Mammalia; order Primates; family Cercopithecidae; genus Rhinopithecus; species Rhinopithecus roxellana. The sequence goes on along the minus strand of NC_044553.1, from coordinate 81,998,178 downwards.
GCTGGAGAAGATGGTTGAGGAAGAAACCTCTTATTCTGATGCAAATCGGTTTCTCCAACACGGAGAAAAACTTTTAATTCCTGTTTCTTTCCTCAGGATCAGACCAAGCTGGACCCCTCAGCTGGAGGAGGGGAAGACTCCATGGGCACGTGGTGGGGAACACTGGCCAGCTAGCCATGAAGGGCATTGGGCCCCCAAGACTGCCCTGGGGCCTGGAAAGTGGCTGTGGCTCAGTCCTGCACTGCATGGCCATTGAACACAGCATGTGTATGCAGTAGACATGGCCATGTGCCCCAGCTAGGTGGGAAGTGGGTGGTGGGGAGCTGCTGCTTGCCTGTATGTCTGAAGCACGTGCCTGTGGCCATTGGAATGGAGGTGAACACCCCCAATATTGTAAAAGAAAAGATAGGTGCCGTTATAATTCTGAAAAAAAGAAGAAAAATGCCATAGAAAAGATTGGAATGGACCAAGGCTGACATTCCCAACCCCTGAGAGCGACAGGGAGGGGGCAGTTTTCCCTGCCTTCAGAAGAAGTCTGAGGATCAGAAAGCTCAGAAATGAAAGTGAAAGACGTTTTTGGCGCAGCGTTTTACTCACTCTCTGACAAATCCCCGTAAAGGTCAAAATGATGCAGGATTTTTGCTCCCTAGTTCAGCTAAATCCGAGTTCTTATTTCATGACCAGGAAAAATTAGGCACATGGACACTTTGAAGGGTGAGGAGGGAAGAATTTATTAAGTAAAAGGAAAGCCCTTAGCAAAGATAGGGGTTCTCCAAGCAGTTTTCTCCCTCACAATTGAAAACCAGGGCCACCACACATGAGCTGATGAGGCCAGGCTCCTCCCCTGCATAAGGCATGAATTCCTGGTGGCCCCCCTAATGCCCCGCTGCACATGTGGCCATGCCCAGGCAAGCCATAGGTAGTATTGGAAAAGGCAGGATTCAGTGGGTTAAAAGGCATTATTCACAAAGAATCAATTGGGAAAGGGTTGGCAAACGGGCAGAAGTTCTTCCTCTGGGTCACGGATTTCATCCCAGACCAGCACTCCAGTCTTTCAGCCTTTAGGCTGTTTTAGGCTTGAACATGAGGTTTTAGCCTAGTGATTCTTCCCTATCTGCCTAGGAATTTGTCTGTTTCCTGCCTTTATCAGTAGTACATATTACATATATGTAACTAAAAACAAAAAAATTATGTATAGTACACACATGCAATACATATATGTGTACTATACAGAACATATGTGCTATATAGAATATATGTATAGCACATATATTCTGTATGGTACATACTATACTACATACATGCTATATGTATAGTACATTTGTGTCCATATATGTACTATAAATGTACTATATATTCTGTATAGTACATACATACATACACATATGTACTATATGTATATATTATGTATGTTATATATAATATATATTGTATATGGGTATATGATATGGGAGCGGGGGCAGGAAAGTTCTGGGTAGAGAAGTGGGGGTCCCTGGTGAGGGCTCCATCCTCAAGCCTGTGCCCACGGACCTAAATGAGGACAGACGTTTCTGTTTTCACACCCAAAATGTTGCCTTTTGGCCCAACATACCCCCCCATCCTGTGCCCACTAAAAACCTGAGACCCCAGCAGGCACACACACAAGCAGCTGGACATTGAGAGAAGCAGAAGACAGACACCAGCAGACACCAGCAGGCCATCCATGGCAGAACAATGTGACACCAGGGGGAATTTGGCCAGGGGCGGTTGGAGGAAAGTCTAGCTGCTGTACGGCCCAAATCCAGGGGAAGACCAACCTCCCACTCCATCCTTTGTCTTGCTTCCCATCCATCTCAGTGAGAGCTACTTACACCACTCAATAAAACCTTGCACTCATTCTCCAAGTCCACATGTGATCCGATTTTTCCTGTACACTAGAGCAAGAACCCAGGATACAGAAAGCCCTCTGTCCTTGTGATAAGGCAAAGGGTCTAATTGAGCTGATTAACACAAACCACCAGCCGATGGCAAAGCTGAAAGAACACACTGTAACACATGCCCGCTGGGGCTTCGGGAGCTGTAAACACTCAACCCTAGAATCTGCTGTGGGGTCAGAGCCCAAAAATGCTCTCCATGACCTGCCCGTCTGCATGCTCCCCCTAGGGTCTGAGAAGTAGGGTCCTGAAGAAGCACGCCACACCCCTGTCACACACCCTGTGAAGGTGATAAGGGAACTCCTCCTGTTTCACATATAGTGCACATATATGTATGATATTTTAATTATATATATTAATCATAATGTTAACTCTTAGTAACGTTAATTTCCAGTGAACAATCAAGGAAGTAATCAATTTTAAACTTTTTTTTTTTTGAGACAGAGTCTTGCTCTGTCGCCCAGGCTGGAGTGCAGTGGCCAGATCTCAGCTCACTGCAAGCTCCGCCCCCCGGGTTTTACGCCATTCTCCTGCCTCAGCCTCCCAAGTAGCTGGGACTACAGGCGCCCGCCACCTCGCCCGGCTAGTTTTTTTGTATTTTTTAGTAGAGACGGGGTTTCACCGTATTGGCCAGGATGGTCTCCATCTCCTGACCTCGTGATCCGCCCGTCTCGGCCTCCCAAAGTGCTGGGATTACAGGCTTGAGCCACCGCGCCCGGCCTAAACTGTTTTATATCAGTATTTGTAGATGAAAGCCATTTCCTAATTTTTAGAAAGAAATGTTACAAATAGAGATTTCTTTCATAGATGTAATTTTCTTTAATAAAAGGGTTTCAAAATAGCCAGCTAAATGCCAGAAAGGTATATTGTAGAGACTGATTTAGGTCAACAAGTGGTCTCTTTAACTTAGCTTCTGTTTCTTTTCTTTTTTTTTGAGATAGAGTCTTGCTCTGTTGCCAGGCTGGAGTGCAGTGGTGCGATCTTGGCTCACTGCAACCTCCGCCTCCTGGGTTCAAGCAATTTCCCTGCCTCAGCCTCCCGAGTAGCTGGGACTACAGGCACACACCACCATGCCTGGCAAATTTTTTGTATTTTAGTAGAGATGGGGTTTCACCATGTTGGCCAGAATGGTCTCGATCTCCTGACCTCGTGATCTGCCCGCCTTGGCCTCCCAAAGTGCAGGGATTACAGGCATGAGCTACAGCGCCTGGCCTAGCTTCTGTTTCTTAGCTAAATGACTGAGTTTAAAGTGGAGCCCATTAATGAAGAAGACAGGGAAAGTGTTCTCTATGCCTGGACTCAGCGTGGATAGCTTTGAAAAAGAGAAATAAGCCTACTTTACCGGAGGGCCTACCTTTTATAAGCACTTTATTTGGCTTACTTTCCACCTTGGGGCAGGATAGTAACTAAGCCAAAATGTTAGTAGATTCTATTTCCCTTATCAATTAGTCATTTAAGAGTCTTTACAAAAGAGGCAATATAAATTTTGAACATTTTTTTAGAAGCTTCTGCACATCAATAGGCATCCCTGAGGAACCTAATTCAGGAGCCCCCATTTTTAAATGCACTTCTTAAAGTACAATGTTGTTCATTGGAATGTTCCACCATAATTTTAAATAATCTTTAGTAAGGTTTCTCAATTTTTGTAAGCATTTGCTGCTTCCAGTGCCTAATACTTATATACTATACACAAAGGCAGGCATACCGGGAAAGGGGAGGACTCAGTTCTTCAAAAATTAAGGATCTCATTTTTATGTTGATTCCTGGCTTTGGCTCTAAGATCCCCTTGGCCAAGTTAGCCAGTGATTTTTCCCTACCCAGGTGTGTAAGAAAAAGAAACAAAGGAGATAGAACACAAAATCTCTGCAAATTCCCAAAAGCTGGAGTTCATACCCCCTGTGCTAATTGCCATTTACCGCCAGTTTCCGCCTGACCCAGTCAGATGTCTGAGGCCTCTAACTGGATCCAATCCAGTTACCTATTGAATCTGATTCAATCCTGGACCGAGTCCAGTTTTTATTGTGACTTATGAACCGAATCCAGATAAAAAATTTGCTCAAACTCAGATAGCTCAAAACACAAATTTGTGGCACCTCAGAATCTAAAAGAGAACTTGTCCAGGATCCCCAGTGGCTGTAAGAGAGCAGTGGATGCAATGGGCCCAGCGGGCACCTCGTTTGGTTGCTGTATCCTCCTGGGGGTCATTAGAAGCTCTACTTTGTGGGATTTTTTTTGGTTTTTTGTTTGTTTGTTTTTTGTTTTGAGACAGAGTCTCATTCTGTTGCCCAGGCTGGAGTGCAGTGGTGTAATCACGGCTCACTACAGCCTCGAAATCCTGGGATCAGGTGATCCTCCCACCTCAGCCTCCCTACTAGCTAGGACTACCACACCCAGCTAATTTCCTACTTTGGATCCCACATCTGATGCCATTGGTTAAAAGAAAAACTTTAGGCAAATTAAATTTAACACAGTTTAATTGAGTAAAGAAAAATTCTTGAATCGAACAGTCCTCAGAACACAAACAGACTCAGAGTGACTCCAGGGCTGCCACATTTACGCCACATTTATTAGGTAACATTTATGGACAGAAAAAGGAAAGTGACCTGTAGAAAGCATAAGTGAAGTATAGAAATGGCTGGATTGGCTATAGCTGGGCCTTTGCCTTATTTGAACCTGGTTTGAACAGTTGGCTGCCTGTGGTTAACTGAAATTTGGCTGCTGTGATTGCCTGAGACTCAGTCACCAGTCTGTTTATGCATCAAATTAGGTTACAGTCCACTGTGTATGGAGAAACCTTTAGGCCAGACTTAAAATATATACAGAGGCAGCTGTAGGCCAAATTTCATTTAACAGCGTCTAGATCAATTTCTTCAAAATTTTTGAATGATCTATGGTGTAGCCTCTTTCTTTTGTTCAGTGTGTCCATAGAGGGAAATGTTTTCACAACTCCATCATTATACTCTTAGCTTCCCCGAATAGTTTAACTGGTGGAAAGGGCAACAATACTCAAAGCTATTAAACCAAGCAGAACTTGTGCTATCAATTTCAGTCTATTCTGAAGGTATTCATACATGGCTAAGGCTTTTTCTGCAAATGTGGAAAAGCTTACCCTGATATTAAGTTGCCAGGAAAATCATGTATGAATCAATGTGACTTCCATGTTACATGGATATCACTCATATTAAAGGAACATGCATTGCCTCAAAAAGAATTGTAACTGTTATGTACTGAATCGTGTCCCCCCAAATTCATATATTGAAACCCAAGCCCACAATGTGATAGTATTTGGAGATGAGGCCTCTGGGAAGGAATTAGGTTTAGATAAGGTTGCAGGGTAGGTTCTTGTACTAGGCCATTCTTGTGTTGTCATTAAGAAATATATGAAGTTGTAGATAATTTATAAAGAAAAGAGGGGTATTTGGCTCACCATTCAGCAGGCTGTCCAGGAAGCGTGGAGCTGGCATTTGCTTCTGGTGAGGGCCTCAGGAAGTTAAAATCATAACAGAAAGGAAGAGGAGCAGGCACATCACATAGTGTGAGTGGGAGCAAGAGAGAGGAGGAAGGTGCCACACACTTTCATTTTTATTATTATTATTTTGAGATGGAGTCTCACTCTGTTGCCCAGGCTGGAGTGCAGTGGCGCAATCTCGGCTCCCTGCAAACTCTACCTCCCAGGTTCAAGCAATTCTCCTGTCTCAGCCTCCTGAGTAGCTGGGACTACAGAGACCTGCCACCATGCCCGGCTAATTTTTGTATTTTCAGTAGAGACGGGGTTTCACTATATTGGCCAGGCTGGTCTTGAACTCCTGACCTTGTGATTCGCCTGCCTCGGCTTCCCAAAGTGCTGGGATTATAGGCGTGAGCCACCACACCTAGCCTCCATCCACTTTTAAACAACGAGATATCACGTGAACTCAGAGCAAGAGCTTACTTATCATCAAGGGGCTGGTGCTAAGCCATTCATGAGTGATCCACCCCCATGATCAAATCACCTCCCACCAGGCCCCACCTCCAACGCTGAGAATCACATTTCAATAAGAGATTGGGATGGGACAAACATCCAAACCATATTAGTCCTCATAACGGGATTAGTACCCTTATGAGAGGAGACAGCAGAGAGCTTGCAGTCTGTCTCTTTCTCCGTCTCTCTCTCTCTCCACCATGAGAGGACACAGAGGGAAGGCAGCCATCTACAAACCAAGGGGAGAGTCCTTACAGGAACCTGACCATGCTGGGACCTTGATCTCATACTTCCAGCCTCCAGACATGTCAGAAAATAAATTTTTGTTGTTTAAGCCACCCATTCCATAACATAGACTGTTTATTATGGCACCCAGTGCCATAACATGTTATGTTATGGCAGCCCAAGCTAATTAGATAGTAACCATCATGATATGACATAAAAGGAGCATAGTAAAAAGAGCACATAACTCTAGAAAGGGTGGAGGTTGGAGAGAAATTAAGTTGAGAAGAGGAGAATGAGATGTCAGGAAAATCTTCCCATATGAGATACTTCCAGCAATTAAGTCTAGTCTAGAGGAACAGGCAGTTGTTCTCCAAATGGTCTCTAAGAAGAGCTGGGGGCATTAAAAACAAGGGACATAGCAGTAATCTTTTTTATAGGCTGTCAGTTGCTGTGGAACCTATAGCCTCAAACCTATTTCTTTTCCATGAACTCTGTAATGATGTCATGGTCTATACCTTCTTCATGTACAAACATCTCACAACTAACCTACCACCATGAGAGTACGTAATTTCTGTTGTGTTGTTTTCTAGCAAGGTGATCGATTTGCATTGCTTCAACCAGGCTCCTCTGATTGATCATCTTCTGAACAATGGATGCATTTACAGATGGCTGGCCAGGTTCAGGAGAGCAGGCTGTAGCCATCAAATAGACAAAGTAGGCTCACCACATTCTGGAATTGAAATCATGATCTTGGTTACATCAGAAGGTGCTCTAACCAATTGAACAAACCAGGCCTTGATGAAGCTGGAACTGAGAGCTAGGGGATTCTTATGCAGAACAGAACATTCATACTTCCGCTTCCATATGTACCACATATGTGTTCCTCTCAACTGGTTTTGTACATTTCCATCTTTGCCTTAAATGTATTCACATAGCACTCTTTAAATACTCGAAGTATAATGAAGAAAAGAGAAGGAACTGAAATGGTTCCATTCCATTTCTCACTAGGAAGTTGATTCTGTGCACTCTATTTCTGACTATTTTCTATCAGCTTATTACCGTGGGATGTAGGAGGGAGGAACAGGACACAAAATGTGGCACAATTAAAAAAGGATGAAGAAGAAAATTAAAATCATTAACCATTAGTAATCATTTTTAATGTGTATCATTTTTAAAATTCAAGAATAACCCAAGGAAGTAGGCACAATGTTTAGATATGATTTACCAGTGAAAAGAAGCTTAGAGAAATGAAGTAATGGCTGGAAAGTCATAGCTAGAACTCAAAGTGAGAATTCCCACCCAAGAAATCTGACTCCAGATTCTACACTCCTAATCTCTGCTATGTGTTCTTTCCTGAAATGAGGAAAGAATAAGAAAGGAGAAAATTAGTGACAAGAAAGAGAGAGCTGAATAAGAGGGGACAATGAAAGGAGGAAGGAAATCAAGCAGTTTCTACACTCTGGAAAATAATTGAGCAGAATTAACAGAAGAGAACTCCTTTCCTCAATGCTCATTCTACTGTTAAAATAAATAAATAAATAAGCCAGACAGTGCAGCACACACCTATAATCCCAGTGACTAAGGAGGCTGATGTAGGAGGATTGCTTGAGCCCAGGAGTATGAAGCCAACCTGGGCAACATAGCAAGACCTTGCCTCTAAAAAAAAATTTTTTTAAGTAGCTGCATTGTCTTGTTTTTCTAACTTTGTACAGTGCTTAGAATAACACTATCTAAACAGCATGTGTTCCATAAACCCTGTTGACTAACCAATGGATTTGCAAAACAAACACCGAAAGACTCTTAGGCAAGAGATATATTGTAAGATCCGTGACAATGAGATATCTTGCATGACATGTTTTCCATTGTTTACTGTGTGTCTAAAATGAGAAGGTCATAAGAGCCAACCTTTCATTGGAGTGGCCCGCATAAAACTGTCTGCTGTGTAAGGGGTGTTGGAGTGACTCTCCATCACAGGTTCTACTGCAGCTCTAGGGTGGGTCCTGAGTGATGTGAACCCCATCCCCATCCCCGTTTCTAGTGAATGGGTCTGGGGTAGGCAGGCCAAGGCCAGTTGGGACCAATGAGTCATAAAGAGTTTTCTAAGCACTTCTGGAAAATATGCTTTCTTACCCTTAAGAAAGAGTCACAGGAAGTTTGTAGGAGGTGAAAAGGGAAGCAATTAACCCAGCAACTACTGGAAGCCTTCCAAAACCCAGGGATCTTTCCCCAGAATGAAGTCAGCATTGGGGATAGCACACCAGAGAGCTGGAAAGAGCCACTGGATCCACCAGTCCTGAATCCTACCCAGCCTTTGACATCCTGTATTGGAGCCAATACATTTATTTATGATAAAAGTTAGTTTGAGGTTGAGGTTGAGTCGGGATTTCTGTCCCGTATTTTAAAGCATCCTACTGATGCAGCCTGGTAAACATAAAACATGGTAAACACATGTGGCTTGATTTTATTGGCAGCATGGTTAACTGGTTCAAGCTATGGTTCAAGCTATTCTTTTCCTTCTGTGATTATGACCATACACTCACCTGAAAGGTGAAGCCTTTCTCCTGTCATGGCTACCTGACTGAAAAAGCTCTGCCAGAGTCTCAATTCCTATAACCTCCTTCCCATCCATCCATCCATCCAGCCAGCTGATGGATTAATAAATTTATATTTATTAATATAAATTTATTATAAATTTATATTAATAAATATATATAAATATAATTTTATTATAAATTTATATCAAGCACTTACTGTGAGCAAGTCATTTTGCTAGGCACTGTAAGGTCATCAAAAAGAAAAAAATAGGTCGGGCGCAGTGGCTAATGCCTGTAATCCCACCACTTTGGGAGGCCGAGGTGGGTGGATCACCTGAGGTCAGGAGTTTGAGACCAGCCTAACCAATATGGTAAAATCCTGTCTCTACTAAAAATACAAAAATTAGGTGGGTTTGGTGCCGTGCACCTGTAGTCCCAGCTATTCAGGAGACTAGGGTGGGAGAATTGCTTGAACCCAGGAGGCGGAGGTTGCAGTGAGCCGAGGTTGCGCCACCGCACTCCAGCCTGGCGATAGAGCAACACTCTGCCTCAAAAAAGAAAAAAGAAAAAAAAATCAGATGCTCAGAGACCTTATAGTGTAAAAGGGGAGGAAAAGTATGTATACAATTAACTATGGCAAAATGTAGAAAATTGTTAAGTGTCACTAGATACAGTGCCACAGTAGATCAATGAAAGGAAGAGACCATTTCCAGCTGGGAGGATTAGGGCCATTTTTGGTAAAGAAGATGGATTTTATGCTAGATCTTGGATGATCCTGAACTAGCACAAAGGAAATGAGCATTCCTGGCAGAGAAGAGCAGGAGAAAAGGCCCAGCAGAAAATCACAGAGAAAGCATGGGAAACAATTGGCTGGAAAATAAGGTTGGAACTTGAAAGGGTCAGTGAGGCCAGATAGTAATAGGATATAATTCCAGGTCGAGGTCTTATTCTGTGGGCAGTAAGTTGGGTTTTGAGTCAGGTATAAGCTGGGCAATAGAATGTGGTTTTGAAAGAAAGGAAGAGTATTCAAGACAGAGCACGGCAGGAGCAGATAGAAGAATCTGGGTGGCTGGTTTCTCTGACATAGGCAGGAAACACTCTTCTTCAATGGTGAGTCAGGCTGGACGATAGGGGAGACTCTACTCGTGAGGCAGGAGGTCTAGAATGAGGGACAGTTACCCAGAATCTGGGAGCATCAAGCCACTCTTTCATGAGTCAGGCCCAGCAAGCATGTTTATGAGCAGTGAGATTAGAAAACCCGTGGGCAAGGACCGGGCGCGGTGACTCACGCCTGTAATGCCAGCACTTTGGGAGGCCGAGGCAGGCAGATCACGAGGTCAGGAGATCGAGACCATACTGGCTAACACGGTGAAACCCCGTCTCTACTAAAAATACAAAAAATTAGCCGGCCTGGTGGCGGGCGCCTGTAGTCCCAGCTACTCGGGAGGCTGAGGCAGGAGAATGGCATGAATCCGGGAGGCGGAGCTTGCAGTGAGCCGAGATGGCGCCACTGCACTCCAGCCTGGGTGACAGAGCGAGACTCCATCTCAAAAAAAAAAAAAAGAAAAAACCCGTGGGCAGAACCATGTGGATCGACAAGAAATAGGTGAACGCCGTATGTTTCCAGGGGCCAGACAGGTGAGGATCTGAGCAAAGACAGAAGCCAAAGCGGTGCAAACCTGGAAGGACAGGAGCAAGGCAGCTCAGGAGCTGACTGGGCAGTAGCGTCGAAGGCCCAGATACAGTGTCCAGGCAAAGGGCCAAGAGCCCAGTCAAGGACAACAGCTGTGTTGCAGAGATAAAGTGAAGAAACCAGAGTCAAACAGACTCAGGTTTGAATCCAAGACTATCTTATCTGCTGTGTAAACTTGGGCAAGCCACTTAACCTCTCTGAGGCTTCTGTTTCCTTGGCTAAAAAGGAACATAATAATGTCTACCTCAAAGAGTTGTTATAAGGAGTATAAATAATATATGAAGAGTGCCTGGCACTTGGAGCACTCAGTAAATGAGAGCTATTGTTATTATCAATATCACCCTCATTATTTATGTTGAACTATAGAGATTGCTTTGGCTCAGGCTGAGAAATAAAGCAAGTGAGAGGAGTCTTTGCCAAGAACAAAGAAACCACCAGGAGGGGGAACGGGCCTCTGCAGAACTGATCACAAATGCTCTCTCGCTTATGTATTAGTCATTTGTCACTGTTGATTTATGCATTCGTTCTTATACTCAGTAATACCAACACCATTGTCACCATTGCCATCATTCCCTCCAACAAAAAGAAGAAGAACCTTAGATTTCTGCTAAAACAGCTAAACAGGCTGTGTTCTGCCCCTGGCACATCTCTTTATCTTTTCTGTGGAGTGAGCTGCTATTGGTATTTGGAGATACCACCTGTCCCGAGTTGCTGACAACCATCTCCATGGTTTCTGGCCAGATCTCATTAGCTAAGTGAGGTCAAGCCCAGTGAGGTTAAATGCTGACAAGGGAGAGGGTGGGGGGATACACAGATGATTAAAGGCATTGGGATGGGATGGCATGGCTGACCCAGCCTGGTGTTAGGTAGAAAACCAAGGTCACAACCTTTTGCAGTCTCTGAGGAGCCGCGTGACAACATATTTCATCAGATGAGGATGCCGGCTACAGTGATCCTGCATGTTTCCAACAGATATGGTTTACCTACTCCCTCTACATTCAACTGATGCCGTTAGTGCCCAATCCAATAATAACCAACAATTTATTAAGCCCTTACTGTTTGCCAGGCTAACGACAGGCCAAAAGGCAGGGCTAAAGCACTTTACATACTGTCTCATTTAATCCTCACCACAACTCTATAAAGTAAGTATTATTATCTGCTCCATTTTACCGATTAATAGAAGTTCAGAGAGGTTAAGCAAGTTGTCTAAGTCCGCATAGCTAGTAAAACTGTAGAGCCAGGGTGGGAAGACAGGTTTTGCTGATTCCAGATCTCCAGCTCTGAATTAAAATGCTAACAGGTGCTTCTCACACTTTAATGTGTATACAAGTTACTAGGTGATTTGTTAAAATGAAGGTTTTGATTCAGTAGATCCAGATGGGGCCTGAGATGCCGCATTTCTTAGGCCGCGTGTATGCTGTTGGGCCGTGGGTTATACTTTGAATCACAAGACGCTTGTCTGATAGATTTGGTTCACAGGTTGGCAGGCTTCTCTTTGAAGGAGGTTGGGTTTTGGTCTTAGGTTTAGGCTAAGAGGCTTTAAAACCATTCAGGAAGCGTGGATTTTAGTTCTATGCTGCATGCTAAATCATCATAAATTTATCCCCTTAAAACAACTCCCCATTCATTACTTTACAGGTTTCCCCCCAAAACAGGGAAAGGCGTGACTCTACTCAACTTCTCACAGGACTAAATCAAGATGTCATCTGGGCAGTGTTCTTATCTGGAGCTCAAGGGCCTTGTCGAAGCTCATTCTGGTTGTCATAGATTCAGTTTCTTGTGGTTAGGGGACTGAGGCTCCTGTTTCCTGGCTGTCTGTCAGCCACGGGCCACTCTCAGTTCCTAGAAACTGCCGCATTTCTTACCACCTGGTCCTTTTATCTTCATAGCCAGCAATAGAGAATCTCCCTTTTGTTGAATTCTTTTCATGCTTCAAACCTCTTTGACTTTTTCTGTCTTTGTCCTCCAGACTCACAGTTAAAGGGCTCGCGCTATTAGATCAAGCCCACCTAGACAATCTCCCTATCTTGGGACCTTAATTACATCTGCAAAATCCCTTCACAGCAGAACCTAGGTTGGTGTTTGATTAAGTAAATGGGAGAAGGCTCACGGATTCCAGAGGCAGGAAACCTTAGAGGCTTAGAATTCTGCCTACCACAAAGTGTTTTGGTTTTCCTGGATGAGCTGCATTGTTGATTGATCAATGTTTGTAGAGTCATGAAAATTGAGACTATATAAGCTTTCTCATTTCTGCTTTCATTTCCACTCTCTTGCTGTAAGCCTCTCCTTTGGTACGAAATTTACCAAAAATGATTTCAAAATAAAAATGGACTGTCAACTTCCAGCAAATTGAGCTTAGCCCTTTTTCTCATTTATTGTATAAACTGAAAGTGTAAAACAGAAATTGATACATAGATCATTTGGAGTTTTTTCACTGACTCATTAGCAATGTCCAGGAATAAGTCTCCAGATGCAAAGATGTTTATAGAAGGCAGTACTTCTTACTCAAGGAGCTCTAAGTGCCCACGGATGACGTGAGCTGACGAACAGTGCCTGCACTTTGAAGAAAGAGGGTTTGTGATATCTTGATGTCAAAGATCTGACCGAAATCATAGGAATCAAGCCCATCTTTTCTGATTTCTAGCCTATTTTCCTTCCAATGGCACTGTCCTAAGGTTGTACAGCTTAGAAAATGTTAACCCAGTATTGTTTTCCTTACTTGCATGTGAGAGACGAGAAATTAAAGTCAAAAGCAAGCAGCCGGAAACCTCCAGGGGAGGGGATTCCCAGGGGTTCTCTATAGAGGGGAGAGTTCTTTTCTCCCCAAGCAAAGCAGAGAGAAGCAGCACACATACCCTGTGGATTCTGGGTTTGGAAAGCGTGGGTGTGTTGTCCATTTGGGCTGCCATAACAAAATACTATACACTGAATGGCTCATAAACCACAGAAATGTATTTCTCACAGTTCTGGTGACTGGGAAGTCCAAAATCAAGGTGCCAGCAGATTTTGTGTCTGGTGAGAGCCTGTTACCTGGTCATAGATGGCTGTCTTCATGTGGCAGAAGGGACAAAGGACCTCTGGGATCTCTTTTAAAAGGGTGCTAATCCCATACGTGAGGGCTACATCTCATCGCCTCCCAAAAGTCCCACCTTCAAATGCCATGATGTGGAGAATTAGGTTTCAACCTATAAATTTGGGGACATTCAGTCTCTTGCAGGGGCCAATAACAGCCCCTCATCAAGAGGTAGAGCTAGGGAGGACAATATATCTGCCCGTCCATATCCACAGGTTCTGCATCCACAGACTCAACCAACTGAGGATGAAAAACACTAAAAAAAAAAAAACCCAATAATAATACACAATAAAAAATAATAATACAGTATAACATATTTACATAGCATTTACGTTGTATTAGATATTATAAGTAATCTAAAGATGATTTAAAGTATGGGAGGATGTGCATAGGTTATATACAAGTACTATATCATTTTATATCAGGGACTTAAGCATCCCCCAGATTTTGGTATCCTGGAGTCCTGGAAGCTTAATCTCTCCCCACCCCCTACAACCAGGGATGAAGGATGACTGTACTAGTGATTCTGTTTCTTTGCAATTCTCCTTAACACCTCCAAAGCTCTAGCAAGATCATCACACAGGAAACAACATCATTTTCTTAGCCCACTCACAGCATAGAGAACAATGAAGTAATGGCTGTAGACAAATCCAAGTGTCTATTGCAACCTCAGGGTGCAGAGGGAAAATTGGCAGTGGTGTTGCTTCCTTTAGAGCTTAAAAGGCACAACTGAGGTGACTACCCTTCACTCCATTTTTGCTGGCACGTAATAAGCTCTGCTTTGCATTTTTGGTCCCATGGCGTCATTTTTGAAATATGAATCATAAAAGCAGTGCATTTCTGCTATGCCTGCTGAGACGTGCTTTATCACCCTCCTATTTCAGCATCAATAAAATGATGCTGTCATTCCAGCTGGGAGGTGTTTTGATTGTTCCAGACAGAGAGCTGGCTGATCACATTGTGAGTGTGTGTGAGTGTGTGTGGGTGTGTGCATACTTGTGTGCATGTGCCTCACTTCTGGGGCTGAGAAGGAAATTGTCTTACCTTAATAATAGATAAATGTATTTTGATGGTAGCTGATTACTAAGTTGAGACTTTCTGTAAAATCTTCTAGCATCATGGTAATTTACTAACAGACACAGAAAATCCCTTGATAAAGGCATCATTAGGGAAAATCCTCTGCCACTAGCTTCTAAATGGATGCGTAAAGGTAGGGTAGTAGAGACCAGGAGTAAAATAAGAAGGTTGCGGTAAATGACCTCTAAGGGCCACTTTTATTTAAAGAAAATTCCTAGTGTAACATTGGAAGACCTAGAGATGATGCTAAATGCCTGAAAAGGGAGAATATAAATTTAGGAAGGTAGTAAAAATTTTCTCAATGATAAAGGAACTTATGAGTATGGGTATTTGCATGTATATGTGTCTACTATGTCTTTAATATTGAGGGGAATTTTTTTCTTAAATCTCAGAATGATGGCTCAGTTGATAGCAAAATGGAAAGGATACAGAGACCAGCCAGGAGCCCAGGAGCAAGGCAGGCATTTCCAGAAGCTCTTGGCAGAGTCAGACCAAAGAAGCAGATTTGCCAACCAGTGCTAGGTAGGGTGTGTGATTAACTATAGGTGGGTGGAGCATAGCCCTCACACTACAGAGGCCTGGGCAGCTGTGAAATCCAAATGGGCTGCTCAGGATAGTGGGTAGCAGGGACTGCACCTTCGAGGGTGAAGTTCAGAGGCAGGATTTGGGTTTTTTTTTTTTTTTTAAAGGATTAGCAGGAGAAAGCACACAATCTAGAACAAATGAGATATCAACAAGAGTCACTGGAAAGGGACCGAGGCGCAGGCTGTTAGGGACTTGATCTTCAGAAATAAGACTGGCTACTAGAATCATAGAAAAGGTTTGTGTAGGTCCAACAGCAAGGCTGATTTGATGCTATCATGTTTAGAAACTCATACTCTGCTTTGCATTTTTGCATTTTTAGTGCCTCCAAAGTTTTTTATATTCTCCCCAACTATAGAGATACTCTAGGGCCTAAGTTGCTCCCAGTCGTGCTAATCACCAAATCACAGAATTTGGCAGGTGATTTCAAGAAGTTTAAAATGTGTCCGGTCCTCAAGGTATTTATAATCTATTTGGGAGGAAAAGGTCAGCACACATGAGACAGAAATATGTCTACTATGTCCATTTGCTGTGTTATGTACAAGTTGTAGGTATTAAGAAACATAAAAGTTAGTATGTGCTGGAGAGTTCAAGGAAGGCTTCACAGAAAAGGGATGATTTAAGGTTTTTTTTTAAAATTTTTTTATTTTTGAGACAGGGTTTCACTCCATCGTCCAAGCTGTAATGCAGTGGTGTGATCACGGCTCACTGCTGCCTTGGCCTCTCAAGATCAGTTGATCCTCCCACCTCAGCCGCCTGAGTAACCCCAGCTGGGATTGCAGATACACACCACCATGCCCAGTTCATTTCTTGTATTTTTTGTAGAGACAGGGTTTTGCCATGTAGCCCAGGCTGGTCCTGAACTCCTGGGCCCAAGGGATCTGCCCACCTGAATCTCTCAAAGCATTGGGATTCAGGTGTTAGGCGCTGCACCCGGCCTGGTTTGAAGTTTTTTTAAGCGAAGAAAAGCAGAATTGGGGCCCTGGCGGGGGGCCCAACTGTTCATGGGGGTGGAGAGAAGAGATGTTCATGGGGGTGGAGAAAAGAGAGTCAGAAATATCCTGAGATATTTTTCTCATCATTTTTACCCCAACAGGAATAGTTGAGCCTCTTATTTCTGCAAGGAAAGCCAGGTAGTGGAGCCACTAGTGAGCACTTAGAAAGTAGACGATAAAGAAAGGAAGTGGAGTTTGCTTGATGAGATAACATGATTAGAATGGTTGCGTTGGTAGCTCCCGGACTCTTTCTCTGTGGCTGTTTCAGTCTCCTAGATAATCTGGCCCTGACTTACAATACTGCCAACTGCAAGCCTTCAGGGCATTATATACAGCTTCCTGTCTATGCTTCCCACCCTTATCACTCCCTCCCCTTGTTTTCCTTCCATTTTTTAAATGACTACTATTGAATCAAATTTTCCTATTAATTAAAACCCTTGGGATCTTGGAACCTTAGTCAAGTTTCCCCTCATATATGACATAATGATGTACATTGTGTTTCAAAGGCTCTGGATGCCATCACTGATAGAATAGGTCACCTGTTTAGCATAGTCAGGATGAATGTCACCATCAAGATGATTACTCTATATCGAAGAGTATGAGTCAACTCAGCATATTCATCTATCTTCGTGACTTTTTCTTTTTTAAGAGTTTTAATGTATTCCTTTAGTACTGGCAGTTGCTTTTCCCAGTCTGCTGCTGCTGAAGAAATTCCTAATGGTTAATGTCAGATCCCAGATACCGGCCTATAATGCTGAGAAAGGAAATAGTGTCAGAGAATCTTGATTTTTAGCTGCTGTTTTACTCTGCAGGAGCAGAGAGAAATAGGAGTAGGGGTAATTTCTTTCCTTTAGCAGCTGCTGAAGTAGACCTGACATTTGGGTTGGAAAAGTGTATCAACTCACCTCAATTTAGAGAAATGATTTTTTAACCTTAAGAAATTAACATATGTATTGCATCACTGAGGAGGTTTTTCTGTGGGCTTGTAGCAGGAAAAATCCAGACACTCTATGGGGCTATGCTACAGACATGGTGGCCCATGCAAGGAACTGGCAGTTGTGGGAGACAATGGCAATGATTGACACTTGCCTGGCAATTTACAGCATACTGTTTCAAACCTGATTGAATTCTCTCAGTAAGCCTGAGATAAAGAGGTTATTTTATGCATTCCACAGATGAGAAAATAGACTTGCTTTCTTAAGCAACAGGCAGTGAGTTACAATCCAGAAGTGAACACAGTCTCTCTGAATCCCAATCCTACACCCTTCCCAGTAAACAGGTTCTGTTCCACTGCATGGCAATCAGTTGTGAGATGTTTCGCACAAGAATTTGTCATTAACAAAAGAATTATATTTGATAGTGATAATTTAAAATCATAAGTCAGAGTCTCTCATTTTCTTGTATTGAAGTGCATTTTTTTTAAATTTTTTTTTTTTTTAGATGGAGTCTTGCTCTGTCACCCAGGCTGGAGTGCAGTGGCACGATCTCGGCTCACTGCAACCTCTGCCTCCCAGGTTCAAGCGATCCTCCTGCCTCAGCTCCCCCTCAGAACTAGTAGCTGAGATTACAGGCATGCGCCACCATGCCTGGCTGATTTTTGTATTTTTGGTAGAGACGGGGATGTTGGCCAGGCTGGTCTTGAACTCCTGATCTCAGGTGATCCACCTGCCTCGGCCTCCCAAAGTGCTTAGATTACAGGCGAGAGCCACCGCCCCCAGCCTAAAGTGTATTTTTTGAGCAGAAAGAATGGGTCAAATTGCAGCAAGCTATCTGGGTAATCACATACAGCAGTTATAGCTGTGCAATAGCACTAAAAGACCGTGGCTGATGGAGATAATAATAGTTGCTGTGATTATAAGTTATTGCCTTGTTTTCCTCCCTGGAAAATACTGGGTTTCACCAAAGTTTGAATCTGAGTTCTCCTATGACAGTGTGCCTGCTTGTGTGAATATCATCCATTTTTAATATCTCCAAAATACATCAGTGGAGAATGTGGCTCATCGTGCAGCTTTCCTGATAGATCCGACTATGGTAGTGCACATACTACCTTTAAGCCCTGCTATGTATCATAGCTGGGTACTCATCCCTAACACATACCCTTCGCTTATGATGAAACTTCTAATGGACTCTTGCTTATAGGGAAAGCTTGTATAACCAACTCTCAATTCTTATTTGTATGTAAGGTCAAAACGACAGTGTTCTGTTAATGGCGATACTACTACAGTGTCTGCAGATATAGGCAATCGAAAACTGAAACACTCTTACGACACAAATACAGTGTAAACATTCTTGGAAAACTGGGAATTTGCTGCAGCATCACTCCTGGCCACTCCCCAGAAATTCGGAGGTTGGGCAAGCTAGTGTGATAGTAGAAACACTCGAAGTTTGGGAGTCATTTTTACACAAACTTGTGCTGTTGCTTTTTTTTTAAGGTTAAAAAAGGCATATTTTGATGCAAGAACATGGGATATGAGTTTGCACTAAATAAAGATCTACATCTACACAATAGATTCTCGATGGTGGGGAGGAGAAGAGCTTTTTATCTTCCATGAGATACTCAGCAATAGCCAAAGACCTTCTTGATTTTCCCAACTTAGGGCTGGAGTGTTAAAGCTATCGGCATCTAGTGGGTAGAGGCTAGAGATGCTATTGCTGTTAAACATCCTACAATGCCCAGCCTTTATCCCTGCAGCAAATAATTATTCACCCCCAAATGTTAACAGGGCTGAGGTTAATGAAGCCCTAATCTACACTGACATTAAAATGATAAGCACGTTGGTAGAAATTGTTATCTGATGCAGCTGAGCAAACTGCAACGGGGTTCATTTATAGAAGGGAAAAAAGGGTGTTGCTATAACCAGATATCCCCATGTCCTCAGATTTTGGGAGACAGTTTTGCTGTTGTTGTGGTGGTGGTGGTGGTGGTTTTTGGGACGGAGTCTCACTCTATTGCTCAGGCTGGAGTGCAGTGGTGCGATCTTGGCTCACTGCAACCTCCACCGCCTGCGTTCAAGCAATTCTCCTGTCTCCGCCTCCCGAGTAGCTGGAATTACAGGCATGTGCCACTACGCCTGGATAATTTTGGATTTTTAGTAGAGATGGGGTTTCACCATGTTGGCCAGGCTGGTCTCGAACTCCTGACCTCAGGCGATTCCCCCTGCCTCGGCCTCCCAAAGTGCTGAGATCACAGGTGTGAGCCTGACCTGGGAGACAGTTTTGTTCAAGTCCCCCAGCCAATGGTAGAAAGTTACAATATTTCCTGTAGGTTGATGGGTGACTTTGTTTTAGCTGTGGGCTAAGAGACTCTTTGCTTGATTCACTGCTATGTCCTGTTCCAAACTGTTGCTTTCAGCCCCGGCCTTTGCTGCCCTCCCCATGACTCCCTGGACCATTCTGTTTCACTTTGGATATGATTTTTCTTTCTTCCTGCCTGAAAAATCCCTCTTACATATGCTTATTGTGGGTTGCAAAGCATTGCTGATAGGTCAGCATTGTTTTTGAATTTCTCGTCTTCCTCCCCAAAGGAAATTTCCTGCTGCCCTTGAACTTGTGTAGGATTTAGCTGGCCCGTGGAGTGGCCAGAGTTCTCCACCCTCTCATATCTCAATCTTCTTTTTCAGATCCTTAGGCTATCTCTCTGAGTAGCCAGCAAAAACCCCACAAATTCCTATTTCTCTCTCATACAAACTAATTTAGCCTTCTTTGTTTCACTCCCTTCTTCCTCTGCCCTGGGTGGAGTGGGAGTGGGATTACTGAAATAGGAACATCAAAGCATTTTTCTAACAAACAACAGCAATCACAAAAACAACTCATATCCCAGGAGATAAATTATGCCACTCTTCTAGAAGGCAAAATGTAAGTACTTGTTTTATATAGAATTTATTTTCTTCCCAACACACTGGGGAGAAACAATGGAGTGTAGCTGTTGTGAGCAGTGGGCACTGGAGTTAGACCCCTTGGGGTTTGAGTCTTGGTTCCATCACCTGTTATCCGCATGACCACGGGCAAGTTACTTGACCTATCTATTGTCCCTTAGTTCCCTCACTATTACAATGGGGAAAATAGAAGTACCTACCTCAGAGAACTATTGTGAGAATTTTTAAAAGGCAGTGATGTGAAGTGCCTTCATTCAGTGGCTGACACATGGTGGCTGCTCGGCAGTGAGTACTGAAGAGTGGGATGTGTAAGTAGACTGCCCACATAGAGAAAGAGCATACAATGAGCACATTCCAACACACAGGGGTGAGTGTACTAAGCTGTAGGGTTCAAAGAAGACAAAGAGCTTCCGCCCTTAAAGAAATCCCAGGCTCCTGGGAAAGACGGAAAAGTCAACAAATAACTATAATGCAATGTGACAGTGCTACAGCAGAGGTCTGTTTGTACTTGTCAAAAGATTTCTACTCAGTAGTGACCATGACATCCTGTTGTTGTGGATAGACGTTAGTTTCTATCCCACTAAAGAATCACAATGCATATTTCATTCTCCGTGCAGTGAAAGGCAGTTAAATAGAGTGTTTCTGAGTGTTTGGATTTGGCCAGTCCCACTATCAAAATCCACAGCTTAAGGAACAGAGATGTGTCTCTGTTTGTCTTTGCTGGTGGGCTCCCCTATCCTCTATAGTCTTAAAGGGGGCTTCATCCCCCCATGGTGGGTTGTTTCTTGATTAAGATTTTGGGGCTTGCCGGGTATGGCGGCTCATGCCTATAATCCCAGCACTTTGGGAGTCCGATACAGGCAGATCACTTAAGGCCAGGAGTTCGAGACCAGCCTGGCTAACGTGGCGAAACCCTGCCTCCACTAAAAATACAAAAAAATTAGCCAGGCATGGTGATGCATGCCTATAATCCCAGCTACTCGGGAGGCTGAGCCAGGAGAATCTCTTGAACTCAGGAGGTGGAGGTTGCAGTGAGCTGAGATTGTGCCACTGCACTCCAGCCTGGGCAAAAGAGCAAGACTCTGTCTCCAACAACAACAAAAGACTTTGGGACTCAGCAGAGTCTTAGAATGCAACCAAGGACAAACTACCTCCCCCAGTCCTATAGGAGAGTAAAAAAGATTCATCATCCCACATCTAAAAAGGGCCTAAGTTGACAAGTAGAACTTTTAATGTGCCAGTTTTAAGTACCTTAAATCACTGAACCGTACGTTATTGTTTTTAATGATTTGCATAGTGAGTAAAGGACCTGAGTAAGCACATTTCCGAAAAGCAATGATTATTAAAATGCAACAAGCATTATTCTTTGTGTGATTTCAAAGAAATCCTCTCCCCAACCCCTAAAATATATCATGGCCTACGGTAACTTACAGAAACCCTGTGAGTTACTGTTTTGCTAATTAAAGTCAATGAAAACTCAGATTTTTAAAACAACTGTAGAGAATATTGGCAAAACATTGAGTGTCACAAAACAAGAAGCAGCTGTCATCATGGAACAGTATAAAATGAAAGTCAATCAAATGAGAAAAATATCGAAGTTGAATTTATTCCTTACACCTGACCTGGATAAATTCCAAGTGGATATGAATATTTAAATTCATAAAATGATACCATCACGGTATTGGAAAAAAACTAAAAGAGAGCTTATTCACCTTAAAGTGGAGAAGGCATTTCTAATGATGACATTAAATCCAGAATTATAAAAGATTGATAAATTCAATCTTTCAACATCAAAATTTCTGCATAAACATAGTCAAAAAATGACAAACTGCAAAAATATGCCTAGCTCTATTACAGACCAAAAACTAATTTCCCTAACATATAATGAGCTCCTACAAATAAGAAAGCAAAAGACCTACAATGCAATAGAAAAATGGACAAAGACACCAGCAGTAACTAGATAAAGAAAATGTGCCATGTATACACCATGGAATACTACACAGCCACAAAAAAGAATGAAATCATGTCCTTTTAAGCAACATGGATACAGCTGCCAACTAATGCAGAAACAGAAAGCCAAATACCACATGTTCTCACTTATAAGTGGGAGCTAAACATTGAGTACACCTGGACATAAAGACAGGCACGATAGACACTGGGGACTACAAGGAGGGAAGAAAGAAAGGGGGGCAAGAGTTGAAACACTATTTATTAGGTACCATGCTCACTACCTGAGTGACAAGCTCAATCATACACCAAACCGCAGTAACAGGAAATATATTCTTGTAACGAACCTGCACATGTACTCCCTGAATCTAAAGTAAGAGTTAAAATTTAAAAAAAGAAAAGAAAAATTGGCACAGAATATGAACAGGCAGGACCTGAGGAGAAAAAGTACACACGGCTCCTAGGTACATGCAAGTGGCTCAGCCTCACTCACAATAGAGAAATTCAAATTAAAGCCACACAGAGCCATCATTTTTCAATTATCAAATTACCAAAGATCCAAAAATCTGACAATATGCGTGTTTGATGACGGTATTCTGAAACAGGCATTCAGCATCTATTCCTCCTCTCTGATTCCTAACACAATTCAGTTTTATGTAGGCATTTATCCCTCCCAGCATATACCCTATACCTCAGCTCACATTTGGGACTGACTGGTCTAAGGATAATTCCACTCTCCTGGCAGTAATTGGTTCGGGAACCCAGGCCAGAATGAGTCAGTGTATGGCAGTGCCCTGAGGACAGGGGTTGACTCAAGAATAAGGATGTAACCAAAGGTATGTTGGAAGTTCCCGGGAGGGAAATTTCCTTGCTCTTAGGTGAACTTCTAATTGATGGCATTGCTATGTGAAACCTGTAATGGCTATAGCCATTTTGCCTCCATGAGAGAAACCAGCTAAGGCCAAAGCCAACACACATAGGAGGTCATCAAAGGGCATTGCAGAGAGATAGATTCAGAGCCACTAAATTAAACTGCTCCTGCAGCCTGCTTGCCTCCTGGACTTCCAGTTGTACGAAGCAATCATCTTCCTTATTGTCGATGTGAGTTTGAATAGAATTTTCTGTTACTTGAAGCTGCGGGCTAGTAGCCATGTAGCATAGAGAATGTTTCCAAGAATCTAAGTGAAACACATGGGTAAGTCAGAAGGAAAAAATGTCTCTGAAGTTTCTCAGACTTAGCAAACTGCCAAAGCACATGGCATGTGTTGATATAAAAACTTTCCAAATCAGGCTCCGAACTCCAATTAGAATATAGTACAGAAGCAGAGGGGAGAAAGGCTGGAGAGACCAGGACAAAAGTTATCACACTTTAACACTGGTTGTGATTGGGTTGTGGGCCTATTAACTAAGCTTTCTCTCTCCTATATTTCTCAGATAAAAATACCATGAATGTGTTACTTTTAGGATTAAAACTAAATACAAAAGTCCAATTGGATGTAAAATCGTAGAGAGGCTGGCCCGAGCAAACTCTCAATAAGTTGTCAGGTTTTCAAAATACAAGTCCGAAGGAAGAATGGATAGATAAATAAATAAATGCTTATAAAAACTTTGCATAAATTAGAGATTAGGAAGTTTAAGAATTCCTAGTAAACTCGAAGCTATTAGGACTGAGGGATTTAAAACAAAACCCGGCCGGGCGCGGTGGCTCAAGCCTGTAATCCCAGCACTTTGGGAGGCCGAGACGGGCGGATCACGAGGTCAGGAGATCGAGACTATCCTGGCTAATACGGTGAAACCCCATCTCTACTAAAAAATACAAAAAAACTAGCCAGGCGTCGAGGCGGGCGCCTGTAGTCCCAGCTACTCGGGAGACTGAGGCAGGAGAATGGCGTAAAACCCGGGAGGCGGAGCTTGCAGTGAGCTGAGATCTGGCCACTGCACTCCAGCCTGGGCGACAGAGCAAGACTCCTTCTCAGAAAAAAACAAAAAACAAAACAAAAAAACAAACCCAAAAAGCAAATTTAGAATATAGCTGTCATGTTTAAAGCAGAGCTCATTTTTCTGTTCTTCAGACAATGATTTTTCACAATATTTTTGAGATGTCATATTTCTAATCACCCCTCATAAGGAATTTGTTTTCATTTCCTAGTCATTCCACAGGCTGAGGGTCACTACATAATTCAGGTTGGGAGGCTGTCTCATCTTCTTCTGGATCAAAAAGAATGCTGAAGTGGATGAGATATTTTTCCCCTTATTTATTTTCTGACAACCCTGAGAAGTAGAGGGAAGATGAGGATTCCATAAAGGATACTCAAGTCTAGGGTAATTAGAGAGGGGGAAACCAGGGAGAGGGAGCAGTGACCTGGAAGCAAAGAGATTAAATAAGCCAGGGACTGAAAAATGCCTGCTGATTTGGCAACTAGGAAATCATTGATGACGTGGGCACAAGCAGTGATGAGAGTGAAGGTCAAGGCAGGTGAAAGACATTGTTTCACTCTTAAGACAGTTGGCTGCGAGGGAGAGGAGGAAGTAGCCCTGAGGATAAGAGTGCCTGTTTCTGGGCTGGAGGAAAGTGCCAGCAGAAAGGGAAAGCTGGTGGTACCTAAGGGCTCAAGGTTAACAAACCCAGTGGGGTTTAGGTGGTGGGGTGGAGAGCACAGGTGAAGCCATTTTCTCAGGCAGAACAACACTTCAAAAGGAAAAAAGAAAACGAAGGATGACTGTATATATGAATAAATTTATAAGTGGGAGGCGGCAGGAGACTGAGGAATTACAGTCTGACATCCTCTGTGTTTTCTATGGGAGCCAGGGTGGTGTGGGTTGTGTGAAGGGCGTTGGTGAGATTTTAAAAGTCATTAAGAAAGACACAAGAAGTGCTGAGTAAGAACCGGAGAACTGCCAGGAGTCCAGGTAACAGTTAGGGTCACAACCTGGAAAGTGTTAGCCTGCATGCTGGTGGCAGAGAAAGCAAATCCATCCAGTGCCATAGTTTTGGCCGATGGTAAGGTTGGGGAGAAAGGAGTGAAAAATCACTAGCTGTGGAATGATTGAATTGCAAAACTATGAGATCCACCATGGATGAGGAAATGAGGGGAGGAGAAGAGGTGGTGGTGGTGATGGTAGGAAGCTCAGAGGAAAAAAAGGAAAGAAGCGTTTAAAAAGGAAAGGCCAAGGACAGTGCTTCTTAATACCAGTTTGCAGAATAATAAAGAAGATTGTTAAAAATGCATGTCTCCAGGCTCCACGTGAGAGATTTCAATTTAGCAAGTCTTGGGTACAAGGTAGGAATCGGCTTTCTCCCCTAGGTTACTACTTTTTAAAAATGGGTAACATGGGCCAGGCACAGTGGCTTAGGCCTGTAATCCCAGTACTTTGGGAGGTCAAGGTGGGCAGATCATTTGAGGTCAGGAGTTTGAGACCAGGCTGGCCAACATGGTGAAACCCTGACTCTACTAAAATTAGCTGGATGTGGTGGTGCCTGCCTGTAACCTCAACTACTCGACAGGCTGAGGCACAAGAATGGCTTGAACTCAGGAGGTGGAGATTGAGGGGGCTGATACTGCACTCCAGCCTGGGTGACAGGGTGAGACTGTGTCTCAAAAAAAAAAAAAAAAAAAAAAAAAGAAAGAAAAGAAAAGGATAACATGTGCATGATGTAAAAGTCATTAAGGAAAAAGATATACAATCAAAGGTAAGGTCTCTTACCGCTGTGGCAATTCCTGCTGCCATTTTCTCACATGTTCTGCTAGGGACATTCAGTACACAGATAATCACATGCAATATATTCTTTTCTCTTATGACACATGCTGTTCTATACCTTTTTTCATATATATATATATATATATTTTTTTTTTTTTTTAGACAGGATCTCACTTTGTCACCCAGACTTGGGTATAGTGGCATGATCTCAGCTCACTGCAGCCTGGACCTCCTGGGCTCACATGATCCCTGCACCTCAGCCCCCCAAGTAGCTGAGACTGCAGGCATGTACCACAACATCCAGTTAATTTTTTGTATTTTTTTTTGGTAGGGATGTGGTTTCACCATGTTGTCTAGGCTGGTCTTGAACTCCTGAGCTCAAGCAATCTGCCTGCCTCAGCCTCCCAAAGTGCTAGGATTACAGGTGTGAGCCACAGCACCCAGCCACTTCACCATATATTTTAAAGATCAATCCTTATTAGTTAATTAAAAGATACTTCAGTATTCTATTGGCTGCTTGGAATTCTATCTTTTAATATCAAAAGATAGAGAACAATAGGTGTTTATACTAATTATTTCAGAGATACCCAACACTGAGAGAGTTTTTCAATACCCTATGTATAAAGCACCATAACTTAGATTATATGCTTCTTTGTTTGTTTGTTTGTTTTTGGAGATGTGGTCTCACTATGTTGCCTTGGCTAGTCTCAACTTCCTGGGCCCAAGTGATCATGCCATCTCAACCTCCCAAGTAGCTGGGATTATCAGTGTGCACCATGGCACCTGGCTCTAGGATTCTGTGTGTGTGTATGTGTTTTTTTTTTTTTTTTTTTTTTTTTGAGACGGAGTCTCGCTGTCACCCAGGCTGGAGTGCAGTGGCACAATCTCGGCTCACTGCAAGCTCTGCCTCTGGGGTTCACACCATTCTCCTGCCTCAGCCTCCCGAGTAGCTGGGACTACAGGCGCCCGCCACCATGCCCAGCTGATTTTTTTGTATTTTCAGTAGAGACGGGGTTTCACCATGTTAGCCAGGATGGTCTTGATTTCCTGACCTCGTGATCCGCCCGTCTCGGCCTCCCAAAGTGCTGGGATCACAGGCGTGAGCCACCGCGCCCGGCCAGGATTCTGTTTTTAATAGAAGATTTTGACTTGGGGTCATTCATGGACTATTTACACATTGAGAAACACTTGTCATAGGACCTAAGCATATAATGAGTTTACAGGAAGGAAATATTGAGATAAAGGGAGCAAGAAAACTGGAAGAACAGGGAGGTTTTACTTTGCGTCATGATCTTTATTGATTTGAGAGATTTTATACTGATATATATCACCCTCCTATAATGTATATACAAAACATATTATTTGTACATAATTAGAAAATACTTATGTATATTAACAGCTACTGAATCCTGGTGACAGAAGGTGAGGCAAAACAAAACAAAAACCCCGCTAAAAATCAAAAACCCCAAATGGACAAAAAAAAAAAAACTAATAAGAAATATGTTCCCATGTACTGTCAAGGTTTCCATAAAGAAAGCAGTGAAAAATCTCCAAAGGAAAGCTCTTTTTATGACGTCATTGGGATGTTCTTTTTGTCAGTAGAAAAAAGCTCCAGCCATCAAAATGAAATGCAATGAGTCTGCAACCTTGAATTCCCCGGGACTCGTCAATTCTGCTTGGATTCCTTGACTTGGGGCTAGGACTAATTTAGAAAGTAGCAGAAGGTGGATTAAAACACATGTTCATCTGATTCCAGTCCCCAGGCTCTTTCCATTAGGAACACCACCTTCTCACCAAAGGATGTTCCTGGTGTTCCTTGCCAGAGGAGACAGGCATCTGGCCTCCAAAGGTGACAACTCTCATTTCTACTTAACTACAGGGAGGCGCTCGGGATGACACTGGTAGCTACTAACACAGGGGGTGAACTCTTCAGAGAATCATCCGGCCACATCAGTTGGCCTAGTAGGTCCTGCTGGAATTGTGCTACCCACCGCTGAAATAGAAAGATAAACAGGGCCGGGCGCGCTGGCTCATGCCTATAATCCCACCACCTTGAGAGGCCGAGGCAGGCGGATCACTTGAGGTCAGGAGTTTGAGGTCAGCCCGGCCAACGTGGTGAAACCCCGTCTCCACCAAATACAAAAATTAGCTGGGCGTAGTGGCGCTCTCCTGTAGTCCCAGCTACTCAGGAGGCTGAGGCATGAGAATCATTTGAACCCAGGAGGTGGAGGGTGCAGAGTTGAGATCGCACCACTGCACTCCAGCCTTGGTGACAGAGTGAGAACCTGTCTCAAAAAAAAAAGATAAACAAGCTCTTTCATGTGATATAGTGAGGCACATTAGACATCAGACTGGCATAGAAGAATCATTTAATGTCAAAAGATGAAAAACGATGCATGTGTATATTATTTTTAATTTAGGGATTCACAATATTTGGGGAGTTTCGCAATATCTTGTATGCTTTCCCTTTCCTTTCATCGCCCTGCTCCCAAAGTGTGGTAAGTTTAAGAAAAGTGAATTATTTTTTTGAGACATAACAGAAGACACTCTCAGGATGACACAAAACCATAACAAGAATTACTAAACTAGTTGGTGTCACTAAAAACATATTTTACATTATTCATCATATGGAGTTGACATTTAAAAAAAAGGAGATTGGGTTGAGATTTCCAAGAAGAATCATCTCCTAGTTAGTAAGAAAGTATTTTATTTTCACTTGTTTAGCTCCATATCCAGATGACGGTATTTTATAACTATATTATGCAAGATTTGGGAAGTTTCCATTTGATATTTGTTTTCCTGATGTGATCTAAAGCAATACACAGCAAATGGCTAAAAGAGATTCACGTAAGAATTCTAGGGCACTTCTTTTTTTCCTTTTCTTTGCTTTCCTTTTTTTTTTCTTTGTGACAGGGTCTAAGTCTGTCACTGAAGCTAGAGTGTGCAATCACAGCTCACTGAATCCTCGACTTCCCAGGCTCAGGTGATCCTCCTGCTTCAGCATCCTGCATAAGTGAGACCACAGGTGCACACCACCACACCCAGCTAATTTTTGTATTTTTTGTAGAGATGGGGTTTCCCCATGTTGCCCAGGATGGTCTCGAACTCCTGGGCTCAAGTGATCCTTCCAGCTAGGCCTTCCAAAGTGTTGGGATTATAGGTGTGAGCCACCACGCCCAGCCTTCTCTTCCAAATTATCTTCACCTTCATTTCATATTATTTTTTCTTTCCTTGAACTGCTATTCTAAGCTGGTGAAATGCTTTGAAATGTTGAAGAGTTACCAAATGAATGATAAAACAGATTAGGCCGGGCATGGTCACTCACGCCTGTAATCCCAGCACTTTGGGAGACCCAGGCGGGTGGATCACCTGAGGTCAGAAGTTCAAGACTAGCCTGGTCAACATGGTGAAACCTCGTCTCTACTAAAAATACAAAAATTAGCTGGGCGTGGTGGCGGGTACTTGGGAGGCTGAGGCAGGAGAATCGCTGGAACCCGGGAGGTGGAGGCTGCAGTCAGCCAAGATCACGCCATTGCACTCCAGCCTGGGCAACAAGAGCAAGACTCCGTCTCAAAAAAAAAAAAAAAGAAAAAAGAAAAAGAAAAATCAGATTAAAATCTCTAATTGGAAAGCCATTGGTTTCTGTGCTTTGTTTAATCAATGTATATGAACTAAGTGTTAATTGATGCTAACAGCTTTCTCTACTAGGCCCTGTGGAACATGCTGAGAAGTGCCTTGCCCTCAAGGAATGTACAGTTTAGATGGAGGGATTTGAAGTACCACATAATTAAGTGCTAAATGAGTGGAAAATGTGAGTGCTCTAGGCTGTTCAAAAAATAGAAGAATGTGTTTGGAGTAGTCATAGTGAATTTTAGTGGGCAGGTGGAGGGGTAACGTTTTCTAAGTAAGGCAAATGGTGTTAGTAAAAGCACGGTGGCAGAAATTAATAAATGAGTGGGCTGGTAAGCATAAATAGTTATACTGATATTCACCAATAAAAAGGGTTCATGCTGGGGAGTAGCAGCAGTTAAGTTGGAGAAAATCGTGATTCAGGTTGCCGGGGACTTTGCCCGGCTAAGGAGTATCCCTTTAGTCCTGAAGGGAATTAAAGGCTTTTAAGAAAAGTGGATTAGGGAGATTAATTTGTTGGTGGAAGGTAGAATGGTTTAGAAGAGGAGAAATTGGTGGTAATAGGAGACTGCTGGGTATGAGTTGATGCCGGGATTCGCCAGAATGGTTATCTGGCAACGTAAAGGAAGGGTTGAGCAGGAGAAAGATTGTGGAGACTAGACACTGGGGAAGGATATATGAGGTTCCAAGTCTGAGTGAGCAGGAAAATGTTGGTTTCACTAAGACAAAGAAAAAGGGCCGGTCTGGGGGAAGACGTGGATACTTACTGCATCTGGATCGTTGGCAGGATACGTGGGCCATAATGTCTAAAGTAGATAATTGCCACACAAAAATGGATCAGAGCTGCAGTTTGCATGACTCTGCTCCAAGGTGGGCTTGGGTGGGGTTATTAGATTTTGTACATTCAGCTTTGTCCTTTTCAGGCGGGAGAGAGCATCTGCTGTCGAGTACTCTCAGTCCCCAGGAGGACTATGAGCTAGTCAGAAAATATAATTTTAACAGGATTAGCCAAGAGATGAGCAAATGTCAAATGGCGATTTGGTAGTATGTCATGGCTGCTAACTTTGACATGCTAAGTGTAACATTATTAATGGCTTCTATGCATGGCTAAGAGGGTTAACACTTAGCAAAATTAGGTCCCTGGATTTTTGTCCTGCTCTTATATTTTATGGGCACGATAGAGTGTGCTACCTTGGGCAAACGATTTAGCCTCTCTGTGCATTAGCTTCTGGTTTATAAAATAGGAAGCTTGTGTGGCAATATTCATAAACATTTTGAGAGCCCCGGAGAGCACCGTAGGATTGTCTTTCTCCCCCTTGCCCCAGTGACTGAGTCAGTCATTTGGAAAGGTCAGCTTTTTCACTGGATACTTTCAATTGCTATTCCCTAAGTCAGTTAATTAGTATTTTTCTAAAATGCTCCTAACAGTCCAGAGCTGAAAGATGTAGTCTCTAACTGCCTTTTCTACTCTCTGGGCCTGCCAGTCCTGCTAACCCCTTTTCACCCAGTGGCTATTGCCATGTGACTCCCACCTCTAGGTTCTGGGATCCATCCCAGTCATTTTGGAGGGCAACTAGAGCTTTATATTAACACTCTGGGACTTCAACATAAGGCAACCATGCTCAGTGTGAAATTTGGTCCTAGTTCTAGGTATCAGGCTCCTGCTTTGTTTGTAAGTCTCACTCTGTCCCCCAAAATCCAGCCTTTGAATATTTCTTTTGTCCTGTTGAGTCCTGAAACTTGGGCCTTCAGTGAATATCTCAGTAGCTCAAGGATCTGAATTCTGTTTTCATCACTTCCCTGTAGAAACTAAAGGGCAGACCTAGAAAACCCCAGCACTGAAGTTGGGGCCTTGCTATAAGCAACACACTTTCTCAAGGCTTGCCATGATTTCCCAATTTTTGCCCGCTCCTGGATTTTCCAAGGCTGTGTGTTCCAGCTGTCCATTGGCTTACAACACCCACATTCTCTGTTTAACAGGCCTGATGCCGGCTGCCTTCCTGGCCTGCTGCCGGTTCCATATCCTCCAGATACCGCATTCTGGCTGAACGTTTACACACCAGCTGGGTTGGCCTCTGATTCCATGGATGTATCTGGTTCTAGTTTCCATTTCTCCCCATCCACCTCACCCTCATTACAGTTAATCCTTTTATATTAAACCATAGCGGATCTTTGCTGTTGTGGAAACTGATGTGGTATTGGAATTTTGTCCTTGTTTACATCTTTCTTTGTGTTGGAAAGGTTGGGATTACTTCCAAAACCTTCCCAGAGAGCTTTCCTGTCTCCTTTAGGGAAAACAAATGAAAACTTGACAATAGCTGGTATCTATGACACCAGCTTCAAGGCCACTATTTTAATTGTAAAATTGCATTATTTAATCATAATTTTGCTTTTAGATGTACAAATATATTTTAAAGTATATTTTGTCCAGTGTTTACTCACATCTCTCAATTTCAAGGTATCTTACTGGAACTCAATGGCTTCGTGGTTATAAGGACATAAATCAAGGCTAGGGACAGTGTGGTGTTCTACAGTGGTAAGGTACATTAGAATCCTCCAGAGGACTTGTGAAAACAGATTGCTTGGTCCCACCCCACAGAGTTTCTATGGAGTGGTGCCCTAAGAATTTGCACTTTGACGACAACTAGTCATATATTTAAGCTGGTCACAGATAACCAGAAGGTGCTGAGCTGTTCTTAATCAGTTCAGACTTTTACCTGAAATGGATATTAAGGTGGAGAGCCTTGAGAAATGAACTTCCAAAGTTCAGTACATGCAGTTAGCATGACTGCTGGTTTTAGAGTTCTCAACCACCTTACTGCTTATGAGCAATAAGTGGCCATAAGCATTTGGACAATCACTTACTTGAGTTTACAGGTTTTCTCATCCATAAAATAACAATAGCTGCTATGCTGCCCTCAAAGGGTTGTCCTGAGGTCTGAATGAAATGGGTGTGACAGTGTTTGAGCAACTATAAAGTGGTATGGCACTGGGAGGTATTGTAACGGTTTTTCATTACTCTTCTTAAAATATCACCAATTTCCTTTGGCTCTTGTTTCCCTCATTAATTATAGCAACTTTAATCTGGGAATACAGAGTACTTTTATTGCCATAAAAGCCAAAACTTCAATAAACTCAGACTTCAAACTTTTTTAGAAAATTTTATTCAATGAGATCAGACACGCCTCATAAACATTACGCAGAGCCAAGAATCATTCCGTTTTTACAGCTATAAAAAGAGACCTACAAGACCCTGTTGTAATTTGGGGTGGAGTCACAGTTAATCTTTTTCAACCCTGTTGAGATTGGCCCATTGATAAAAATGGCTGCTAGTTACAGCACATTTAAAAATACAATCACCGCGTTCAAAGGGTAACCTGTCCACTCCGTACTTCCATGTTCTGTGCCACTTCTATTAACTTGTCTTTGGAAGTAGTACATTCTCCCAATCTGGAAGCGGCTATTTTTTCCTCACACACGGGCCAACACAGTTCTTGCTCAACTTGGGTGCGTTTATGACTTTTCAACAGTGTCATCAGCCTTCAGTATTCTTCCAGGCCTTCAATATCTCAGGTGGTTAGCTTCAGTTGTTCCTAGGTCTTTCATAAATATCATAAATGACAGGCAGGACGCTTTTCTGGAGTCAAGGTTTGTTAGTTTCGAAGTCGGAAAGACCCCGTTTAGAGACTGGTAGGTGAACTTGCCAGGGAGTCTACCAGGGGCAGAATGGGGTCCCCTGGACCTGCCAGCCGCGTCTCCGCACCTCCGCAGTCCCCGGGGCCCCGGCCCCGGCCCCGGGCCGCGTTGTCGCGCGCTTCCCCCGGACGTCAGCAGGAGGCGCCCGCGGCGGCCCAGGCGCGGCGCGCACCCGCGGTAGCCGGCCCAGGGGGCGGAGGGAGCGGAGAGGAGGAGCTGGAGGGGGCGCGGCTTCCTCTCCGTCGCTCCCGGGCGCCGGGCCTCTTTCTCTGCCGGGGCCAAGGCTGGCGGCCGGCGGGGGTCGCGGCGGCGGCAGCGGGGGCGCTGGCGGGCCGCGGGTGGCGGGGGCCGGGCCGCGGCTCCGGGTGTTAGGAGACAAGATGGCGGCGGCACTCCGGAGGCCGGTCTCCTCCTCTCCGCCGTCCTCCGCCCCGCCGCTCGCCGCCTCCTCCTCCCGGGTCTCCTCCTCCTCGTTCGCTGCCTCCTCCTCCTCCTGCAGCAGCACCAGCGACCGCCGAGGCGCCGGCTCGCTCTCCCGGAGCTCCGGAGGGGGATAGACGGGGCAGCTGCAGGCTCCGGCGATCGAGGCCGAGCTGGGGCCGGGGCGGGGACGGCGACGGCGGCGGAGGCGACGGCGGCGGCGCCGGGTGGGGATGGGGTCGCAGACGCTGCAGATCCTCCGACAGGGGGTGTGGGCCGCGCTCAGCGGGGGCTGGTACTACGACCCGCACCAGGCCACCTTCGTGAACGCGCTGCACCTCTACCTGTGGCTCTTTTTGCTGGGCCTGCCCTTCACCCTCTACATGGTGAGTGTGGGGGCGGGGAGCGGGTGGCTCCTTCCCCTCGACCCGGTGGGGCGTTGCTGGGGTCGCGCCCTCTTCCTCTTCCTCGGGGTCTCGTCCCCTGGGGGCCGCCACCCGCTCGGTGTGAGGCTCCCCCGCCCGCGCTGCGTGCTCCCACTCCTCTCTTCGGGGCTCCCCCGGTTTCGGCGGTGACACGAGCAAGGAGCCCACGGCAACCCGCGCCGGCTGCCCCCGCCCGCTCACTGGGAAGCGGCAGCGTCCTAGGCCCCTTCTCGGGGTTCCCTCCCGCGGCCACCCGGCTAGGGCGTCCCCGTCGGGGCCCACCGCCCGTGGGGCTGTGTGGCAGGCGCCGAGCGCTCTGCGCCTTTAGGGGACCCCGCATCCATCCTTGGCTCGCTGGGTTCCTTGGGCACCGGGCACTGCCCGCCCCCGCCGCGGCCCTCGCCCGGGGCTCCCGGGAGAGGCCGCCCGCCGCCTCGCCGCTAATCCGCGTGCGGAGCCCCGGGAGCGCGTGGGACCGTGCGGCTCTGCTCTGAGTGCGTGTGTGGGTCGTCCGGGGTCGTCCTCCAGGGGTCCTGGGTGGTGACTGAAAACCCAGCTCAGAACCTTCCTGCCTCTAAAAAACCGTTGTTGTGCTTCGCAGCGGTTCTTTTCTGTTCAGCCCCGTGGCTGGTGACCGTGGTGCTTCCTGGCCTCCCTGGGGGAGGGAGCGGGGAGATACGGGGAATCTGGCTGGCATTTCAGCGAATTTGTTTGGGTTGGTTCAAGGCCTTTGGCGGATAGGAATAGGGAGAGTACTGCCTGTTGCTGAATTCGGTGCGATCAGCTTCTCTGAATCATCTGTGTTTTTAAAGCGACATTGAAAGTTGTTAAGCATAGTTTTTAAAGCACTTTAGGTTAGGGTGGGGCGTTAGGGAAACTCGTGTGGACAGAGATGATACTTAAAGCTTCTCACAAAATTTTAAAGTAGTCAGAGGGGAGGAAAGGATCTGAGCTTTTTATTTTAGGAGAATTCGTTTGAATATATTTCTGCAAACTTTGAGGTTCTTCGTGGAGCTAGAGACAGGGTGCTGAGTTAGAAAATCCCGGAGTATCACTATGAGAAGTGCAAAAGGTGAGGACACCCAGTTCTTCCCTAAATGAAGCTCAATTTCACTAATTGGCAGGAAAATTGCTTGGGGGAAGATGTGCTAAATTTCACATTCTCAAGCAGATTCACATTTTTCGTTGAAATTGTTTTGAAGGGACTTATTGTTTGAGGTTAAAAAAAGCAATTAAGAAATGCTGATGGCTTGTGGCTTATTTTATTAGGGGGACTTGTTCAGTCTTGTTGCATTCTGAACATTTATCGTGAAGTGTTATATTTTTCAATTAATTCTGGCCTAGGGAGTTCTATTTGCACTACTATACCTTCCAGGAATATGACATCATTAATGAACGGGTTAATTACTTTGGGTGTAAGAATCCTCAGGCTGTTACAGCATTTTCAAAGCAGGTATCTTTTATGTCCAGAAGAATTGTAGATTTAAAACTGAAAATGAATTTTGAGAGGTAAGGATTAGTTTCTGGGTCCAGTATAAGATTTCTTTGTTAACATTTGCGGTAAACTGTGTGGTCATGGTTAAGTCTCTTTGTGTAATTAGCAAATGTTGCTGAAAGAATATTAGAGCAAATGGAAACCAATACATTGAGTTTATTTTCTTCATTTTGGGAGTTCAGTTAAACTGAATTCTCAAATGTTTGAGTGTCTACCACGTACTAGACACTTTCTGAGATTGCGTCTGACTTCCTTGTCTCAATTAATGGCAGTCCCACTCTTCCCAAACCTTTTAAAAACTCTCATTGATTATTTTCTTTCTTCACATCCAGTTCATCAGCAAACCCTGTATCTTCAAAACCTAACTAGACTCCTCCTCCTCCTCTCACCACCACCATCATCATCACGGCTGCCGTCATTCCCTTGGTTCATCACCTGGATTCTCTCTCCTGGATTATTGCAGTTCTCTAATGAGGTTCAATGCTTTTGTTCTTTATTCTCCACACAGAAGCCTCTGTGATTCTTTCAGATCATGTCATTCTGCTCTCAGAGCCTGCCCTCTCGTGTGTCTCTATTCTCACAACCACATACACATTTGCCGCCTTGCTCTTCTTGCCGAGAAGTATGTTCCTGCTTCAGTGCCTTTGCGCTTGCTTTTCCCTCTGTGGATGACTCCTCTTTTCCAGATACCTGTGTGGCTGCTCCACTTTTTGCAGGTTCTCGTATATGTGAGGCTTTCTTTGATAGCTTGTGTAAAATAGCAACTTTTCTGGCTCTCACAACACTCCGTAGCCCACCTTTTAAAATAGTATGGTGTTTATTCCTAGCTGATATCTATTTATTTGTTTTTATGTCTTTCTTATCTTATTAGAATATAAGCTCTGAGAGGGCAGGAACTTAGTTTCGTTCACTGCTGTATTTTTAGGACCTAGATGAGTGTAAAGCACATGGTAGTACTCTGATGAATGATTGAGAAGTGGACAAGACACAGCTTCTGCTTTCAAGGAACTTAAAATCTAGCCTGGGGCTAATGAGTTGTTACTGTTAGAACAACTATTAGAACTGCTAGGAAAGGGTAAGTAAAGAGGGACCCTGATCTTATAGTCAGGAGATGAATCCTAGACCAGGGGTGGTCAGGAGAGAGGATTTGTAAACATTTTAGGAAACATACTAGGAAAAGGTAGACAGTTTGAAGTATATACCAAAAATAAGGCAAAATCGATCATTTTGTGTTGAAATCTCAGACAGCCATAGGTTATTGTTTGCATGCTCTTACAATAGTAACTATAAGTGATAATGACTATTTTAAATAAAAGTATATTTATAGGTTCTTTAACCCCGTGACCTCATGAGGTTTTGCTGTTAGTAGGCAAGTTGTGAGCTGGGATTTACACAGAGCTTTCTGAAGGCAAAGTCACTGTACAGGCTGCCTTTTATTTATTCCTCCCAAAAAAGTGCCTAAATTTGTGGAGAGATCGTACATTGAGTTAGGAAAGTCTTAGGACTTTTTGTATAGGATTCAAACACTTTTGGTGTCTATTTAGGAGCGTTTGTGGATATTTGAAAGGTGGACTCTCTCTCTATATATATCAACTAGTTAAAAATATTTTAAGTAGTGAAAATGGAGAAAAAAATTTTGCTTCATAATTCTGATTGTCCTGTTTCCCTTAAGGTACTCATTCTTTTTTTATCTAGTTACAGTTATTTTTGTACATGTCACAGATGATGAGCTTTAGGGGGTGGGTGGCATTTTTGTGTGGTGGAAAGCAAATTGGAATTAGTGTCTTGATTTTTGAATCTTGGCTTTGTTACTGATTGTGTGTCCTGTAGGCAAGACTCCACCTTTCTGAACTGTGATTTACTCATTTGTGAGATATTTCATGGGTGTTTTGCAAGAAAATATTTATGAAAGAGAAGAAATTGTTTACCTTCAGAATGGCCTTCAGTAAATGTCATTTGAAAAAATGGCTATTTGGAAGTGTTTCC
This sequence comes from Rhinopithecus roxellana, assembly GCF_007565055.1. Lineage (NCBI taxonomy): Eukaryota > Metazoa > Chordata > Mammalia > Primates > Cercopithecidae > Rhinopithecus > Rhinopithecus roxellana. Next base: position 81,960,952 of record NC_044553.1, on the reverse strand, counting down.
TCTATAATGCTGTATGACTGGAGGAGACTAAATAGCTCTGGATTATTAAGTCAAATCATTTTCATAACATATTGCTCAATATATTGTTTTCCTCTATAAAGCAGTATATCCCTAGGTGATGAAATAGAACATTAAAATTTACGGCCAGGCACAGTGGCTCACGCCTGTAATCCCAGCACTTTGGGAGGCTGAGGCGGGCGGATCACAAGGTCAGGAGATCGAGACCATCCTGGCTAACATGGTGAAACCTTGTCTCTATTAAAAAAAATACAAAAAATTAGCTGGGTACGGTGGCAGGCAGGAGAATGGCGTAAACCCGGGAGGCGGAGCTTGCAGTGAGCCAAGATTGCGCCACTGCACTCCAGCCTGGGCAACAGAGCAAGACTCTGCCTGAAAAAAAAAAAAAAATCAAAATTTATTAAGTTAGTGGTTCCCAGACTCCAGTTGACATTGGAATCACTTGGCAATGTTAACGATGTGCAAGCCCTTTCTTATTCAGTAGATCTGGAGTATGACCTATTGATTTGTATTTTATAAACACTCTAGGTAAGTTTAAATAACTTGATGAATATTCCTAACTCCCAGCCCCTGACTGACATCCAGCTGCTACTCAACATACCTCTTGGCTGTCTCACAGACATCTCAAAAGTATCATGCCCAAAAGCTTCTGATTTCCCCTGTAAGCAACACTGCCACAGAACGTTTTTCCTCACTCTGTCATGTTAGTTAATGGCACTGTCTTGTATCTAGTTGCTTATCCTCCACCCCTTGCTTTTGAGCAAATCTTACCACTTTCTGCTCTGAGTAAAAGACATAAATCTGTGTCATTCTTTGAAATATTCTCTAAAGATTTTCTTTGGCACTTAGAAAAAAATCCAGAATCTTTATCAAGCCCTCACCAGAGCTTATTCTGCCTTTGTTTACAGTTTGTGCAGTTTTCCCACTGTGGTGTAGTCACACTGCCCTTCTTTCTGTTACTTTAGCCCACTGAGCCTTTTCGTCCTGTGAGACCTCTCTGCACGTGTTGTGCCTTCTGAAAGGACACTTTTCCCTCTTGCTCTTTGCAAAGCTGGCTGCTACTTAATCTTTAGGGCTGGACTTCCATATTATCCCCTCACAGAGGCCGAGCCTGATAGCCATAAAGAGGTTCCCTCTCTTTTTTTCATCATTCTGTCCCATAACTTTCTTCCATAGCACTTACCACAAACATGTATTTTTTGTTTGCTTACTTGTTTGCCCGCTCTAACACCTTCCACTCTCATACCTTGTAAATTCCATGAGGGCAGGGGCCAGGTCTGATTTACTCATCCGTGTTTATCAAGTGTCTGCATGACTGCTTGGCTCATATTAGGATCTGAAGAAGTATTTGTTGAATGAATTTTTTTTTATACATGTGAAGCTTTTTTAGACTTGTTAACTGACGTAGAATAGTTGGAGGTGGAGGGAGAACTGTGGTAGGCTGTGTTATATGGTGGAGCTGCTTACTTAGGGGTTAGGTTCAGTGTCAGACTCTAAGACAAAAATCAAATATAAAATTACTGAAAAATCAAATACAAAATGACCCTTGAAAAACAAATCATTGAAAGTGCAACACATATGGCTTCTTGTGCATACAACTGTGCAGTTATATATACATACATGATATATACAGTAATATATACCACATAAATCTGTGAAGAGATTATATTCAGACTAAATCATTAACAAAATTTATAAAGGTTTCAACATTTCCTTCTTGGTTGTCTTCATTGTTTTCTGTAACTGATCTTTATCATCTTTAGAATGATACATCTTTTATTAGTGAGGATTACTCTAAAGCTCTCAGGTCATTTTCTTCCCCCCAGTTTAAAAGTATTTAAAGATCATTTTAAACAAGATTTAGTTAAGATGACTAAAACAGGGATTTTCATATTTTAAAATTTATATTTCTCTAAAAGTTTAGATCAAGCTAGAAAAGTTACTATGCTATAAATTAGCAATTGTACATATGATTTTTAAGTATTATTTTCTGCATCCTTTAGGGAAAGGTTAATGACTAGTAGATGGCCTGTTTAAATCTACAGCCTGTGCCTTTTACCAGTATTTTCAATATTTAGGATCAAGGTGAATCTAATAATTTCCATAACTGGTCATGGCACAGATATAACTCTTATCTATTATATTACCTATAATAAATTAAGGGTACACTGTCCAAAGATGGTTTACACAGAAAACCATCTACCGTATGTTCTCACTTATAAGTGGGAGTTAAACATTTGGGTACCTACAGATACACAGAAGGGAACAATAAATACTGGGGATTCCAAAAGCAGGTAGTGGGCAAGGGTTGAAAAACTATCCATTGGCTACTGTGTTCACTACTTGGGTGATAGCATCATTAGAAGCCAAACCTCAGCATCACTTAAAATGCCTATGTGACAAACCTGTACATGTACCTTGCTGAATCTAAAAGAAAAAAGACAAATGAGGTCTCCAGGAAAGCAGCCATGTTTGTCAATTTGTAGAAAAGTGTATTAATTTACAAAAAAAACAGTCGATTTATAAAATGTTCTGTCTTTTGTTACATAAAGGTGGAGTGTTTTCTCCTGCTTGAAAATTACTGCAAATCATAAAATCATTTGGTAATTAGAAAACTAGGAAAGTTTCTATTTTTTTTCCCAGCCTTTGAATACACAGATTCAATCAGGTAATTTGCTTTCTCTAGTTGACTTTACTGAGAGTTAAAGTTTTCAACATTTTATTAAAGAATTTTCAAACGTATAGGAAAGTTGAGAAAATTGTACCCACCACCTGGATTCTGTGTTTTTAAATATTATGTCTCCGTCTGTTTTATTCCTCTATCTGTCCACCCTTTTTTAGGGAGATGCATGTAAAGTAAGTTACACTTCTATACAAATCACCCCTAAACTCTTCAGCAGGTGCATTGTCAGGTAGGGTTCTAAAGGCACGATCTTCAGCGAACCATTCAGTGAGTTTTGATAAATGCACACATTTGCGTAGTGTAGACTTGGCATGTTGTAGAATATCAGCATCACTCCAGATAGTTTCTGCTTGACCTTCTGAGTCAGTCCTCTCATCCTTGTTCTGACTTTTTCCATTATAAATTAGTTTATCCTGTTCTAGAGTTTCATATAAATGGAATCATGTAGCACATGCTTTGTGTAAGCCACCTTCACTCAGCATAACGTGGTTGAGATTAATTCATGGTGTTGAATCAGTAGTGTTGTTCCTTTTTATTGCTGAGTAATATTCCTTTGTATGGCTGTGCTACAGTTTGCTTACCTTTATCCGTTCCCATGTAGATGAGCAGCTAGGCTTTTCCCAGTTTTTGGCTACTATATGTAAAGATGTCAACACGAGGATAGGTTTTATCAGAACTCAAAGACATTGGAAAACTTTACTGAATCGCAAAACCCTTTTCTCTTTTCAAATAAGACCATGTTTTAATTTAAAAATCTTTTTGTTCTGATTTATTTGTCTAAATCAGAAATTATAGATAAGTAAAAAGAAAATACAACCATTGGTAATTCCATCACCCCTGTCTGGGGAACATTTTAGTAACCAAAATATATTTGGAGTTTTAAATACTTCTTTGCTTACAAAAATGGGCTCATAGAATTCAAACTGTTTTCGAGTCTCCAGTTTTCACTTTAAATTATGAGTGTTTCCATGGGTGAGAGGAAGTGGCTTTTTAATAGCTCTGTAGTAGATCATATGTGTTACAGTTTAATCATTTCCCTCTTACTGGTTATGTAAGTCATTTCCAGGTTTTAGCTATTTAGAAAACAGTAGGGTGAATATTCTTGTAGTTAAATATTTGTACTAGTGTTTTGTATAAATTCCTAAAAATAGACTTGTTGGATTATATTCTTTGATAAATACTCATTTTACAAGTATTGAGTGAATCTTTATATTGAGAGAGAATATAAATATGAGAATGAGAAATGGGTAGATAATGCAGGGTTCCTGGAATACAAAATAGTATTGTGGTCCAGAAAGCACATGTGGTAAAGGATTATCCTCAGAGGAGGAAGGAAGGAGGCAAGGATGAATGCTCATGGAGGAAGGGTTAAACAGTTCATGGGAAAAGTTGAGGTTCATCTTTTATGATTTATATAATCTCATCAAAGGACAAAGTGAATGTGTTCTGTTGAGAGTGGAAGAAGAAGAGGTGAGGCAGATATTTAAGATTTGAGGAAGATCCCCCAAATGTGACATGCTATTCTTACTTTTGGTGTGTGGAAAAGTGATCAAGGGATGGTAGGATTGTTGAACAATTTTGAAGGTATCTTTGAGATTGGAGAACATGAATTCAGAGTGTTGAAGAGGAATGTTCAGGAGAGAAATTTGGGGTAAAATTTACTTGCAAGTTACCAGCATATAGATCTTCTGGGAAAAAAGTTTATCTCATTAAAAAGAAAATGGTCTTGGACAGAATTCCAAGGCCTAAACAGCATTTAGAAATTAGCAAAGGAAGACAGAGTTGTAAAATGAAGACGAAAAAAGAGCCAGGGAAAGAGAGTACAGGCGTACCTTGGAGACATTGCAAGTTTGGTTCCAGATCACTGTGATAAAGTGAATATTGCAATAAAATGAGTCACAAATTTTGTGGTTTCCCAGTGCATATAAAAGTTATATTTACACCATGCTGTAGTCTGTTAAGTGTGCGGTACCATTGTGTCTAAAAATACAATGTATATACCTTAATTAAAATACACATTATTGCTTAAAAATATGCCAAGGATTACCTGAACCTTTGGCGAGTTGTCATCTTTTTGCCTGTGGAGGGTCTTGCCTAAGTGTTGCTGAGTGATCAGGGGGTGACTGTTGAAGGCTGGTTTAAGAAATTACTGTGGCAGCAATTCTAAGAATTGCCATAGCAATTTCTTAAAAGAAGACAACAATGAAGTTTGCAACATGAATTGACTCTTCTTTTCATGAAAGATTTATCTGTACATGTAATGCTGCTTGATAGCATTTTACCAACAGTAGAACTTCTTTCAAAATTGGAGTCCGCTGTCTCAAATCCTGTTACTGCTTTGTCAGCTAAGTTGATGTACTATTCTAGATCTTTTACTGTCATTTCAACAGTGTTCACAGCATCTTCACCAGGAGCAAATTGGATCTCAGGAAATCACTTTCTCTGCTCACCCGTAAGAAGCAACTCCTCATCTATTCAAGTTGTATCATGAGATTACAGCAATCCAGTCACATCTTCAGGCTCTGCTTCCAATTCTAGTTCTCTATTTTCCCCACATCTGTGGGACTTCCTCTACTGAAGTCTTAAACCCCTCAAAGTCATTCACGACGGTTGGAATAAACTTCTTCCAAACACCTTGTCAGTGTTAATATTTTGACCTCCCATGAATCCTGAATGTTCTTAATAGCATCTAGAAGAGTGAGACCTTTCCAGAAGGTTCTCAGTTTACTTCAGATCCATCAGAGGAATCACTGTCTGACAGCCTTATGAAATGTATTTCTTAAATACTAAGACTTGATAGTCAAAATTTATCTCTTGATCCATGGGGCTGGAGATGTTGTGTTAGCAGGCATGAAAACAACATTAATTTTCTTCTATGTCTCTGTCAGAGCTCTTGGATAACTAGGTACCTTGTCAAGAAGCAGTATTATTTTGAAAGGAATCTTTTTTTCAGACCAGTGGGTCTCAAAGGTGGGGTTAAAATATTCAGTAAACCGTGCTGTAAACAGATCTGATATCTTCTGGGCTTTATTGTTCCATTTATAGAATACAGGCAGAGTAAATTTGTAATAATTCCTAAGGGCTGTTGGATTTTTGGAATGGCCAATGAACATTGACTTTAACTTACAGTCACCGGTTGCATTAGACCCTAACAAAAGAGTCAGCCTGTCTTTTGAAGCTTTAAAGCCAGATATTGACTTACCTTCTTTGGCTATGAAAGTCCTAGATGGCATATTCTTCCAGAAGGTTGTTTTATCTACACCAAAAATCTGTTGTTTGGTGTAGCCACCATCAGTGATCTTATCTAGATCTTCTGGATCACTTGCTGCAGCTTCTACATCAGCACTTGCTGCCTCATGTAAACTTTTATGTTATGGCAACAGCTTTCTTTAACCTCATGAACCAACTTCTGCTAGGCAAACTTTTCTTTTTCAGCTTCCTCACCACTTAGTCTTCATAGAATTGAAGAGAGCTGGGGCCTTGCTGTGGATTAGGCTTTTGGCTAAAGGGAAAGTTGTGGCTGGTTTGATCTTCTATTTAGACCACTCAAACTTTTTCCATATCAGCTATAAGGCTGCTTTGCTTTGTTATTTATTTGTGTGTTCACTGGAGTAGCACTTGTAACATTCTTCAAGAACTTTTCCTTTACATTCAGAATTTTACTTTTGGTGCATGAAGCTTAGCTTTCTACCTGTGTTGGCCTTTGATGTGCCTTTCTCACTAAATTTAATCATTTCCAGCTTTTTATTTAAAGTGAGAGACATGTGACTTTTCCTTTCACTTGAACACTCTTTACCATCATAGGTCTATGGGCAAGGTTGATGGTGCTCCCATCAACAGATCTCTGATTTTACTATTTCATTTTAGAATTTATACTATTTTAATTCTAAAATAGTAAAATCAAAGATTACTGATTACAGATCACTATAACAGATATAATAATGAAAAAGTATGAAATATTGAGAGAGTCACCAAAATGTGACACAGAGACAAAGTGAGCACATGCTGTTGGAAAAATGGTGCTGATAGAGATGTGCTCCACAGAGGTGTCACCGCTTTTCAATTTGTACAAAATGCAATATCTTTGAAGCACCGTAAAGCTAAGCGCAACAACATACGATCTGCCTGCATTTTGCAGAGGAGGATGGTTAAAAACGCCAAATTGCCTTCTAGGAAGGTAGTGCTAATTTAAATCTCTGTCAACAGTATTGAGAGTACTTGTTTTCCCACTCTCAAACAACACTTTTCCAAAACAGGGTGTTACTGTTGTCAATTTCTTTTTGAATGGAGTGCTGGTGGTGGTTTTCTTTTTAAACAAAGTCTTGTTCATCACCCAGGCTGGAGTACAGTGGTGTGATCATAACTCCCTTCAGCTTCAAATTCATAGGCTCAATGGATCCTTCTGTCTCAGCTTTCTGAGTAGCTGGGACTACAGGCATGTGCCACCACACCTAGCTACTTTAAAAAATTTTTTGTGGAGGCGGGGGTCTTGGTGTGTTGCCCAGGCTGGTCTCAAACTCCTGGCCTCAAATGATCGTTCTACCTTAGCCTCCAGAGTCACTGGGATTACAGGCATGAGCCACTGCACCCAACTCAATGGACGATTTGATAAAACATTCAGTAGTAAGTATCAGTAATATTTTGTCCTTGACAGTAGACAGAAATTTTCTTAAAATATTTTTAAAATTTCAACTTTTTTAGTCCAAATTAAGGATGTTTACTGCACTAACATATATTGTGTAAGAAATTTGACCTGATTTTTCCTATTCTTTGTAATTAATTTTCACAGCAAGCAACTGACAAGCAGAAATGTTTCATTGAAAGAGACTGCCTCCTTCTGTTACTTAATCTGAGTTAAATCAAATGATTTTCTGTGTCTCTGAGGAAAGCTGGTGGGGATAAGAATTTTTTGGCAGGTGAGTTGAGACACCTGAGAGTAATAATGCTAGAATGGCACAGACTAATAATATGGAGAAGAGAAACATTCTGTAGAGTTGACTGCTGTTGACTTCTTCAGCATATAGATGAACTTTACTAAATACTGTAGATGAAGTAAGTAGCTACTGATTCTGGTTCTTCTGGTTTCTCTGCTTGTCCTCCCCAAATAGGAGATGCTTTATTTGGTAGAATTGTAAAACAGTTCAGAGTTCTTTTGTCCCTGGAACCTGAGCAGTTGCATCTTTTATAACTTGCACTGTTAGTGTTAGTTGCTTTGTGTTTCAATAAAGGAAAGAAAACCTAGGGAAAAGGAAGCCATTTCCTTTGAGGTTTTAAGGGGGAAAAAAAGTTGCATTCTGTAGAGCTTTGAACAAGCCAAACAGAACCCTCAGTGCTAACTGCCTTGAGAACAGGCAGGAAGATTAGTCACAACTTTGAGAAGCTTGAATCACGTATCTGGCTGTTTTCCTTTTCCTACCCTTCCTCACTCCTTGTTTGAGTATTGTCTAGACATAAACTCAACAGATCTAATTATCGCAGTTGTCATCTTTAAAACTTTACATTTTGTTATAATTTTAGATTTACGGACAAGTTGCAAAGATAGTAGAGAGAGTTCCTGTATACCCTTCACCCAGTGTCCTCTAATATTAAAATGTTACATAACCATGGTTTCAAAAAATAAGAAATTACATTACTGCAATACTATTAATGGACTATAGACTTTATTTGGATTTCATCAGTTATACTTTTTCTGTTTCAAGATCCTTCAATCCAGGATACTGTGTTGCATTTAGTATCATCTTTAATATGGTTTTCTTCTTTTCCCCTAACAGGCTGGAATTCTGTTCTTTGAGGATGTGTACAATGTATAACAATTTGTCAAATGTATCTTATGAGAAAAATTAGCAAAAGGTTTTACATCTATGATAGATACATTTTCGAGGGACAAAAGAGGGGGAGAATATTCTGAGTATTTTTGAATAACCTAATATAGGGTAACCATTAACCTATATTAGGCTATTTTAAAACTGAGGTATTTTACATATGCCACATTTCATAAAATTAAATAATTCTAAGATGAAAAAGACTAGACCTCATTTATGGCAGTATGGACACCTGTCTCTTGGCTCCCTGTATAATGCTGGTTTTCCTAATTTATAAATTGAGGCTATGAGACAAGTACACAGCCATATTATAAGGTAGAATATGACTAATCCCTTATGTGTCATAAAGTGCTCAGGAATTGGAAGAAGGATGTAATTATTTCCTAGAATGCTTTATGCAGAGGATATTCATACATTCAGAACCTTTACTATGTGCTAGGCACTGTGGTAGGCCTTATGGTGGGACCTTTATGAGGTTATTTGTGCTGGAATAGCGTTTCCATAATCTTCCCATTGGGCAAATGAATCTTTGTTCTGGGGAAAAGATTGTTAAAAGAATGTATGTTCTTGGATGTAGTGTTTTGCTCTGCTTAAGTATTCTAATTTATTTAACACATTAAGGGTTTCTCAGCGAGTTATTTTTTAACTTCTGAGAATATTATTTATAACATTCCTGATATGTATCTGGAATGGTTAAAAGAAGTGATGTAAAAACAAACAATTCAGAAAACCTAAATAAACCCATTTCTTTTTCACTCAGCAGTATTTATGCCACAAAGATATATTACACATAATTTCCACAAGCCTCACAGACCCTCATGACCCTCATGACAAAACTGAAATGAACTTGGATAGGAAATAAAGAGGAATTTTGGGTTGTTTTTGGCATTTTAGTAATGAAATCCTCAATTTCATATATATTTGATTTATATATCAAGCAATCCTCCCATCTGAGCCTCCTGAATAGCTAGGACTACAGGTGTGAACCAACATGCCTGGCTAATTTTTGAATTTTTGTAGAGATAAGATCTCCCTATGTTGCCCAGGCTGGTAAATATATTTTTAAAGTGAGAATAAAGATAGCTAATCTTAACAAAAATATGCTTTGTTATCAAAAATCTTACTTTACTCCCTTAATGTCACAGGAATATTGAAGAATACCAGGATGTGTTATTGAAAAATACACTTAAAATACTTTAAATACACTTGAAGTGATCTTTTTTAAATTTCTGAATATGAAGATTTTCAAATGTACAAGAAAATTGAAAGAATGCTTCATCTAGATTCCACTATTTTGAACTTTTTTGAAAAATCACATTTGTTTCAACTATATAAAGATGCATGATATTTTTCTATACATACTCTGTCTCTCACACACATATCTGACTCAATTGACAGTATGTTGCAAACATTATGACACATCACCCTCTAAATGCTTCAGGCAATATTTTAAATTTGTCTGTTGGTACATTTGGAGGAGAGTTGTTTTTCAAAATATATGTTGGGATAGGTGATTCTGAAGGCCTTTCCAAGTTAACAGTCACTGTACTGGGAGGTCTGTTATTTGTGAATGCCTGAAAACACGTTATTATTTCCTACTTAGGTTCTAGTTTAACTCGTCTCCCTTTTTCAGCATTGAAGAAATTGCTGAGTAACTGATTCTGGCAATAATTTATACTTTTATGGTATTGATAATAGTGTAACTTATATAGTGCTTTTTACCTAGTATAGTATATTTCTGGAGCATTTCACCCTTAAGTTAAAAATCCTTTGTTAAGTTTTTGTCATGAAAATAATATGAGTTGTAGAAATTATTCCAGAGAGTAGTTAAGTATATATACTCCAAAATAAAAGTCTGCTGTTCTCTATCATCCACCCTACCAGTTCACACGCCTCAGAGATAATGGTTGTTACCTCTTGGTAGTGTATATATACAAACATATATTCATATATGTATGTACTCGAAATAGCCAATGGGGTTATATTGTATTGCAGGTTCCACTGAAGTACATGTAACTCTTCTTCATTTTTTGAACCATTTGTAGAGTAACTCGTTGTATAAATTATTAGTTCCCTGGTGGGGGACATTTAGGTCGTTACCTTTTTTTTTTTTTGCTAGTGCAAACAATGCTGGGCAACACATTAGTGAACACTTATGTATATAAGACTTGTGGGATTTGTAGCATTAGTTTATAAAAATTACTGGGTCAAATGGTATGCACATTTAAAATCAAACTAGATGTTGCCAAATAATACCTCAAACAAATCTACCAATTTATATTCTCTCCAGTGTGTGAAAGGATCTGTTTCCTTTTGTTTGTACCAACATTGGTTATTATGAATCTTTCTCAATGTGGTAGTGTAAAATGGCACCTTGTTTTAATCTATGTTTCCTTAATCATGAATTCTTTGAGTATCTTTTCATGTGCTTAGTAGACACACACACGTCTTTTTTAACTGCCGTTTGTGTATTTTGTCCTTTTTTGAAACGTTGTTTTTCTAAGTGATTTGTGAGAGTTATTTGTATATATAAAAATTAGTTATTTTGGTTTATTAAAGATTTCCCCTATTTTTATTATGTAACTTTAAAATATATAGTATTCACATTTACCAATTTTCTCCATGCTATAAAATTCTCCCATATTAAAGGTTTGTAAAAAAAATTCATGTTTTCATCTAATACCTATTAAAAGGCTTGTAAGAAAAAAATTCATGTTTTTGTCTAACACTTATTAAAGTTTTTTTTAAAAATTCATGTTTTCTTCCAATACTTTTAAAATATGGCAATAAATTTGCATGATTAAAAACCAACAAAACTCCAAAAGATGATGAAAGGTTCTCTACCTGCACATGATCCTCCTGTTGTCTACTCGTGTACCACCTCCCACAAGAAACCACTATGAACAGTTTCTTGTGAATCCCACTGTAGCATAAAGATGAAAATTCAAATACATCTGTCTGCCTGTCTCCTACCATACTAGTGTATATACTGGTTCCCCCACCCCCAACTTAATATATCTTAAACATCTGTCCATCGGTAGCTAAGGGCTTCTTGAGTTATTTATTTATTTATTTATTTATTTTGAGAAGGAGTCTCGCTCTGTCCCCCAGGCTGTAGTACAGTGACACCATCTCGGCTCACTGCAAACTCCGCCTCCTGGGTTCACGCTGTTCTATTGCTTCAGCCTCCCGAGTAGCTGGGAATACAGGTGCCCGTCACCACGCCCGGCTAATTTTTTGTATTTTTTAGTAGAGACGGGGTTTCACCGTGTTAGCTAGGATGGTCTCGATCTGACCTTGTGATCCACCCACCTTGGCCTCCCAAAGTTCTGGGATTACAGGTGTGAGCCACCGCGCCCAGCCTTCTTGAGTTATTTTAATAGTGAATAGTATTCCATTGCTTGGATGTATTATTTAACCTGTTGCCTGCTGACAGATTTTTTTTTTAACCACCTTTGCTAACACAAAACATGCTGCAGTAAATAATTTGCACAGTCATTTCACATGTGTCCACGTATAGTATTAAGATAAATTCCTATACATACGATTGCTTTGTCAAAGGGTTAATACTTCTGCAGTTTTGAAAGATACTGCCTAGGCTGGGCACTGTAGCTCACCCCTGTAATCCCAGCACTTTGGGAGGCTGAGGCAGGCAGATTGCTTGAGTCCAGGAGTTCGAGACTAGCCTGGTCACTATGGGGAAACCCTGTCTCTACAAAAAAATTATCTGGTCACATTGGTATATGCCTGTAGTCCCAGCTACTTGGGAGGCTGAGGTGGGAGGATTGACTGAGCCTGGGAGGTCAAGACTATAGTGAGCCGAGATTAGCCTGGGTGACACAAAGTGAGACTGTCTCAAAAGAAAAAAATCAAACAAAACAAAACAAAAAAAAACCCTACCAAATTGCCCTCCAGATATTTTAAAATAAACCTTGTTTTAGAATGCATAGAAAAGTCTCAAAGATAGTGCAGAGAGATCCCATATACACTGCATCTGATTTCTCCTCTTGTTAACATCTTAGATTACTGTGGTGCATTTGTCACAACCAGTGAGCCAATACTGATACATCATTATTAACTTGAAGTTCATACTTTATTCAGATTTCTTTAGTTTTCACTTAATGTCCTTTTTCTGTTAGTTTCCATCCAAAACTTTTGATTTTAATTTATTAATTTTGAACTAGTCACCTTATATAACTAGCTTATTCCATTTTATTTTATTTTATTGTGTTTGACACTGGATCTAATTCTCTCACCCAGGCTGGAGTGCATGGTGTGATCATGGTTCACCACAGCCTCCACTTCTCTGGGCTCAGGTGACCCTCCCACCTCAGCCTCCTGAGTAGCTGGGCTGTAAGCACACACCCCACCACGCCTGGGTAATTTTTGTATTTTTTGTAAAGACAGGGTTTTGCTATGTTGCCCAGGCTGGTCTTGAGCTCCTGGGCTCAAGCAATCCACCCATGTTAGCCTCCCAAACTGCTTGTTGGGATTACAGGCATGAGCCACTGCTCCTGGCCTGAACTAGTTTATTCTTACATTGTTGTGTTGATTTTAAAGACATTTTCAGATATGCAATTATATATGTAAATAACAGTTTTCACTTCTTTTTTTTTTTTTTGAGACGGAGTCTCGCTCTGTCGCCCAGGCTGCAGCACAGTGGCCGGATCTCAGCTCACTGCAACCTCCGCCTCCTGGATTCAGGTGATTCTCCTGCCTCAGACTCCCCAGTAGCTGGGATTACAGGCGTGCACCACAACGTCTATCTAATTTTTGTATTTTTAGTAGAGATGAGGTTTTGCCATGTTGGCCAGACTGGTCTTGGACTCCTGACCTCAAGTGATCTGCCCGCTTCAGCCTCCCAGAGTGCTGGGATTACAAGCATGAGCCACGAAGCCTGGCCTGCTTTTTTATCTTATGTAATTGTTTTGCGTAGTACTTTTACATGTTTATGTCTGTGTTAAATAATGTTGAAGATAAAGACAGCCTTGTCTAGTTCCTTACTTTAATGGGAATTCTAGTGTTTTACTGTCAAGCATACTGTTTTTGTTTGAAAAATAGATTCTTTTTTCCCTCCATTTTACAGAAATATTTCTCTATTCATTTTCTAGTGACTTCTGGTCATTCACTATCAGACTAATATTTACCTCTGTATTCTGAGGGCTCACAAATCTCACCTACCCCATCTTTTTTTTTGTTGTTTAATGTAGCTCATCTTTAGTTGCCCTGAACTGTATCTACTCAGGTCTTTTTATTTGCTTGTCTTAATTTTGTCACTACACTGCTTAAACATTATTAAAAATATCAAATATTTATTGTGGTGTTATATACCCATGCACCATATGCTTTCATACATTCTCATTTAATCCTCATCATAGCCTTGTGAGATGAAGATACTGTAAATCCCCCTTTACAGATGACAGAGGCTCCTAGGGGTTAAATCACTGGCTCATGTTTACATAGATTGCCCCTGCCATTTTTTCCTTTTGACCTCAGGATCACCGCCTTAGCCACCTTCCATCACCCTCCACCATCATACAAGATGCTTCTTTCGGATTAGTCTGCATTTGAAAGCCTACCTGTGATTGATTTGACATGAACTGAACATCTCCTGATCTTTTTCAGTGTGTTCCAGATTCAGAACTCTCAGAACTGTCCTTCCCATCTCCATCTAGTTATATCCTTAATCTTGGCTCTCCTTCTTGATCAACATATTATGTGAATACAGTGGAAGTCCATTTAGTATAGTGTTCTCCCAGGGATTTAGTTATGGTTCTTGTATATACTTAAAGTGAGATAATTTGTCTCACTGATCATTTGGGGCCAGGGTTAGTCTTGTTCTGTGGCACACATTATAAATGAATTTCATTAAACTTTTATGTGCTCTCACTTACTGGTCTAATGTGGGGTTCTTTCCTTGCTGTGCTTGTATCAGATACTCTTGCCATTGCTCCTGCCGTCATACCTCCTCCTTCACTCTTGCTACAGAGATGCAGCATTTACAGTCTGTGTATATCCTGTCCATTCCAGTTCATTATGAACAAAATTTGTACTGTAGTCCTCATGAATATGTAAATAGCAGCAAGAGAAGCAATTGCTGCCACTTAGCTGCATGTTTCAAGGAATGTAAAACCTCTTTTGGGAGATTTTAACCTAACCTTGAAACAACAGTGCTGTGGGCCTGTAGGGGGTAGAAACCAAGGGGGTTTTAAACCTCCCATAATGCACACGACAGCTCCTCACACCAGAGGATCGTCTGGCTTAAAGTATCAACCGTGCCCACAGCGAGGAACATTGCCCCAGAGTTTACTTTCTCAGTGGGTGTGGTGTTATCCTCAAGGGGGCAGAAATTAGCTCTTGAGGGATGCATGTGTGAGAAAAATATCTTACTCTTTTGCACATACAAAGTACAGATGTACATGCAGCACATACAACTATGCAGTGTATCTGGTATTAAAATTTCACAGGGAGCATGGTTAGGAAAAGAATGTCTGAAAAGACTACTTAGGAGGACAATAATGAAGAAAATGGAGGGAGGGAGACAGTATAGTTTAGTGCTTAAACTAAACACTGCATTGGAGGGAGACAGTATAGTTTAGTGCTTAAAAACGCAGGCTGTGGAGTCAGACTGGGTATCGCTTTACTTTCTGCTGCTTACCAGCTGTGGGCATATGACTTCATAACCTCAGTTTTCTCATCTTTAAAATGAAGATCGTAACAGTACTTTCTTCAAAGGATTGTGGCAACATAATCCGATGTATGTAGTACTTCGTAAAACACTAGATTTGTCATTCTCCTCAGAAGCTCAAAGAGAGAAAGGATCATGTTTATTTCTGTATTATCATTCCTTAGTAGAATATCTGAGACTTAATAGGTGTTTAGTAAATTGTTGCATGAATGGATCAAGCTCCTGTTCTTTAAGTGTGTCTTAGTTGCCTTTGTGGTGGTGGTAGGATATGCTCTTCTACATTTTTAAACTTTTTTCTGTTAGGCATCTTTCACATTTACTTCACCTTAAATATAGTATGTTAAACGTGCATAATTGTAGTACTTTTGTTTAAAGGTAGGAATGGATTATACAGCATGCAACACCATCATTCTGTTTCAAGCAAATTGAGCTCAGAGCAAGTGTGATGGAAATGATATATGGGTTCTGGTAATGCTCTTATGAGAACTAATACACTTTTTAAAGTTTATATATCTTATTGATTTTCGTTCTCTTTTTTTTGTGGAGTGGGGGACGGTGTCTCACTCTGTCGCCCAGGCTGGAGTGCAGTGGTGCGATCTTGGCTCACTGCAACCTCTGCTTCCCGGGTTCAAGCGATTCTCCTGCCTCAGCCTCCTGAGTAGTTGAGATTACAGGCGTGCACCACCAAGTCTCGCTAATTTTTGTATTTTTAGTAGAGACGGTTTCACCATGTTGGCCAGGCTGGTGTCGAACTCATGACCTCAAGTGATCCTCCCACCTTGGCCTCCCAAAGTGCTGGCATTACAGGCATGAGCCACTGCACCTGGCCTGATTTTCATTCTTGTGTTAGGAATTCGGCTTGCGGTTTCTTCTACTAAATGTTAGTAAAACAGAAAGGAATATAAGCAAAATAGTTTTTGATCTAATTTTTTTGTATTAATATTTCATTTTAAAATATTTATTTTTACTTAATTCTCATAGTTTGACTCTTCCTTTGGCCTAATACTTTTGTTATTGAATTATTTTGATTCTTAAAAGCCTTGTGTTGTTGCTTATTTCGTGCTTGCTTATTACACTACGTCTATAAGCGTATAGTTATACTTTTATATAGGAACAAAGAGAATCTCATTGTTTTTAATGTATTTGCTCATAAGGTAATCCCATTAAATGTATCCTGAACTGGCATTTTGTGAGGTATGTTAAAACAATAACCTAGCTGTTATTCGGAATTGCAGTGTCATGTTGACAGAATTTGTTAATGAATGCTTTTACTTATTGTGAATCCTGAAAAACTGTTGCAATAGAATGTATCAGAAACAAATGGGAGAAAGAGATAGGTCAAGCTAGCTATTTAAGCTGGACTTGCTATGAGACAGCTTTGGTCCTCATATTTACCATCTAGAAATTCAGTGTTTATCAATTTACTTAGGGATTTACTTAGACTGATAAATAAAAGAGTGGTTTATACAGTAAAATATTGTTACTAATTTACAAAAGGAGATATTAAGATAGTTCCTAGTATAGGGCACCGTTTCCTTTTTCCATAATGATTAGGTTTACTCAGAAAATCACATATAAATCAAAACATTGTTAGTGCCTCTCAAGTTATATTCTTATATAGCCATTCTTTCAGTTTTTATTTTGGGAATTTTGGGGTGAAGAATGGCATGCAGTCTCCAGATGATACCGACTGGATAATACTGGGAGACAAATCTGTACCAGACTATTTAATATGCATACATACCTCTACCTTTCTGCTTTATTTTTATAACTAGCTATAATTCTGAGACATAGCAGTTTTTTAAAAAATTACACTTTTGGCTTGCTGCTACTTGATGGTTTGAGAACAGATACCTTAATCTCATCAGAAAACCATTTCAACACATAGGATAGGATGAGTTAGTTTTGTAAAAGGTTTTTGTGAGTCACTATTTTTATCTATAAAGTTTAGATTGTTGGGTATGTTGTATTCCGGGGCCTATCTCTGTTACCTTCATTTTTGAAAAATTTCAAAGCGTGCTATCTTTAACAAATTCTTCTAGATAGGAATTGTTTGGATACCTTTTTGGGATTACATGAAAATTATTACTTCTTTTGTTCTCTGCAGTAATCTAAAGATGCTTTTGGAAACTAGGGGAAAGCTCTGCTGTACATTCAGTGTTTTTTTTTTTTTTTTTTTTTTTCCGCCTTACCGTCTTGCTCTTGTTTTGAAGCACTCTATCTCTAGTCTACCATATGACTATATGTAGTTGATTATTAGGCTAGGTGCCCCCTGACCCAAAAGTATCCCTCAGCCAAGAAAGAATTCTATGATCTGACTCATTACAAAGTCTTTTGTATTACTTGCCACTTGCCCAGTTACTGTTTTTCATCCGGTTGTTTTTTTATGTGTTTGTAGCAACATGACTTGATTTTTAAACAGTTTTTTAAAATTAAGCATAGCTAATCGTAACTGTTACTAGGATTATAACTTAATAATTTGCAAGTGTTGGATGTCATAATAAATTGTTAAAGATCAAGTTAAAAAGTAGCTTATGGAGATAAGAATATGTACTTATGTGATGAGTGAAAAAAAGAACAGTTGTTCTAGTTAAGTACACATGAACATTTGGATACACAGAATTCCTAGGAACAGCATCATGCATACATTCAGAAAGTGTTAGAACTCAAACTTATACTGAAATGATGATGTAGATGTGCTATGTAAACCTGGGTTAGATAACTCATAATGACTTCTGTGATGAAGAAACTTCTGTTGCTAAAAATATGTGAATAAATTGGACAAAATCATTTCATGAAATAGAGTAGAAAAGATATACGTAACATTTTAATTATGAGGACATTGACTTTCATGGCAATTTATAGATTCAAATTATATAAATGATTTTCTTTCTTTAAATAAAAGTATAGGAAAAATCCTATAATGTACATAAGATTATTTTAGTCCATCAGTATACATCCTCACATTTATTTGTTGGGTTTTTTCTTTGTCCCTTATTTTTCATGTCTGTGCCCTTTCTTCTCATGCGTGTGTGTGTGCCTGTGCATATGTTGTGTGTGTGTATGTGTGTGTATGTTTGTGTGTTTTTAAGGGATAGGGTCTCCCTATGTTGCTTAGGCTGGAGTGCAGTGGCTGTTCCCAGGTATAGTCATAGGACACTGCAACCTTGAACTTTTGGGCTCCAGCAATCCTCCCACCTCAGCCTTCCAAAGAGCTGGGGCTACAGGCGAATGTCACTGTACCTGGCTTCATATGGATCAAGCTGCTCATCTCTAGCTCCTGGCATAGTGACTTCTGCCCCGAGTAATAGACTCAATACCTGTTGCCGATGACTTGCATGTATTATATTACTTTAGTCTCTTTTCAGCCGGGTGATGTGGCATAAATTTTGACTGTTACTTCCCTAAGCAGAGCATTCTATTGTAGCTAAAAATATAAATATTAATACAAATGTAGGTTATGGAGTGACATAAACAGATTTTTAAAAGATACAGACAGATTTTTTAAAAAGATAGTATCTATTATTTTTAATTATTCTATTTATATTAAAATATTTATGTAGCAGACATTTGCAGAAATATGGGTAGGCTCAAGTTCCAGTAGCTCACTTGTAAACCAGTTGCCTTTAGGGAAAATGCACTGTGAATTTGTTACACAGGTTCCCAGCTGGCCCTCTGAAATTAGTTTGACCTTGTGTAGCTAGCTCAATAGAATATTATGTTTCGGTTTGTTTTTTTTCCTATGGGAAAGTATGCCTGAATCTCAACATTGAGAGTACTTTTCTCCTTTTCCTCTGCAGCTCCATCCTCTGAAAGGAGACTTCTAACTGGAATGCTTTACCTCAATCCCCAAAGGATACTGTGGCAAGAGGGCTAAATCCCTGGAGCCATGGCCGTTGATATCAGGGCCTTTTCTGAGTCCTTTAGGGGCAGCTTGTATATGGAAAACTGTAAGCCTTATTAAAAACATTCATATTCTTTCTGACCCCTCTTAATTAACATTTTCTAAATTTATAGGCAATATTTGAATACTAAGCCCTTCTTTCTCCCTGCTCCCCAACATTCTCTCCATCCACCAAAAATGAAAGGTGGGACAGCTATGGAACTGAATTGCAAACACTGCAGGAATTAACTTGCCCATTTTCTCTGGGAAAAAGCCAAAGGGGGATTTTCTATCATTGTGAATAAGTGGAGGTGTTCCCAACTCCCTACCCCTTCAGATGTACCAGTAGAAAAGCTAAAACTTGAGGCTAATTGGCCATCTTAGAGCTTTACAAAAAAATGGTTAATTCTTTTTCCCTTAGTACTTTGCCCACAATGTAAACAGCCATAGGATGGACTGATTTTTAGGCAGACAGTAGAAGCTAGCACTCCTATTGTTATAAATGTTTAGTTTTCATCTCCTGGAAGAGTGTTAAGAAAAGTTAGTCCAGACATATTGATGGATGGAACTTACAATTTAGGATAGGATTAGTGTGCGTGTGTGTGTGCGTGTGTGTGTGTGCGCGCTTTCCCCATGTCTAGGGCATAAGGCATACTGCTTTCAAATTCTGCTAATTTTTGTCTTTATCTGCCAGATTTTTTGGATATTATTTAATTTTTAGTTCCTTTTCTACAAGATATTATTAGCAGAACAGACAGAACTTTAAAGCCAAAAAAATAAAGTTTAAGTTCAGTTTTTCTCAATAAATATGCTAGTGATTGTTTCTGCCATAGCTCACTAGGAGCACCGTTTTCTTACCTTGGTAGTTGGGAACATTCAGAGATCTCAAACCACACAAAGAGAAACATGGATTTAAGAATAATCTAGGGCCAGGCACAGTGGCTCACACCTGTAATCTCAGCACTTTGGGAGGCCAAGGCGGGCAGATCACCTGAGGTCGGGAGTTCCAGACCAGCCTGACCAACATGGAGAAACCCTGTCTCTACTAAAAATACAAAATTAGCTGGGTGTGGTGGCGCACGCCTGTAATCCCCGCTACTCGGGAGGCTGAGGAAGGAGAATCGCTTGAAGCTGGGAGGCGGAGGTTGTGGTGAGCCGAGATCGCACCATTGCACTCCAGCCTGGGCAACAAGAGCGAAATTCTGTCTCAAAAACAAAAGCAAAGAAACAAAAACAAAAAGAATAATCGAATAATCTAAATAAATTTAGTGTTTTAAATTTGGAAACAAAACTTACTCAACTTTTTCTAATGGCTGGATGTGAAACTATAGTATATTATAAGGCAGCAAAATACAGCTTCCGGGGAGGGACAATTGTATTTATTTGTTATACATTTATAGCTAAACGTTTTGAGGAAAAACATCTAATATAAGGAGATGTGAAGAAATGTCAACTTTTGGGTATCTTTGTGTTTTGAAAGGGTGATCTAGATGGTTTTATTTTTACTTTCTATGATTTTTCTTACAATTAATCTACCTTTTTAGAGAGACCGTAAGACACAGGCTTCATGTTTGAATCAATTTTTAAATTTTTCTTTTATTGTGCTGACAGACTTTGTTCCTAGTCCCTAGTCAGTTATCTTTTATGTCAAATAGTGACATGTCTATTGAAGTTTTTATTATTTTTCTAGGGATTTTTATGGAACCAATTGCATTTTTTACAATAATCCTAAACCATTGTTTTCGAATGTAAACTGACATTTTCTGACTGAGGGGGAAGACACCAAAAAACATAAAGGTATAATCCAAAATTGTAAAGCTACTTAAAAAAATAATTATAATTATTTTGCTTGGAGAGCAAGCTAGTGGAGCTGTTTTCAGAATTTTGTTACTTTTGTTACTAAATGCCACGTTGAATGTGCCTTGATTTCATACATTATGAAAGAGCAATTACTGGCCTATGTTTACTAGCAGCTAGTTTGCTTTACTGTTGGAAGAAACTGGTGGTGTTGGCAGTGATTGATTTGTAGTTGGCATGTATGAAGGAGAAGAGCTTGATGACCTTTTGTTCGGGTTGTTGGTTAGAGAAGAAAAGAATTTTTCATTTAGAGTAGAGATCAGCAAACTATGGCCCATGGAGGTTTTTGTATGCCCCATTAGCTAAGAATTATTTTTACATTTTTAATGCTTGAAAAAAAATTCAAAAGAAGTAGTATTTTGTGATGTGTGAGAATTATATGAAATTTGGATTTGTGTCTATAAATAAGGTTTTATTGGAACATAGCATGTTCATTTGTTTATGTATCTATGGCTTCTTTTACGCTATAACAGTAGAGTTGAGTAGTTACAACAGATCATCTGCGAACCGAAGTATATGTTGTTTGGCCCTAAGAGAAAAGTTTGCTGACTCCTGACTGTGTAGCCAAACTGCTCTCTAATATCTGGTTTTGTGCCTTAGCTTCCCTGTCTTGAAAATGGGAAGAATAATAGAGCCATGAGGTGATTGCGAGGGCTAAGTGAGTTAGTATACTTAAAGCACTTAAAAATGTACGTTGCACATCATAATCCGTAAGTATTAGAAGTTAGCTGACATTAAGTGTTAGATTTAATTGATAATCACTTTGTAACATAGACTGGAAAAGATGCATTGAAATTCATTCTGATGGAGAACAACATGTATATTAAGGAAGCAGTCTTTGGCTACAGTCTGCTTCCAGATCTTGAGCCGGTGGTGAAGGAGATAATGAAAGTTACTAATCTAAAACAAAGCCTTTACATTGCCGCACAAGGAAAGGAGTATGTATAAAAGATTGCATTTTTACCATGCAAAGTGGTAGCCATAGGGGAACATTACTCACTTGCATTTTTAAATGAAATAATAAGGTTACCTAATGACTGTGAAAATTCTGGTATGACCATTTCTGTGATGCCAAGTGGCGTTTTCAAGAGTCCTATCAGAAATGTATTTGGCATCTTGAATAGCTTGAACCTATCACTCCTGGATGAAATTGCACAATTTTTAGTGTTAAGGATAAGCTGTCAGAATTTAAGAAGACTAAACTGTGGGATAAATGGCTCGGTTTCCTAGCTTGTTTCTCAACATTTCGTTTTCTTTCCTTACTGGAGAGAAAACAAAGTGAAATATTTATCCATCTAGCTTAAAAAAATTGTGGTAAAAAACACATAATATAAAATTTATTATCTTAACCATTAAAACAAATATTTTTTTCAGAGACAGGGTCTCACTCTGTTGCCTAGACTGGACTTGAACTCCTGGGCTCAATTGATCCTCCCCGCTCAGCCTCCTGTGAATAGCTGGGATTACAGTCATAACCACTGGGTACAGACATTTTAACCATTTTTAAGTGTACTCTCCAGTAGTGTCAGTGTTAAGAGTATTCACATTGAAATTACTCAAGTCTCTAGGAAGTTCCAAACTTTCCCAGATCTTCTTGCTTGCCTTGGACTTGAAAAAATAAAACATTAAAGTAGTCAAATTTATAGAAACACCAAGTAGATGGTAGTTGCCAGGGGATGGGGAAAGGAAGTTGTTGTTTAATAGAGGGTTTCAGTTTTGTAAAATGAAAACATTCTGCAGATAGGTTGCATGACAATGTGAATCACAATTACAGGAAGGGTTTATGGTCTATTTTGATCTGCTGGTAATATTGTCAGCTGCTCTAGAATCAGGTGAGAGTCCAGTGAAGTAATCCAAGTAGAGTAGAGAATAAGTTTAAGTCACCAGACAGACCAGTGTGTGTCTATGCACTTTTACCCTCTTTGGGAAAGGTTAAACTGTTACAGCACAGCTGTCCTTTGTCACCCAGAAACCTCAAGAATAATTACTGACAGGGCTTATGCATTTAAATCAGACAGTGGAAAATAAATGGTAACTTTTGTAATTTGAATAGAAAATGCAAGTATTGTTCATCAGGTACTGGTTTCCAGTATGTAATGGTCACCTAAATTTTTATTTTGTTCTAAGTCTTTTCACTGTTCAGCGCTCTTAAAAAAGAAATTCTGAGCTGGGCACAGTGTCTCACGCCTGTAATCCCAGCACTTTGTAAGGCTGAGGTGGGAGAATCACTTGAGGCCAAGAGCTTAAGACCAGTCTGGGCAACATAGTGAGACACTGTCCCTATTTTTAAAAGGGAGTTCTACACTTAATATGTACATCTTGCACATTTCGGTGTGTTTTTGACACCCAGTTGGCCACTGCTGTTAGCAATATAATAGTAGGGGAAGAGAGTTTATTTAGATCTGTTTTAAGCATCCATAATCTTGACTCTTTTTGTAGAGGCAGATCCTGTAGGCCATTCAGTGTTAAGTACTCTGTTTTATCTTTTCCCATGTGGCAGAGCCATTAATATTTTCAATGCATTTGTCTAACACTGAGTAATAATGTCGGGGTTGTTGCCTTTCTATCCACTTAATTAATATGAATCATTTTTATCTTAATGTGGACTACAGTGAATTACAATGGAACTCTTATTTTTCAACATTTTACATTTGAAAATGGAATTGGCAATGTGGTATATAGCAAAATGGGCACTGAAATAGGCGTAAGAAACCTCGTATAATATTGATATCAAGATGGGTGATCTTGGCTAAATCATTCAAATTCCTGTCTGGAAATGAGAGTATTGAACTAAATAATTTCCAGGAATTCTGTTTTTTTATGACAAATATTTCAGATGGAAGCCAGTGTCACACAGTTTTTGTAAATTCTCTGAAATGTGTATGTGTTTATATGTATCAAAGCAGTTTGTGTTGTGTGTTTGAGAGTGGCCATTTTGCTCAGAAAAGATTATTCAGAGTACTTTTTCATAATGAATATTATATTTTTAAAGCTATAAATTAAACAACTGGAATTTTATTTTTTATTATACTGTAAGTTCTAGGGTATGTGTACACAATGTGCAGGTTTGTTACATATGTATACATGTGCCATGTTGGTGTGCTGTACCCATTAACTCGCCATTTAGGTATATCTCCTACTGCTCTCCCTCCCCCCTTCCCCTACCTGATGACAGGCCCCAGTGTGTGATGTTCCCTGCCCTGTTGTCCAAGTGTTCTCATTGTTCAGTTCCCACCTATGAGTGAGAACATGCGGTGTTTGGTTTTCTGTCCTTGCGACAGTTTTCTCAGAATGATGGTTTCCAGCTTCATCCATGTCCCAACAAAGGACATGAACTCATCTTTTTTATGGCTGCATGTTATTCCATGGTGTATATGTGCCACATTTTCTTTATCCAGTCTATCATTGATGGACATTTGGGTTGATTCCAAGTCTTTGCTATTATGAATACTGCTGCAATAAACATACGTGTGTGCATGTGTCTTTATAGCACCATGACTTATAATCCTTTGGGTATATACCCAGTAATGGGATGGCTGGATCAAATGGTATTTCTAGTTCTAGATCCTTGAGGAATCACCACACTGTCTTCCACAATGGTCGAACTAGGTTATAGTCCCACCAACAGTGTAAAAGTGTTCCTGTTTCTCCACATGCTCTCCAGCACCTGTTGTTTCCTGACTTTTTAACGCCAGCACCTGTTGTTTCCTGACTTTTTAATGATCGCCATTCTAACTGGTGTGAGATGACATTTCATTGTGGTATTGATTTGCATTTCTCTGATGGTCAGTGACGAGCATTTTTTCATGTGTCTGTTGGCTGCATAAATATCTTCTTTTGAGAAGTGTCTGTTCATATCCTTTGCCCACTTTTTGATGGGGTTGATTTTTTTCTTGTAAATTTGTTTAAGTTCTTTGTAGATTCTGGATATTAGCCCTGTATCAGATGGGTAGATTGTAAAAATTTTCTCCCATTCTGTAGGTTGCGTGTTCATTCTGATGGTAGTTTCTTTTGCCATGCAGAAGCTCTTTAGTTTAATTAGGTCCCATTTGTCAATTTTGGCTTTTGTTGCCATTGCTTTTGGTGTTTTAGTCATGAAGTCCTTGCCCATGCCTATGTCCTGAATGGTATTGCCTAGGTTTCTTTTGGGGTTTTTATGGTTTTAGGTCTAACATTTAAATCTTTAATCCATCTTGAATTAATTTTTGTATAAGGTGTAACGAAGGGATCCAGTTTCAGCTTTCTACATATGGCTAGCTGGTTTTCCCAGCACCATTTATTAGATAGGGAATCCTTTCCCCATTTCTTGTTTTTGTCAGGTTTGTCAAAGATCAGATGGTTGTAGATGTGTGGTATTATTTCTGAGGGCTCTGTTCTGTTCCATTGGTCTATATCTCTGTTTTGGTACCAGTACCATGCTGTAGTGGTTACTGTAGCCTTGTAATATAGTTTGAAGTCAGGTACTATGATGCCTCCAGCTTTGTTCTTTTGGCTTAGGATTGTCTTGGTAATGCGGGTTCTTTTTTGGTTCCCTATGAACGTTGTAGTTTTTTCCAATTTGGTGAAGAAAGTCATTGGTAGCTTGATGGGGATGGCATTGAATCTATAAATTACTTCGGGCAGTATGGCCATTTTCACGATATTGATTCTTCCTATCCATGGACATGGAATGTTCTTCCATTTGTTTGTGTCCTCTTTTATTTTGTTGAGCAGAGGTTTGTAGTTCTACCTGAAGAGGTCCTTCACATCCCTTGTAAGTTGGATTCTTAGGTATTTTATTCTCTTTGAAGCAATTGCGAATGGGAGTTCACTCATGATTTGGCTCTCTGTCTGTTATTGGTGTATAGGAATGCTTGTGATTTTTGCACATTGATTTTCTATCCTGAGACTTTGCTGAAGTTGCTTATCAGCTTAAGGAGATTTGGGGCTGAGACGATGGGGTTTTCTAAATGTGCAATCATGTCATCTGTGAATAGGGACAATCTGACTTCCTCTCTTCCTAGTTGAATATCCTTTATTTCTTTCTCCTGCCTGATTGCCCTGGCCGGAACTTCTAACACTGTGTTGAATAGGAGTGGTAAGAGAGGGCATCCCTGTCTTGTGCCAGTTTTCAAAGGGAATGCTTCCAGTTTTTGCCCATTCAGTATGACGTTGGCTGTGGATTTGTCATAAATAGCTCTTATTATTTTGAGATATGTTCCATCAATACCGAATTTATTGAGAGATTTTAGCATGAAGGGCTGTTGAATTCTTCCAAAGGCCTTTTCTGCATTTATTGAGATAATCATGTGGTTTTTGTCTTTGGTTCTGTTTATATGATGGATTACATTTATTGGTTTGTGTATGTTGAACCAGCCTTGCATCCCAGAGGTGAAGCCAACTTGATGGTGGTGGATAAGCTTTTTGATGTGCTGCTGGATTTGGTTTACCAGTATTTTATGGAGGATTTTTGCATCGATGTTCATCAGGGATATTGTTCTAAAATTCTCTTTTTTTGTTGTGTCTCTGCCGGGCTTTGGTATCAGGTTGATGCTGGCCTCATGAAATGAGATAGGGAGGATTCCCTCTTTTTTTATTGTTTGGAATAGTTTCAGAAGGAATGGTGCCAGCTCCTCTTTGTACCTCGGGTAGAATTTGGCTGTGAATCCGTCTGGTCCTGGACTTCTTTTGGTTGGTAGGTTATTAATTATTGCCTCAATTTCAGAGCCTGTTATTGGTCTATTCAGGGATTCAGCTTCTTCCTGGTTTAGTCTTGGGAGGGTGTATGTGTCCAGGAATTCATCCATTTCTTCTAGATTTTCTAGTTTATTTGCATATAGGTGTTTATAGTATTCTCTGATGGTAGTTTGTATTTCTGTGGGGTCGGTGGTGATATCCCCTTTATCATTTTTTATTTCATCTATTTGATTCTTCTCTCTTTTCTTCTTAGTCTTGCTAGCGGTCTATCAATTTTGTTGATCTTTTCAAAAAACCAGCTCCTGGATTCATTGATTTTTTGAAAGGTTTTTTGTGTTTCTGTCTCCTTCACTTCTGCTCTGATCTTAGTTATTTCTTGCCTTCTGCTAGCTTTCGAATGTGTTTGCTCTTGCTTCTCTAGTTCTTTTAATTGTGATGTTAGGGTGTCGATTTTAGATCTTTCCTGCTTTCTCTTGTGGGCATTTAGTGCTATAAATTTCCCTCTACACACTGCTTTAAATGTGTCCCAGAGATTCTGGTATGTTGTTATCATTGTTCTCACTGGTTTCAAAGAACATGTTTATGTTTACCTTCATTTTGTTATATACCCAGTAGTCATTCAGGAGCAGGTTGTTCAGTTTCCATGTAGTTGTGCGGTTTTGAGTGAGTTTGTTAATCCTGAGTTCTAGTTTGATGGCACTGTGGTCTGAGAGACAATTTGTTATAATTTCTGTTCTTTTACATTTGCTGCGGAGTGCTTTACTTCCAACTATGTTGTCAATTTTGGGATAAGTGCGATGTGGTGCTGAGAAGAATGTATATTCTGTTGATTTGGGGTGGAGAGTTCTGTCGATGTCTATCAGGTCCGATTAATGCAGAGCTGAGTTCAATTCCTGGATATCCTTGTTGACTTTCTCTCTCATTCATCTGTCTAATGTTGACAGTGGGGTGTTGAAGTCTCCCATTATTATTGTGTGGGAGTCTAAGTCTCTTTGTAGGTCTCTAAGGACTTGCTTTATGAATCTGGGTGCTCCTGTGTTGGGTCCATA
Organism: Rhinopithecus roxellana; assembly: GCF_007565055.1. Classification (NCBI taxonomy): domain Eukaryota; kingdom Metazoa; phylum Chordata; class Mammalia; order Primates; family Cercopithecidae; genus Rhinopithecus; species Rhinopithecus roxellana. The sequence goes on along the minus strand of NC_044553.1, from coordinate 81,933,276 downwards.
TATATTTAGGATAGCTAGCTCTTCTTGTTGAATTGATCCCTTTACCATTATGTAATGTCCTTCTTTGTCTGTTTTGATCTTTGTTGATTTAAAGTCTGTTTTTATCAGAGACTAGGATTGCAACCCGTCCTTTTTTTTTGTTTTCCATTTGTTTAGTAGATCTTCCTCCATCCCTTTATTTTGAGCCTATGTGTGTCTCTGCATGTGAGATGGGTCTCCTGAATACAGCACACTGATGGTTCTTGACTCTTTATCCAATTTGCCAGTCTATGTCTTTTAATTGGAGCATTTAGCCAATTTACCTTTAAGGTTAATATTGTTATGTGTGAATTTGATCCTGTCATTGTGATGCTAGCTGGTTATTTTGCCTGTTAGTTGATGCAGTTTCTTCCTAGAATTGACAGTCTTTACAGTTTGGCGTGTTTTTGCAGTGGCTGGTACCAGTTGTTCCTTTCCATGTTTAGTGCTTCCTTCAGGAGCTCTTGTAGGGCAGGCCTGGTGGTGACAAAATCTCTCAGCATTTGCTTGTCTGTGTTTTATTTCTCCTTCACTTATGGAGCTTGGTTTGGCTGGATATGCAATTCTGGGTTTAAAATTCTTTTCTTTAAGAATGTTGAATATTGGTCTCCACTCTCTTCTGGCTTGTAGAGTTTCTGCAGAGAAATCCATTGTTAATCTGATGGGGCTTCCCTTTGTGGGTAACCCGACCTTTCTCTCTGGCTTCCCTTAACATTTTTTCCTTCATTTCAACTTTGGTGAATCTGACAATTATGTGTCTCGGAGTTGCTCTTCTCAAGAAGTATCTTTGTGGCATTCTCTGTATTTCCTGAATTTGAATGTTGGCCGGCCTTGCTAGGTTGGGGAAGTTCTCCTGGATAATATCCTGAAGAGTGTTTTCCAACTTGGTTCGATTGTCCCCATCACTTTCAGGTACACCAATCAGACGTAGATTTGGTCTTTTCACATAGTCCCATATTTCTTGGAGGCTTTGTTTGTTTCTGTTTACTCTTTTTTCTCTAAACTTCTCTTCTTGGTTCTTTTCATTCATTTGATCTTCAGTCACTGATACCCTTTCTTCCACTTGATGGAATCGGCTACTGAAGCTTGTGCATGTGTCACATAGTTCTTGTGCCATGGTTTTCAGCTCCCTCAGGTCATTTAAGGTCTTCTCTACACTTTAGTTAGCCATTTGTCTAATCTTTTTTCAAGGTTTTTAGCTTCTTTGTGATGGGTTCAAACATTCTCCTTTTGCTGGAAGAAGTTTGTTATTACCAGTCATCTGAAGCCTTCTTCTCTCAGCTCGTCAAAGTCATTCTCCATCCAGCTTTATTCTGTTGCTGACGAGGAGCTAGGTTCCTCTGGAGGAGAAGAGGAACTCTGATTTTTAGGATTTTGAGCTTTTCTGTTCTGCTTTCTCCCTATCTTTGTGGCTTTATCTACCTTTGGTCTTGGATGATGGTGACGTACAGATGGGATTTTGATGTGGATATCCTTTCTGTTTGTTGGTTTTCTTTTTAACAGTCAGGACCCTCAGCTGCAGGTCTGTTGGAGTTTGCTGGAGGTCCACTCCAGACCCTGTTTGCCTGAGTGTCACCAGCGGAGGCTGCAGAACAGCAAATATTGCAGAATGGTAATTGTTGCTGCCTGATTGTTCCTCTGGAAGCTTCGTCTCAGAGGGGCATCTGGCTGTATGAGGTGTCAGTCGGCCCATACCGGGAGGTGTCTGCCAGTTAGGCTACTCACGGGTTAGGGACCCACTTGAGGAAGCAGTCTTTCGGTTCTCATATCTCAAACTCCATGTTAGAAGAACCACTACTCTCTTCAAAGCTGTCAGACAGAGACGTTTAAGTCTGCAGAAATTTCTGCTGCCTTTTGTTCCGCTATGCCCTGCCCCCAGAGGTGGAGTCTACAGATGCAGGCAGGCCTTCTTGAGCTATGGTGGGCTCCACCAAGCTCCACCAAGTTCGAGCTTCCTGGCTGCTTTGTTTACCTACTCAAGCCTCAGCGATGGCAGACGCCCCTCCCCCAGCCTCACTACCGCCTTGCAGTTCAATCTCAGAGTGCTGTGCTAACAGTGAGCGAGGCTCTGTGGGTGTCCAAAGCTCTGAACCAGGTGTGGGATATAATCTCCTGGTGTGCCATTTGCTAAGACCGTTGGAAAAGCTCAGTACTAGGGTGAGAGTGTCCCAATTTTTCAGGTACCATCTGTCACAGCTTCCCTTGGCTAGGAAAGGGAATTCTGTGACCCCTTGCGCTTCCCAGGTGAGGCAATGCCCTGCCCTGCTTGGGCTCACACTCTGTGAGCTGCACCCGCTGTCCGACAAGCCCCAGTGAGATGAACTCGGTAACTCTGTTGGAAATGCAGAAATCACCCATCTTCTGCATCACTCACGCTGGGAGCTGTAGGCTGGAGCTGTTCCTATTCAGCCATCTTAAAACTAAGAATTTTAAACTCAACTCTTTACAGATCTAACATATTTTAAAAATAACTTAAAAAGTCTTTTTCAAATAACTCAAGACCTCATCAAATTGAATTTGTAAATTTATTATTCATTTTTAAGGATTTAAATTATCTGACAAATGTTTGCGAGTTGAGAGGCTATAGAAAAAACAAACTCTGTCTCCTAGTATACTATCACAGCACAGAACACTTCTGACAGCAGATGTGTGGGGGTGTCCCCGCACACCAAGCAGTCAACCAATTTCTGCAGCAGCTGCTTCAGCAGACGCCAGGTGGGTATCCTCCAACTCAATTCAATTTTGACACTGTCTACCTGGAGATATTATTAATACAAAGGATACAAATGAAAAGTAGCATGAGGCAAGGCATGTGGGAAAGGGCCCTGGAGCTTCCATGCTGTCTCTGGGCATGCCACCCTCCAGAATCCTCTGTGTGTTAGGTATCATGAAGCTCCTGAATCCAAGCCTTTTGGGTTTTTATAGAAGCTTCATTATGTAGTCATGATTGATTATATCATTTGGTGATTGATATGGTTTGGTTTTGTGTCCCCACCCAAATCTCACATTGAATTGTGGTAATCCCCACATATCAACTGCAGGACCAGGTGGAGATAATTGAATCATGGGGGTGGTTTTCCCCATGCTGTTCTTAAGATAGTGAGTTAGTTCTCACCAGATCTGATGGTTTTATAAGTGGCTTCCCCCTTCACTGGGTACTCATTTCACTCTCCTGCTGCCTGTGAAGAGGTGCCTTTTGCCATGATTGTTGTTTCCTGAGGCCTCCCCATTCATACACAATTGTGAGTTAGTTAAACCTCTTTTCCTTATAAATTATCCAGTCTCAGGTGTTTCTTCATAGCAGCATGAGAATGGATTAATACACTAAATTGATACTGGCTAATGGGGCACTGCTGTAAAGATACTCAAAAATGTGGAAGTGACTTTGGAACTGGGTAACAGGCAAAGGTTGGAACAGTTTGGAGTGCTCAGAAGAAGACAGGAAGATGTGGGAAAGTTTGGAACTTCCTAGATGCTTGTTGAATGGCTTTGACCAAAATACTGATGGTGATATGGACAATGAAGTCTAGGCTGAGGTGGTCTTAGATGGACATGCGGAACTTATTAGGGACTGGAATAAAGGTGACTCTTGCTATGGTTTATTAGCAAGGAGACTGGCGGCATTTTTCTCCTGTCCTAGAGATCTGTGGAAATTTGAACTTGAGAGAAATGATGTAGGGTATCTGGTGGAAAAAGTTTCTAAGCAGCAAAGCAGTCAAGAGGTGACAGAGCATAAAAGTTTGGAAAATTTACAGCCTGATGATGCAATAGAAAACACAACCCCATTTTCTGGGGAGGAATTCAAGAGGGCTGCATAAATTTGCATAAGCAACGAGGAGCCAAATGTTAATCACCAAGACAATGGGGAAAATGTCTCCAGTGCATGTCAGAAATCTTCACGGCAGCCCCTCCCATCATGAGCTCAGAGGCCTAGGAGGAAAAAATGATTTCTTGGGTGAGGCCCAGGGACTTGCTGCTTTGCGCAGCCTCTGGACTTGGTACCCTGGATCCCAGCTATGGTTAAAAGGGGCCAGTGTACAGCTCAGGCTGTTGCTTCAGAGGGTGTAAGCATCAAGCTTTGGTGCCTTACATGTGGTGTTGGGCCTGTGGGTGCACAGAAGCTAAGAATTGAGGTTTGGGAATCATTGCCTAGGTTTCAGAGGATGTACGGAAATGCCCAGATGTCCAGGCAGAAGTCTGCTGCAGTGGTGGAGCCCTCATGGAAAACCTCTGCTAAGGCACTGTGGAAAGGAAATGTGGGGTTGGACCTCCACCCCCATACTGAGTCCCCTTTGGGCACTGCTTACCAGAGCTGTGAGAAGAGGGTCACTGTCCTCCATTCCCCAGAATGGTAGATCCAACAGCTTGCATCATGTGCCTGGAAAAGCCACAGACAGTCAATGCCAGCCCATGAGCCAGCCAGGAGGGGAGCTGTACCCTGCAGAGCCACAGGGATAGAGCTGTCCAAGGCCGTGGGAGCCCATGTCTTACATCAGTGACCTGGATGTGAGACATGGAGTCAAAGGAGATCATTTCAGAGCTTTGAGATTTGACTTCCCTGCTGGATTTTGGACTTGTGTGGGGCCTGTAGTCCCTTTCTTTTGGCCAATTTTTCCCATTTGGAATGAGTGTATTTACCCAGTGCCTGTACCTCATTGTATCTAGGAAGTAACTAACTTGCTTTTGATTTTACAGACTCATAGGTGGAAGGGACTTGCCTTGTCTCAGATGAGACTTTGGACTTGGACTTTTGAGTTAATGCTGGAATGAGTTAAGACTCTGGGGGACTGCTGGAAGCACGTGATTGTGTTTTCAAATGTGAGGATGTGAGATTTGGGAGGGGCCGAGGTGAAATGATGGGCTTGGCTCTGTGTCCCCACCCATATCTCACCTTGAATTGTGATAATCCCCATGTGTCTAGGGTAGGACCTGGTGGAGATAATTGAATCATGGGGGCATTTCTCCCATTCAGTTCTCCTGATAATCAGTGAGTTCTCGTGAGATCTGATGGTTTTATAAGGGGCTTCCCCCTTCACTTAGTATTCATTTCTCTCTCCTGCTGCCCTGTGAAGAGGTGCCTTCTGCCATGATTGTAAGTTTCCTGAGGCCTTCCCAGCCATGTGGAACTGTGAGTCAGTGAAACCTCTTCTCTTTATAAATTACCCAGTCTTGGGTGTTTCTTCATAGCAGCATGAGAGTGGACTAATACAATGATCAACTCATCCTACAGCCCCTCTTCCCTCCCTGGAGGTTGAGAGTTGGGACTTCAGTCCAACCCTCTAATCAGGAGGTTGGTTACCCTGGAAACCAGCTCCGGCTCCTGAGGCTATCCAGGAGCCCCCAGGCACCAGTCAAGCTAATAGTGAACAAAAAGACACTTACCAGTGTGGAGATTCCAAGGATTTTAAGAGTTTATGCCAGAAAATGGGGATGAAGACTAAATACATATTTCACAATATCATACAAGTACTCAACTCTTCCAAATCTGATATTTATGGATTTTGTAAACTTCTAAATGTATTTCCCAACTTAAAATTATAAGCCCAAATAAGTTATTCAGTAACATTTTAAATTGGAATCACAAGTTTAATTTTTTAGATACATTAATATGCAGGACTTCTTAATCCAAGTATTTAAAAATGCCAAATATTTAATATATACCTATTATGCCCACACTCAACACAAAAGTATTACTTTGTGGACTTTATGTTTTTCCCTCCTAATTTCAACCCACACTCTTTCCCTCTCAAAAACTTTTTTTTTTTAAAGACACTTTGATCATATCTGTATTCTAAACCTGCCTGGCTCATCAAGACCGTTTTATTTTTGTCTCAAGTGATTTGAGGTTACTCTTCTTCTTCTCCTTCTCCTTCTTTTGTTTTTTCTGAAATGGAGTCACAGGCTGGAGTGCAGTGGCATGATCTTGGCTCACTAGAACCTCCACCTCCCACGTTTAAGTGATTCTCTTGCCTCAGCCTCCTGAGTAGCTGGGATTACAGGTGCTTGCCACCATGCCTGGCTAGAGGTTACTCTTTTTTTAAAAATATTTTTTAATATTTTTTTATTTTTTTTTATTATACTTTAAGTTCTAGGGTACACTGTGCGTAACGTGCAGGTTTGTTACATATGTATACTTGTGCCATGTTGGTGTGCTGCACCCATCAACTCGTCAGCACCCATCAATTCATCATTTATATCAGGTATAACTCCCAATGCAATCCCTCCCCCCTCCCCCCTCCCCATGATAGGCCCCGGTGTGTGATGTTCCCCTTCCCGAGTCCAAGTGATCTCATTGTTCAGTTCCCACATATGAGTGAGAATATGTGGTGTTTGGTTTTCTGTTCTTGTGATAGTTTGCTAAGAATGATGGTTTCTAGCTGCATCCATGTCCCTACAAAGGACACAAACTCATCTTTTTTTATGGCTGCATAGTATTCCATGGTGTATATGTGCCACATTTTCTTAATCCAGTCTGTCACAGATGGACATTTGGGTTGATTCCAAGTCTTTGCTATTGTGAATAGTGCCGCAGTAAACATACGTGTGCATGTGTCTTTATAGCAGCATGATTTATAATCCTTTGGGTGTATACCCAGTAGTGGGATGGCTGGGTCATATGGTACATCTAGTTCTAGATCCTTGAGGAATCGCCATACTGTTTTCCATAATGGTTGAACTAGTTTACAATCCCACCAACAGTGTACAAGTGTTCCTATTTCTCCACATCCTCTCCAGCACCTGTTGTTTCCTGACTTTTTAATGATTGCCATTCTAACTGGTGTGAGATGGTATCTCATTGTGGTTTTGATTTGCATTTCTCTGATGGTGAGTGATGATGAGCATTTTTTCATGTGTCTGTTGGCTGTATGAATGTCTTCTTTTGAGAAATGTTTGTTCATATCCTTTGCCCACTTTTTGATGGGGTTGTTTGTTTTTTTCTTGTATATTTGTTTGAGTTCTTTGTAGATTCTGGATATTAGCCCTTTGTCCGATGAGTAGATTGCAAAAATTTTCTCCCATTCTGTAGGTCGCCTGTTCACTCTGATGGTAGTTTCTTTTGCTGTGCAGAAGCTCTTTAGTTTAATTGGATCCCATTTGTCAATTTTGGCTTTTGCTGCCGTTGCTTTTGGTGTTTTAGACATGAAGTCCTTGCCCATGCCTATGTCCTGAATGGTACTACCTAGGTTTTCTTCTAGGGTTTTTATGGTATTAGGTCTAACATTTAAGTCTCTAATCCATCTTGAAGTAATCTTCGTATAAGGAGTAAGGAAAGGATCCAGTTTCAGCTTTCTACTTATGGCTAGCCAATTTTCCCAGCACCATTTATTAAATAGGGAATCCTTTCCCCATTTCTTGTTTCTCTCAGGTTTGTCAAAGATCAGATGGCTGTAGATGTGTGGTATTATTTCTGAGGACTCTGTTCTGTTCCATTGGTCTATATCTCTGTTTTGGTACCAGTACCATGCTGTTTTGGTTACCGTAGCCTTGTGGTATAGTTTGAAGTCAGGTAGCGTGATGCCTCCAGCTTTGTTCTTTTGACTTAGGGTTGTCTTGGCAATGCGGGCTCTTTTTTGGTTCCATATGAACTTTAAAGCAGTTTTTTCCAATTCTGTGAAGAAACACATTGGTAGCTTGATGGGGATGGCATTGAATCTATAAATAACCTTGGGCAGTATGGCCATTTTCACGATATTGATTCTTCCTATCCATGAGCATGGTATGTTCTTCCATTTGTTAGTGTCCTCTTTTATTTCACTGAGCAGTGGTTTGTAGTTCTCCTTGAAGAGGTCCTTTACATCCCTTGTAAGTTGGATTCCTAGGTATTTTATTCTCTCTGAAGCAATTGTGAATGGAAGTTCATTCATGATTTGGCTCTCTGTTTGTCTGTTACTGGTGTATAAGAATGCTTGTGATTTTTGCACATTAATTTTGTATCCTGAGACTTTGCTGAAGTTGCTCATCAGCTTAAGGAGATTTTGGGCTGAGACAATGGGGTTTTCTAAATATACAATCATGTCATCTGCAAACAGGGACAATTTGACTTCTTCTTTTCCTATCTGGATACCCTTGATTTCTTTCTCTTCCCTGATTGCCCTAGCCAGAACTTCCAACACTATGTTGAATAGGAGTGGTGAGAGAGGGCATCCCTGTCTTGTGCCAGTTTTCAAAGGGATTTTTTCTAGTTTTTGCCCATTCAGTATGATATTAGCTGTGGGTTTGTCATAAATAGCTCTTATTATTTTGAGGTACGTTCCATCAATACCGAATTTATTGAGCGTTTTTAGCATGAAGGGCTGTTGAATTTTGTCAAAAGCCTTTTCTGCATCTATTGAGATAATCATGTGGTTCTTGTCTTTGGTTCTGTTTATATGCTGGATTACGTTTATTGATTTGCGAATGTTGAACCAGCCTTGCATCCCAGGGATGAAGCCCACTTGATCATGGTGGATAAGCTTTTTGATGTGCTGCTGAATCTGGTTTGCCAATATTTTATTGAGGATTTTTGCATCGATGTTCATCAGGGATATTGGTCTAAAATTCTCTTTTTTTGTTGTGTCTCTGCCAGGCTTTGGTATCAGGATGATGTTGGCCTCATAAAATGAGTTAGGGAGGATTCCCTCTTTTTCTATTGATTGGAATAGTTTCAGAAGGAATGGTACCAGCTCCTCCTTGTACCTCTGGTAGAATTCAGCTGTGAATACATCTGGTCCTGGACTTTTTTTGGTTGGTAGGCTATTAATTATTGCCTCAATTTCAGAGCCTGCTATTGGTCTATTTAGGGATTCAACTTCTTCCTGGTTTAGTCTTAGAAGAGTGTAAGTGTCCAGGAAATTATCCATTTCTTCTAGATTTTCTAGTTGATTTGCGTTGGGGTGTTTATAGTATTCTCTGATGGTAGTTTGTATTTCTGTGGAGTCAGTGGTGATATCCCCTTTATCATTTTTTATTGCGTCTATTTGATTCCTCTCTCTTTTCTTCTTTATTAGTCTTGCTAGCGGTCTGTCAATTTTGTTGATCTTTTCAAAAAACCAACTCCTGGATTCATTGATTTTTTGGAGGGTTTTGTGTGTCTCTTATCTCCTTCAGTTTTGCTCTGATCTTAGTTATTTCTTGCCTTCTGCTAGCTTTTGAATGTGTTTGCTCTTGCCTCTCTAGTTCTTTTAATTGTGATGTTAGAGTGTCAATTTTAGATCTTTCCAGCTTTCTCTTGTGGGCATTTAGTGCTATAAATTTCCCTCTACACACTGCTTTAAATGTGTTCCAGAGATTCTGGTATGTTGTATCTTTGTTCTCATTGGTTTCAAAGAACATCTTTATTTCTGCCTTCATTTCGTTATGTACCCAGTAGTCATTCAGGAGCAGGTTATTCAGTTTCCATGTAGTTGAGCGGTTTTGATTGAGTTTCTTAATCCTGAGTTCTAGTTTGATTGCACTGTGGTCTGAGAGACAGTTTGTTATAATTTCTGTTCTTTTACATTTGCTGAGGAGTGCTTTACTTCCAATTATGTGGTCAATTTTGGAATAAGTGCGATGTGGTGCTGAGAAGAATGTATATTCTGTTGATTTGGGGTGGAGAGTTCTATAGATGTCTATTAGGTCCGCTTGGTGCACACATGTGTTCAATTCCTGGATGTCCTTGCTAACTTTCTGTCTCGTTGATCTGTCTAATGTTGACAGTGGAGTGTTGAAGTCTCCCATTATTATTGTATGGGAGTCTAAGTCTCTTTGTAAGTCTCTAAGGACTTGCTTTATGAATCTGGGTGCTCCTGTATTGAGTGCATATATATTTAGGATAGTTAGCTCTTCCTGTGGAATTGATCCTTTTACCATTATGTAATGTCCTTCTTTGTCTGTTTTGATCTTTGTTCGTTTAAAGTCTGTTTTATCAGAGACTAGTATTGCAACCCCTGCTTTTTTTTGTTCTCCACTTGCTTGGTAGATCTTCCTCCATCCTTTTATTTTGAGCCTATGTGTGTCTCTGCATGTGAGATGGGTCTCCTGAATACAGCAGACTGATGGGTCTTGACTCTTTATCCAGTTTGCCAGTCTGTGTCTTTTAATTGGAGCATTTAGTCCATTAACATTTAAGGTTAATATTGTTATGTGTGAACTTGATCCTGACATTATGATATTAACTGGTTATTTTGCTCGTTAATTGATGCAGTTTCTTCCTAGCATCCATGGTCTTTACATTTTGGCATGTTTTTGCCATGGTATGTTTAGGGCTTCCTTCAGGGTCTCTTGTAAGGCAGGCCTGGTGGTGACAAAATCTCTATATCTTTACAGATAAGCATTTGCTTATCTGTAAAGGATTTTATTTTTCCTTCACTGATGAAACTTAGTTTGGCTGGATATGAAATTCTGGGTTTAAAATTCTTTTCTTTAAGAATGTTGAATATTGGCCCCCACTCTCTTCTGGCTTGTAGAGTTTCTGCCAAGAGATCTGCTGTTAGTCTGATGGGCTTCCCTGTGTGGGTAACCCGACCTTTCTCTCTGGCTGACCTTAAGATTTTTTCCTTCATTTCAACTTTGGTGAATCTGGCAAATTATGTGTTTTGGAGTTGCTCTTCTCGAGGAGTATCTTTGTGGCGTTCTCTGTATTTCCTGAATTTGAATGTTGGCCTGCTCTACTAGGTGGGGGAAGTTCTCCTGGATGATATCCTGAAGAGTGTTTTCCAACTTGGTTCCATTTTCCCCCTCACTTTCAGGCACCCCAATCAGACGTAGATTTGGTCTTTTTACATAATCCCATACTTCTTGCAGGCTTTGTTCATTTCTTTTTCTTCTTTTTTCTTTTGGTTTCTCTTCTCGCTTCATTTCATTCATTTGATCCTCAATCGCTGATACTCTTTCTTCCAGTTGATCGAGTCGGTTATGAAGCTTGTGCATTTGTCACGTATTTCTCGTGTCATGGTTTTCATCTCTGTCATTTCATTTATGACCTTCTCTGCATTAATTAGTCTAGCTGTCCAGTTCTTCCACTCTTTTTTCAAGATTTTTAGTTTCTTTGCGCTGGGTACGTAATTCCTCCTTTAGCTCTGAGAAGTTTGATGGACTGAAGCCTTCTTCTCTCGTCTCGTCAAAGTCATTCTCTGACCAGCTTTGATCCGTTGCTGGCAATGGGCTGCGCTCCTTTGCAGGGGGAGATGTGCTCTTATTTTTTGAATTTCCACCTTTTCTGCCCTGCTTTTTACCCATCTTTGTGGTTTTATCTGCCTCTGGTCTTTGATGATGGTGACGTACTGATGGGGTTTTGGTATAGGTGTCCTTCCTGTTTGATAGTTTTCCTTCTGTCAGTCAGGACCCTCAGTTGTAGGTCTGTTGGAGATTGCTTGAGGTCCCCTCCAGACCCTGTTTGCCTGGGTATCAGCAGCAGAGGTTGCAGAAGATAGAATATTGCTGAACAGCGAGTGTACCTGTCTGATTCTTACTTTGGAAGCTTCCTGTCAGGGGTGTACTCCACCCTGTGAGGTGTGGGGTGTCAGACTGCCCCTAGTGGGGGATGTCTCCCAGTTAGACTACTCAGGGGTCAGGGACCCACTTGAGCAGGCAGTCTGTCCGTTCTCAGATCTCAACCTCTGTGTTGGGAGATCCACTGCTCTCTTCAAAGCTGTCAGACAGAGTCGTTCGCGTCTGTAGAGATTCCTGCTGCTTTTGTTGTTGTTGTTAACTGTGCCCTGTCCCCAGAGGTGGAGTCTACAGAGACAGGCAGGTTTCCTTGAGCTGCTGTGAGCTCCACCCAGTTTGAGCTTCCCAGCGGCTTTGTTTACCTACTTAAGCCTCAGCAATGGTGGGCGCCCCTTGCCCAGCCTCGCTGCTGCCTTGCGGTTAGATCACAGACTGCTGTGTTAGCAATGAGGGAGGCTCTGTGGGCTTGGGACCCTCCCGGCCAGGTGTGGGATATATTCTCCTGGTGTGCCCGTTTGCTTAAAGCGCAGTATTGGGGTGGGAGTTACCTGATTTTCCAGGTGTTGTGTGTCTCAGTTCCCCTGGCTAGGAAAAGGGATTCCCTTCCCCCTTGCGCTTCCCAGGTGCGGCGATGCCTCGCCCTGCTTCAGCTCTCGCTGGTCGGGCTGCAGCAACTGACCATCACCGATTGTCCGGCACTCCCTAGTGAGATGACCCCAGTACCTCAGTTGAAAATGCAGAAATCACTGGTCTTCTGTGTCGCTTGCGCTGGGAGTTGGAGACTGGAGCTGTTCCTATTCGGCCATCTTGCTCCGCCCCCAGTTGTCCTATGTTATCAGGTTACTCTTTTAAAGTCAATTTGGGGTCATGTTCTCAGATAACTAAGATTGAATCTTGTGAGAACATGTGGGGTCTAGAGCTATAGAAGTCTGGTGATTTTTCTCATGAAATTGGGGTAAGTTAAGCCTAGTTGTATTACCTCTGCCAACAGTGACTCTAGGCCTTGCCTTCCCAGTGAGCTGGTCTCCAGGCCTGCCACCCATGGACTCATGTTCCCCATCACTGAATCCTCCTGTGTGATGGGCCTTCAGCCCCCCACCCAGGATGTTTGGCTGACTTATTTCAGTTAATCTGTTACTTGATTCTGTTCTGTGGTCTTTTATTCTTTTTGTTTGGCAGGCTACAATTTTTAAGTATTTTAGATGTTTAACTATTTTAAAATAAAACCCATCTGGATTTTGCATGTCTTCCGTATCTTACCCAGTTTTACAGTCACAGTTCTAAGGCCATTCTCATGACAGTTTTAACTTCCAATTTTTGGGAATACAAAGAATGTATCCTAAAAAATGGTTGCACAGAGTCCATAAACAGGCATTATATATGAATCACAACCTTGATTTATTCACATATGCTGTAATGTGATACCTTTGTTCTCCAAGTATATGATAAGGCTTTTGGCATGGACTGTATACTCATGCTGTCCAGTGGAAATGTAATGCAGGCAAGCCATATATGTAATTTAACATTTTCTAGTAGCCACATTAAGTAAAAAGAAACACATGAAATTAATTTTAATAATGTTTTATTTGACCAGTATAATCTCAGTATTATTTCAACATGTAATCAACATAAAAATTGAGATATTTTACATTCTTTTTTTTATATTGAATCTTTGAAATTCAGTGTTTATTCTCACCTTTCATCTCAGTTCAAACTAGCCATATCTCAAGTACTCAGTAGTCACACGTAGCTAGTGTCTTTTCACTGCATTGGGCAGTGAAATTGTATCAGTACTTTTGCACCTTAGTGCTAGTAACATAGTTGTTGCTTTGTGTGTAAATGTATTTATTATTTCAGATACAGATTTCTCTAATTGAATACAATAGAAAATATTTTAAAATGTATTTCCTTATTTCCCTTCTCTTAAAGGCCCTTCCTTCTTCCATGATTATAGTAGCAGTTTATTGTCCTGTGATAGCTGCTGTTTTCATTGTTCTGAAGATGGTCAACTATCGACTACACAGAGCACTTGATGCTGGAGAAGTTGTAGATAGGACTGCAAATGAGTTCACGGATCAGCGAACCAAAGCTGAACAAGGCAACTGTTCAACCAGGAGAAAAGACAGCAATGGACCGAGGTAAGGAAACCTTTATCATTCAGACTGTAATGATTTAGATCGTGTTATCTGTATAATGATGTGATTATTATGTTGTACTTGTTTTCTTTATATGGTTTTAAGGCAGTGTTAGATCTTACCACTGTAGATACAATGACGGGTACATATTTTAATATTAGAAGAGAGCTAAGCTAACTGGCGTGTTCAGGGGATTAAAGCAATTTTCTTGGCCTTATTACTAGACAGGTTAGAACACTACACTACCGTATGATAGTTACTTACGCTAAAGATCAAAACCAACAGCCTAAAGAAATTATTGAGCATGGCTTATAAATCTCAGCCTTTATTTTTATTTATATATATAAATAAAATGTATGTGTATGTGTGTGTATATATATATAAGCAAATTGTGATATTTTACTTGACATTTGTAAGTTGTATACTTAATGTATTGTACATTTCTTTCAACTGTATATTCTTACCTTAGAAACTTCGCTGTTAGTCAAAAGTTTGTGACCTTGCAGAAAATCATAGGTACCCCCTGGTATAACTCTTGGAAAAGTTTTTTTTGTGAATACTTGTCATACCTCAAAACAATTCTAGCAGGTAGATGCAGTTATTATCCCTGATTTACAGATGTGGAAACCAAGTTGAGAAAGATCAAATAATCTAAGCAGTTGTTTCCACTGAGCATAACATGAAATATTTCAGACATCAAGACATAAATAATATAACAAAAAGTGGGCACTCCTCTGTTAAGACAGGTGATATTTCTATATATTTTCCAGGGCACTGAAAGCCTTTGTTTACTCCTTTTCAATTACATTTTTTCCTTATTCTTAACATGAGTACCCTGTTTGTTAAACATATTTTACCCTCGTAATTTTTGTTTATCGCCTTAATCACTATCTGAAATTTTCTTAACATTTATTTGCATTTATGAACTTCTTGAAGGTAAGGACCTTATTTTTCTTACAAACTATTATATTCCCAGTTCCAGAATCAGTGTCTGGCAATGATAGGTACTCAGCAAATATTTGAAGTAGTGAAAACAATTATTCTCTGATATTATGTTTAATGATGCACAGTATCTCATTATGTGGATGTATTTTATCCTGTTTTTAATTATATCAATTATTTTGAAATTTAAATATTAGATAACTGTGATGTTTAAAGTTTAAATGATTAAATGTTTTACCATAGTTGTTCAGAGGTCGAATTACTAGAAATGCTATGCACATTTTTAACTTTTCCAATATGTATTGCCAAATTCCCAGGATTTTACCATTTAATGACTATGACCAGAAATTCAGCTGCCTCTTTTTTTTGCACTTTCGACAACTCTGAGTATTTAGTAATTTGAAAAACTGTGATATCTCATTGTTTAATATTTAAATAATTAAAATTATTAATATTTCCATTTTTGAATTACTAGTGAAATGGAGGTATTTTTCTTACTGCCATGTATATTTGTTATTCTGTGAATTGTATATTTTTCTATTAGTGGATTTTTTTTTGCTATTGACTTTGGGACTTTTTTTTAACAAAGGATGTTAGCTCTTCTGTGTCAAATATTCTTCCTCAGTTTATAGCATTTTATTTGTCAGTCTCTTTATATCCTGTAATTTATTTTTCTGTGGTCCATTTTGTATGTTTGTTATTTCTGCTTTTGATAACATGTTTTCTAAGATTTTGCTTCCCTCAAATTATATAAATATATAATAAATTAAGATCTTTGTATCTACTTTCAGTATTTTTATCATTTTACTTTTACTGTTAAATTGTTGTCAGTTTGAAAACATTTTAACTTAATTTGTTTAGGTTTGTTTGTCACAACACCATTCATTAAGTAACAGATTTTTTTGCCTGTAAATTTAAATGCTTTCATTTTCATGTAGTATACTGTATGTACTTATGTTAGTTTCTGAACTTAGTTTTCTGCTTCTTCTTTCTGCCTTTTTTCATTTATACCATACTGTTTTTATCATAGTGACTTTATAATATGTTTAATACTTAGCATTGTGAGTGACTCCAGTATTTTTTTTTTTTTGATATTATTATTATTTTTTTGTAGGGTGTGTGTGTGTTTCAACATGGAGTCTTGCTCTGTCACCCAGACTGGATTGTAGTGGTGCTATCTCGGCTCATTGCAACCTCCACCTCCCAGGTTCAAACAGTTCTCCTGCCTCAGCCTCCCAAGTAGCTGGGATTACAGGCATGCACCACCACACCCAGCTAATTTTTGTATTTTTAGTAGAGACAGGGTTTCGTCATGTTGGCCAGGCTGGTGCTGGACTCCTGACTTCAGGTAATCTGCCTGCCTCGGTGTCCCGAAGTGCTAGGATGACAGGCATGAAGCACCATGCCTGACATTTTTTGATATTATTTTGGCTATTCTCATGCATATACTTACTTTTGTGAGATATCTTCGTGTGTGCTCATCTTCCAGAAAATTCCATTAGAATTTTGATGACAATTCTATTAAATTTGTAGAAACTCCACTTTTAATATAGGGATATAGATGAGAGATTTCCATTTATTTTCTTATGTTTTTATTTGTCTCTTTATTCGCTTATCTTTTATGTCTTATTTCACATTTTTAAAATGGTTTGTGTACATTTCCTAGGCCTATTCTATTTCTGTTAAGAAATGCATACTCTTACATTGTGGATAAGCAAACAGAATGCAGACTTTGCACTCAGTCAGCCAAAGCTGCTTAATTGTATGACATTGGAGAAGCTACTTAAGCTTTTTATGAGTTGGCTTTCTTGTCAGAATAATGAGGAAAATAATGGAACTATCTCATAGGATTATTACAGTGAATAAATGAAATAATATATATAAAGCTCTTAGAATAATTCCTGACACATGGTAACACTTGATAATTGTTCTAATTATTTCTGGATATTATATATATTTTTCATTGCTTCTGAATTGTTTTTTCCGTTTTCTTTTACTTTTAAAATTTATTGTGAAATATATATTCCAAATGCTATGTTAGCAATAATCAAGTGACTACTTCATTACCTACCACACAGCTTAGGAAATAAAACATTATAAAAATACCATA
Organism: Rhinopithecus roxellana; assembly: GCF_007565055.1. Classification (NCBI taxonomy): domain Eukaryota; kingdom Metazoa; phylum Chordata; class Mammalia; order Primates; family Cercopithecidae; genus Rhinopithecus; species Rhinopithecus roxellana. The sequence continues at coordinate 81,916,662 of NC_044553.1, read as the reverse complement.
TAAGCTTCATGACATTCCTCTCCCATTTCATTCCACTTTTCCCTTCAGGAGTAACCATAATCTTGAATTTTTTGTGAATAGCTCCCTTGCTTTTCTTTATTGTTACACATTCTCCATAGATATCCCTGAATATATTTATTTATTTTTGTCTGCTTTAGGACATCCTAAGAGAATCATACTATATGCACTTCTATATGAGAAATTTTTTTTTTGCACAGTGTATTTTATTGACTCACCCATGGTGATGTTTGTAGCTAGAGTTTATTCATATTGACTGACATGCAGTCTGCCACTGTAAGAATAGACCACAGTCTATTTATTCATTATTCTATTTATAGCCATTGAGATTATTTCTAGTGTTTTTTGTCTTGCAGTACATGTGTATATCTAGTTTATGTAAGCTGGTTTATAGGGCATTTTCATGTTCAGTTTTATCAGGCAATTCCAAGCTGTGTGCCAAAATGATTTTACCAATTTATACTCTCACCAGTAGTGTATGAAAGTCCTTATTGTTCCACATCCTTATCAACATTTGATATTGGTAAACTTTAAAAATTTGCTGTTCACTTAGCTATTGAATTGGGGTTTAAAAAAAGAAAATTGGCTGGGCAATGTGGCTCCTGCCTGTAATCCCAGCACTTTCGGAGAGAGAGATGGGAGGACAGCTTGGAACCAGGAGTTCCAGATCAGTTTGGGCAACATAGCGAGACCTTGTCTTTACAAAAAATAAAAAAAAAAATTTAGCTGGGTATGATGGTGCGTACCTGTAGTGCCAGATACTTGGGAGGCTGAGGGAGGAGGATCAGTTGAGCCCGGGAGTTCAAGAATTCAGTGACCTTTGATCACACCACTGCACTCCAGCCTGGGTGGCAGAGCAAGACCCTGTCTTGAAAAAATTTGCCATTCATGAAGTGTAAAAGGTGTCTCATTGTGACTTTCAGTTAACCTTTCTGATTACTAATGAGGTTAAGCATCTTATTTTTTTATATGTGGTCCATTTAGGTTTTTCTTTTTTCCAGTGCTCATTTATGTTTTCTTTCATTTTTCTTTGGAGTTGTCTTTTTCTTAATGATTAATAGGATTTCTTTTTATATATTCGTGCTATTCCTTTATTAGTTGTGTATATATTACAGTCATCTCCCACTTCTGACTTGTCATTTTGCTTTCCTTAAAGTTTCTTATGATTATCATATATTCTTAAATTTAGAACAATGAAATTTACCACTTTTTAGTAATCAGGTTTTTTGTTTTTTGTCTGTGTGTTTTTTTTTCATGAGACAGAGTTTCGCTTTTGTCGCCCAAGCTGAAGGGCAGTGGTGCAATCTCAGCTCACTGCAACCTGTGCCTCCAAGATTGAAGCAAGTCTCTTGCCTTGCCTCCTGAGTAGCTGGGATTACAGGCATGCGCCACTACGCCTGGCTAATTTTGTATTTTTAGTAGAGATGGAGTCTTACCGTGTTGGCCAGGCTGGTCTCAAACTCTTGACCTCAGGTGATCCACCCACCTCAGCCTCCCAAAGTGCTGGGATTACAGGCATGATCCACGCGCCCGCCTAGCATTTTTGTGTCTTAATTATTTTCTACACAGAGATCAGAAAGGTATTCTGTATTGTCTTTTTGAAGTTTCATGTTTCTTTTGTTTTCACATTTCAATTCCACCCCAAGTTATTTAGGTCTATAGTATCAGGTAGGTTCTTAAGGCTTATTTTTTTCTTTATGAATCTCAGATTTACCCAGTATTTGTTAAATGAACTATCTTTTCCTGAGTAATTTGTAGCACTCTCTATGGCATAAGCTAAATTTTCATTTCTGGTGGCCTGTTTCTGGGCTCTCTGTTCTGTTCTGTTGATCTGCTTGCCTGTGCCGTTACCACACCATCCTTATCAGTTTTAAAAAATGACTCTTGATAGCCAGTGGGGCAAACCTCCCACCATATTCTTTTTTAGGAGAGACTTTGCTATTCTAGGCTCTTGGGTTTTTAATGTAAACTTTAGAGTCTGCTAGAGAAAGTCTGCAGGAACTTGGTATTTTTATTGGAGTTACACTAAATTTGTAGATCCCTCTGCTGAGAATTTGTATCTTTACAATATTGAATCTCTCCATTTATTTAGTCTTTTTAAGTATCTTTCATTAGTGGTTTTTCATTTTCTCCATTAAAAGGAAATTTATTATTTTATAGTGTTTATGCTACTATAAAATTTTTTATAATTTTGTTTTTCCCCCTAAAATGTTGCAGCTAATTTTGTGTCTAGCAATCTTATTAAACCCCCTTATTAATGATGTTCCCTTGTCTATGTGATCACAATTATTTCTACCTTTCTAGTCCTTATACTTCTTGTTTAATTTTTTTCACTGGCTGTGGTTTCTAGCACATGGTTAAGTTGAAATATTATTGGTGTACATCCTTGTCTTTTTTCTAATCTTTAATGTTTTTAAGTTTCACTATTAAGTAAGATCTTTGTTGTAGGTTTTTGTTTTTGACATCTCCTTTCCTCGCCCTCCCACTTGTGAATCTCATGTTCTGTTCTGAGGAAAAGAAATGAATAGGAAAATAAATACTTGTATATCTAGAGCCTATCCCTGTGTGTGGTACGTTGTGGCTCTCAATTTGTTGTATGAATGAATAAGTATAGCAGAACTACTTGAGCTTTATGGTTTTCATTGGTCTCTCTTTTATGTGGTACAGCAGGTAAAAAATGGTTAAATCTTTATTTTAGAGAAAGAATCAGTCAGTAATTTTTTTTTTTTTACATTTCTAATGCTTCAGGAAGTAGCATCGAATTTTACGATTTGAATACAAACATTTGAAGAAAGATCATGGTTTCTCTATGTTTCTCATGGCAGTAATGCTTATGATATTGTAAACTACAGATCAATTTAAACTGTATGAAGCTGGATTTTAGGTTGTTCTCTGAGAGAGATTATGCTGTTTAGGAACTTTGTTCCTGTGAATATAGGAACTTTGTTTTTTATCTATTCTTATTTTTATGAGCATCATTTTAGTCCAGATTTACAAACTTGGTACTATAATGGTGTTGCCAAGTTTCTAATCAAAGCCTGAGCATGACCAATTAATACGATCGTAAAAATCAACAAATTAGTTTGTGAAGAAGTCTCTGTAATTCAGATTAGACCCCTTCTGCTTTTCTGCCTTTCCCTGTACCTGGTTTGTTTTTTTTCTTAACAGATGGGGAAGTTAAGGCATAAAGGTAGATATTACCTGAATTTGGTATATTGCTTACTGCAGTAGACCACTTTGCTTCTGTGAGAATAATAAACTACTGTGCTTTCCAGGTATGTGCTGAAATCTCCATTGCTGCAAACCTGCAAGTCTTGCCAGTAAAGAAAACTCTTACTCAGCTGTTTTATATATTTAGCTATATTTAGAACATCTACAGCTTGGCTAAGAGTTTTATTTCTGAATTTATAGAGAAGAAAGAAGTGCAGAAATTTTACTAGAGGATTTTTTTTTTAAATAAAAACAGCTGTTCATTTTTTCTCTTCATCTTTTTTATTCCTTTGATATCTCCTTTCTTCCCATGCATTGTTGTTTGTTGACTGTTAGTTCTAAATCATTATTTCTCAACTGGGGGTAATTTTGTCCCCTAGGGCACATTTAGCAATGTCTGGAGCTTTTTTTGGTTGTCACACTGAGGGGCTGCTACTGGCTTCTAGTGGGTAAAGGCCAGAGATGCTGCTAGCCATCCTACAATGCAGTCAATAATTATGTGCCCCCAAAATGTCAATAGCACTGAGTTTAAAAATCCCTGCTCTAAATAATGGTGTTTACTTTCGGATTTGAACTGGAAAGACACTAGTGCCTATTTGGTGTAAGGCAGTATGGTTTCTTAGAAAGAATGAGGGCCAAGCGCAGTGGCTCATACCTGTAATCCTAGCACTTTGGGAGGCCAAGGTGGGAGGATCCCTTGAGGCCAGGATTTTGAGACCAGCCTGGATAATACAGTAAGATTCTGTCTCTACAAAAAAAAAAAAAAAAAAAAAAAAAAAAAAAAAAAATCAGCCGAGTATGGTGGCATGGGCATGTAGCCCCAGCTACACAGGAGACTGAGGTGGGAGGATCACTTGAACCCAGGAGTTTGAGGCTGCAGTGAACTATGATTGCACCAGTGCACCCTGGCCTGGGTGATAGGGCAAGATCCTGTCTCTTAAAAAAACAAAACAAAACAAAAAAGCAAGAATGTGGGCTTTAGAGTTTCACAGACCTGTTTTTTGAGTCTTATCTAAGGCCATACTGGTTATGAGTACCTGTATTCAAGTGTGTGGGAAATAAAGAAAGAGCAGATATGATAACTTATTTGCAGAATGCCGAGGATGTGTTATTTCTGTCCTCCTCTCCCACCTGAACTCCATGTACCAGTGACTCAGTTTATGTTTCATTCCTCCTCTGAGACCTTAGGCAAGTTTTTATGCCTTTGGTTTTCAGTTTTTTCAACTGTAAGAGGAGAATAATAGCACTTATATCATAAATATTAGGGAAGGTTTCATCAGAAAATGCAAATAGAGCACAAACTCCTATGACTGGATATAATAAGTACTTAGTAAATATTTGTTTTTATTATATTATTATTACTATTTTGAGACAGGGTCTTGCTCTGTTGCCCAGGCTGGAGTGCAGTGGTGCAGTCATAACTAACTGCAGCCTTTACCTCCCAGGCTAAATCTATGTGCTCACCTCAGCCTCTTGAGTTGCTGGGAGTACAGGCACATGCCACCACGCCTGGGTAATGTTTTTGTAGAGATGGGGTTTTGTCATGTTGCCCAGTCTTGGTCTCAAACTCCTGGGCTCAAGTGATCTGCCCATCTTGGCCTCCCAAAGTGCTAGGATTACAAGCATGAACCACATACCTAGCATGTTTTTATTTATTATTAATAATAACTGTATGTTCAGATTGTAGTAATTTGGACTTGCTATCAGAAGTGATGTATAAAACTAGGCAGGATTATCCATCAGTTGATGACTGGATAAACAAATGTGGTTTATCCATAGAGTAGAATATTATTTGACTATAAAAAGGAGTGAAATACTGATGCATGCTACAATATGGATGAACCTTGAAAATATTATGCTAAATGAAAGAAGCCAGACACAAACCATCACATATAATTCTTTATATAGAATGTCCGGAACAGGGAAATCTGTAGAGACAGAATCTAGATTAATGGTTGTCTAGGGCTAAGGAGGATGGAAAGTGACGGGTAGTAATGGTTAAAGGGGCTTGTTTTTGAGATGATTAAAAATGCTCTAAAATTGGCTTTGGCGGTGGTTTAATAATTTAATGAATATGCTAAAAACCACTGAATTATACAGCTTAAAAGGGTGAATTGTATGATATGTGAATCGTATTTCAATGAAGTTGATATATGTGTGTGTGTGTGTGTGTGTGTGTGTGTGTGTGTGTGTGTGTGTGTGTGTATAGACTAGGCAAGATGAGGGCTCTCTCTCCTTTCTGTGTTATTTCATTTCTTAATCTGTACCTTGCTCTCCATTTTCTGATTTCTTTGGATCTCACTTAGAGGATGCATTCTAGTGGAGAAACCCTAATATTGCTGAATAATCATTACTAATTCAGTGTGGTGATAGTGCCTCTATATACACACTTAAAGTTTTTCCAATTTAGAAAAATTTCTCCTCTGGCCTGCATAGTTTGTATGAATTAACACCAGACAGCTTTTAAACGTGAGCATGTTCTACATTTCTCACACATGAGTATTTGTATACTTAATTGGCCATATGTTTACCTGAATTCCAATATATTTTATTTTTATAATTGGATAGTAAGTTAGAAAGCTAGGTTTCTTTGTCGAACCTTAGTTAGCTGACTGTAGGCAATGGCTTAGAGTTAGGAACCTGTTAAGCAAACAGGGACATTATAATTATGAGATCATAGATAATAAAAACACTAGAATTCAAACTGCTATACTGTTAAATATTTAAATGGAAAATTATACATTGCTTATATCTTTTGATTGCAGCTGTCAAAATATTCTACCCAAAAAAGCTTAAGGGAATTTGCTACTCACATTACTGAGAAGTCTGCATGTGAGGGATGTCTTCAGATGCAGTGTTTCAAACTGTCACTTCATGTCCCTGCTTCTCTTCTTCTAGCCAGGTTCTGTTCTTTTCTGTTAGTTGGCTTCTTAGAACAGACTCTCACTTAATGTTTGTAAGATGGCTGCAGCACCTCCAGGCCTTAAGTCTCAACATTAAGAGTAGCAGATACAGAGAAATATCCTCTCACCAATAAGACACTCCTGGCCTGATTCATGCTAGCCTGGGTTGGGTCCTGTGCTTATTCTAGAGCTAATCTCAATGACCAGAAGAATGGCATATGCTGATGACTTTGGACAGTAGAGCCCAGTCCTAAACCTGAGGGTGGGGTCAACATTACCCAAAAACCTATAAGAGTTTGGGATGAGGTGGTTTACCTGAAGAATTTAGTGTTGCTTTTTTTTTTTTTTTTTATAATCAGAAAGTTGAATTGGATGCCAGATAGCAAGATACATCCTCTGTAATATCCAACACATATATTGTAACTTTTATCCAGATAATAGCAAAAAAAAAAAAAAAATTATTGACTACTTACTCTGTTTATACCAGGTAGAATGAGTAAAAAACTCTGGGCAAAAAGTAGGATTATGACTTATGCTAAGAGTTGTCTTCCTGAGGAACCTTATGTAGCATTTTCTAAGTTTTGTGAAATTTGGTGTGTGGTTTTCCCTGTAAATCTGGGTTACTGTTATCTGTAAGTACTGTGTTTGGGCTTCTCCAGTGCTTTGAACCTAGTACTTTTCTCTCTTTTGCCTTTCTATGTCATTACTACGTAGCATCACTTTCCTTTTTTAACCTTGGCCTTCTAAACATGTATAGATCTAAAATCTTAGGTTTCCAGTTCTGTAAAACAAGTTAGTATTCTAGTTAAATTCTGTTTACTTGAAGAATACAAATACAAATAGCTTGACCAGGGCGACTGTTCTCTTGTGTGTTCATCACTGTATCATGCAGCTCATTTGGACTGATCTCGCGGGGAGTCGTTAATGTAATATCTGATTACATCCTGTGTTTACAATTGAACAATTTCTCTTTGCTCTTGGGAAGCAAATGGCAATCATTTCTTTGCGAGAGTGGTTTGATAGCACATATCATAACATATTTAATATGCTATAATTGTAATTAATGCCAGTTTCTAATGTTGGATTGGATGTAGACGGTTTGGAATAAGAGAGTTTTACATATTTTCAAGTAGCGATGTGGTGATAAAATAGTTCCAATTATCAGATTTGTAAATGAAGAATGATCATTATTTACCTTTTTTGCTATTTGCTTGATTAAAAATCAGATCTCTTAGTTTTGTAGAAAAAAGTATAACTTAAAAAATTAACAAAGGAAAAGCATTGGAGTCAAAATAATGACAGTTACTCTTTTTCTCATTTTTTTCTCCACAGTGATCCTGGTGGAGGGATTGAAATGTCTGAGTTTATCCGAGAGGCCACACCCCCAGTCGGTTGTAGTTCCAGAAATTCTTATGCCGGTCTAGATGCAAGCAACCAGGTAGGAACCTGTGCTGTTTTATTTTGCCTTTTTCCCTCCTCCTGATGATGGGCTCCGTTATTCTCATGTCTTTAAGTTGGTTAATGTTTTGTCATGTCTTTCTGATTAATATTTTAAAATTGTTTATTAATAACATCTTTTATTAATATTCTTTTTAAGTTACTTTTCACATTGATTAATTACATACTTGTTGAGCATTGCCACAGACTCATCTTTGGGTGTGTAGTTTTGATTATAATGGTTGTGAATACCCTTAGGAAATTTAGCTTCTAGCTTGCACTGTTTTATTTACCTTCACATCATCTGTATTGGAGAGGTGTAGATGTCTGTGGTTACCCCCGGTTTAAACGTGGCCAAAAAATAAAAATAAAAGTAAATGCTGAAAATCTGTCAGTGTTCAAGATGTTGAATGGTAAGCCTAAAAGTAAAATACAAATTTGCTTTTACCATTTTTAATGTCTTTCTACTATGTAACTTTTAACTTAAAATGGTAACTCTTGAAGTATTACTTCAAAACTTGGCTGGACCTTTGCTGCTCTAGTTCTCTTATTCATCCTAAATACCTGGATACTAATCAAAGTCCCAGTTACTCCTGCTGTTCTTCTCAGCAGATGATTTCATTGGGTAGAGTAAAATTCTATGAACTGTGTTGGAAGCGTTCATGGTCTTCTCATAGCAGACCTTTACATAACTATAGGTTTTAGTGGTTGTTATGTCAGTCCTTTCATTACATAGAAAAAGAAATAGCTGATTTATATCAGGGTCTGGACTAGACCTCACTTCTCACTCCAGTCTTCCTGTTATCATACGACACAGCTTGTGGATTGGAACCATTCTTCTCTTTGCTCCTGCCTTTCTGTTCTAGAGAGAGACTTAGTCATCCTTATTTTCTGGTCTAACTAACTTCTTGTAACTATCCCACATTTCTCAAGATTTTCAAACACCTTATGGTGTTGACCCTTTCTCTTGCAGATGGAGTACTTACTTATATGGCACTTTATAAGGCTCTACAGAGTAGATTTTCCTCTTTTTTCTTCTGTCTTATATACTGCCTTGTGTACAGTTGACTTTAAATTAATGATTGCTAATTATCTTTATGTGTCTAGGTAATAAAACATTAGAGGTAGATGAGACCTAGCTTCTCATTTAACAAATGAGTAAATAGCAGACATAATTCTGCCAACTCTGTCCTGTCTACTCTTCTGCATTGGTAGCCCTAAGAACAATGTTATGAAAAACACTATATGAATCAAAATCTTGAACAGGGTCTTGTTTTCGAATATATTTTGATAGAAGATTTGACTCTATTTGATTACCATGTTCATGATTTAAAGTGAATGACGAAACTGTTGAAGGTAACAGTTTTGGTTGTGATCGGTTATAGTACAGAACATGTAGGTTCTTAAATTTGTCTTCCTTCCGTAATGAACTCATGGAATGGGAGATGTCAGAGTTTTTGTTGTTGTTGTTGTTGTTGTTTGTTTAAAGACTGAAAAGAGCTATGACATATTAATTGGATTGATACTTTTTTTTTTCTGAGATAGAATCTTGCTCTGTCATCCAGGCTGGAGTGCAGTGGCACCATCTTGGCTCACTGCAACCTCCGTTTCCCAGGTTCAAGCCGTTCTCGTGCCTCAGCCTCCCAAGTAGCTGGAATTACAGGTGTCTGCCACCACACCTGGCTAATTTTTTTGCATTTTTAGTAGAGACAGGGTTCACCATGTTGGCCAGAGTGCCTCGAACTCCTGACCTCAGGTGATCTGCCCACCTCAGCCTCCCAAAGTGCTGGGATTACAAATGTGAGCCACCATGCTCAGCCTTAGATTGATACTTTTTGTTAGAAATTTTACAATGCCTTTTTGAAGACAAGGGTTACTATCCTTGATCCTGTTTTTTTTGTTGTTGTTGTTGGCCTTGTGTTTCTCTCAGTTTCTTTTTATAGAATGAAATAACTCAATTCTTGAATGTGGCTGCATGTTTTGTATTCTTAATTAACCCTGGGCTTTCTTCTTATTGACAAATGTAGGTAATATCAGACCCCCAGAAAGTAAGCCTAGATTTCTCCAATCATCTTTTGGAGACCTTTTTTTCCTTTTTGTAATAGGACAGATGGAAGGGCCAGCAATGGCCAGGCACTTTTGGATCCTGTGACCTTGGCATCCTGTCTGTTGGAACTTGCCTGTTTGTTTTAGGGAGGGGGTCCCTTATTGACTCTGATTAAAGCATGTGTGCATGTTGTTAAACACACAGCATACCTTTTTCTTAAAATAATAACTTTTTAATAAAAATGGGCAAATATTGGAGGTTATTGTGCTACTTGGATTTTAGTGTTTTCGTTTTATAATGTTTATGACAAAATAAATGGTGACATAATTATTCTTACCCTTTAGAGAAGCTGAAGTGAGGAGGTAGAGTCTGACTTTGTGCATATTGCTGGAGATATTACCATTATAGACATACTGTTGTTTCTTGTATGTATTTTATTATATAATGTGTAAGATACTGCTACACATGATCATATTTTATGTAAATTTCTTGTGTACTAAACCGTGAACCCGCTGACCATAGTAGCTACATTGCAGTCATTGTTACCATTCTTTCCTTCACCTCTGCCTTTTTCCCTTTCATCTTCTACCCTCCATTTCCATTCTTTCTTATCTCCATCTTTATTCCTCTCCTTACCTCCTTCTCTTTCCTTTTGTCACTTTTCTACCTTCAAATATTTTAGTGCCCAATAGTATTCAAGGCATTCTACTTAGTGTGGGTTGGGGAGTGGGTCTTATACTGAAAGAGATTGGGATCTTATAGTAGATGTGATATAAGTAACCAAAGATAAAGATGTGATATATGTTACCAAGGGGCCAGGCGTGGTGACTCATGCCTGTAATCCCAGCACTTTGGGAGGCCGAGGCAGGTGGATCATGAGGTCAGGAGATCAAGACCAGCGTAGTCCCAGCTACCCAGGAGGCCAAGGCAGGAGAATAGCTTGAACTTGGGAGGTGGAGGTTGCAGTGAGCTGAGATGGCACCACTGCACTCCAGCCTGGGCAACAGAGTGAGACTCTGTCTCAAAAAAAAAAAACAAAACAAAACAAAAAAACAAAGTAAAAATTGCTGTAGGAATGGTACAGAAGAAGAGCTAATGATTTCATAGGATAAAGTAATTGTTTCCAGCTGGAGAGACAGGCATATGGCTTCTTGGTGGAGGTGGCCTTGCCTGATATGCTCTCTAGTTAGAAGTAACCTCTCTTCCCTGGTATCCATAATCCTTCCTATGGTACTTGTCATAGAGAAGAAACAGTGGAATATTTTAGTTTATGCTAAGCACTTAAATAAAAAACTTCACCCCCAAGTGTAGAAATATACCATTTTTTCTTAATTTTTAAATTTTCATTTTAGGAAATTTAACAAGTGAGGGTAAACAGGAAAATTAAAATAATCCATAATGTCATAATTGATTGTATCATGAACATTAATATCATTAAGTGTTTTTCTACAGTGACAATTTGGGGAATGCATTGCATTTGGATGTACTATAGTTTATATTCTGGACCCCCTGTTGTTTCACATGTAAATAGTCATGATTCTTAGATATTTTGAGGGGAAGTATAATGCAGAAAAGTATGAAGCATAAAATGTAACTACTCTGTTTTACCTGTTAAGAATGTTTTTGTCAGCAAGTAGTAGAATACTCAACTAATAGTGACTTAAAGAAATAGTTGTTTTTCACCTAAATCTGGAGGTGATTGTGTGACATTTATTCAGCAGCCTAATGTTAGGCCTCTGGATTGGCATCTCTGCAGTTCTCTAGGCTTTTTTCCTCAGGGTTGCAGGATGAGCACAGAAGCTTTAATCAAGACCCTGTTTGAAAAGTTAGGAAGCAAAGAGTAGTGTGGGACAGAGAGTTTCCTTGATCACTTTCTTCTCAGACACACACAGACGTTTTCCTGAAGCCCTCCAGCACATTCTCCCACACGTTCATTCACCAGAACTAGTTCATATACCTACCTCTAGACTGGGGACTGGGCCCACTTCTCATATATCAGAAGGTGTATGACCAATTTTGGAACAAAATAGGGAGATTGTTAAAGAAGGAGAAAGGGAATACTTTGTGAGCTTCTGAGCAAATGACTACCATATCCATATTAAATTTTTTTTTTAAGTTTAAATTCCTAGATGGGTATGCATAAAATGGTGTTTTTGTTTTCTTGTTTGTTTTTAAATTTCTGTCTAGGAAGTTATGTTTAATTCTAGTAGAAAAATAGCGTATGTTAATTCTGTAACACCTACTGTAACTTATGTAGCAGGTGTAAGAATGAAACTTTCTTTTGTGATAAAATGCTGTTTTGGTTTTTTCTTGCTGGCAAATTGCAATGTCTTTTATGGCTAATTGAAAGCAGAAATTAGGAAAAACTAGAAGAACCAAGCTTAATAAAATAGTTCAAAATTATTACAAAGCTTATTTTTTATTGGCTAACTCAAGAGTTTATTTGTAGTTTCAACCTATATATGTATGCTTATTTTTATTTCCTTTTTCACTGGTATGTAACTTACACAGCATAGTACATACCTTCAGTGTACAGCTAAGTAAATTTTTACATCTGTCTGCACCCATTCAGTTGCCATCCAGATCAAGAAAGGCCCTCATGCCCCTTCAAAGTCAACATTAACCTATATTTTGAGTGTATTTCTTGTGATATATACCTAACTAAATCAAACCAATGAAGAGGAAGACTTGGAAAGTATAAAGTATTATATGAATGTTCTCAATTTTATTTTACAATGCTAACTTTGCTTGACTGTTTTCTTCTTAGAATCCATGAAAACGAGTTATAGGAAGAGTTGCTGAGACTTGTTGATTTAGTAACTGTTATGTTATCTTTGATTTCCTTAATGTGGAATTTGTAGTACTTATTTATATTATTTTCATGGTAGTATAATAAATAATGGCTGTGAAATTTTAGGGAAGTGTTAAACTATTTTGAATATAAGCACTAAAAGCTCAACAATCAGGTTTTAATTTTCTCCTTATAGTTTGTGCTAAAAATTCCTTTTTCATGGATGCCTTAGGCTTTTATTGATTTATTTTTAAATGTTCTGTCTATAAAGAAGTACTTACTTTTTGTGTCCAACTAAAGAAGGTACATAATGATACACTAACAATTTGATGGTAAGACTTAATGTTGCACTTGGTAGCATATGTTAATGTTTGTCTGCCAAACCTTCCTTTTATACCCTAAGAAGTCTAAATGTATTTCAGGTAGACATAAAGCCTGGTTTTGCTGTTGTTTATAACATGAACATGTCATGATGTAGTATAAAAATAATAGTTGTATGACATGAGTTGCTTGAGATTGGAGGATCTGGCTCTTGAGGGGGCTCCATCAGTCCTGAGCACACAGAGGGATTGGGTAGCTCTGCACATCGGTAAGACACATGAAGCCTGTGCCACAGCCAACAGGTTAAGTGGCTCCAATAGAGCTTGTCCAACAAGTATCTTTTAATGTTGATAAAAGTAACCAATAACATGTTTTGGTCATATAATTTTGTTTGATAATCTTGCTAGTCTGTATTGATAATGACATAGCTAGCATTTTAATTAGTTTTACTTACTTCATGTCATGTTTTCAGATCGGATCTGGTTCCTCGCGTCTTGGAACAGCAGCAACTATTAAAGGTAGGTGTGATCTAACTTAAAAGTTGCCCCTGACTTTCCCTTTCATTTTGGTTGTAGTGAAGATAACAGTATTATACATTCAAATGTAATGAAAAAATCATTCTTGAAATTATTTTATAGATAAAATTATCTATCTTATTAAAAGTTGCTTGACTATTAAAGGTAGATGTGATCTAACTTGAAAGTTGCCTCTGACTTTCCCTTTCATTTTGGTTGTAGTGAAGGTAACAGTACTGTACATTCAAATGTAATGAAAAAAATCATTCTTGAAATTATTTTATAGATAAAATTATTTATCTTATTAAAGGTTGCTTGACTTAAATTGTGTTCTCTTTCATCACCCAAATTTCACAAAAGTGACCACTTACATTACATTGCATGAATTACGTAAGTTTTGATCTATAAGAAACTTCCTTGCCTTAGAGGGAAACTTTTGTGGGTTTTAGTGGGGTTCATGGAAAACTAAATAATTTGATGTGAAACCTTTGAATGTGGGCACAAATGAAACAACGAAAAAAAGTAAGTTATTTTCTGCTGTTTTATCTATTCAGATAATTGATATTGTTTTTACCCTACAGTTTTTTAGGTTACTAATTTTCCCTGGAAAGGAAATTCATATTGGTTCGAGTTATGTAATTTGCGTTCCTTTTAAAAATCCACTTGTTTTTAAATAAATAGTTTTATTAGTTTACATTTTGAAGCTTTCCATGTTATATTGTTTGGTTTGTAGTTCTGTGAGAATAATTAAGTGCTCTGATAGTCCATGATACTTCCTGTTAGTTCAGTGCATCTTCCATTATTGTAACCTTTGATACACAAAAACTGCTTTAGTTGATAGACATCAGTACTCCTTGATGTATTAATACTTCCTTGGTTGTGCCACACTACAGCCTTACTGTTAATATAAGGTCCTCACATGTTTCTCTTAACTTTGTAGGAGATACAGACACTGCTAAGACTTCTGATGATATCAGTTTAAGTCTGGGCCAGAGTTCTAGTCTTTGTAAGGAAGGAAGTGAAGAACAAGGTAAGACCATTATACTTTACCATGATGTCATATACTGTGGTGACCAGAGTTAATTTTTAGAATATGCTGTGTACAATCTGGCAGGAGTTTATAACAATTTAATATAGTATTTAAGGAAACATTAATATAAAATGTTACTGGGATAGTAGTAATACAGAGTTATACAGGCTTTTAGCTTACTGGAACTCAGTTATACATGTTCTGCCAGATAAATATGGAGAGAGAAATTCTATGAACATATGCCCCAGAGTGAATATGAGATAGGAGATAAGAATCTGCTATTCTTTTAGTTGGTCAGACCAAGTAGCCCAGCTTAGGGATAACCTAGTATGTAAAACTGTTATTTTCCTTTGGTACAATCTCTAAATGCCAGCTGCTTCATCTCCTGCCAACTGCAAAAACAGCAATAAGTTTTGATGTAGTGTCTTAGTTCATGTGCATTGCTATAAAGAAATACCTGAGACTGGGTAACTTGTAAAGAAAAGAGGTATATTTGGCTTACGGTTTTTCAGGCTGTACAAGAAGCATGGTGCTAGCATCTACTTCTGGTGAGAACCTCAGGAAGCTTCCAATCATGGTGGAAGGGGAAGGGGAGCTGGCATGTCACATGGTGAGAGAGGATGAGAAGAGAGAGGGGAGGGGTGCCATGCGTGCTTTGTTAAACAATCAGCTCTTGTGTGAACTAATAAACTGAGAATTCACTCATTACCGCAGAGGTGGCAACAAGCCATTCATGAAGAATCCACCCTCATGACTCAAACACCTCCCACCACGCCCCATGTCTAACATGGGTGATCCACATGAAATTTGGAGGGGGACAAATAGCCAAACCATATCACAGAGAAATAACTTGCTGTTGGACCTACTGCGAAACTGTGCATCTATTACCAACATGGTACCTTCCAGATTGTTAATAGAAATTTTGGCTATTTTTGATTTTTTTTCTTCAACTCAATTGTAAATGAATATTTTGAATTTTATTGAGTCTTTTTAAACTCACATTTTCATGTTTAATTTCTAAGTTTCAAACATAAAGCAACAGATATGTCATCCCCATTTTGTAATGGACATTTTCCAAAGTTCTGTAATCAGAACCTGAATCAGAACTAGGTTAGAAACTTTTCTCACTATTGCCACCATGTTACAACCCTGTTATTTTTATTAACCTACGGGTGATGTTTGATGGGCAGACAGGCTGACAAATTTTTTATTCTTAATTATGAAACTTGTTTATGAGGCTACAAACGGGTAACTAAATGATGACATTTGCCCATTCATTTAATGTTTTTCCCAGGTTCATTTCTTACAAGGATGTTTTGTTACTGTTGGAATTTTAAGTTTATTATTGTAACTCTCTCCTTTTTTTGAATTACTGTACCCTCTCATTGTTTCTTTGCTTCTGTGGACTCTCTTATCTAACCCTATACCTTATTCCTAAAACCGAAAAGACCTTTACGTGTACTGTGTGGGCGGGGCACAGTGGCTCATGCCTGTAATCCCAGCACTTTGGGAGGCTGAGGTGGGTGGAGTTTGAGATCAGCCTGGGCAACATGGCGAAACCCTGTCTCTACTAAAAATACGAAAATTATCCAGGGTAGTGGTACACACCTGTAATCCTAGCTACTCAGGAGGCTGAGGCACGAGAATTGCTTGAACCTGAGAGGCAGAGGTTGTAGTGAGCTGAGATCGTGTGACTGCACTCCAGCCTGGGTGACACTCAAATAAATAAACCCACACACATACATAGGTACGTACATATGTATGTATGTACTGTGTGGTATGGAAACTTAAAAAAAAAAAAATGAAAGGTGAATCAACTGGCTGTGGTGGCTGATGCCTGTAACCCCAGCATTTTGGGAGGCCAAGGCAGGAGGGTTGCTTGAGTCCAGGAGTTTGAATCCAGCCTGGGTAACATAGTGAGATGCCTTTCTCTACAAAAAATAATAAAAAAATTTAGCCAGGCATGATGGTGTGTGCCTATAGTCTCACCTACTTGGGAGGCTGAGGTGGGAGGATCACTTGATCCCAGGAGGCTGAGGTAGCAGTAAGCTGTGATAGTGCCACTGCACTCCAGCCTGGGCAACAGAGGGAGACCCTTTCTCTCTCTCTCAATCAGTCAACCAATCAATCAGTCAATATCAATTTCTTTGAGAAGTACAATATCCTTTTCTATAATATGAGACCATCACAGTGTCTCAACAACTAGATAATAATCTTAGAGGGGTTGGTGCCCTTGCGTTTAGGGGTTATATATCTTATTTTATATCTGGAAAGTACCATATGCAAACAAGATTTTTATAGTCTGGTAGGTTGGGAATCATATACACACAGATCTACCCTTGCAACTATATATTAACATAGACAGTGATGTCTGGCATTCACTGGGTGCATACTATTGATCAAGTTTGGGGTCGGCATACTTTTCTGTGAAGGACCAAATAGCTTTGTAGGCCATGTGGTCTCTCTTGCTACTCAGCTACTCAACTCTGCCACTGTAGAGTGAAAGGAGTCATAAACAATACATAAATAGTGGGCATGGCTGTGCCAGCCTAAAATTTGGTTTACAGAAACAAGTTTGAGGGCTGGATTTGGCTTCATGGGGCTTAGTTTGTCAACCCCTGGTTTAAGTCCTCTTCTAAGCATTTTATATGCATTTACCCAGTTAATCTTCACTATAAACGTTTGAAGTTGGTACTGTTACTATTCTCACTTTACAGATGAACATGTTATTGCTTAGAGAGAAGTTATAAGAAACTTGCTCAAAGTCACACAGCTACAAAGTGACAGTCCTATAATTCAAATCTGGTTTTGAATTAGGCTTTTTAAAATCTATACTATACTACTTTCATATAGTTTTAAAACTTGCTTTTATCATGCAACATTTTCCCATATGTTTAACATTAAAAAAATGTTGTTGAGTACTATTGGCACTGTTTTAAGTACTGGAAGTAAATCAGTGAACAAAAAGACAAAAAGTTGCACTCTCATGTGGCTTCCATACTATTAATATGGAATCATACTGGTAGAAATCAACATATACTGTAGTAAGTAGAGACAGAAGATAGGGATTGGTGGGGACTAGGGAAATTTTAATTTTAAACAGAGTAGTTGACAGCAAGCCTCTCTGAGAGCAAAGACCTGAAGAAGGAGGAGTGAGCTCTCAGGATATCTGAGGGGAGGGGCCCCCTCCACGCAGAGGGAACAACAAGGGCAAAGCCCCAAAGCGGGAGCATGCCTGTCAAGTTTGAGAAATATTGTGGCTGGCTCAGAGTAAGTGAAGGGCCAAACAGTATGGAGTTTTGTAAGCCATCTTAAATGTGCTAATTTTAATTCTGAGTGAGATGAGGAACTGCTAAAGGGTTGTATTTCATTTCAGTGGAATCACTCTGGCTCCTATTTTGAGGAATATATTAAAAGGGGCAAAAGTTGAAGCAGGAGCTCACTTAGCAGATGATTGCAGCAATCCAGAGCACAGATCAGAGTAGTGAGAAGTAGTCTGACTGTGTGTGTGGAAGATACTAAAAAGATAGGTTATGGATTTGGATATACTGTGTGAGAGAAGTAGTGGTCATGGATGACTCAAAGGCTTTTGAGTTAAGCATCAGGGAGGATGGGGACCTGCCACCTGAAGGGGGGAAGACTGAGGAGGAGCAGATTCGGGGTGGGGAGAGCATGGAGGGTAAGTTAGGGGGTTCAGTTCAGGGCATATCAGGTGCTGTTAGACCTGTACGCATCAATGAGTAGATAGGTTCAGATTTCAGGTAAGAGGTCTGGGTTGGGGGTTTTAGATTCAGGAGTTGTCAGTGGATAAATAAAAACAACAACAAAAATCAGTCATATCAGTTAAGGAGTTGGGTATTATGAAGTTGATGAAGTATCAGGGCAAGCATACTTGTTAGCTGCTTGGGGTTTATGTGGCCTGACTTCTTGATCCAAATCCCTTTTCCTAGTTATGGTTTGGCGCCACCTAGTGGCAAATGTTCATGCTGGCTTTAATACCATTTGGGACTCTTACTCCTGTGGTTTGGATTTACAGGACAATGGCCTTTAGTTAGTTGGTTAACAGTTAGTTGATTAGTTGACACTCATTTTGTCACCTGATTCAGGATGACTGGGGGAAAACAGGATATTGGGGTGTATCTTCAACTTTTTCACTTCTAAGATAATCTACAGTTTTCCTACCTCTTGCTCATGTCTTCCCTATCCAAGATCAGAACTTCAGACCATACCCATGTGAATATGAGGGCTGGGTAGAAGATAGAGGAACTAGTTACAGGTATTTCTGAATTTTAGTTTGTCGTGGGGATAGAGAACTGGATGAGATTTACAAAGAGGGAGTATAGGCAGAAAAGTGAAAAGTTCTAGCTAGGTGCCATGCTCACACCTGTAATCCCAGCACTTTGAGAGGCCAAGGTGGGAGGGTCTCTTGAGGCCAGGAGTTCAGTACCAGCCTGGGCAACATGGTGAAACCCTGTCTCTAAGAAAAACTATAAAAAATTACATGGGTGTGGTGCTGTGCACCTGTGGCCCAGCTACTTGAGAGGCTGAGGCAGGAGGATTGCTTGAGCCTGGGAGATCAAGACTGCAGTGAGCCATGATTGCACCACTACACTCCAGCCTGAGTGACAGAGCAAGACTCTCTCAAAAGAAGAAGAAAAGAAAAAGTGAAAAGTTTTAAGATCTGAACCCTGTGCCTCTTTAGTTTAAGAACTCCAGGAGACTGAGTAGGAACAATTAGTGAGATCAAAGGAAAAGCAAGACTGTTATCCCCCTGTGATCAAGGAGAATGGACTGGCCACCTTCGTCACGTGCTGCTGATAGGTCAGGTGACATGAAGACTGAGACTTGACCATTGGGTTGAACAGTGTAGAGGGTGTCGGTGACCTTGATAAACACAGTCTTAGGGGAGTTGAATTGGAATACAAAGAGAGAATTGGAGGAGAAGAATCAGACAATGAATATAGGCAACTCTTTCAGTGAATTTTTGTAAAGATGATAGCAAGCAGGAGAAGTAAAGATAAAGGAGGGATTTCGATTTTGTAAGATGTTGTAAGAGAAATAACAGCATGTTTGTATAATTGATTGTTATCCATAATCAATTGATAGGGATGATCAGAGAGAGAAAGAAGGTACAATTTTTGTTTATAAAAGTAATATATATGTTACCTTTAGAAAATATAGTTAAGTATGAAGAAAAAATTTATACCTCTGCCACTGAGAAACTTGTTTCTTTTTGCATATCACTTTTTTTCATATTTTTTTGCTTTGATATAATTCAGTGGTTTTTAGAATATTATGCATCCATCACCACTATCTAAATCAAGAACATTTTCATTACCCCAGAACCTGCACCCATTACACTCCCCATTTCCTCTTCAAGCAGCCCCTGACAATCTCCAGTTTACTGTTTCTATGAATTTGCCTATTCTAGACATTTCATTTAAACGCAATTATATGTGTTTTTTTAACGTGTCTGGCTTCTTTCACTTACCTTATTCTGGCATGAATCAGGATGTTATTTCTTTTTATGGCTAACTGTGGTATATCACTTTCACATTTATAAAAATATACGCACATATTCCATTAGCATTCATTTAAACTTACAGAACTGGATTTTTTTTTTTTTTTTTGAGATGGAGTTTCGCTCTGTTGCCCAGGTTGGAGTGCAGTGGTGAAATCTCAACTCACTGCAACCTTCGCCTCCCGGGTTCAAGCAATTCTCCTGCTTCACCCTCTCAAATAGCTGGGATTACAGGCGCCCACCACCACACTCGGCTAATTTTTCTGTTTTTAGTAGAGACAGAGTTTCACCATGTTGGCCAGGCTAATCTCGAACTCCTGACCTCATGATCCATCCGCCTTGGCCTCCCAAAGTACTGGGATTACAGGCATGAGCCAGCACTTGGCCAGTGCTACCTTTTTCACTGAATTATTTTCTCATATTATTGCATAATCTTTGAAACTGTTTTTTTGTGCCTGTATGAAATTATTAGTGGACTACATTTTCAACCATTATTTATAGGACATTGTTATACTTTTTGTGCTTTAAGAACTTTTATAATAACGTGACATGAACAACTTTGTGCTAAAACCTCTTACGCATATTTGACTCTATCCTTTAGCAACGATTTCTTACCTTCAGTTTAAGAATACCTTTTCAAGTTTCTTGGCCATATTGCCAGATTGCTTTAAGAAGGTTACACCAGTTGGTACCACCATGAGCAGTATGCCTTTCTTATTCTAAATGCCACTAATAACAATTGTTTAAAAAAAGTTTGATTTGATGAAAAATAGTATCTCTTTGTGTTGATCTGAGCCTCTTAACTTTGATATAATTTTTTTCATATGAGTAACAGTAAGAAAAAATGTATTTACTTGAAAATTTCCTGAAACCACCTAAATTTTTTCTGACAAAATTAAACCTTTTATGTTATATTTGTTTAGCAGTATTGAAAAAAATGCATGTATTAAAGTAAGTTTGGCTGTGTCTTTTAAAATGAAATACTTTTATTTCTGTTTTATTAATTCCTCAGAAGGAAGTTGGTTTTGATCATTAGCATTTAAAAAATATTTTGTTATCGTAGATTTAGTGATTTTCACCTACTTGCTCAGAGTCGCTAAGTTTTCTGTAAAATTCATATCCTTGAAATGTGAATATCACACCAACTGATAATTGCTTTTTAGAGATATAGAGTTTTTAGAAATAACATTATAATTTAATACTACAAAAAATACAATGCCAGCTTTTAAATTTTGATATTTAGAAGATATAAGAACCCAACCACTGTAGCAGCTGTGTTGGGAAAATAATAAAGGACATGGGTTTTACTTACCTTGAAAACTTTAAAACGTAAGATAAAGTATAATTGGACATTTATAAACTCCAATTTTTATGGTATACTCCAGAGGCTATCTGTGAGTTTTTAATTAATTAATCATAGTGAAATCTACATTTAGATTTTTAAAAAGTACATAAACATTTTTAATAACTCATTCCTTTCTTTTAATCTTAGGGGGAAATGTCTGCTTTGGTCATTGAGATTCTACTGGGAAGACTCAGATTTACTATAGAATCTATTATTTTACTTCGTCTATCCAGCTATGA
The DNA here is from genome assembly GCF_007565055.1 of Rhinopithecus roxellana. Lineage (NCBI taxonomy): Eukaryota > Metazoa > Chordata > Mammalia > Primates > Cercopithecidae > Rhinopithecus > Rhinopithecus roxellana. The sequence goes on along the minus strand of NC_044553.1, from coordinate 81,895,285 downwards.
CAAATAAGACAATAATTTTTATTTTTATTGAACTAACAGCAGGTTCAGATGTCCTTGTCTGGCAAAACATATATTTAAAAATCAGCTATTTTGCAGTTTGGTTGTCAAGCTATATTCCAAGATAAATTACAATGTAGGTAGGTAGGTAGATGCATTGATTTATATCTGTATTTACATTTATATATATAGTATGTATGATAAGTCACTAATCACTGGTCTGGATGGAGGGTTAAAGCAGTGATCTTATAGATACAAGAAGATAAGTATTTTTTTCATGAAGTATTTTATAATTGCTATACCAATAATGAAAGATAAAAATAATGAAAGATAACAATGTAATTATTGCTGTTTTTACCATTCTGAACAGCAAGAGGATGTCTTACATCATTATGTCTTGTTTGGGCATTGGTCAGCCTATTTTTGTTGGTTTGTTTCTGATTACTGTAGGTTTTCTTGATTTGTAAAATAATTGTGTTAGCTTTTTGAAAGGATTTTAATATTGTGTTAGGTAAAATAATGATAGCCACCTTTAATTGTGACGGCATTGTGTCAAGCAATACATGTTATTAACTCAGTTATTTCCTTGCCTATGACTCAGTGAAGTTGATGTCCCATTTTACAAATAAGGAAACAGATTTACAGGGGGTAACCCAAAGTTACCAAGTTAGTAAGTTGTAGACAGAGCTTGCCTAGAAATCCAGGCCTATTTTAAGTATAATCCTTTGTTGCCTCTTATTTTATTGTTGATAGTCTATAGAACTCTTTCTGAGGCCAATTGAAGAACTATAGAACTCTTTCTGAGGCCAATTGAAGAACTCAAAGATTTGGAAGTTCAGTTCAGTTCGGTTCATGAATAGAAAGCTTTCTTTGTGCAGCTGTGAAACAGAAAGCAGCTCTTTGGTGAACTACTTGAGAAATTGTTTATACTTGATTTACTGTATGCAGTGAATTCTTTCCATTGTGAAACAGTAGAAAAGCAGATCATACATTTATTTTAACATTTCCAAACATGTGTTTGAAACAGATTTGGCAACTGATCGGAAGCTCTTTCGTCTTGTCTCCAATGACTCCTTCATCTCTATTCAGCCTTCCTTATCCTCTTGTGGACAGGACTTGCCAAGGGACTTCAGTGACAAAGTGAACCTGCCAAGTCATAACCACCACCACCACCATGTTGATCAGTCTCTGTCCAGTGCCTGTGACACAGAAGTAGCTTCTCTTGTACCTTTACACTCACACTCTTACAGAAAAGATCACCGGCCGCGAGGTGTACCACGGACTTCTAGCTCTGCTGTAGCTTTTCCAGACACGTCACTGAATGATTTTCCCCTTTATCAGCAAAGACGTGGGTTAGATCCAGTTAGTGAGTTAGAATCTTCCAAGCCTCTTTCTGGATCCAAAGAATCTTTGGTGGAAAATTCTGGTTTATCTGGGGAATTTCAGCTTGCTGGTGACTTGAAAATCAATACTTCTCAGCCACCCACAAAAAGTGGGAAGAGCAAACCTTTGAAAGCAGAAAAAAGCATGGACAGCTTGAGGAGCCTGAGCACACGGAGTAGTGGGTCAACAGAAAGCTACTGTAGTGGAACGGACCGGGATACTAACAGTACTGTCAGCAGCTATAAAAGTGAGCAGACCAGCTCAACTCACGTAGAGAGCGTCTTGTCAGAGCATGAGGAGTCTCCTAAAGCAGGAACAAAAAGTGGGAGGAAAAAGGAGTGCTGTGCAGGCCCAGAGGAGAAGAATAGCTGTGCCAGTGACAAAAGGACTAGCAGTGAAAAGGTTGCCATGGAAGCGAGTACCAACAGTGAGGTTCATGAGGCCAAGGACCCCACCCCCTCCGAAGAGGTGCACAACCAGAGAGGTCTCAGCCCCTCTGCATCTGAAGAAGCCAATAAAAATCCCCATGCAAATGAATTTACTTCCCAAGGGGACAGACCACCTGGGAACACTCCAGAAAACAAAGAAGAGAAGAGTGATAAGTCAGCTGTTTCTGTGGATTCCAAAGTGTGTAAAGATGTTGGTGGAAAGCAAAAGGAAGGGGATGTTCGACCTAAATCTTCTAGCGTAATCCATCGGACAGCTTCTGCCCACAAGTCAGGCAGGAGACGGACAGGAAAAAAACGGGCTAGCAGTTTTGATTCAAGCCGGCATAGGGACTATGTTTGCTTTCGAGGAGTTTCTGGCACCAAGCCACACAGTGCTATATTTTGTCATGACGAAGACTCTAGTGATCAAAGTGACTTGAGTAGAGCATCAAGTGTTCAGTCTGCTCACCAGTTCAGCAGTGATAGCTCGTCTAGCACTACTTCTCATTCCTGTCAGTCTCCTGAGGGCAGATACAGTGCTCTAAAGACCAAACACACTCATAAAGAAAGGGGCACAGACTCTGAACACACCCACAAAGCTCATTTGGTTCCTGAAGGAACCAGCAAAAAGCGTGCAACACGACGGACTTCTAGCACAAATAGTGCCAAGACTCGTGCCCGAGTGTTGAGCCTGGACAGTGGCACAGTAGCATGTTTGAATGACTCAAACAGGTTAATGGCACCTGAAAGTATAAAGCCCTTAACCACTTCAAAATCAGATCTTGAGGCCAAAGGGGGAGAGGTGCTAGATGAGCTAGCTTTATTAGGACGGGCTTCCCAGTTAGAGACAGTCACTCGATCTAGGAATAGCTTGCCAAACCAGGTTGCATTTCCTGAAGGGGAAGAGCAAGATGCAGTCAGTGGAGGTAAGTGAACTGTAAGAAGAGATTTCTCTAAGAGTCACTGCTTTTTCATACTATTAATTAGAGTAGTACTTACTAAAATATGCTTCTGTTAATATTACCCCTTCCACTGTGTTATTAAAATAAGCTATCTTGAATGGAGAAGTAGGTGGTTATCTTAGAAAAGGTTTTGGTATGAACACCAAGAACATATTTTTTTGGTTGCAATACTTGAATATGTCAATTTGTTCTTGATGGTGTCAAGAACACCAGTTTCTAAGCCAGTTGCCACCTGTTAATGTTTTGCTGGGAATAACAAAAATTAGCCCTCTTCCTTTTTATAACAATAGCAACAATAAAGTATGTAGTTATTTAACGGCACCAAATCAGTTTCGGTCATCTCTTATACAGTATATGACACTGAACTTTCAAAGTTAGATCACTCAGCCTGTTTGTTATATAAGAGTTTTCCAAATATTACTTTAAATCTGATTATGTACATTGAGAATTGTGACTCTTTTTTTAAGTCTGTATCTTTGGTTTTATTTCTTGCTTACTCATTTTTCAGGTGTTAGGAAAATACTATTTTTTTCTATAATTTCACACGTTATTCTTAAAGTTTATTAAATTCAGATTTGCAGTTTATATTGGCATTTGGTATCCATTAATTGATGTAAGATGCTCCCATAATAACAGTGATGGTGTTCTGGTTAAAGTAATAGCTTACTTATTTCAGGTTTTTGGAGAATTGTGCAAATTTGGATAGGTGATTTTATATTCTGTCAGTGTGTGTTGGCCTCTTTATTTCAGAGTTGTTATTTCTTGCTGTTTTCTTCTGTCCAAGATAGTTTGTTTATTTGGTTCTGGTTTTTATGGAATCTGCTTCTTGAATAGAATCAGAAAAATCAGGTCTTTTGTTGTTAGTACCTTAGTTTTTTTAGCCTCTACCCCCATTCCCTTTATTTATGCTTCTGTCTTTAAAGTTTATAGTCTGTTTGATATAGTAATGTTCAGTCACTTATTAAAAGTTAAGCTGGATTTTGTTTGTACAAACATTCTGAAACATATGAATATATGCTTTTTCTCAAAGATGTTAATTTCACCCAAAGTATTTTAAAAGTCCATGTTGTGGTAAACATTTTCCTAGATTTTTTTGGGTGAAGTTTCTAGCCAGATTATTTCTAATGGGAACATAAAGAAATTATCTGGTACCTGAAAAAAAATGTAGTTTATCAAACCTAAATATTGAGAACTAACTATATCTGAAGTGGTTATAACCATTTGGTGACAATAGAGTAATTAAATTCTCTCGAGTCTTTGACCTGGATATAGTTCTCTTTTTTTGTAAACAACCTGAAATGCTTGTAGTGATTTCTCACACAAATCATACCAGGTATGTTCACAGTATGCAGGAAACCACTGGATTTTAAAATATAGCTTAATTTTTAAAGTTATCAAAATGAATTTTAAGTAAACATGCTATGATAGAAAAATATTACTGGTCTGAATATTGCTGAAAAGTAAATACTGAAAAAATATGTACAAAAGTATGTAGTAAATTCATGCCTTTATATTTAAAATGTCATTTCCTTTTCACGGGTACTGTGTTTTAGGAAAAGTTACTTGAAAGGTGTTATTTGCTTCTCAGTGCTGTTCTTTAAGCTATATTAGCCCTCGTTTTTCCAGGTTCTAGCTTTTGTTTTCTTTTGTTTGTACTCATTTTTTTTTATTTATTTAAATAACTCCATTAAATGTTAATAAATAATGAAATAAAAATATCTTCTTTGGTGGAAGAAATGTAATAGTCTGTATGCTGTTTAAAAACTTTTTGCCTAGGGAAGGCATTGCACAGGCTATTTTTATTTGAGCTTCACTGGGTTTAGAATACAAATAAGAGCAAAACTAAAGCACTTAAATGTGTTGGGAGTTTTTTAATTGGTTTTCATCATAACTAAATATAGGAGTTTTGTTGGGAGTTTATTTGGGCTTTTTGAAAGTTTGGAGGTGGTGGGAGGGGATTTGTTTTGGTTCTCATTATTTAAAAATTACAGAGACTCTCAAATACTGTTTAAAGATATTTGTTTATGTTAACATTACCTGTTATAGCCCTGTCTGACAGTTTAGAAGAAATGTTTCTGGGCTGTCCTGCCTTACATAGTGTACTACTGAAACCTGTCAACCAATCATGTTACTGCTTGGCCATTCATATACCTATGCATAAGCAATAGATAGATTTTGTCCTGAAGAATATGAAGGTGTGGATAACCGATTTCTTTTCATTTTATTTTAAGGTAGTTGGTGGTGGTAGTGTGGAGAGATGGAATTTAGGAAATATACTTTAAAGTACTAAAATAATCTAAAATAGAAGGTAATCTAGTTTAGTGACATGGAGTCAAATACCTTTGTTAGTATGTGGGCTCCGTATTGTGACTCTGGGAAATCTACTTATAAACCTCAGCTTCCTCATCTTAGAACGAGATGATTATAGTATCTATCTCATAGGGTTGTTGTGAGGACTAGGCAGTTAATACACAAAAATGCTTATAACAGTGCCTGGCACACAGTAAATGCTTACTAGTGCTGCTGTGACTATCCAAGGCCAGTTAGTTATGCTACACAATGTAGCCTGTCCTTTAACCTTATTAATTCAGTGGTATAAAATTAAAGTAGAAGAAAATGATTAAATGTAGAAATAAACTAGAGATAGTCTAAGTGTGCCATTGTGAAACTCAATAGTAAAAATAAAAAATATCTGATTCCCTAGTTTATTACATAATGCTAATAGGAAAAACATTTTTTATTAACATCAATTTAGTGACAGGGATTTTAACATGATTTTGGCAGTAGTATGTCATATATTATCTTTTTTAGTCACGTAACAAGTGATTGTTTTCATATGCCCTGTCATCATTAATCAAGTTCTTTGGTTAAAACTGAATTTCATCAATAATGGTTTGTGATTACTGAGACAGGAAATATGTTTTAAGTTCAAACTAAGTCATTTTCTGTTGATCTCTTGTTTTGTACTTAATTTTTCTTTTTACATTATAAGGCATATCTTTAATGTATGACTAATATTTTAAGAAATGAAAACTACATACAAGCTGTATGGTAGAAAAATGTCCTGTGTTTTCTAGCCTGTATTACTTTTAATGAAGTCCTTTTCTTTTGAGCCATTTAAACTTATTTCCTGTGTGATTCAATACTGTTATTATAGCATATTTTCTGTATCACTTAATGGATTACAAAGAACAGCCTGAGTGGAGAGGTTTGTGTTTACTTATTATTCTTTGTGCTTTTTTCTGAATTGTTTAACCTCTAGTTCTCTGTGAAATTTATTTTAAATATAATGTTTGAGTCACTATTCTGTAAGCATGAAATAGGATCCTAATATAATATTGTGTTGGGAACCAAAGATAATCTTTAAAGAAACAATTATTTAAAGAAAAGTCAGATCTTTTCAATAAAAATTTTATGAGGGTTTGTGCTATACACATAAATTGAAGGTGTGTTATTTTGTACCCAAATATCATTGAGCATTAGATAGAAGATAAAGACAGTAAACAGACAAGAAAATACAAATTATAGTTTTTGTAATTTGCTAAATAGAAGGACTCTCAAGTCTAATAAACTTAATTTTCTGATTTCCGGGTCCACATGGAAAGTTAGAAGGAGCAAATTAGTAGAAGGGATGGGTACTTACAGAAGCTGAAGTAATGACAGCAGAAGAAATACACAGCTAACCCCGAAAGAGGAGCTGTAATAGCTGTACAAGCCAAAGCAGGAAACCCAGCAGTGCGTGGTCATTAAATGCAGGGGCAGATATCGTTTTAATTTTAATAGTGTTCAAGGACATCATAATAGCATAACTTAATACTGTATTAAAGTATAATGCTATACTCATTGTATATGTGGCTGACCTTGATTTCATTAAGGAAAGATATTCTTTACTGTGAAAAAAGCTTAGACATATATAAAACCGCACAGAAGGCAGCTCATTAAATACAGCAAAAATAGGTTTGGCAAAATTATCTTCCTTTACAACAATATCAAGAAAAGAGGTGTTTATTGATGAAGCATATACATGTTTGTGTATAGAATTCCCAAAACCAGCCCATGCCTGATTTTGTCAAGTAGGAAACATTACAGTGTTTTTCTTTCTTTCAGCAGTGAAGTTCTGGGCATCAGACAGTTACATTTTCATACTACCTCTAATTACTGTCTTAATATTCTGGCAGGTCATTAAATCTGTGCCTCAATTTCCTCAACTGTAAAACGGGAATAATAACCATTTAGACCTGTCTCACAGTTAACTATCAGACTCCAATGAGCTTAAACCTAATGAGTGTAGAAATGTGAAAATGCTTTATGTATTATAGGTTCATTATATAAACAAAGACAGTGATGTCTTTCATATGTAAGGATGTGTTCCCTCTCAAAAATGTCACTTCAAATATATATGTTTATCACAACTGACCCTTTAGTAAGGGACTCTCCTGAAAGTAGATGCAAAATTGTATCTGAAGGATTGATATCTTTCATCCCATTCACAAAGGATTAAAAAGGATTAGAAATCACCTATAAAAGTAAGTAATACTTAAGTTTTATTTGTTTGGCTGGTGGACTTGTGGAAAATATCAGTAAGGATATGCAAATTCTCTTTAACTCAAAGCTTAGCTAATAATTTTTTTTTTTCTTGAGATGGAGTCTTGCTCTGTTGCCCAGGCTGGAGTGCAGTGGCGTGATCTCGGCTCACTGCAACCTCCGCTTCCCGGGTTCAGGCAATTCTCCTGCCTCTGCCTCCCAAGTAGCTGGGACTACTGGTGCCTGCCACCACACCCGGTTAATTTTTGTATTTTTAGTAGAGATGGGGTTTCACCATATTGGCCAGGCTGTTCTCGAACTCCTGACCTTGTGATCCGCCCACCTCGGCCTCCCAAAGTGCTGGGATTACAGGTGTGAGCCACTGTGCCCGGCCATAGCTAATAATTTTGTTATTGTTTGCTCCAGTTCCTTGGCTTGTCAAAAAGTAGGCCAGTCCTTTAAAATGTTTTCACAGATGGAAATTATTTTAATTCAGAATTGATGCTTAGAAATTGAGCAGTGTTCTTTGGCTTTCCAGAAAATGACACTTAAAAACATTTATTTATTTACTTATTTATTTTTTGTTATTTCTAACAAGAATGAGCTTGAAAAGCATTTGTTGTTTCATTGGAAGAAAATGTTTGCATGTTGATGGTAGCATCATTCTTGGCTGACAAAGAAACTATGAGAGGGAAAAACTATTTAGATAAAGTGGATTTCATGCCTAGACTAAAACATTCCTTTTAGAATGTTTTTGCAAAATTACTTGAATGTTTATGTCTTTATATAGTAATTTTGTTGTTAGGTAAAATTATTTTTATCCTGAACATTACAATGTATTTCAGAATGTTTGCAGTTGTCTTTTATTTTTCTGAGATGTATATATACTTATTCGTTTCATACTTTCGTCATCTTTCTTAAGAATTTAATTTCCTAATAGCATTTTTTCTGATCTTTTTGAAGTACTAAATGCATATTTTTATTTATGTGATCTTTCCAGATTTACTCCTTTTCCCCCCACAATAAACATTTCTCACTGAAAAGAACATCTGAGCAATTTCCTCTCTCTAAATTTTTATCAATTTAATTGAAATTGAGCTATTGCAAGATGCCAGCCATAGCAGTACATGACAACTAGAAAGTAACTTATTACATACAAATTCTTTTATAAATTAATCAGGTATATGATTGACATCATTTTTAAATAGCATCTTTATCTGTATATATTTATACTCACAGCTTCCAATTTTTAAGATAGACTTCGGATAGCCATTACCTCCTACCTCATTAAATTTTTGCTCTTTGGGCATCACAGCCATTCTAGAAGTATATTAGTGCCTTTAATGCTTTCTCTGCTTTCATTCACAGAGTAAAACCAACTGATAGTCTGTAATTGTCATACTACCGTAAAAAATAAATAGTTGCACTAAAATAATTCATTTTAGAATGTGTAGAATTTTCCTTATCTCATTGAGATAAATGTGAAGTAACTCCTGAGGTAGGAGGTATGTATTATGGATTAAACTTTCTTTGTTATCTTCAGGAGCGGACCAGATCACAGCTTAGACGTCTAAAATGTCAGAGAATATTTTTGGTTTGTCCATGAATTGAACTTAGGCATTTAGTAAATGCTTAAACTTAATTGAGTGATTGCGTCATTATAACTAAAGTAAAAAGCTAAATTACCTGAAGTGTCCTCTTATTTTTATTTTATTTTATTTTGTTTTGATTATTTTATTTTATTTTAGATGGATTTTTACTCTTGTCACCCAGGCTGGAGTGCAGTGGCACGATCTTGGCTCACTGCAACTTCTGCCTCCTGGGTTCAAATGATTCTCCTGCCTCAGTCTCCCGAGTAGCTGGGATTACAGGTGCCTGCCACCACACCTGCTAATTTTTGTATTTTTAGTAGAGACAGGGCTTTGCCCTGTTGGCCAGGCTGGTCTCGAACTCCTGACATCAGGTAATCCACCCACCTCGGCCTCCCAGAGTGCTAGGATTATAGGTGTGAGCCACTGCGCCTGGCCTGAAGGTTGCTCTTAAACTTATTATGATCGTGAAGTCAGTCTTTTTAACACAAATAAATGAATAGAAAGTCAAGACGTTTAAGTTTGAAAAAATACATTTAAAAATATGTGACTCTCTGGATATATACCCTTGGAAGTATTTTATATGTCTTGTCATTCACGGTTTTTTAATTGCTTGAATGTTTTTTCTTTTTTACCTACACATTCATAAAGTTTAGTTGTTCTAGAGTGCTAATTTTTCACACTCTGCATTTTATGCTCTTACTATTGAATTAATTTCATTCTTCTTTGCTAGAGATACTGGGTTTTAAGCAGAGTCAAAATGTCAACTCCAAAACCAGTTTTTAAAATATTTTCTCCCTTCTCTCTGATTCCCTAGTTAAAAGATTAGATTTTTTGTTTTTGTTTTTGTTTACTATTTTTCTTCTATAAAGTTAAATGATTCAAAAAGAGTTTATTACAATTGGATTCTGGAAGTGAGTTTTTATCAAGTATGGCTATAACATATGTGACTGTGCTTACAGCAAATTATTTTAAGCTTTAAAGACACATTTTTCCTCCTTTGGCTGGAATAGAACTGGACCCCTACTCTACTGTATTCCAAATAGAGCTGTTCTGTAAGTAGCACATTCCCAGGGACATGGCTTAATCTTACATACTGTGACCATAAATTGTAGTATAGCATTTTCCCTTGAATGTGTGATACTGTTAAAGCAGTTGCCATAGTAAACATTTTGAAAATTCTTGGAACAGTAGGTGTTTACCCCCTGAATATTATAAGAGACAACATAGACAGTAATCATAATTCCACTTTAACATTGTTCACTGGATGCCTAAACTTTCATCTTAATGTGTTTCCAAGACTGTTAAGAAAGTAAGTGATATAATACGCAGCTATTTTGCAGATAACAATATAAATGGTGTATTACTAGTAAAAAAAAAATTGTTTTCTGAAGAAACCAAGAAACATTTTGATTAAAAGTGGACACTGTAGTTTGTCTTTTCACTCCAGTACTGTGGAATAATTAGCTTTTACTTAAGATTAACACCATGAAGTCTTCAGTAGAAGGAAGATAGTAAAGAAAACCATCTCTTATTTCTCTTCTTCCTATACTCAATATTCAGTGATTACATACTGCTTTTTTCCCCAAATCCTTCTGAATAATTTTGGTACATTTTATGGATTAAATTATCTTCTATAAATTATGTCTGGGTAAATTTTACTCTGCTATTTTGGTTGAAACAGTATCTACAATTAGAAAAAATGTTTGAAAGTCTCTTGATGTAGTTGGATTGACTTGTAAATTGAGCGTAGTAGTTTGTTACAAATAATGCTTTATAAATAATAGCATAATAGTTTGTAACAACTGTAGAAGAGAAATCTTTAATATAATATTTCACAAAATAATTCTTGAATTGAGTTTTTAAATAGTGATTTAAATTCCATAACCTGAGTTAAACCTTACTGATGTCTAAGAACTGTTAGCAGGTATACCAATTGCTCATCTCAGTTTTCATTTCTTCCCTCAATTGGCTTTTCTTCTCTGCTTTGTTTCGTCCTTCATCCATTGATTGCCCTGCCCTAATACATGTTTTCTCCTTTGTGGCAATGCTGATTGCATTTTCATTTCATTGAAGTCATGGTTGTCAGGAATTGGCAAAGTATGTAATTTGCCTTGTAGCTGTGGTAACAAAAAGGCAACCTTATCTTTCTAGATAAGTACTGTTCAATACAACTTTTTGTGATGATGGAAATGTTCTATATCTGCACTGTCCAGTAATGGTAACAACTAGCTACATGTAGCAACTGAGCACTTGAAGTATGATTCATGAATCTCAAGAATTGAATTTTTATTTTTAGTTTTTTTTTTTTTTTTGAGACGGAGTCTTGCACTGTCACCCAGGCTGGAGTGCGGTGGCCGGATCTCAGCTCACTGCAAGCTCCGCCTCCCGGGTTCACGCCATTCTCCTGCCTCAGCCTCCCGAGTAGCTGGGACTACAGGCGCCCGCCACCTCGCCCGGCTAGTTTTTTTTTGTATTTTTAGTAGAGACGGGGTTTCACCGTGTTAGCCAGGATGGTCTCGATCTCCTGACCTCGTGATCCGCCCGTCTCGGCCTCCCAAAGTGCTGGGATTACAGGCTTGAGCCACCGCGCCCGGCCTATTTTTAGTTTTAATTTAAGTTTAAATAGCCACAGTTGTAGATGACCAGATTTAATCAGAATCTTTTGTTCTTATAGGCCATATATGATTTTTGTATACATGGACTTTTACCCCACAAGTAAAGGAATTTAAAGGAAATTTCATGTTTGAAAAGAATGTTTCTGTGCTAACTTGTGTGTTTATTCATACTTAGCATCAAAATGCCCTTTCTCAAAAGCAAAATGATTCCCAAATTATTTAGATCACACATTTGTTTTGTTTTATATTTAAATGAATGAAAATCATTTTACATTTTGCTTTAGAAACCTAAATCGGTCAATCGGTGTGGTTTTGTAAGATCTATGTAGTTCTACTAAGCCATTGTTGTGATGTTCTCATGTTGTATGCTTGGCTTTAGTACAAACTAAAAAAGTACAAACAATAAAGTACAAGCTTGTTAGATTAAGCTATGAGTTCCTGTGCTTGCCAATTTGGTGATATTTGCTTCCTAAAGTTGAGAGGACCAGAGCCAGGGGCATGGAGTTGAATAAAGTTTGATGGTAATGAAGTACCTTTATAGTAAGATATATTCATGCTCTGTTGAATTAACACACTGGTTTTGCAACTTCACAACCAGAGGTTTCATTTAATGCTGCCAAAATTATGGCACAGGGTACTGTGAGATAAACTTACTGCCTTACTCTTTGTCATCAGCAGTGAAATGTACTGTCTTTGCTGTTTTTACAATACTTATGAATGTAAGAAACTAATGCCCTATTCCCGTTAGTGGAAACTAATCAATATTGTGCTTTTAAGGTTGACTTAATTAACGGGGCAGTAGAGGAATATGGGACCAAAATAAACAAAACTTTCAGGAAAAGATTTAAAACAACAGAGATCTTAAAAATAGGAAATTGAGGTTGAAGAGAAGATGGCGAGGCTAGATAATAAGTCAAAAACATTATTTTTAAAGAAACAGTTATCTTTAAATAAATGAGATACTTTTTGTGTATCGCCTGATAGGACAGATTGACAGTGTACATGTGAAAACAGTTTGGATTAATTAGACAAGTTCACTTTACCCATGAGGGTGGGAAGTCAAGGGAAAGCCAGGCTCAGCTGCTATTTACATCTCTGACCTAGGCTCCTGTTTGACCTAAGTCTGTCTTGATGCAGCAGCACAAGCCAGCGAGGAGGCAGTGTCATTTCGCCGCGAACGCAGCACATTTAGGCGCCAGGCAGTACGGCGCCGGCACAATGCAGGGAGTAACCCTACCCCTCCTACATTGCTCATCGGATCACCCCTAAGGTATGGTATTTTCAATTCCACCAAGTTTAGCATGCATGTAACAGCCCTTCTAATCTGTTCCGCCAGTCCCAAGAAAGCATTTGAAGAGCTTTGTTTTTCTTTTCCTTTCTGTTGCTTTCCTATACATTTAAGCCCTTTTTGGCTTTTTCTGCATGTAACCATGAGCCTGTTGCATTATGCATGCTTTATGTTGCACAATGATCAGATTGGTTTAGTCAATTTTAAGTTGCAGAATCACTTGAAGGCAGTTACAGGATGTATATAGTAGGTGTTAGTCAGCTTTCCTTTTTTTTTCTCTCACTCCAAATTAATAATAATGCAACATTTTCCCCAATATTTTGACATTATTTAATATAATATGAACAAATACAAACTGAGTGGTGAGCTTGTTGAGGAATAACAGATAATTCACTTAAACTTGATAAGCCAGTTTGTTTTATTTCACTAAAATATGATATGTTTTATTTTATATTGCCTAAACTTAGTGCCTTTTATAATCACCAGGATCTGGTAAATGACAGAACTAACATACATAATTTATGTGAAGTGTGGTCAATTGGAGAGAGATATATATTTATATGTATATCTTTATTAAATTTTTCAAGCTCTGTAGTATAGTAAACAAACACATCATAACTTTTTCCAGTAGTCCTAAGTAAGAAAACATCCATTCGTAACATTATGGATAATTTTTCATTAAAATTCTAGTAACTACTTTATTCTTAATTCCATCAAATCTGATGAATCCATGCCCTGAATTAGAAATATAAAAATCTATCCAAAACACTTGGGCTTTAATTTATTTTAAGAATACAAAAACAGATATAAATACTTTTTTTGGGGTGGGGGGACGTTCTATTGCCCAGGTAGGAGTGCAGTGGCGTGATCTTGGCTCACTGTAACCTCCGCCATCCAAGTTCACGTGATTCTCCTGGCTCAGCCTCCCAAGTAGCTGGGATTAGAGGTGCATACTACCATGCCTGGCTAATTTTTGTATTATTGTAGAGACAGGGTTTTGCCATGTTGGCCAGGCTGGTCTTGAACTCCTGACCTCAAATAATCCGCCTGCCTTGGCCTCACAAAGTGCTGGAATTACAGGCGTGAGCCACTGTGTTCTGCCCCAAAAATGGATATAAATACTTTACATATGCTTACTTAAGCAGTGCATATATTATACAAAATACTTTTATTAGCCTCTGTATCCCAAAAGTACTATTTTACAAATTATTTTCCAGCTACATTTAAATTTCAAATTCAAAAGGAAGAGCATTTAATGAAATAACTGCTGTTAAGTACATAGTAGGTTGGAACAGATAAACTCCTCTTGTTAAAACCTTGTTCTTGAAACAAGCAAAATCCTTGTTTCTTTAAAATATTTTATCTCATACTCCCCTGAGATTTAAGACTTGCTTGTTTTCCTGGATTTTACATTACAGTCAAGAACTTTGTGTGTAATGAGGCACCCCTGGAATATCTCTGAATGTGCTGTGATTCTGGGGGCTGCCCAGTTCACAAATTGTTCATTACTCAAAGCTCCTTTAAATTAAAAAAAAAAAAAAAAAAGTCTGGGTGCTCTGGCTCACGTTAATCCCAGCACTTTGGGAGGCTGAGGCGGGCAGATCACCTGAGGTCAAGAGTTTGAGACCAGCCAACATAGTGAAACCTTGTCTCTACCAAAAAAAAAAAAAAAATTAGCTGGGTGTGGTGGTGCGCCCCTGTAGTCCCAGCTACTCAGGGAGGCTGATGCAGGAGAATTGCCTGAACCCAGGAATTGGAGGTTGCAGTGAGCCAAGATCATGCCACTGCACTCCAGCCTGGGTGACAGAGGGATACTCCATCTCAAAAACAAAACAAAAAAAAACTTCGTCTTTCATAGATCATGTTCCTAATTAATTATTCAATAAGTCAAAATTCTATAAAAAGTAATGTGGATTAATTAAACCAATATTTAAAATAGAAGTTAAATAGAAATTTAATAGAAATTAAATGAGAAGACAATCAATTTAAAAGAAACGCTTGTTCTAGAAACCTTTTCTGAGCCCTTTGCTTTTTGTGAGCCTTCCTGTTCTTTTTCCTTTCTACCTTGCCTTTTCCTGCTTGAAGTAACTTTTCTTTCTGCTGATGGATTTGGGGCATAATCTCAACATGCAGAAAGAGCTCAGCATTTTATTTTACTTTTTCTATTTTGTTTCTAACCTCTTCTTTTTGCCCCTTGAATAATACTTGCCAAAGGCAACTTTTTTGCTTTCTTACTCCATGTTTATATATCTTAAACTTTTTTTTTAACTTCTGCTTTTCAGTTTTTAAAAATTATTTCATTCTTTGCCACTAATGAGCCTGCTGGATACCACTCAGCAACATATGCAGACAAATTAGTTTTTTGTCCTCTACCAGGTGGAATATTAAAGAGCTGTGTTCTAACTCCAGCCAGTCACCTACAATTTTCCCGTGTTTTTCTAGGGTTTGAAATACATTACCATTCAAATGAGGATGTTGTGTACTACCTTTTGTTTTGTTTTGTTTTGTTTTGTTTTGTTTTTTGAGACGGAGTCTTGCTCAGTCCTCCAGGCCGGAGTGCAGTGGTGCAATCTTGGCTCACTGCAACCTCTGCCTCCTGGGTTCAAGGCATTCTCCTGCCACAGCCTCCTGAGTAGCTGGGATTACAGGCGCCTGCCACCATGCCCAGATAATTTTTTGTATTTTTAGCAGAGATGGGGTTTCACCATGCTGGCCAGGCTGGTCTTGAACTCTTGACCTCATGATCCACCCGCCTTGGCCTCCCAAAGTGCTGGGATTATAGGCATGAGCCACCGCACCCAGCCCCTACTACTTATTTTTCAAGGGTTCACATTATAGTTTTTGAAAAGTAGTTGTCTAGTAATCAGCTTGTAGTTTTTGTTGAGGTTCCAGGATATTCCTAGTACCAAGGTTACATATATCTTAAATAAGCTGACTTCATCATGGGTAAAGTACAATAACGTTTATCTATGGGGAATTAGGGAGAAACACCAATTTATTCATCTTTTGTAACTGTAAAAAAATTCAGGTAAAGTATATTGTGTTATTCCTCAGTGTGAGTTGCAGAATAGTAATCTCATCTTTAAATAAATATAGGATGATATGGTCATTTAAAATTTGGAAAAATTGTCAAAAAGAAATAGAATAGATATGGCAACACTTTCATTGCAAGTGATATGTAAATACTAGTAAATATACTAATTTATTTTAAACTTTAATGAATAAGTAAGTGATCATCCAAAAGGCAACTTGGTAAAATATACATCCCCAAGGATTGGGAGTGAATTATCAATTGTCTTACAAAGAGAATTTGAATTTATTTTATAATGCTTATAAAAATATACTGTTTCAGAATTATTTTTTAAGGTTTTATTTGAAAAAATTGTTTGCTTTATAGGTAGGTTTTGTTGACCTTTGCTAATTCTTCCCAGTTAGTAGGCCTAAAAAAGACAAATATTTAAAATATTTATAATTCAAATACTAAGAGTTCTGCATTTATCCTAAATGTGATATCTTTTTAATTCTAGTTAATGGGCTGGAATGGAATGAAATCATCATTGCATTTCGAGGAAGGGGAAAAATGCTTTAGTGTATTCTTAAATTTATTTTTTTAATACAAAATTTAAAAATCTGTAATAAAATAAGGTCATAGTAATAACTAAGAATTCATGATTAGGAATTCATAGGGGCCCGTTTGTGGTGCTCAGAAATGAATCCACCAACTGTTTTTTTTTGTACTTTATATAAAACAGTCTTCTGGGTTTTTCTAGAATATAGAGATATATAAGAATTATGTAATCATACTCTTAGACTTTACATTTTAGTTGGAGAGACACATAGAAAGGTAACTAGCAGTATATGCAGAATGTGTCAAGTGCCAATTAAGTGATACAGAAGAAGGAAAGACGAAGATCAACTATTTTTCAGTCATTCATAGTAGAAATGTTAACAATTAAGATTGCATGTCAGTGATGCTAGTGATAGCTGATAGTTTTAGACCTAAACTTCTACCTTTTCTTTTGCAGTGTTATAAAATAGTTGCTACCCTTACTCCAACTGGTAGTTTTGACATAGAAGTGTAAAAAAAGATTTATTTGTACCATTATTAGTTTAGGATAAAGTGCAGCCCTCCAGGAATATGTTTTCTTATGTGAAAATTATGGACTTTTAAATTTCTGTTAAAGGATTATAACAATAGGAATTCAAGAGACATCAACATTTATTTGTTATTTTCTCTTCCAAGCCATATTCCAGTCTCATTTACGTGGATCCATCATTTTAGAAAATCTTAAAATAATTGGGAAAGTAGTAATTTCTCAAAGGATATTAGGCCTAAGTTTGATAAAGTTTTTAAATACTTGGTATTTTGAGATTAAAATTTATTAGAAATTTTAATAAAAATTATAATTTAATAAAAATTATCTAAATTGATAGTAAAAAACCTGATGTTTCTAATCACATGGATTCGTCTGATTTTATTTATTTATTTATAATTTTGGAGTTGGTTTTTATGCATTGTCTAATATCTTAAAAACCTTTTTGTATATTGGGTATACATTGTGCATCTCTGTGTTGGAGATGAGCATATACTTAAATACTTCATGCCAAAATACGTCCAACTGCCATATGGCAACTTGGCTTATGATGTCAAGTGAAAAAATTGATGGAAAAATTTGTTGAGTACCTATTTTGTAAAATCTGTGTCTTCTGAACCTGAAGGGACACATGGTACCTGAACTAAGAAAACGTTGTTTTTAATAACAACGATAAACTTCTGAGCATTATCCAGGGGATGAAGAGTAGATAAAATTCATTTAGATTTACTTCTAACTTGTAATATTTACTACTAAACATTTTTTTCTCAGTATTTTCTTCCTTGTGAAATTTGTCCTTTTTGGTAAGGTTTGTGGATAAGTTTAGATAGGTTCTGAGGAAGAGTAACATAAATTATATGTGTATGGAAGATAAAAAACTTACCTGATTATATTAGTTCCCAAGATTATCTGTTGATTTATGTGTGTTCTACAAATATTCCAGTCTGAAGAAATTATTAAATACTTTTATCATTATGGCTTTAAAAATAATGCCAGTAAGGACTGACAACTCCACATTTTGTAAACTTAGTTTTTTCATATGTTGTGTGCATTCCTATCCTCTGCCTAGAATGTGTACTTTTCATCGGTGAAATGAAGTACTGCAGGTTAATAGGACTTCCTGGGATGATGGAAATATTCTATGATCTGTTTTGTTCTATACGGTAGACACTAAGTACTTGCTACTGCCTGCTTTGGTAGCTATTAGCTCTGGTAACAGTAGGTATGTTATGTAGTTACTGAGCATTTGAAATATTAGCAAGACCAAGGAACTAAAATTTTAATTAATTTCGATATCAGACAGCGTAGTTCCAGAATATGGTCTATTATAACCACAGGCTTAAGATATATATATATATATATATGTTTCAACATAGCCTTTTATTTCTTGGTCATTCCGCAATACATGAGTTTGTTTTATGTGTACCAGAGAAACAATTACATCGAATTCAAAGGATTAGGGAGATGTTGATACTCATGAAAAATGGTAAAGTAACTGAATAAGGCCATCCTAAGTAGGATTCTTTTATTCGTTCTAGAGGTCAAATAATTTTAGTTGCAGACTCTGGGATTGTTAAAGGTAAACTTCAATCGGCAGATTGCAGAGTTGCATTGAACATCATGTAGAGAATAATAATTATACTCAAAGCATTTTTTCATGAGTTTTGTCAGTTTAAATTTGACTAAATATTATACTAAGAACATTAAAATTCATACTATCATAAATCAAAATATGAAAGTATAAAATGAGTTAATATAGTCTCTTAATTTAGATAATTTTTTATTAAAATTTCTAATAAATAAATTTTAATCTCAAAATACCAAGTATTTAAAAATTTTATCAAACTTAGGCCTAATTTCCTTTGAGAAATTACTAGTTTCCTAATTATTTTAAAGATTTTCCAAAATGATGGATCCATGTAAATGAGACTGGAATATGGTTTGGAAGAGGAAATAGCAAAATTTGTTATGGGAATGTAACTACTACCTTGTATATAAAGCACGCCATATTTCAGAAAGATGTAAGCTTTTTGTAGATAACACTTTATATTAATTCTACTTCTGACTGTATCCCATGGCCATTTGTATTTCACTTGGTTGAGTCAGTTTTTCTGGTTTTCTTGCACTAGTTTGTGATTTTTTTTGATTCAAGATTGTTATTTTGGTTGCATTTGATAATTTGGTTTTCAAGTGCATATAAACTTGTCTTATTGTGAGTCTGAGAGCTCAGAACAATTCTAGAGTTATTACAGGGCTATAAATGAAAGTGCATATTTAGCTGAAATATAGGGCTTATCCATCGGGGACCAGCTGCAGCACACATATATTGAAAGTACTTATGATTCTTTTTTGCTGCTTTCTTTTTCCTTACAGTAGAATTTAGTTGGCTTGTGGTGGAAAAAAGTTGTAGATTAACCAATTTACATGTACATTTAATGTTGACTGCATTTGTCACTTCAAATCAAATTTTAAGGACCAGAAGATTTAAGTTGGCAGTGTAATCTGTATATTTTACAAAGTTTGTTGGCTCTTTCTTAGGTTATGTTGAGAAAAAGTGCCTTTTTGAAATCAGTTTTCTATATTGACTTCAATCTAGGTATTGTTTTCTCTTTTCTTCCCTGTAATGTCTCCCCAATCCATGTTTTTTCCTAGCCTTCAAGATGGTCAGCAAGGCCAGCAGTCCACAGCCCAGGTCAAAGTCCAGTCCCGCCCCCCTTCCCAGGCTGCAGTGCTCAGTGCTAGTGCCTCCTTGCTGGTGAGAAATGGGAGTGTCCACTTAGAAGCATCACATGACAATGCATCTGCTGTAGGCGGTAGCAGTTTGCACGATGAACTTGGTATGCAGGCCTTATGTAATCTTGATGATACAAAAACTTTAATGCAGCAGATGATGGGTAACGATTGCAGTTCTTTTTTGAGATAGCTTCATTTTGGAACTATGCATAGGAGTGCTTTTTATATAGGATTTGCCCTGTGTGTTAGGAAAATGTGACTTTTGCTTTTTCCTTTTCTGTTTCTCTCTACTCTTTTTTTTTTTTTTTTTTGAGACGGAGTCTGGCTTTGTCGCCCAGGCTGGAGTGCAGTGGCCGGATCTCAGCTCACTGCAAGCTCCGCCTCCCGGGTTTACGCCATTCTCTCGCCTCAGCCTCCCGAGTAGCTGGGACTACAGGCGCCCGACATCTCGCCCGGCTAATTTTTTGTATTTGTTTTAGTAGAGACGGGGTTTCACCGCGTTAGCCAGGATGGTCTCGATCTCCTGACCTCGTGATCCGCCCGTCTCGGCCTCCCAAAGTGCTGGGATTACAGGCTTGAGCCACCGCGCCCGGCCTCTCTACTCTTATTCTACATTTTCTTTTGGTCATGTCCATTTTTAATAGGTAGTTAAAGTGTTAATTATGTTCACACTCAATTCTGTTTTTCCCAGGCATTTGTACTATATAGGAGAAAACGTTGACTTTTTAAAAAAAGTTTCTTACTAAACTTTAATTTCTTTGAATATTTTGAATGTGCTTTAGGAAAGGGAAAAGTGCTTTCTAATTGTCTGCCACTATAGAATCTTTCTTTAAGATATTCTGTTTTTCACACTATGTCCGTCATCTGTAGTAGGATTTATTTTAATTCAAAATACAGTACTCTGAGGACAACGTGGCTCCGTACTAATGTCACATAATAACTTTATAAAGCTTATTTCTTGTTCTTGTCAATATATCTATAAACATATAAATTATTGAATAATTCTCAGAGGTGTGGTATCATTAAACATCAGTGATACATATCTACTCAAATGTCTGTCTTATGCATTATTTAAGGATGATACTTTATTTTACTTTGGTTTCTGTTTGGTTTCTGTGTCTCTGTATAATCTAGCTTTCTTGTTCTCAGAATACAGGTTAGTAATGGTTTAAGTAAATAAAATCTAGTTATTCAGAAATATTCACTTGGAAGCATTTACTCATTGTGATTTGTTTATTCATGTTATAATTGCTTTTTACTTATAAAGTTACTGTTTCAACTGGAAGGATATGAGGTATAAGTTGCCCAAATTAGGATTTAATAAAACTTTACATGCTACCTATTCATTGACTCTTTTTCTATTTTGTAAAAATGCTGAGTTGTAGAGAGGTATTAATAAGTATGTATACATATTGTTGAAAAGTGTCATCTTCAGATCTCACAGACACTTGAAAATGGTAAACTAAGATATTTATAACATTAGAATGCATGGTGATTTCTAAATAAAATGAGAAAGCAATAAAACATTTTAAATTTAGAATGCTGTTGCTTTTAAGTTTGTGATTTGTAGAGGCAAGAAAATTTATAAGGAGGCTGCTTGGGGGAGAATGAGGTAGACTCCAATTTAGCTACTTGTTTTAGTTGTAACCAATACTTCTTTAGTTGTAAATATATTCAGTTATATAATAACTTTATATTGCTATTTCTCTTTGCTTAACCCAAAGGATTTGTGAATCTGTGAATATAAAATTACAGTCACCATCTCATTGTTCATTGGCTTTATAGTAGTAGATCGGCTAAAATAAAAGGCTTCATTTTAATCCCTTTCAGAGTTTTAGACTTTTATCAGATTAAGCACAAAATTAAACAGTAGATTATTTTCTGCCATAAGAATTCTTAGTTTGCTCAAAAAATTTGCTAAGCAAGCTTTAATGATAAAGTCTCATTCTAAATCCACATACCAATTATTGAAAATATTTACGTATGAACTGCCTTTCCAGTTCTGAAGATTGAAAAAACCTCTTCTGATTGGAGACGACTTTAGCATCTGCTGGTGGATATTCAGGATATTCTCTTGAAATTTGGGTTTTATCTTTTATGTTAACTGCCACCTTAAACTAGGTCTTGCTCTGTTGTATTTGGATGGTACCAAATTTAATGCTTAGTAATAATTAGCACAGAACAATCAATGGAGTGTATACCTGTTCCAAAACCTATAAAGTTGGCCAAAAAAGATTCTGAAAATGAACTGCAACTGAACTTAAAGGAATTGGTAGAGAAGCTAGAATATTTTTGTTGTGTGGTTTAATTTTCTACATGATTTTAATTAGCAGTGAATTATGTAAATGAAAATACGTGAATGAATTGGGTACTTGATACTCAAATATATTAAAGTTGGCTTCCAAATTTAGCTTCTTCTATTAAAAAATTTTAACCAGTTTTTACATGTGAAAGTATATGCATATGCATAATTTGTTTATATAAAACATACATGTATATGCACTAATACATGTTTGAGTACATATGTTTGTGTATGTACATGTACGTATGCTGTTTTGGATTAAAGAAAAAACTCTGAATCAGACATTGTTTAATTCTCAGCCTAGATAGTTTTCCTAAACTGTGTTTTCTACATCTTTATTTTGTGGTGTCACAATAGGTAACCATATCCATTTCCTATACTAAACCCCGAGAATCCTTATTTCTCTGCCTTTTTGAGGTTACCAGGAAACATTAGACATCTTGGAAAAATTCACTGAAAATAGTATTACGAGGATTTTATTAGTAGCTTATTAAGCAGAGGGAAAAGTACTTCTATCATCTGTATTCAGCAAGCAAAATTAATCATGATTAGTTTTACAATTTGAATTATAAGTGGCATAATTTAAAAGGAAAAACTCAGGCTGGGCTTGGTGGCTCACACCTGTACTCCCAGCACTTTGGGAGGTCAAGACGGGCAGATTGAGGTCAGGAGTTCTAGAGCAGCCTGGCCAACATGGTGAAACCCCATCTCTACTAAAAATACAAAAAATAGCCAGGCATAGTGGTATATACCTGTAATCCCAGTTACTCAAAAGGCTAAGTCACGAGAATTGCTTGAACCTGGGAGGTGGAGGTTGCAGTGAACCAAGATTGCACCACTGCATTCCAGCCTGGGTGACAGAGTGAGACCCTGTCTCAAAAAAAAAAAAAAGGAAAAGGAAAAACTTAGATGGTTTTCTTTCTTATTTATAGCTTTCATTTCCATGTGAACCTAATTTTAAAAAAATTGGGTTCAAATGACTGAAGTGTTGGATGAGTTTTGGAAGTTAACATCTTTGAAAATGATACTTCTATCAGAATTTCTCAAATTCTTCAATGTAGTATGTTGCTCTTTATTTTAAAGACCACATATTAAGGGTTAATTTTCTTCTGATTGGTCTTTTATTGGAATTGCTATTTTTTGATTTTTTTACTCTTTTCTGAATTAAACACAAAAATTCTAAATAAAACAAGCTGTGACTTAGTAATGCCCAGATTAAGTCACACAAGAGACTCTGAACTCAGGTAGCCTTATAGTTCCATTTTATATCTGCTAATCTTTTCTATAGAATTTGGCAATTACTTCTCAGTTACTAATCCTAGTTTTCTCTTATAAATTAAGACTAATAAGTTGATGCAATGATGAAACTTGCCATTATAGCTGGTAGTTACACTCTTAATGTGCAACACAACATCTCAAATAAAATGTTGTAGATGAGATCAGATAGAACAGGAAACATTGCCTGTGGTTTTTTTCTGTGTATGAAATTAGTGGTCAGGGTGAGGAAATGCTTTGAAAGTGTACATGAAGTTATTATTTTGTCTTTATGTGAAAAATTTAAAAATTACTGTTACAGTGTTGACAAGAAATGAGGACAGGAGAGTTTTATATTTATCAAGACGTAATTACAAAGCACATATATATTATGAGTAGTATTTCTCTGGTTAAGACTTTCTTAATGTATCTGAGTTTATGATGCTTGAATTGATTTTCCTTAGGTTTTCTTTTGTTTTATTACTGGATAAGGACTGACAAAGGAGGTATTCTTTGAAGTGATCTGCTTTATTCTAGAGCTTCTTAACTTGAAAATGTAGTTGGCTATAGGAGAATTATTGAAGGAAACCTGGCAACATTGCTCATCCTATTAAGCAGTTCGTAGCAGAAATATAATTTGGAAGCTTTAAAATTTTCTACTTTAAAAAGCAGAGACTCAGGTGAATCTACAATACTTTTAGTCACTTTTATTAGAGTTAGTCTTGGTGTTTTAAAAAAGATTGTATACACTACTCTGTAGCATTTTGGGCTATTAGTACTTTTCCTTGTTACTATTAATACAGAGTCAGAGGACTGTAAAGGATCTTAGAGTTTATACGTCAGTTCCTTATGTTATGGTAGTTATTTTCATTCATCTGAACAAAAAAGTTACATCCTCTTGCAGCAACCTTGATTTTGTCCTTTATTATTGTTTTGAGTACAAAAAAAATACTAAATTCTGTTCTTTGATCCTTTTTGGGGAATGAAAGTAAAATGTTTATTTTGATCAAAACAATAAAAATACTTCATTATGTTTCAAAGGAAGAAGTATTAAAAGGTTTAAGGGCTATATTCTACTTTGTTTTGGTAAAATTAGAATGTGCTTTTCCATCCTTACAACAGAAATACAAGTTGACAGATTCTGGAAGATACCATGAAGAAAATTAAGTCATCTACAATCTTATCACTCGGAGATATCCACTATTAGTATTTTGTAATTTATTCCTTCCAGTCTCTTTAAATGTACATGTTGATATGCACTTAAAAAAGTAGAGTTAGGATCATGTTATGTGACTTTTGTGCTACTGTTTGAGTTTTGTATCTTGCTTTTTTCACTTAGCAGAGTCTGAACATTTACTCATGTTATTAGCTGTTCCTTGATTTTTTTTTTTTTTCTTTTTTTTTGAGACAGAGTCTCACTTTGTCGCCCAGGCTGGAGTGCAATGGTGCAATCTTGGCTCACTGCAACCTCTGCCTCCTGGGTTCAAGAGATTCTGCTGCCTCAGCCTCCTGAGTAGCTGGGATTATAGGTGCGCGCCACCACAGCTGGTTAATTTTGTATTTTTAGTAGAGATGGAGTTTTGCCACCTCGAACCTCGAACTCCTGACTTCAGGTGATCCTCCCACGTCGGCCTCCCAAAATGCTGGGATTACAGGTGTGAGCTACCACGCCCAGCCTCTTTAATTTGTTTTTAAGTGGCTGCATAATTTTTTGTCACTTAGACGTATGTGAAAGGCAGTACAATATAGTGGACTCTGGAGCCAAACTTCTTGGCTTCAAATGTTTACCACTTATTAACTATGCGATCTTGGGAAAGTTATTGTCTTGTCTTGTGCCTCAGTTTCCTCATTTATCAAAAGATGGCAAAAATAATGCCTACTTCATAGGTTTATTGTGAGGATTATATTTATTAAGCATACAGTTAGAACAGTGTTTGACAATTGTAAACTTGTTATATAATCATCTTTGTCATTATTGATAAAATATTATATCATTATTTAACCAGTTAACTAACCCCATTGTTAGTCTTCGTGTTGTTTCCTGATATTTACTATTGTAATGAACACTGTGCTGAATGTCCATTACATAAGCTTTTGTGTATAGCTGCTGTGATTGTTTTCTTAGGATAAATAATGTTGACATGGAATTATCAGTCAAGGGGAATATACATTATTGGGGCTTTGAGATATACTGTTAATTGCTTTATGGAAAGCGCTGGTCTATACTTTATCTGGTAGCGTTTGGGAGGATCGCCACAAATATTACAAGTTAGAAGTAAATCTAGATGAATTTTATCTGCTCTTCATCCCCTGGATAATGCTCAGAAGTTTATCATTGTTATTGTGGGAAGACTACTAGAATATTTCAGATAGTTTTGGGTGCGTGAACAGCTCTAGGAATTTTACAGAAACTTACAGGGACAAGTTGAGATATTTAATTTGTCTCTCACTAGTTTGTTGTAAAGAATTCATTGAATCTCTAGACTAGATTATCTGCTTTCTAACATTAATCATTCTTAAGATTCTAATATAAAGCTGGTTAGTATATGCATTAGTTGGAGTATATGTTAGATTCTTTCAAGGAAAGACCCTTCCAAAATCATTGAAATGAAAGAGAAGTTTCTATTTCTCTCATGAGAACCATTGGGAGTCTAATGGGATCTATTCCTGTCATGATGGATCGATTATGTTATCTTTCACATGTGGCTTTCTTGCCTTGTCCAAAGGGCCTGCTGTAGTCATTGACATTTTCCAGCAAACAGGAATGAGGAGGGAGTAGAAAAAATCAAGGACATCTAGCCTTTATCTTCCTGATTGAGATTTGGAAAACATGCCTTTCATTTTCTCCCACCTTTCATTGGCCATACATAATCATGTGACAACTTCTTGCCGCAGGAGAGGCTGAAAAATGTCTCTAACTAGGTAGACAAAAGCCCAGCAGAAATTCAGTGAGGGGAAGATTCTGTTCAGAGGAACACAGAAAATGCTCTTGGCAGTGACTATTTTTGGGTAGTGAAGAACTTTCTTTTTATATACTACTTTTTAATTTTCCAATGAGTAATACTTTTTAAATGAAACCGTGAAACAGAACAGCAAATACCAATGTAATTCCCCCACATCTTAGTATCTGGTGGGAATTTCACTGATTGTGTGCTGTTACATGCTCATTAGACTCTTACCTGGTCAGTCTTTATTTTCCTGTTTCTTCATCAACTTTATGGATATATAATTTAGGTACAGTAAATGGCATCTGTTAAATGTATACAATCCAAGGAGTTTTAACAGATGTGTATACCCGTCAAATACCTTAATCAAGATGTGAGTGTTTCTGTCACCTTCAAAAAATTCTCTGTGCCCTGTTGCAGTCCATCTCTCTGCTGCCTCTGGTCATGGACGACCACTAATCTGCTTTCTATCATTATGATTTCCCTCTTCTAGCAGTTGATATAAATGGAGTCATATAGTATACAGCCTTTTGTATGTACTTTTCCTGTAGTGTAATGCTTTTTGAGATTCATGGTACTGCTTGCATGTGTGAGTAGTTTGTTCTTTCTTACTTGCCGAGAATTCCATTGTATGAGCAGGCTGTATATTGCTTATCTGTTCACCTGGCGATGGTTGTATTGTTTCCCATTTTTGGCTGTCGTGAATAAAATTTCTAAACTGTCTTTTTGAAAACAGTTCTACATCCCCACCACCAAGTTCCATTAGTTCCCTTTCTCGCCAACATTTTCTTTCATTGGCCTTTAGAATTGTAGACATAATGGGTATAAAATGGTAACTCATTGTGGTTTAAATTTAAATTTCTCTTATGACCAAAGATAATAAGCATCTTTTGATGTGTTTATTGTCCGCATCTTTTGATGTGTTTATTGGTTTATCTTCTTTTGTGAAGTGTGTCCAGAAATTTACTCATTTTAAAAATTGAGTTGTTGGTCGTCGTCGTCTTCTTTTTTTTTGAGATGGACTCTCACTCTTGTTGTCCAGGCTGGAGTATGGTGGTGCATTCTAGGCTCACTGCAACCTCCGTCTCCTGGGTTCCAGTGATTCTCCTTCCTCAGCCTCCCAAGTAGCTGGGATTACAGGCACGTGCTACTGTGCCCAGCTATTTTTTTTTTTTTCTATTTTTAGTAGAGATGGGGTTTTGCCATGTTGGTCAGGCTGGTCTCAAACTCCTGACCTCAGGTGATCTGCCCACCTCGGCCTCCCAAAGTGCCAGGATTACAGGCATGAGCCACTGCGCACAGCCTGGGTTGTTGGTCTTCTAATTGTTGAAGTGTGAGTTCTTTTGATATTTTAAATACAACTTATTTGTCAGATACAAATTACAAATATTTTCTCCCATTCTGTGGCTTGTCTTTTTGTTTACCTAACCAATCTTAATGTCATCAATATCGTTATTATAGATTATTTTACCCAAGTAAGAATAACTTGTCTTTTTGAAAAAAAAGAAGGATAATGAAATCACAACAAAATATGAACTTGTACATTCACTTTTGGAAAGTTCAGCTGATTTGGGATTAGCAAGCAGGAGTGAAGTCTTTAACAATTAATTAAGGCATGTTTTCTTAACTCAGAACTAGATAATCAGATAGCCATGTCAGTAAAATATATCAGTATGTAAATCTCTCTTACAGTTGCCAAGCAATAGAGATATCTGTCTTTCCTTACCAGTTCCCCCAAACTGTCTTCTAAACCAGACTTTCTTCTTCTTCCTACCTTTTTCCTTATTCGTCTGATTTAAAAAGCTAGAACAGCATTGCACATACTAAGAAAAAAGACTTGTTCTAAATATTGAAACTTGAAGTTACAAGGGCATAGTGACTTGATTTCCATTGTATCGTGAGGATTAAAGAAGTTTTTGGAGCCTAAGATTCTTGGTCTAGGACAGGTGTTGGCAAACCACCACCCGTGGGCTAAGTCCAGCTCTATACCTACCTGTTTTTATAAATAAATAAAATTTGTGTTTATGTTCTGTGTTGTCTATGCCTGCTTTCATGTTACAGTTGTAGACTTGAATTGTTGCAACAGAAGTTATCTGGCCCATGAAGCCTAAAATATGTAGTATCTGACCCTTCACAGGAAAAGTTTTTGGACTCCTTTATTTCTCCTCTAATCTAGGGAGAAACAAGTCCATTAACCCAGGGGTCCCCAACCCCCAGGCCATGGACTGGCATGGATCTGTGGCCTGTTAGGAACTGGGCTGCACAGCAGGAGGTGAGCGGGGTGTGGGGAACAAGCATTTCTGCCTGAGCTCCTCTTCCTGTCAGATCAGTGGCAGCATTCATTTCTCATAGGAGCGTGAACCTTATTGTAAACTGCACATGCGAGAGATCTAGGTTGCCCGCTCCTTATGAGAATCTAATGCCTGATGATCTGAGGTGGAACAGTTTCATCCTGAAACCATCCTCCAATCCCCTGGATCCATAGAAAAATTGTCTTCCATAAAACTGGTCCCTTGTGCCAGAAAAGTTGGGGACCGCTGTGTTAACCAGTAAGCAGCAGTATAGGGAATAATTTCTGTTTGGGTGAAAACTGAGTCATCACTTATGATTATAAGGGGGGTACTATCCAAGAAATTAGAATTGATCTTAAAGGCCTTCTCTTTAAAAGTATAATAGTATATTCATTGAGATTGCATTATGAACACAATGCTATCTCCATCCAATTATTTTTTGAATAACATTTCTATTATTGAGTACTTCAGTCATACAGAATGTATGTGGTCCCCCAAATGTCTCTTAAAAACTCACTTCATACATTTACTGCCCATGCATCTCTCTTTGTTCTTATAGCCCCTCTCTGCCCTATGAGTAATACTAAAAAAACAGAGGTCAATGTAGAAGTGCATCTGGCTTGGAGGACAAAGAGTGAAGGGAAGGTTGAGGAGGTTGGTGGTTAAAGAAGAAAATTATCCAAGAAATTTAAGAGACCTCTTTTGTTTTTGATACTTGGAATTAGAAAAGCCCTATAGATGATTTGTTCTAGTAACCACCTCCTTCCAAGATACATATAGGTATCTTTAGAAAAATGAGTGATGTCAAGAATACAACAGCCTGGGCACAGTGGAATTACATGCTGTAATTCCAGCATGTTGGGAGGCCAAGGCAGGAGGTATCACTTAAGCCCAGGAATTCGAGACCAGCCTGGGCAGCATAGCGAGACCCCCATCTCTACAAAAAATTTTTAAAAAGTAAGCCAGGCATGGTGGCGTGTGCCTGCAGCCCCAGCTACTCAGGAAGCTGAGGCGGGAGGATCCCTGGAACCTAGGAGTTTGAGATTGCAGTGAGCTATGATTGTGCCATTGCACTCCAGCTTGGGTGACAGAATGAGTCTCTGTCTCAAAAAAGAAAAAAAAAAGAAAAAAAAAAGAAAAAAAAAGGAATGCAATTGGAGTTTCTTAGGTGAGTCCTATTCTTAAAATTCTTATGTGCTCAACTTCGTGTTGTGTGATGAGGATTTTTACTGATAGGATAAGTTAGAGAATCCCATTAACTTC
This sequence comes from Rhinopithecus roxellana, assembly GCF_007565055.1. Classification (NCBI taxonomy): domain Eukaryota; kingdom Metazoa; phylum Chordata; class Mammalia; order Primates; family Cercopithecidae; genus Rhinopithecus; species Rhinopithecus roxellana. Next base: position 81,865,614 of record NC_044553.1, on the reverse strand, counting down.
CCATGTCTTCTATCAGTATCTTGGGAATGTTTATCAGAATTTGCCTGCTATACCGTTCATGGCTCTAGGCAAACGCTTCAAGTATCCTTGGTGTTAAGTCAGTATCCAATTTTACCCATCTTCCTGTTGCTCATCACTTATTTATTGACCTATAGTTGTTACTTTGAAATATTACTTCAAAAGAATGGTTGTGTGTAATTAACAAATTTTATGAACAGTAACAGTCACTATTGAGGATTCAATAAGACTGCTAAGAAATGCTAGGTATCCTAGCTTTTGTTTTTTTTTTTTTTTTTTTTTTTTGAGACAGGATCTCACTCTCTTGTCCAGGCTGGAGGGCAGTGGCACGAACACAGCTCACTGCAGCCTCAACCTCCTCAGCTTAAGTGATCCTCCCACCTCAACTTCCCAAGTCGTTAGGCCCATGGGCACATACCACCACACCCAACTAGTGTGTGTGTGTGTGTGTGTCTGTGTGTGTATGTGTGTCTGTGTGTGTGTAGAGATGAGGTCTCACTATGTTGCCTGGGCTTGTCTTCAACTCCTGGGCTCAAGCAATCCTCCCACCTTACCTCCCAAAATGCTGGGATTACTGGCATGAGCTACTGCGCCTGGCATATCAGCTTTTTGTGTATGTGTCTTTAGAGATGCAGACCCTTGGCCAGTATAATTTTTACAAGTCTGAAATTCTAGTTTGTAATCTTGTTTATTTTGTTAGAAATTGATTTTTTTTCTCCTTAAATCATGACAGAGGCATTCTATCATATATAATTAATTGGTCACAGTTGAATCATGGTGAGATGGCTTCGTTTATAATCTAAATTCATATGAGAAGGACATATTTCTTTGCTTTCTTCTCTGTTTATTAGAAAAAAATTAGTATTGAAGTATTTTTCTTAATGCAGAATAATATTAAAATAGGGGTATTGTAACGACACATTTTACTTTGGACCTAAAGTTTAAATATGATGGTTTTAATCCCAAAAGAAATAGTAAAATTGCTGTGTATGCCAAGAAAACTTGTACAAATTTAACATAATCTTTATAAACCAATAGTAATATATATTTATTTCTGGTTGGTTATTTTTTAAGCTGCCTTCAGTAGGTTACATTAGCACATTAAAATACATTTTTAGTGTAATGTTTTTCTAATGTGTTCATCTTCAGAGTAAAATTTGGTACTTCTAAAGTACATAGAATTGTTCTTTTGGAGTGAAGTTGGGACTACTCCATGAGGCCTTATTACAATGTTAGTTTGTTCTGACAAGTGCCATGTGTTTTTTTGAGAACCTAAACATGCTTCTGCTTAATAGACAAAAGTCTCTTAAGGAAAAAAAGAAAAGCACTGTTGAAGTCATGTACTTCTGTTAAAATCATAGCCTCCCTTTTAGACATATTTATGCTTCTGCTTAAATTTTTAGATTTTATTACTTGTTAGTAATTTGCATAGAATCATTCAGAGTTGTAAATTTAGGTAGTAATAGAACTACTCAGTTCTTCCAACTCTTTGTCTCGAAAAGCTTTTTTTTGCATTCTTTATGTTTACTTATTTAAAGTGCAACTATTTCTATATAAATTTAATATTAGATATTTATACATAAAAGAAAACATGGTAGTATAATGACATATTCTTTTACTGTTTCATTTGAAAATTACAAAGATAATATCTTTAGCTGATTTTGTTACAGATACATATTATTTTTAGTATACCAAGAACAGAACGTATATATTAATAAAAATCCTTTGGAAAGCTTAAATGCTGAGAAATACTACAACAGTTTAAGTTCTACTGAATACAGAATTAACTTATTTCTAAAATACGTATAAAGTGTGTTATGACAATACATTTATGCATTCTGTTCTCACTGAGTTTCACATGCAGTAACCAAGCCCTTTGCTCTTTGTTAATCTATGATTTAGTCATTTAATGTAGTTAATAATAATTCTGCGTTTATGCAGTCTGTGGTTTTGAACAGATATTTCTTTTTTCTTTTAATGTAAGTTTAATTATGTTAGCACCATTAATTATTGATTATCCAATAAATGAATACAGAACAGAGCATTAAAAACTACAATAAAAAATTTTTTTAAGTGAGTCAGTATTTTTAATTTTCTTTTGGTAGCAACTTCTGTAATTCACCCTACCACTTTAAAAAAACTTTCAGTGATACATCTATGAAGTAGCCAAGTTGACAGCTTGTGTCATTTCGTTTTAGCTCATTAATCCAGTTTCTATTAGAGGTGCTAAGGATGAATGACTTATGACTTAAAGATGGGGGTGGGGGGCATCTTAAATAATTCACATGCTGAATAACCTTGAAAAAAGACAGCAAATGAACTGAGCATTTCATAGAAAACCTTTTTTTCCCCAACTTATCTCAGGAATATATTATTCTGACAAAAAGAAATGTGGCTACAGAAAACACCATAACTTTTATGATCCATAGAACATACTCAAATAATTCAAATTGTTACTTTTTTCTGGTTCTAGTAATTTTAAAGAATGAAGTAATGCTTGAGATGTTCTGTAAACCCTTAGTCATATTAGTACATTATGGAGTCCTTTTACTAGCGTGTTTTCAAATATTTCACTTAAATAAAAAATCCTTATTGCACACTCTTTGCATTGTAGGCATGGAAAAATCTGACTTTTAGCCTTGCCATCAAGTCAGCATTGCCCTTTAAAATTCCTATTTTTGGCCAGGCATGGTGGCTCACACCTGGAATCCTAGCACTTTGGGAGGCCGAGGCAGGCGGATCATGAGGTCAGGAGATCAAGACCATCCTGGCTAACATGGTGAAACCCTGTCTCTACTAAAAATACAAAAAATTAGCCGGTGTGGTGACAGGTGCCTGTAGTCCCAGCTACTTGGGAGGCTGAGGCAGGAGACTGGCGTGAACCCGGGAGGCGGAGCTTGCAGTGAGCTGAGGTTGCACCACTGTACTCCAACCTGGGTGACAGAGTGAGACTCCATCTCAAAAAAAAAGATTCCTATTTTTAACCTCATTAATTCCAGCTAATAAAATTAAAACCTCACAAATACTCAAAAAGCACCCTGGACTAGACAAAATTGTTGCAGAGTTGTACACCTCATTTCATTGCCCTCGTGGAAATTTATATTAATTATTTTATGCTCCCTTTTCATCACCAATATGGCTACCATAGATCCTCAAAGGGGAAGAATACATCTCAGGCAGTATGTAGAGTTTTAACATTTCATTATCAGAAATCATTTGATATTATAAAGTTCATCTTAAGAGAATTCAAAAAATCTATATTCATATGCAACATTTGCAACCAATATGATTTTTAAAGCTTTTGTCAGTTTCATAGTGATACTTGGTTATAGCAATTGCTGTTTCTAAATGTTTGGTAGCGCTCTTGTGGTAGAAACATACAAGTAATGTTCATTAAATAATATAATTTAATTATCACCAGCAATACTAGCTCTTTCAATTCACTGACCTTTCTTAGATACACTTGGACACTTTTCTTCTTAAGAAACACAGCTCAGAATGCAGTCACAGGATTTTGTGGGCTTGTAGTTTGAGCTATCTCAAACTTAAGAAGCTTTGCAAATGGCTACTCACCCCCTGCAAGTAGTTGTCAGGTGATTTTTAAACGTTAAATTCATTCATATGATCACCTGAATAGAGAATGTGCTGTGGGAAAAAGAAAAAAGAGATTGATATTGCAAAGCTGACTTAAGTCCCTTCCTTTTAATACCTGATTTTGTATGTCGACGTTTTAGCCTACTGTCCAACATTCCTTTTCAACTCACATCATGCTGAATTACATGCAGAACATTGTTTTAAAATTTTTTTTTAATAAAGGTTATGGTATATTTTCTTAGGATGTAAAAACTTATGAAATTTAGTATATCATGAAGGGAAAATTCTGAGTATTCTAATGGCTTTTTAAAATAATCATTTATTTGCTAGGTAAGTTCTCTTCTACGCTGTATGAGACTGGTGGCTGTGATATGTCACTTGTGAATTTTGAACCAGCAGCAAGAAGAGCATCCAATATCTGGTATGTGTGAAGTCATATTAGGAGTGTGTGTACTTTTATATGTTTGCCATGTTTAATGTTTTTAAGCCTAGAACTATAAAAGTTAATTTTTTTGTTTTTTATGATTGTTTAATGTTGCTGACAAATAAAAATTATAAATATTTATGGCATACAACCTGATGTTCTGAAATACTGTATACATTGGCTAAATTAACATATATTACCTCACATAATCTTGTTTGTGGTGAGGACACTTAAATCTGCTCTCTTAGTGATTTTCAAGTATACAGTACATTGTTAACTGTAGTCACCAGGTCAGATATAAAAGTTATTTTGAAAACATCATTATATTTACTCTAATAATTTGTCATAGTGCATTTGTTTCTAAAAACTTAAGGTATAATTTTTTTTGCTATGGAAAAAAGAAAGTATTATTTTTAAAACAAAAGCTATTCTGTGTTTTAAAAACTAAATCGAGATATCCCAAAGATCTTACAGGGATACAGTGTTTTCCCACAGTGTCAAATTTAATTGTAAATTTCATGTTCTCTATATATTGTATAATGTATAAAAGCTAATCAGGACTTACTCTTCTTACAAGTTCTTACATAACTAAGTTCAAGCCTATCAGTTCTCTTTCTTTATGTAATTTAAAAATTTTAATTCCTTCTAAGTGTTTGGTCAGTTACCTTTTTAAATAATCAACTTTCATTTTGTTTAAAATTTCTTTTACTGGCTTTAAGGAAGAATTTCTTAAAATATGTCTCATATGTTACCTTTAGTTTCTCCCCCCCACCCCCGCCGAAGGAATTTGTAAGATAATGAAGTCAGAAGAAGAGCAAATAAATTAGAAATCTTGATCATATAACACAATTATAGTTTTAGAAGGTGTTAAAATGTTTGTTTTCTAAAATTTTGATCTTATTGCTTATCTATTCAAATTGCACTTTGAAGCCTATTCTTGATTTATTAGCTTTCTTTCTCGTCAAGAGTTATTGATTCTTATTTTAGGACTTCTGTTTAATAATAGATCACATCTATTTAAATGTTAGACATCTGTGGGCTGTTATTTTTTTGTTTTGAGGGACCATTTGAAGCAATAAAATATTGCAGTCATTTAGCTTCACATGCTAAAAAAGTAGAACATATAGATAACTATGCTCTTTAAGCTCTTTTGGTCTAGTTTCAGAATTCACCCTCTCAAAAAAGTATTAAATTGGACTGTTACCCTGATTCTGTAACAACGGAAACAGCAGGAGGATGGAGGGGTAGAAATGCTGTTACTATGTTTAATGTAGTTCAAGAGAACAATTCCTTACACCATAAATGTGGTAAAGCCTCAAGTTTTGAAATCCAAACATGACTGAACTGTGGAAACTGAATTATGTTGTAGGTTATTACATTATAGCTTAAATTTATTGTGTCTTTACTGGCTCCTGGCAGTATGTTTATTGCTTTCTTTGGATTATCTCATTTAAACACTTTCACAAGAACCTTGTGATAGAGATAGATACTATTGTCATATGTTACTGAAGAGGAAACAGAAGTATGAAGAGGGTAGGTAACTTGTCCAAGATCTCCTTCAGTTGAAGAGATTTGAATGTAGTCCCTGACCCAGAGGCTATGCTCTTATCACAACTCTAGGAAAATGCTATTTTGCATTTTGAAGTTAACATGGAAAAGCGAAGATATGTGAATCTCATGTGATTGTTAAAGGATATATTTTTCTTTCTGTTTGACAAACTGTTTGTTCCCTAAAGTCTTTTTTATTTTATTTTAGTGACACAGATTCTCATGTATCCAGTTCTACCTCAGTTCGATTTTATCCACATGATGTGGTAGGTTTTTCTTTATTTTTACAACATGATAAATTTTCAGATTAAATCTGAAATACGTATTTTTATAGAGAGCTATAAAAGCCATAAAATTGATTAAGTTACAAAAAAATGTTTTGAAAATATGGCAAAATCACTTTGCTGTCCTCCAGTTGCTCTTTTTTTCTCAGTCCTTTGATAAGAAACCAAAGTACAAGGTTAAGAAGCCTTGGGATAGAGTATTTTAAAAAGTATTTTGGAAAGTATTTGTCAGTGCTTAGAGATAGAAATGACTGTGTTATATATAGGAAGTAAATTTTCTCAGCTATACCCAAATACGTGTCTATAGTGTATTCCTGGAAACTCCATAGGAAAGCAAACATGGGAAGATGATTGTTTTATTGTTTTCTACTTTTAAATGGTATGGGAACCTTGAGATAGCAAAATGCTGCCTAGTGCTGTGCCAGATACAGTCAACTTTTGATGCCTTCTGAGGAAAAGAAAACTGGTAAACTGATGAATGGATGAGTTGAAGTTAGAAGAAATGTAGTGTAGTAATTTGTATAGCCTCAGGTGAGCTTGCCAAAACAAACAAAAAAACAGAGGGATTTGGAAATATAGTAACAACAATTATGAGAGACTATGGGAAGAAATGAGAGTTGCTGCCATCGGATCCAATGCAGTGGAGCTCAGATTTAACACTGATAATGAGGGTCAAAGCTTAAGGAGAAAAGACTATAAATGTGACAGGGAGAAGAGAAGCCACTAAGGATTCACAGTAAGTGGTTTTATTTATTTATTTATTTATTTTTTTTGAGACGGAGTCTCGCTCTGTCGCCCAGGCTGGAGTGCAGTGGCCGGATCTCAGCTCACTGCAAGTTCCGCCTCCCGGGTTTACGCCATTCTCCTGCCTCAGCCTCCAGAGTAGCTAGGGCTACAGGCGCCCGCCACCTCGCCCGGCTAGTTTTTTGTATCTTTTAGTAGAGACGGGGTTTCACCGTGTTAGCCAGGATGGTCTCGATCTCCTGACCTTGTGATCCGCCCGTCTCGGCCTCCCAAAGTGCTGGGATTACAGGCTTGAGCCACCGCGCCCGGCCTAGTAAGTGGTTTTAATGGATTCACTAGCATTAAGCATTCCCTGAGAAAAATCTTAAGATTTTAAACACTTTCTAGTCAATTATTTACAAAAGGTTTATTGATTCATTAATTTTGTTTCAGTTCACTTTTTATTGTCACCTTCTATAGTTTCTGGTAATGATAACATATTCATAAAGAGTAGGCTGGGCGCAGTGGCTCACGCCTGTAATCCCAGCACTTTGAGAGGCCGAGGCGGGTGGATCACCAGGTCAGGAGTTCAAGACCAACCTGGCTGAGATGGTAAAACCCCGTCTCTACAAAAAATAGAAAAAATATTAGCCGGGCATAGTGGCGGGTACCTATAATCCCAGCAGCTCGGGAGGCTGAGGCAGAGAATTGCGTGAACCAGGGAGGCAGAGATTGCAGTGAGCCGAGATCGTGCCACTGTACTCCAGCCTGGGTGACAGATGAGACTCCATGTCAAAAAAAAAAAAGTGTATTAGAGAAGAAAATTAAGGGGCTTAGATAACTGATAAGCTAACTGAGTAGCTCTTGAATTATGAAGATATTTTATTTTGAATAAACAAATAAATATTGAAGATATTTTAAGCCTTTCAGCTGACTTTCTTTTAGCTCTCTCTTCCACAGATTCGGTTGAATAGACTATTGACCATTGATACAGATTTGTTGGAGCAACAGGACATTGATCTAAGCCCTGACTTGGCAGCTACGTACGGCCCAACAGAAGAAGCTGCCCAAAAGGTTAAACACTACTACCGCTTTTGGATCCTACCCCAGCTGTGGATCGGCATTAACTTTGACAGACTCACACTTTTGGCCCTGTTTGATAGGTGAGATTATAATGTTATATTAATGATATGTGCAGATTTTATTTTTAAGGCGAAGTGTCCAGGTTTTTAGGTTATCATGTTGGGAAATGTTTTCTGGTTTTGTTCTCTTGAGATAAATGTTAAGATAATAGAGCTTCTAAACATTGACTGTCTTAAATCCATTAAAAATGTTTTGGTTGCAATTTCAATATCTTTATACAAAGAAATTGTTTTTGTTAATCAGTGAGACTCATGCAACTGCTACTCAAAAGCCAAAGAATATGAGGTGTTGATGGTCTTAAGGTTATAGGTAATATGATGCAAAGTTCTGTATAACAGTTATAAGAGGAAACTTCTGTTTCCCTGTTTCTTAACACTGCTATCTTAATGGCAAGCACATGAGTCTACTGTATTACAAACTTGGTGACCAACAGCTGCTTCCAGTCAACATGGAGTGACAGGATTGAATTATCATCCCATGTGAAACAACCAAAAATAGACAAAGTACATGAAACAGTGGTTTTCAAGACAATGGAGATGAGAAAAAAAGGACAGTGATTCTTGAGAGATGACAACAAATAACATGAGCCCTACAGTTGCCCCAGCTTAATGCTTTGAGAGAGTTTCTGGGCTGCAAGATAGGGAGGGAGAACTGAAGTAGAGTCCAGCCAACTTCCTGAGTTAAGGAGCTAGAACTGAGAGTCCAGGGAGACTATGGCAGTTAGAGCCCATAGGACAGACCGTCAGAGAGGAGAGAGCTGCTTAGAGAGAGAACCTTAGAGATCTGCATTGAGTCCCCTCGACTGTTTGGCGGAGTACGGATAAGTTCCTGTATGTGAGGAAACTGTTTGAGGCCAGGTAAAGAACCATGTGAAAAGGAACAGGGGAATAGTTACTGGCAATCACACAGCACTGAGAATAGTATATGTCCCTACCAGCCAGATTGGAAACGTTTATGGTTCATATTTTATGGTGCCTTATGTAGAATAATCAGGAAGATCTTTAAAAGTGGGGAATAATTAGCCCTAGCAGGAGCACTACTTCACACCCACCTAACAAGTCATAAAACCAAGACCTGAAGGGATCAAATGGTTTCCAAGTAACATAAAATCTAAGATTTATGGAAATCCAGAAATACCCAGCTCCCAACAGGTTAAGATTCACAATGTCTAGGATTCAGTCAAAGATGACCAGCTGTACAAAGAAGTGAGAAAACGACCTATAACAAGAATAATAAATCAGTTGAGACTAAACTGTAGCTTGCATAGATATTAGAATTAGCAGACAAGGACATTAAAACAGTTATAACTGCTTTCCATATGTTTAAAAAGTTAACTACGGACATAGAAGATACTTTTAAAAGTCCCAAATCAAACTTACAGAGTTGAAAACTATAATCTCCGAGATGAAAAATACACTGGATGGGATTAATGGTGGATTGCACCTTGTAGAAGAAAGGATTAGTGAACTCGAAGGCATAGTAATGGAAACTATCCAGAATGAAACAAGAGTCCACTGTACCTGGTGAAAAGAGTATAAAAACAAAATGAGAAAAAGCTGTGGGACAACTACAAGAGGAAACAAGGAGACAAAAGATTTTGAAGAAATAAGGGTGGAGAACTTTCCAAATTTGATGAAAACTATGAATACACATTCAGGAAGCCCAGTGAACCTCAAAGCATAAAATGCTTGAAGAAAACTACACCAAGGCACACAACTGCTCAAAACCAGTGATAAAATTGTTAAAATTGCAAGAGAAAAAAAGAGGAACAAGGATAAAGAAGACATCCTTTTTATTGTTGGAAATAATGAAGTGAAAAGACAGTAGAGGAGCATCTTTAAAGTACTGAAAAGAAAGAAACCCTGTCAACCTACTGTTCTCTACATAGCAAAAATACCTTTTAAAAACCAAAGTGAAATAAAGACATTTTCAGATCAGAAAAAAATGGAAAGAATTCTTTATGAGCAGCCCCACACTACATAAAATGTTGGAGGGTGTCTTTTAGGCAGAAGGAAAGTGATCTCAGATGGAAATAGAAGTCTACCCAAAGGAACAAAGATAAATGGAAATGGTAAGTCACTACATGGATAAATATAAAATATTTTTTCTTATTAGTAAGTTTCTTTAAGAGATAACTGACTGTTCAAACGAAAATAACAATGCTTTGGTTTATAACATGTAAAAGTAAAATTTATGATAATAGCATAAAGGCAGAGAGGGGAGAAATAAAAGCATACTATTTTAAGTTTCTTATATGTGAAGTGATATATTATCACTTGAAGGTAGACTGTCATAAATGTATATTGTAAACCCTAAGCTAGACACAGTGGCTTATACCTGTAATCCCAGCACTTTGGGAGGCAGAGGCAGGAGGATCACTTGAGCCTAGGAGTTTGAGGCCAGCCTTGGCAACCTAGTAAGACTCTGTCTCTACGAATATATTTTTAAAAATTCTTACCAAAACCTACCGTAAGGCAACCACTAAAATAACAAAAGAGTTGTAGCTAATATGTCAAAAAGGAGATAAGATAGATTATAAAAATTACTGTTAATCAATAAGGTAGAGAAAGATCAAAGAATAGATGAGACAAATAGGAAACAAATGACAAGATGATAGAGTCAGAAAAAGTCAGAAATTGGCAGATTATATAAAAAAGAACAACACTTAACTCCAAGCTGCCTACAAGGAAGGTACTTTAAATATAAAAACAGAGGATAGTGTGGTGGCTTATGCCTATGATCCTAGCACTTTGGAAGTCTGAGGTGGGAGGATCTCTTGAGGCCCAGTTTTCGAAACCAGCCTGGGCAACATAGACCAAATACTTATTTTATTTTGTACCAAAATAAAATAAAAACAAACAGGTTAAAAGATGAAAAAAGTTATACCATGCCAACATTAACAAAAGGCTTATTGTACTGACTGTATTAAAGTCAGATAAAGTAGACTTCAGAACAAAGAATATTACCAAGGGTGAAGAAGCCCATTTCGTAGTGATAAGGAGTCAATTAATCCACAGGATTTAACAGTCCTAAATGTTTGTACACCTGAAACAGAGCTTCAGAATTCATAAAGCAAGCTAATAGAAGTGGAGAAATAGACAAATCACAGTTATAGGTGATTTCAGCACTTCTCTTTAAATACTTGATAGAATAATTATTTAGAAAATCAGTGAGGATATAGTGAACTTGAACAGTATTATCAACCAACCTAAATTGGTTGACATTTATGGAACACTGCATCCATAACAAGAGAATATACATTCTTCTAAGTGCTCACGGAACATTTACTAAGATAGGTCACATCTTGAGCCATAATACAGGAGTTACTAAATTTTAAAAGGTCCACTATCCAGTCATACATAGTGAATTAAATGGTAAATTAATAACAAATAGAACCTTGGAAAATCCCCAAATATTTGGAAACTAAACACTTCTAAATAACCCATCGATTAGAGAAGATGTCAAGAGATAAATTAGTATTTCAGGCTAAATGAAAGTGAAAACACACCATATCTGAATTTTGGGAATGCCACTAACCTGCAGTACTTAGGAAAATTTATAGCACTAAACACCTAGATTAGAAAACAAAGGTCTCCAATCAGTGACTTCACCTTCCATTTACTAGAAGAACAAGAGCACATAAGCCCAAGTAAACAAAAGAAAGGTAATAGTAAGGAACAAAACAATTAAATGAGGAAACAGAAATAATAAAGAAAATCAAGGAAATGAAAAATTTGAGAACATCAATTGATAAACCTTTAGCCAGCCTGGTCAGAAAAAAAAAAGAAGAGGAAAGACAGATTACCAATATCAGGAATGTGAGTTATGGTACGACTGCAGACTCTACAGGCATTAAATGATAATTAGAGAATGATATGAACAGCTACATGCAAATAAATTCAACATTGGGCAAATGGACAAATTTCTTCAAAGACAAATTATGAAATTTCATTCTGAAAGAAATACATGACCTTAATTGTCTTACATCTATTAAATAAGTGGAAATTGTAGTTTAGAAACTTTCCCACAAAGAAAACTCTAGGCCCAGATGGCATCAAAATAATATTCAAATGAATGAAATGGAGAAAGGATAGCCTTTTCAACAAATGGTGGTGGGACAATTGGATTTCCATTGGCGAAAAAATAGAGATGGACGCAGAGGTGTGTGCTCAAGAGGCTAAGGTGAGAGGATTGTTTGAGGCCATCCCGGGCAACATAGCAAGACCCCATCTCAAAAATAAACAGAAATAAAGAACTTGTAGCCTTACCTTGTGCCACATTATGAAAATGTATCATAGGCTTAAATGTAAAACCTAAAGCAAAACTTCTAGTAAAAAAAAGAAAACATAGGAGAAAACTCTTATGAACTTGGATTAGGCAAAATTACTTGACTCTGACACCAAAGCCAAGATCATTAAAAAAAAAAAAAAAAATTGATACATTGGACTCATCAAAATTGAAAATTTTTAAAAATCCAAAGGCAATACCTGTTCAATGACAAGGGAGGCACTATTCAGGCAGGCCCAGAATTGAAAAGAGGTCATCAAATTTTAGCAATCCTGAAATTGCATAACTACCACCTAAAATCAAATGGAAATGCCAGTAATTTATTCATTTGGAAATACTGGAAATACTGTTGAACTTTTTTATCTGGTAGAACCATTAAATGAAATAGTACAAAGATGTTTATGAATTTTATTTTTAGGCCCAGTTGATTGTGACAAATATGGAATTGGGTTAATACATTTGTTAAGTTTTTTTATGACTATAAAAGCAATTCCTTACCTATTGTAGAAAATTTAAATATGCACAAAGTTTTGACAGAGGCAAACCATAATTATTCCATGGAGAGAAGCATTATTAGTAATATCATTTTTGGTATATTGTCTTTTTTAACCTCTATGTTTAATTTTTTAACAGCAGAACTTCTGTCCTGCTATGCCCGTGGTTTTGTGTCCTGCTTTCTTTATGTATGAGATGTGCTGAGCATTTTTTCATTTTTTAATAGTCTTTAAAAATATGACTTAAAAGTATTTTAGGGAAATACTAAAGGATGTATTTGTATAACGTTTTGTGAATAAAATTTCCAAAGAAGTAATGAGATAGATTCTTGTGTGTGTATGACATAAAAATAACCTTCATTGCTATATATATCTCTCTCGAGCATCATATTGTTTCTCTTACAATGTCAGTTTAATGAAGTATAGAATTGTCTTAGCAAGTTTAATAGAAGCAGATAGAAGTCTTTGTCACTACCTTCATTTTCAAGATATGTAAGAGCCCATATTTAAATAATTCTAATAAGTGAGTTTTCTAATTCTTTCAGATGACTGAGAGATGGGGGAAGTGAAATCACTTAGTGCCAGAATTTTGTTACAATTTTGCCATGTAACAAATGTTTTAAATTTAATTTTCTAGAAACTATTTTGAGATTTTGGTTTTTAAACATAATGTGATTCTTTGTGTACGTGTTTTATTTGCCATCCAAGTTTGTTAACTATTTTGCAACAAATAGAATAGAAAAGCAGATATTAAGGAGAGTAACATTTTTAAAATAGAAATTTAAAACTATATTATGTAATTGGAACTCACTGTAGCATGTTTTATTTGTATATAAGAATTCATGTTGTATCCACATGAAACTAGTTTGTTTTCAGTATGATCTAAAACTTTGTTCAAACTCAGTACCAAAAAGACATCTTGGCATATTAGGAACTTCATATTTATGTCTTCCCTTTTTTCCATTTGGTTAATTTCTTATACTTATGATATACTTACTCATAAGTTTTTCTGTCTGTAGAAATCGTGAGATCCTGGAAAATGTGTTAGCTGTCATCCTGGCGATTCTCGTGGCCTTTTTGGGATCTATTCTTCTCATACAAGGATTCTTCAGAGATATCTGGGTCTTCCAGTTCTGCCTTGTCATAGCCAGCTGTCAATACTCACTACTTAAGGTACCAGCATCTCGTCTTTTATGCTATGGAATTATATTTGTGTTAAAAGGCAGAGGATTTTGTAGTAATTACTGAATTATAGTAAGATAATTATTTTTGGGCTTACTTTTCTTGGATGTTTACATAAGATTGTGTAGAGAGCCAAAGGGGGATATAAACCTTAAAAATAATTGTATGTAAATTAGAACTTCCTAAAAACAAGTTTTTTATATTAAAAGAAACTGTATTTGTTTTGTTTGTTTTGTTTTGTTTTTTGGAGATGGAGTCTTGCTGTGTCGCCCAGGCTGCAGTGCAATGGCACTATCTGGCTCACTGCAGCCTTCGCCTCCCAGGTTCAAGCAATTCTCCTGCCTCAGCCTCCTGAGTAGCTGGGATTACAGGCACATGCCACCATGCCTGGCTTATTTTTGTGTTTTCAATAGAGACGAGGTTTCATCATGTTGGTCAGGCTGGTCTCAAACTCCTGATCTCGTGATTCGCCTGCCTCAGCTTCCCAAAGTACTGGGATTACAGGCATGAGTACACCACGCCTGGCCTAAAAGAAAACTGTATTTGTTAAAATAAGAACTAGCATTCTTTTTTTTTTTAATAGTAGTAGATTTTTTTTTTTTAATACTTTAAGTTCTGGGATACATGTGCAGATTTGTTACATAGGTATACACATGCCTTGGTGGTTAGCTGCACCCATCAACCCGTCATCTGCATTAGATATTTCTCCTAATGCTATCCCTCCCCTACCTCCCCTCCTCTGACAGACCCCAGTGTGTGATGTTCCCCTCCCTGTGTCCATGTGTTCTCAGTGTTCAACTGCCACTTATGAGTGAGAACATGCAGTGTTTGGTTTTCTGTTCTTGTGTTAGTTTGCTGAGAATGATGGTTTCCAACTTTATCCATGTCCCTGCAAAGGACATGAACTCATCCTTTTTTATGGCTGCATGGTATTCCATGTTGTGTATGTGCCACATTTTCTTTATCCAGTCTATCATTGATGGGCATTTGAGTGGGTTCCAAGTCTTTGCTATTGTGAACAGTGCCACAATAAACATACATGTGCATGTGTCTTTATAGTAGAATGATTTATAACCCTTTGGGTATATACCCAGTAATGGGATTGCTGGGTCAAATGGTATTTCTGGTTCTAGATCCTTGAGGAATCGCCACACTGTCTTCTGCAATGGTTGAACTAATTTATACTCCCACCAACAGTGTAAAAGCTTTCCTATTTCTTCACATCCTCTCCAGCATCTGTTGTTTCCTGACTTTAATGATTGCAGTTCTAACTGACGTGAGATGGTATCTCATTGTGGTTTTGATTTACATTTCTCTAATGACCATTGATGATGAGCTTTTTTTCATATGTTTTTTGGCCACATAAATGTCTTTTGAGAAGTGTCTGTTCATATCTTTTGCCCAGTTTTGGATGGGATTTTTTTTTCTTATAAGTTTAAGTTCCTTGTAGATGCTGGATATTAGTTGTATGTCAGATGGATAGATTGCAGAAATTTTCTCCCATTCTGTAGGTTGCCTGTTCACTGTGAGGATAGTTTCTTTTGCTGTGCAGAAGCTCTTTAGTTTAATTAGATCCCATTTGTCAATTTTGGCTTTTGTTGCCATTGCTTTTGGTGTTTTAGTCATGAAGTGTTTGCCCATGCCTATGTCCTGAATGGTATTGCCTAGGTTTTCTTCTAGGGTTTTTATGGTTTTAGGTCTTATGTTTAAGTCTTTAATCTGTCTTGAGTTAATGTTTGTGTAAGGTGTAAGGAAGGGGTCCAGTTTCAGTTTTCTGCTTTTGGCTAGCCAGTTTTCCCAACACCATTCATTAAATAGGGAATCCTTTCCCCATTTTTGTCAGGTTTGTCAAAGATCAGAGGGTTGTAGATGTGTGGTGTTATTTCTGAGGCCTCTGTTCTGTTCCATTGGTCTTTATATCTCTTTTGGTATCAGTACCATGCTGTTTTGGTGACTGAAGCCTTGTAGTAGAGTTTGAAGTCAGGTAGTGTGATGCCTCCAGCTTTGTTCTTTTTGCTTAGGATTGTCTTGGTTGTATGGGCTCTTTTTTGGTTCCATATGAAATTTAAAGTAGTTTTTTCTAATTCTGTGAAGAAAGTCAGTGGTAGCTTGATGGGGATAGCATTGAATCTATAAATTACTTTGGGCAGTATGGCCATCTTCACAGTATTGATTCTTCCTATCCATGAGCATGGAATGTTCTTCCATTTGTTTGTGTCCTCTCTTATTTCCTTGAGCAGTGGTTTGTAGTTCTCCTTGAAGAGGAGCCCTCCCACAGCTGGAAAACCATTCACGTAGTTCTGTGTTTACTAACAACTGTCCATCCTTTTTTTCTCTCTCTATTTATAGTTAGACATGTGGAGTAAGCCTAGGTCATCTGCTTTATTTCTTTAAGAACCGTCCATACTTTCCTCATTGCAGTACTGACGTTATAGTCTTTGTGGTTGCTAATGATCAATCTAATTGTTAAATTGATTTTCTTAAGTCTCCGTGCTTTATGAATGGTACATCATTTAATACCTATGGAGACTCTTCCATTTTGATATTCTTCTCATTTTTGATCTGTGACTTTATACCACCCTCATGCTTCTTGCATTTTTCAGATGACTCTCTTTTGCTTTGTTGATCCCTTTCTTCTTTCAACTGCTTAATTTATGAGAATTCTCTAGGATTTTATGTGGTTATCTTCTCGGTTTATAGTTCCTTGCCATTGAAGTCATCCTTTTTTATTACTTTATTTGTTGCCTTTGTGTATGAGTTATGTCCAGATTTATATCTCAAAGTCTTCATCTCTTTTGCAAGCTTTATTCCTATATATCTAACAGACATTTTAAAAATAGCAAATTAATCATCTCCTGGTTAATTTTTCTTTCCCAATATCTTTGCTTTTGGCAGTGATATACCAACTAAAAATCTTAGAGTCTCGGCTCCTTCCTCCTTGATCCCTAATAACAAGTAACTCAGTCCCTTTGATAACATTTAATGATTCTATATTAAAATTACTGGTTGTCATTCTTGTACTATACCTTAAGTGCCTTAAATCATTTAAATTCATTTTCTGGCTCTGGTGTCTCCATGGTCCAATTAATTTTGTCCACTGCTTTCAGGTTAATGTGGTTAAATATGGAAAAGGTAAAAGGTGACAGATTTTTGCAACTAATTGACGAGAATAATAATAATGTCATAAACAGGAATAAGAAAGACAAGAACAGAAGCTTTTAGAAGATAGGTGTTGTGATTAAATATTGAAAAGGTAAAAGGTGACAGATTTTTGCAACTAATTGATGAGAATAATAATAATGTCATAAACAGGAATAAGAAAGACAAGAACAGAAGCTTTTAGAAGATAGGTGTTGTGGTTAAAAGAGTTTATGGATTATCTGGAGTCAAATCTAGCCAAGGGCCAAATGCCAAACTCAGCTCGACCCAATGTCGAATGGTAGGGTGGTGCTAGACAATCCTAGTGAAATTGTATGGTATGCCATCAGAAATGAACTGAAACTTGGGAGAAAAGTCATGACTAGGAACATAGCTGCATAATACCTTCTGAACATTTTTATGGGAAGTTAATAAAGTCTCTTAAAAGGATACAGCTTTACTTATTTGATTATTTTGATATGAAAATGCAGATACTATCTTTATTACAAATACCATTGAATTATTTAGTAAGCTTGGAATTTATGGGCAGAACTAGAATTGTTGTTATAAGCAAACCCCTATTATTGTATATTTCCTGAATGAATGATGTCCTGTGAGAAATGCTATACTTGTATGTAGTATACCTTAACTACACTTGTCTCTAGCAATAAGCCAAACAGTAAGATGGATCTATCTATCATATGCTATTGCAGAAACGTTAAGATAGATACAAATAAATAAATAATAAATAATCTTATTTCTTGACTCTTATCAGGAAAGATTTGAGATGTTTTTAATATCAAAGTGACACTGGTATCTGGTGCTGATGTTTCATCTCTGGAACAGAATTATTAATATAGGTCATTTTGTGGTTGTGGAATATTTACTTAAAATCATTTCAGGCATTTTGAAAGTTGATTGTAAAATTAGCAAGACTTCAAGAGTGTAATTTATCTTTCTGTTTCATTTTTAGAGTGTTCAACCAGATTCTTCTTCTCCCAGACATGTAAGTCACTCTTAATATGGCTGTACATTGTAGGTCCTTAACATTTATCATAACATTTGTGGTTTGGTTTTTGTTTTTTTGTTTTGTTTTGTTTTGTTTGGAATGCATCAAACTGAACTAAAATTTATGTTACTATTTTCCTCATCTATGTTTTGACACACTACTGGAAATATAGGTGTTAGCTTGAAATAAAATGACATTGTACTTGTGGACTCTAAATCTTGGTTGAAAATGAGCATAATAATCCATTGTTTGATAGTCTGTTTCAGGGAGTAGACATGGTTCTTATAAACTCATTATTATTTATGTTTAATAAATTTTGAATAATAGCTTATGAATAAATATTGAAAATATAATTTTGGGCTGGGCGCGGTGGCTCAAGCCTGTAATCCCAGCACTTTGGGAGGCCGAGACGGGCGGATCACGAGGTCAGGAGATCGAGACCATCCTGGCTAACACAGTGAAACCCCGTCTCTACTAAAAATACAAAAAACTAGCCAGGCGTGGTGGCGGGCGCCTGTAGTCCCAGCTACTTGGGAGGCTGAGGCAGGAGAATGGTGGGAACCCGGGAGGCGGAGCTTGCAGTGAGCTGAGATCCGGCCACTGCACTCCAGCCCGGGCGACAGAGCGAGACTCCGTCTCAAAAAAAAAAAAAAAAAAAAAAAAAAGAAAATAAAATTTTGAGGTAGGAAGAACTTTATATTATTTCACTTGAGTAACCATTAGGAGCAAGAATAAAGAAGTAATACATGAGTCTGGTGTTAAGGCCATTGAATAAAAACTTTGTTACTCACTTTGTGACTTTAGACAAAAATATTATCTGCCTAGCACTATTTATTGTGAAGTGGAATCCAATTTTAGATCTACACTGAGTTTTTAATAGAACAAAGGATATTCTATTTAAAGTAGTTCAAAAACAGACCTCAAGAATAGTTTATGATTTTTTTCCTTGAATATAATTTTTTTAATCCTTTCACTGGAATAATGAATAATGGGAATGGATGAGCAAAATGAAACAAAGAGGCAAGTTTTTTTTTTTTTTGACTGATTATGTTTACTATTTTGCAAGAATATTTTTGAAGTGCAATAATATATGGAAACATTGCTTTTTAACTTTTTATTTTGGCCTAATTTCAAACTTAAAGTTGCAAGGGTAGTACAAAGAATTTCAGATACCATTCATCCAGATCCATATGTTAACATTTACGATATTTGCTTAATCCCTTTCTAGCACGTGATCTTTTTTCCTTCTTTCTCTGTGCTAGCTGAGATGATGCCCCTTTACCTCTAAATGTCTCAGTGTGTGTTTCTTAGAAACAAAGATATTCCTTTATGTTAATTCAAGATAATTATCAAAATTAGAATATTAATGTTGATACAATGCTGTCTTCTAAGATATAGATCTTATTCAAATAGATTTAGCCTATTGTCTTCATTGGCAAAGAAAGTCTCTGATTACGTTTGGTCTCTTTTTTTTTTTTTTGAGACGGAGTCTCGCTCTGTGGCCCAGGCTGGAGTGCAGTGGCCGGATCTCAGCTCACTGCAAGCTCCGCCTCTCAGGTTTACGCCATTCTCCTGCCTCAGCCTCCAGAGTAGCTGGGACTACAGGCGCCCGCCACCTCGCCCGGCTAGTTTTTTTTTTTTTTTTTTTTGTATTTTTTAGTAGAGATGGGGTTTCACCGTGTTAGCCAGGGTGGTCTTGATCTCCTGACCTCGTGATCCGCCCGTCTCGGCCTCCCAAAGTGCTGGGATTACAGGCTTGAGCCACCGCGCCCGGCTACGTTTGGTCTCTTAAATCTCCTTTAATCTGGAGCAATTCTTCGGTAGCTATCTTTCATTATATTGAAATTTTTGATGGATATAGGCCAGTTATTTTATAGACCATCCCTCAATTTGAGTTTGTCTGATTTTTTTTCTTTTTTTTTTTCTTTTTTATTGAGACGGAGTCTCGCTCTGTCACCCAGGCTGGAGTGCAGTGGCCGGATCTCAGCTCACTGCAAGCTCCGCCTCCCGGGTTTATGCCATTCTCCTGCCTCAGCCTCCCGAGTAGCTGGTACTACAGGCGCCCGCCACCTCGCCCGGCTAGTTTTTTGTATTTTTAGTAGAGACGGGGTTTCACCATATTAGCCAGGATGGTCTCGATCTCCTGACCTCGTGATCTGCCCGTCTCGGCCTCCCAAAGTGCTGGGATTACAGGCTTGAGCCACCGCGCCTGGCCTGATTTTTTTTCTTTAAAAAATTTTTTTTTAAGTTTTATTTTTTCACCCTGTCTTATGGTGCGGATGATGTTTCTTTCTGATTTGATAAGGCCGTGCTTTTTAAAGTAGGAATACTACAAAAGTACATCATATTAGGAAGCACATATTGATTTATCCTGTTATTAGTGATGTTAAGTTTGATCTTCTGGTTAAGGGTATTGTCTGCAGGGTGTCTGAAATCTCTGCAGTATTAACATTTTGGCCAGCTAATTCTTTGTTTGAGGGTGGGGGATGCTGTCCTATGCATTGTAGGATGTTTGGCATCCTCTCTGGTGCTACCTTCTAGATGCTGGTAGCACCACTTCCCCAACTGTGACAACAGAAATGTGTCCAGATTCCCATATGTGCACTGGGGAGCAAAACCCCCTCCTACTTCCTTAAGAACCAGTACTCTACTGTAATGTTACTGTTTTTCTCTTACAGATAATAAATACTTCAAATAAATAAGTAAAATAAATACCTCATGGAGAGATACCTTGAGACTGTATATGTGTCCTTCTCCATAAATTTCTATCCAGTTGTTTTAGTATTTACTGATGTTTCTTGCCTGATTCAGTTATTTATTGGTTGATAAATGGTGATTTTTCTCATCCCATCATTCCTTCTACATTTATTAGTTGACCTTTTATTAATACTATAAGGAAGAGCTTTCCCCTCTTTCTTATATATGTATGTATATTTTGGTGTGGATAAATTGATTATTTTATTCAATGGACTATAATGTTACTAGTAGTATTTATTTTGATGCTCAAATTGTCCCTGATTTAGCCATTGGGAGTCCATCACACTGCTTTCTGTGTCCTTTTGACATATCTCTGTCATTCTTTAAGTACTTTCTACCTTTTTGTCACAACAATATGTTCCAGGGTCATCTTATACTTTCCCTGTCGTAGCCAGAAACCAGTCTTTTCTCTATGGAGCCCCCCCACCTTTTTTGGTAGGTAATGGTATTTATAAAGTAAGATCTGGTTGCTAGTAATCATTATTGCTAGAATCTCATTGCATCTAGGTCCTCTTAGTGGATAAAGCTAGGAGGTGTATGTATGTATGTACATATATACACACATGTGTATACATATATATATAACCTATTCCTGTATCTGTCTATATGCATATTAAAAATAATGAGACTATGGGAGCCCAGTGTGGGCAGATCACTTCAGACCAGGAGTTTGAGACCAGCCTGGGCAACATGGCGAAACTCTAAAAAAATTAAACAGGCGCAGTGATATGTGCCTGTAGTCTCAGCTGCTTGGAAGGCTGAGGCGGGAGGATCACTTGAGCTCAGGAGGCCGAGGCTACAGTGAGCTGTGAGCACTCCACTGCATTCCAGTCTGGGCGACACAGTGAGACCCTGTCTCAAAATAAATAGATAAATAAATAAATAATAATAACAACAAAAAAACTTCACACTGATACTTCTGTTTCAGTCCAGTATCTCAAGAGTTCATTCTATTACTCTTCCTCCTCTCTGTATTTGTTAATCCTTTCTGTGATTGTCAGAAATCTGGCTTCCATATGGAAAAATTATGAATCCTTAGAATGAAGCCATCAGTGATCTCAGTAGTTATTTGTGACTCATAAAATTAACTAAACTGACTTTAAAAAATATCATTTTCTCATTTTCAGGGTCATAATCGTATCATTGCCTACAGTAGACCAGTTTATTTCTGCTTATGTTGTGGTCTTATTTGGCTCTTCGATTATGGTAGCAGAAACCTGACTGCAACCAAGTTCAAATTATATGGAATAACTTTCACCAATCCACTGGTGTTTATATCAGCCAGGGATTTAGTTATAGGTGAGTCATCTTAAAGTATCTCCAGTCTTAAAATGAATGTATTTGTATATCAACATTTTACTGATAAATATATCAATTATACAGCTTTAAATAGTTTTTAATAAGCTTATTTTGCTCTTGTTATCTGCTCTGAGAAACAAAGTGATAGGACTATTATGAGTGAATAAAGCTAATGATGAGCAAATATTATAGTAATTCTTTTGTTCTTGGAGTAGGTGTAATGGAGAATTTTTTTTGGTTTTGTTATCTTAGGTTTCTATTATGTGAAAATGGTTGAAATAACTAAAAAGTATTGTTTATGATTGAAAAGATGTTATTTACTACCCCAGCAATTTTTGTTGAGATGTATAATTTAAAATCCTGTCTTTTAAAAATTGCCTAGTAGTTTATGTTAATTTGGGATTTAAAAAAATTATGACCTCTCAGTGGACAAAAAAATGAATGATGACCTCTCAGTAGACACAAGAATGGATATAGTATAGTATTTTTAAATATACTTTTCTTTCTTTTTGTAGTGTTTACACTCTGTTTCCCAATAGTGTTTTTCATTGGTCTCCTGCCTCAGGTGAATACATTTGTAATGTACCTTTGTGAACAATTGGATATTCATATTTTTGGTGGTAATGGTGAGTGTTTCTTTAAAAACTATAGATTACAGCATTACCTTTATAGATCATGAAGTAATAAACTGACCATTAAAATGCTTTTCCAGTTTTCACTTCAGGCTTGAAATTAGAAAAAAAAAAAGACATTAAGTAATTGAAGACTGAGAAGCAATTAATTTGTGGATAGAAAAAAATAGTCAAGTCTGCTACTTTAGAGAAAGAGCCAGGTATAATGAAGCAGATGTGTAAGAAGTGATAAAATAACATCTGCAACTAAAAGTTATAGTGAGTTTACATGGAACCTATATGTACTTAAGAGGTATTTATAAAAGATCATCTATCCTGAATAGATTGAAGTTTGATACATAGCATTCCATTTGGATTTTAAACCAGTATGTACATTTAGTAGGTCTTCATATTTGGTTTCAGAGCCTTGTTTTATCCTTAGAATGGTAACACCAAAACAAAAGCATTTTACTAATAAATAAGCTTTTAAGAACTATCTGTTCATTGAGTAGAATATGTGGCTATGAATTGATATACTTAGAAAATCTATTTCCATATCATATGTATATTTTATTTAAAAAATAAGATCATACCCATATTACCCTGGTATAGATAATGGTTTGTAGAACTTGAAAATAATCATATCAGCATACACCATGGTTAAAATATACCATTATTTAGTTTAACCATTTAAAATTTTACTGAAAGATGAGTGTGCAACTAGAGAAAATGAAAGGGAAAGAAATTACTGTAACTTTATAGTTCATTTCTCTACACATTTCACATTTTCAGGCCTCATATATTTTCCAAGCATATGCATTGAAATCCTCTCTGCTGATGAAAAGTCGACATCATGGCTTTAATTTTAAATAGAAACTGAGTTTTTCTGTGTTGCTGTATATCATACTAGAGAATTTTTAATGTTCTGAAAATTTTTTGAATGAGTATGAATTAAGACAGAACTCGTTTCATCAATCAGCATGGCTTAATAGGTAGAAGACAGTTTGAATATTTAGGGACTATTACTGGTGTTATATTACCCTAAATACTATGGGGAGGGCTTAGTGTAGGTAATTTATGATAATGGGCTTTTGTCATACTATAATTTACAAACTTGTGCAAGGTATTAGGTTTCTGATAACTCATAAGGAATTTTTTCTGTAGATTTCTTTTATGATTATTATTATTAAAGAAAGTCTGTTACCCATGTTTTAAAAGTAAAGTCTAGATATCTTAGCCATCCCCTGTTCCTTATTACTAATACGCCCACTGGAGTATTAGTAATTATCTATTTCATTGTGTTGCTATTGTTAGCAATTAGATCTACAGTATCTAAAGTATCTATTTTGTTGTTGTTATTGTTAGCAATTAGATCTACACTTTTTTCTGAAAATTAACACATGGGAATACAGATTTACTTTTGTGGGTAACACAGGTTCTGTTTACATAGATAAATATTTTTCAGTGAACACTTAATACATCTCCAGTTCCTTTTCAGGCCTCTGAAAGCTTCATTTTTCCACATTTTTTGTTAATATAAGATAGATTTTTGAAGCATAATATAGATAAAATTTTTTCTTGCTACATATAAATGTTCATTACTTCCAAGATGAATATAGTTTATCTTGTAACAAAGATTCTGGATAGCAAATCTCTGTCATGTCAAAATCTTTTTGAAAGAACAAAATGAAGTAACTGAATTTTTAAAATTCAGATTAGTAGATATTTAATGATAGTTGACATTATAATATTTTAAATGCTTTTCAGTGACCTTTTAATGTTTTTCATATATTTTTATAAAATATTTCTTTCCTTTTTCTTCTTCTGTCTAGCCACTACAAGCCTGCTTGCAGCACTTTACAGTTTTATCTGTAGCATTGTGGCAGTAGCCTTATTGTATGGATTATGTTATGGAGCATTAAAGGTGAGCAATAAATTATAGTATGTTTTGTCTTTAAGGCTGTATTTCTATATGAATGTTGTTTTAAAATCAACTAATAATGATTTTTTCTCCTGGGGCCACTTAGCATTAATTTTCGTGGTCTTCATATGTTAAACATTATTCTCATTCTCAACTACTTTGAATTTGAAAACAGTTTAATAGTTAACCATTACTAAAAGAAAATTATTTTTCCTGTAGTAGTCACAGGTTAATATTAGAAACAGATTATTGAAAACTAGGCTCATCTGGTATAAGGGTAGGCATAGTAATTACAGAATGTGAAATCAATTTTAAAATTCTAGTTAAGAATTTAACTACTTTTCATATCACAGTTTTTTTAAACTTATAAAAACAAGTTCAAGGACTGCAATTTAAGATACATGCTAATAAAAAGTAATACACTGAAATTTAATGTCATTGGGTTAGAAGATCTGGATGAGCCTTATGAACTTCCCTTTAAAAGATTGTCAACAAGTTGTAAACATAAAAATTTAAACATTTTTGTAGACAACTTTCAGCTCCTCACGCATACTTGTGGGTTGTTTTCGTTTTTTGTTTGGCAACTAGTGCAAGACAATCAGAATGTTAGGTTTGAAAGGACTATGACAAGTGACTCACAGATCCTTCCTTGCCTCATTTAAGTAGCATTTGTAGAGCATTTATGTGTACCAGGTGCTATGCTAAACCGTTTTCTGCTTTGAAGGAACTTGTAGCTTAGCTGTGATCAACAAGTCAACCAACATGTTCAATACAGCATAACGAAGGTTATGAAAACAGTTCTGTGGGCATACAAATTAAGACTACTTTATTCTGCCAAAAGAGATTGAAGACAATTTTCCAGGAAGGTGATATAACCAGATTTTGAAGATCAAATAGGCATTAGCTAATTGAAACAAGAGATGAAGACCCATGGGCTTGTAAAGAAAATGTGTTGTGTAGAGGAAATGGCAAATGATTTGGAAATTTTGGAGGTTTGGGTACATGAGGAAAGATGACATCTAAGGTCATTCCTCTAAGGCTAGAAAGGTAAGCAAAGGCTGGATCATGAAATAGCTTTTATCCTGAATGTGTTGGGGTAAAGATGCAAAACCATGAATGTGTATGAGGCAGTGAAAGGAAATGATCAGAGTTGCATTTTAGAAAGGTTACTTTTCTCCATTGTGAAGATTGAAGTCTAAGCAGGAGGGATCAAAGGAGACTGTTCCACTTTAATCTTGAAATTATGAGGTACTTAACTAAAATTAGATTTCATGAATATATTTGTGGACTGTCTGGATAAAGAGATATGAGCCAGAAGAGGATCCAGGATGATTCTGGGTGCTGACTTGAACAGCTGGTTAGATATGGTGCTAATGCACAAGATTAGAAACCTTGGCGTTTGTTGAGGAAGGTGATTGTTTACGTTGGAAGGAAGGTGATTGTTTACCTTGGAACACTTGATTTGTTGATATTTATGGGGTATCCAGAGATACATAGTAGCTAGTTACGTGTACAGAGGTTTGATGTCATAATTAATGGATTTAGAAGTCATCCATAAAATTGAATAAAATGTAAGAAAAAGACTCTTAATGTGGATTGACAAGAGAAAATGGATGAGGTAAGACTGTGGGAAATACCAGTATTTAAGTGTTGGTTACAACAAAATCACACAAAGGAAATTTCAGAGGCAGTAAGAGTCTGAAAAAAGTTTTTATTGAATTTGGCAGTTATAGGATATTGGTGTTTTGGATTAAGAAAGCCAGATTAATATAAGTAGGTTTGAATATATATTAAGGAAATATATTCTACTCTTTCTAGAGTGCAGTTGGAAAGCTTGCACACATAATGGGGGTTGTTTTCTGGTTTTTGTTTTTAAAAAAGATCTGAGACTTAATTGCTCTAAAAGGTAAGGAGGGGAAATCTAGTGGATGGGAGATAATTGATAGAGCTAAGCCCAGGAGAGGACTGGAGGCAACAAGGTCCAAATCCAGGGTTCTCCCACATGTCCTACCTGTGAACTGTCCTAGCTCGTTGTAGATTTGTGTTTTGAATCAGGGTTTGGAAAGTGAATCATTATTTGGAAATTGTAGTCACAGAAGTTAATAAGTGCGGTAAGTTTTCTAGCCTCGTTTAGAAAGGCCTATTCACCTATAATTATACAGCAGAATGGCAGCAGTTAAAAAGCTGCCAGGTAGATTCCTGCATCCTAAGGCAGGCAGGAAGGTAAAGTTTTTTTCTTCTTTCTGGGGCATCACTTTTGCATTAGACAATTTTAGTTTTAAATATCACTCATTGTAGTGTGATAAATCTATAGACATATTTGTTATGCACGAGCAGAGATTATGTACAAGCATACTTCATTTTATTGTGCTTTACTTTATTACGTTTCACAGACAGTGTGTTTTTTTACAAAAGGAATGCTTGTGGCAAACCTGTGTGAAACAAGTCTAATGGTGCCATTTTCCTAACAGCATGTGCTCACTTTGTGTCTCTGTGTCACATTTTGGTAATTCTTGCAATGTTTAAAATTTTTATTGTTATTATTTTCTATTATGGTGATGAGTTGTGTCTGATACCATTGTAATTGTTTTTGGAGTGCCATTAACAGCATCCATAGAAGATGGTGAACTTTAACAGATCAACATGGTGTGTATTCTGACTGCTCTGCTGACTGGTCATTCCCTCATCTCTCTCCCTCACTTTGGGTCTCCCTATTCTGTGAGACACGACCATGTTGAAATTAGGCCAATAAATAACCCCACAATGGCCTCTAAGTGTTCACAAGGCAAAAGGAATGGTCGCATAGCTCTCACTTTAAATCAGAAGCTAGGAATGATTAAGCTTAGTGAGTAAGGCATATTGAAAGCTGAGAAAGGCCTAAATTGAGGCCTCTTGTGCCAAACAGTTAGCCAAGGTGTGGATGCAAACAAAAAGTTCTTGAAGGAAATTAAAAGTGCTACTCCAGGAAATGATAAGAAGAGAGAAACAGTCATAATTATGGCCGATACAGAGAAAGTTTTAGTGGTCTCTGGATAGAAGATCAAACCAATCACAGCATTCCCTTAAGCCAAAACCTAATCCAGAGCAAGGCCCTAACACTTCTATTCTCTGAAGGCTGAGTGAGGTGGGGAAGCTGCAGAAGAAAAGTTGGAAGCCCGCCGAAATTGATTCATGAGGTTTAAGGAAGGAAGCCATCTCCATAACATAAAAGTACAAGGTGAGGCAGCAGTACTGATATGGAAGTTGCAGCAGGTTACCCATTAGATCTAGCTAAGATCATTGATGAAAGTGGCTACAGGCCGGGCGCGGTGGCTCAAGCCTGTAATCCCAGCGCTTTGGGAGGCCGAGACGGGCGGATCATGAGGTCAGGAGATCGAGACCATCCTGGCTAACATGGTGAAACCCTGTCTCTACTAAAAATACAAAAAACTAGCCGGGCGACGTGGCGGGCACCTGTAGTCCCAGCTACTCGGGAGGCTGAGGCAGGAGAATGGCGTGAACTCGGGAGGCAGAGCTTGCAGTGAGCTGAGATCCGGCCACTGCACTCCAGCCTGGGTGGCAGAGCGAAACTCCGTCTCAAAAAAAAAAAAAAAAAAAAAAAAAGAAAGTGGCTACAGTAACAACAGATTTTCAATGTAGACAGCCTTGTATTGGAAGAAGATGCTATCTAGAACTTTCACAGCTAGAGAGGAGAAGTTAATGCCTGGTTTCAAAGCTTCAAAGGACAGGCCTACTCTCTTATTAGGGGCTAATGCAACTGGTGACTGTAAGCTGAAGCCAGTGCTCATTTGCCATTCTGAAAATCACAGGGCCCTTAAATGTATTCTGCCTGCTCTGTAAATGGAACAAAACCTAGATGACAGCACATCTCTTAATAGCATGGTTTGCTGAATATTTTAAGTGTACTGTTGAGACCTACTGCTCATAGGAGAGATTCCTTTCAAAATATTCCTGTTCATTGACGATGCAGCTCGTCACTTGAGAGCTCTGATGAAGGTGTACAGGAGATTCATGTTGTTTTCATGCTTGCTAACACAAACGGGCATTTTGTAGCCTGTGCAGTAACAAGTAATTTCAACTAACAAGTCTATTTAAGAAATACATTTTGTAAGGCCTGTATCTGTCATAGATGGTAATTCTTCTGATGAATCTGGGCAAAATAAATTGAGAACCATCTAGAAAAGATTCACCATTCTAGAAGCCATTATGAATATTCAGGATTAATGGGAAGAGATCAAAATATCAGTATTAACACAAGTTTGGAAGAAGTTGTTTCCAAACTTTGTGGATGACTTTGAGGGATTCAATACTTCAGTGGAGGAAGTAACTGCAGATGTGATAGAAATAGCAAGAGAATGAGAATTAGAAGTGTAGCTTGAATATATAGGAGTGAATTACCGAAATCACGTAAAACTAGAACGGATGAGAAGTTGCTTCTTATGGATGAACAAAGAAAGGGGTTTCTTAAGATGGAATTGACTCCTGGTGAAGATGCTTTGAACATTGTTAAAATGACAACAAAGGATTTAGAATAGTACATAAATTTAGCTGATAAATCAGCAGCAGGATTTTAGAGGGTTGACTCCAATTTTGAAAGAAATCATTACTGTGGGTAAAATGCTATTAAACAGCATCGCATGCTACAGAGGAATTTTTCATGAAACAGAGTCAATCAATGCAGCACACTTCATTATTGTCTTATTTTAAGAAATTGCCACAGCCACCCAGGCCTTCAGTAATTACCACACTGAACAGTCAGCATCCATCAACATTGAGGCAAGACCCTCTACAAGTAGAAAGATTACACCTCACTTAAGGCTCAGATGATCCTTAGCATTTTTTAACATTAAAGTATTAATGTTAAAATTAAGGTATGCGCATTTTTTTCTAAGACACAACATTATTGCACATTTAATAGACTACAATATAGTGTAACCATAACTTTTGGGAAACCAAAAATTTTGTGTTACTCATTTTACTACAGCTTGCTTTATTGAGGTGACCTGGACCAACAATGTCTCCGAGGTATGCCTGTACAAGGATTTCATTAAAGCAGTTTTTGTAACAGCAGAAGCTGGTAATAACCTAATATCTGTCATTTGTGACTGGTCATGAAAAAGAATAAAATACATTTTTACATGCTAATGTGAAGTGATCTTTAAGACATACTATTTTTTTTTTAAGGGAGAGTAATAGGCCAAAAAAAAAAAAAAAAATCAGTGTTTCCTTTGTGCTTTTTTAAAAGCCCACATGAAAGTTTGTAGTTACATAAAATAGTAATGGAAGAATATACAAGAATTTGAAAACAGTGGTTACTTCTGGATAGAGTTATTTGGAGACTTTATTGCATGCCTTTAGGAATAATTTATTTATTTTTAATCTGTTCACAAATACAGGCTTTTACATCTATGTGACATCTGCTTTCCTTGTATTTACTCTTTTTTTCTTAAATGTTTTGGTATGATGCATAGTTCATTAAAAGCTAAAAATTTTTCTTTAAAACCATCCTAGTACATCCTATTAATAAAGTGTAAATGTTTGTGATGTTTTCATATTTTTTAGATATTTAGGCCGTTACGTAATGAAATAAAAACATTTAGACCTTGAAGGAAGTCAAGGTCCACTACAGTGGGTGAAGCAGATCTACCTTTTGACCTAGGCCAATTTCCCTGGGCAGTTTTGTTTTTCATAGTTTATGTCCTTTCTCTCACTTCTGAATCAGAATCCATTAAAAACGTCAAGGCACCTAGGTTTTGGTTTGCTTTTGATTCTTCTAGTTAGTGATTCAATAGAGGTCGTAGTTAACTATCTGTCTGTTTACATATAATTTGTAAGTTAAGGATGTGTCTCAGTTCAGGCTGCTTTAACAAAGTACCATAGACGAGGTGGCTTATAAACAATAGAAATTTATTACTCACAGTTCTGGGGCTTGGAAGTCTGAGATCAGGGTACTGGATGTCAGGTTCTGGTGAGGTCTTTCTTCCCAGTTGCAGACACTAACTTATTATATCCTCAGTGACAGAAACAGGACTTGCCCTCTGGGGTTCCTTTTCTACAGACAGTGATCCTGGTCATGAGGGCTCTACCATCAGGACCTTATGACCTCCCAAAGGTGCAACCTCCTAGTACCATCACACAGGGGATTGAGATTTCAACATACGAATTAGCAGGGAGACAGACAACAGGTAGTGTTCATGAATTGCTTTCAATACACATTTCTGAATTTTTAATCTAAATAAAATGAACAAGTCATTTTGAGATAAACTTAAGAATATTCTTCTTTTGTCTGAGAGTAGTAAGTAGTGTCAAGTATTTGACAAATAAAGACGGGCATCTTTTGGTGTTTTTTGTTTTTCTTAAATACTCGTTTTAGTTGAGGCCAAATTGACATATAGTGAAATCCAAATATCTGAAGTACACAATCTGATAAGTTTTGACAAATGCATACACCTGTGTAATCTATACCCTTATCAAGATATAAAATAGTTGCATTACCTCAGAAAATTTCCTCATAGTTCGTCCTGTCTCTCCTAATCCTCATTGTTGTCATTTCTTTCACTATACACTAGGTTTGCAGTTCTTGAACTTCATATAAATGAAATTGTACCATATGTATTCTTTCGTATCTGACTTAATTGTTCAATGTGATACTGTTGAGATTCATCCAAGTTGTGTGTATCAGGAGCTTGTTTCTTTTTATTGTAGATAAGTATTCCATTTAGTTTTAATTCTGTCTTACCCACATTGTATGACTATATCACAGTTTACCTACTGTCTTAGAGATGCTCATTTGAGTTGTTTCTAGTTGAGGAATGTTATGAATAAGCCTGCTGTGAACATCCTCGTGCAAGTCTTTTTGTGGACATGTGTATTCATTTCTCTTGAGTAAATACCTAGAAATGGAATTAACAGTTTTCCAAAGTGGCTGTGCTGGACATCTTTTTTTTTTTTTTTTTTTTTAGTTTTAATTTTTATCAAAGTCGTACATTCATATATCACAGTGTCAAATAGTTTTACATGACTTATAGCAAGAAGAGCAATCTCCTAACCCATTTTACCTTCCTCAGACTTACTGTTTTTAACTGATTCTTTTTGGCATTTACCTCCATAGATCTACCTTTCATTTCTGCCTCTTGTATTTTCTGACATCTTCAGCAGAACCTGTGGACTGCCTTTTATGAAAGTTGGAGGCTTGACTTACTTTCTTTTTTTTTTTAGAAGCTGGTTTAGAATGCATGTGTTCCATTTATTCCTCAGAGTATTCTAGTTTACATCCCTAGATTAGGTTAAACCATCTGAGAGCTGCATGTTTGGACCAGGCTGTCTGACCGCCTCTAGGGTTTCCTTGCCCACGTTTCCTTTCAGTATTATGCCTGTCATTTGCACGGAGGCATCTTCCAAGAGTGTGTGTAAGAAAACGGCGGTCCATTTATCATGGGGCTGTCATGCTGATGTCCTTCAACGCTTTGTTTAGTGTCCCTTCTGTAAAGACTCAGTCAAGATGTTTCTTTTAAATCTTGATGACAGCCAATTCTTGTTTTTCTTTTTTTTTCTTTTCTTTTTTTTTTTTTGAGGCGGAGTCTCGCTCTGTCACCCGGACTGGAGTGCAGTGGCCGGATCTCAGCTCACTGCAAGCTCCGCCTCCCGGGTTTGCGCCATTCTCCCGCCTCAGCCTCCCGAGTAGCTGGGACTACAGGCGCCCGCCACCTCGCCCAGCTAGTTTTTTTTTTTTGTATTTTTAGTAGAGACGGGGTTTCACTGTGTTAGCCAGGATGGTCTCGATCTCCTGACCTCATGATCCGCCCGTCTCGGCCTCCCAAAGTGCTGGGATTACAGGCTTGAGCCACCGCGCCCGGCCTTGTTTTTCTTAAGAAATCTAGAATGCATTTTGGTTTTGGCTTTTTGTTTTTTCCCCATATAACCAGTGTTATTTTTAAAATTTCCCTTGGTCATTAAGTAGCTCAAAGCCAAATTCCCTGCTTATGTCCAGGAATTTATGGCTTTTGTCTCCCATATTCCTTCCCTCATCATCATAAATGAGGTCCTGAGCAAGGTGATGGTTATAAGAATATTTTACCTTATACTAATTCAAATTCATTAAGTTATCCATTTGTTTCTGAGATTTCTTTTTTTTTTTACATTTGTGTTATATTTAACAACATAATTAAAGAGCAGTAACAGTTCAGAAAAAGGTTGTTAATTTAAACTTTCTGCAAACATCACTGAAAACTTCACGAAGTATACAAGACTTTTTTCTTAGCCAGAAGCCCTTCCACCAGAACTCTAAGCACATCCAAAATCACTGCACCCAAGAGCCCTGGGTGTCTGGTGAGCTGCTACACTGCACATGTACATATCTGTGAATTAAAATGTGCCAATGGAGAAGGGACATTT
The DNA here is from genome assembly GCF_007565055.1 of Rhinopithecus roxellana. Taxonomy (NCBI): domain Eukaryota; kingdom Metazoa; phylum Chordata; class Mammalia; order Primates; family Cercopithecidae; genus Rhinopithecus; species Rhinopithecus roxellana. The sequence goes on along the minus strand of NC_044553.1, from coordinate 81,832,788 downwards.
CCTGACCAGTCAAGGGAAGCTCCTTGGAACTGTCTGTCCCTGACTCGTCTATATTCTTATACGTCAAATCCAACATCCCTTGGCCTGGGGTCCAAGTGCTGGGACAGGTGCAGGTGCAAGGCTGAGTGGGCTAGTAATCCCTCAAAGCCCAGCGAGGTGCCCAGTGCACCAACAGCATAATGCACCTGAAAACAAGGTCCAGAAGCCCTGGCACAGGACCTTTCTGCCTGCCCTCCCATTCTCCCATCAGACCAAACAAAGAGGACAGCAGCACCTAGGGCTCCACAGGACAGCACACAAGAATGCCCCAACTTCAACCACCTCCTGAGACAGAAGGGGACTGTGGTAATCCTGCAGTGTAGACTTAGGCAGCCCAGATCTGCAGCTCAACAGCTCTGTGGGAAGAACGTCTCTCACCGTCAGCAAGTCCTGCGCATGTCTGTACATGAGCCCCAGAGCTAAGTGGCCTTTGGCCTTGAACTCTGATGTTTTCTCTCTCACATCAATGACACTTTTGGGAAACTTTTCAGCCTCTTCCAACCAGTGCAGGGAGCCCATGCATAGCTTGGCAGTGAGGAGAGGGATGGTGGCATCGTCTGGCTTCAGGTAGATTCACTCTTTCAGCACCTTCACAGCACGAGCAGATTTTCCAGCAGCCATCAGGGACAGAGCAAACTGGTACCACAGGCGGAACTCCTCAAAGGCAAACTTCATGGCTCTTTCTAGGCACTGTGGTTCATTGTCTCGCGTCAAGAAAGAATTCAAGACACGGACACACACAAGGAGTGGGTTTAGGAGTGGAAAGATTAGTAGACTAAGAAGAGAGAGTTTTCTCATGCTGAGAAAGTGGGTTGCTCAAGAGAGGGTCTCCCAGAGGCTTGACTTACTTTCTGTCACCCCAGCTTGCACTGCACATGTAGCCTCTCTTGTCTCCCTTGTATACCTGATGTGTTTACTTTATTATCACTGTGTAAATGCTCTTCCTTCATATCTTTTGTTTTCTGCTATACTTTGCTTTTGTATGTATTTATCTCCCTTTCATTCTCAAGCTCTTAAGATATTGTTTAACTTTCTTTTCAGTATATTCAAACATATCAAGAGTTCACTTTCTGGCTCTACTGCTTAACTGGACAAATTACTTAAACCCTCTTCTGTGCCTTAGTTTTCTCATCTATAAATTGGGGGTAATAGTATATATTTTCGAGGTTACTGTAAAAATTATTTGGGAAATAAATATCTAAGGATGCAGCTCTACACAGTGTTCAATATGATGATAAGGTTTTGATGTAGCCATTACAAAAAAAATGTCTGTGTTATGATGTGAAACAATTCCCAAGTCTGCTTTTAAGTGGGAAAAAGGCAAGTTGTATTAAACACTGCCATTTGGGTCCCCACTCCTACCATGTTTCCTTTCCGAATCTCCAGAGAACAATGAAGGATTAGAATAGTGTCTACGTACACAGGACATACTTAAGAACTGTAACCTGTTCCAGTTAGCGTATTGCCCACTCTCTGCCAGGTATCATGCTGATAGACTCCAGAGATGCTACAACGAGCAGAGCTCACATGGAGTGACCGCATGTGTGGTTGGCCTTGGAAGATAGCCTTTGTAGTATTTCCTTCTGGGTATATGCAGTCATTCATTCAGAAAACAGTTACTGAATGCCTGCTCAGTGCTGTGGAGGACATAGTAGTTTATTACATGGGCAAAGGCATCAAGAAAGTAACACCAAATGTCAGCCTTTTCTTTTGCCTAATGTATCATGTGTTGTCTTTTCCTACTCTATTATTGTATATAAAATTTACTATACCAAGATATCTTATTCTTCCAAAAGGAACACGGTTTACTACAAACTTAATAGCATTTAAAATGTGAAAGAATTGATAGCCACATGCATCAAAAGCAAATTATTCCTCATATATGAGTAGAGCATTAGTGCCCTCCCCCCCGAAAAAGATCTGTAGCTTTAGTACCAAAGACATCTAGTGGCCAGATTCTAGCTCATCAGAAAGTAATAAATCTAAATTTTTCTGGAATAAAATGCAATTAATAACGTGGCTAAAAACTTTTGTTGAATTTAAGTTTGTTGTCTTTTTCCAAAATACACAAAACGATTATGTGAAATATTGTAAATTAGAAGCATATTATTCTGTTAAATTCGTTTTTCTACAGGATTCTTGGGACGGCCAGCATATTCCAGTACTTTTCTCCATTTTTTGTGGTTTATTAGTGGCAGTGTCTTACCATCTCAGCCGACAAAGCAGTGATCCATCTGTACTTTTGTAAGTGAACTCAATTGTTACTGAACTAAAGAAATTTAAGTAAGTTGGTGTTTTTTTCAAATAACTTTCAAGATCTCTTTTTTCCAATGCCTTTCCAAAGTGCTTTGGCCTAATCTATAGTAAGTTTCAAAATATATTAACTTTGGGTTATTCTAATCAGATTGGCTGGGAATATTAGTGTTTTCCTTCCCAATTATTGAAACTATGTTTTGATAAAAATATTTTCACTGTATGTTTATTTATGGCATCCTAAACATTTTAGAATTTCTCATTTGGTAATGATTAAATATACTCGAATCATTTGGTTTTCTATCATAAACTTCATTGCCCATTTGAATTACTGATTTTCAGATTGTGTGTGTATTTTCTATTTTTTTTTCTTTTTTTTTTTTCACATAAAGCTCTTTAGTGCAATCCAAGATTTTTCCAAAAACGGAAGAGAAAAATCCAGAAGACCCTCTATCTGAAGTAAAAGATCCACTGCCTGAAAAACTTAGAAATTCTGTTGTAAGTTTTAACATTTAGAATCACCTAAAAGACTTAAATCTTAGACAGTTGATCATGTTATATGAGGAACACTTTTTGAAAGTCATTAGTAATTGGAGAAAAATGTATAATTATAATTTATAAGATTAGTTGTACATTGTTGATTGTCTTTATTCCAAATATTAAAGTGTAAGAAATGCTCATTCCTCAGACTTGGTTTGTGTGTAGAACAGAATACTAAACATTTTATTTTTAGGTCAGGTGAAATTAAGTCATTTCATTGGCCATAGAATTTTTATTCCTATTCGATTTAGACTAGGATCTGAAAGATCAGCATTAACACAAATTAGATTCATTTTGTTGTTATTGTTCGTCTTGTTGAAAAAAACGGTCTTTGTAAGTCATTTATTAGTCTTTTAGGTTGTTTTATTTCTCAAGGCCAATCTTAAAACTGTGTGTGTATTCTGAAGGAGAGAACAATAATCTGTACTAATATATTTAAGTAAATGCAGTAGTTGTTAAAATTTTCTAATTTTGTGAATTATAATGTTGCTTGTATTCTTTTAGTAATTATTTGAAAAATGAATTCTGTAAATTCATGTCTATTTATGGAATAAAACAAAATCTTTTTTCTCAGTTTTAGGTCATTTTCCTTTGCAAAAGACTGAATTTATATAGATGTTGAATTAGACACATTTACTTTCAGTGCACTTGACCTGTTCACGTATTCTTTCAGAAACTTTAGAAATACAAAACTATATCAAGATGTTAGAATAACTTTTTTCTAACTTCGGTTTCCGTGTGGACAGAGAATGTTTCATGTTAAGTATAGTAGGATATTCTGAATCTGGCTTATAAGCATAAATCTAAGAGGTCAGTTGATGACCAAAGATGTCAAGAGGTTTCTGATTTTTCTATAACCACTGATAGAACCAAAATCTAATAAGTAAAATGGACTTAAGCACAACAGTTTTCACATGTCAAAAGACCAATGAAAATATAAGTTATCCAAAGGGATATACCCGTATAAATGACACTGTGGTCAGGAGTGGTGATGTGTGTGCCTGTAGTTCAGCTACTTGGGAGACTAAGGCTGGAGGATCCCCTCAACTCAGGGGTTCTGAGCTCTAGTGTGCAATGACTGTACCTGTGAATAGAACTGCACTCCAGCCAGGGCAACATAGTGAGACCCTGTCTCAAAAACAAATGAAACAAATGAAAAATTACAGTACCTTAAGGTACCTTATTTCCTTTCCCCGTATGTAAAAGTAAAACTTACAGACCAATGGGGGAATAAAATCTTCATTCTAAAAGACTTTATTGCAATATGTTATATGGCATGCAGAATTAGATAAGTTGTTCATTTCTTTAGTATTACAGTGTCAAAGCCAAAATATGAGGAAATTGAGGAAGAAAATAAGATTTTTTGTGGTTAATATGTATAAGAAATCTAGAAGTGTGGCCAGGTGTGGTGGCTCACACCTGTAATCCCAGCGCTTTGGGAGGCCAAGATGGGCGTGTCACTTGAGGTCAGGAGTTAGAGATCAGCCTGGCCAACACGGTGAAACCCTGTCTCTACTAAAAATACAGAAAATTACCCAGGTATGGTGGGGCGTGGTGGCATGTGCCTATAGTCCCAGCTGCTTGGGAGACTGAGGCAGGAGAATCGCTTGAACCCAGAAGGTAGAGGTTGCAGTGAGCTGAGATTGTCCCACTGCACTCCATCTTAGAGAGAGAGAAAAGAGAGAGAGAGAGAATGAATCTAGAAGTGTAAAAGTATCAATGAAAAATTCTTTTTTTTTTCTTTAATACTGACTGAGCTAGCCTGGCAAAAAGTTAATTCTTAAACTGTGCCAATTGGGAATAAAGGTAAAAGATTTTTAAAATTTTAATGTAATTGTTTAATAATTCTTTTTTTCCCTCCAGAGTGAGCGATTACAGTCTGACCTGGTAGTATGCATTGTAATTGGTGTGCTGTATTTTGCTATTCATGTAAGCACAGTCTTCACAGTATTGCAGGTAAGGAATCATTTTCTCCTTCTATTTATTTGTTTGTTTGAGACAGGGTTTCACTCAGTCACCCAGGCTGGGGTGCAGTGTTGTGATCACAGTTCATTGTAACCTTGAACCCCCGGGTTCAAGCGATCCTCCCACTCAGCCTCCCAAGCAGCTAGGACTACAGATGTGCACCACCACACCAGGCTAATTTAAATAATTTGTTGTTATTGTTGTTTTTTGTAAAAACTGAGTCTTATTGTGTTGCCCAAGCTGGTCTCAAACTCCTGGGCTCAAGCAATTCTCCTGTCTCAGTTTCCCAAAGTACTAGAATTACAGCTGTGAGCTACTGCACCCAACCTGTGTATGTTTAGATACACAAATATTTGCCATTGTGTTATAGTCGCCTACAGTATTCAGTACAGTAACATGCTGTACATTTTTGTAGCTTAAGAGCAATAGGCTGTACCACATAGCCTCAGTGATAGTAGGCTATACTGTCTTGTCTGTGTAAGTACACTCTGATGTTTGCACGATGATGACATTTCCTAGCTACACATTTCTCATAATGTATCCTATTGTTAAGCAGCACATGACTGTAATTTTGTTTGGACTCATTTCTGATTAGATTTTAATGTTTGTCCGTAGTGCTGAAATATATGACTTTTTATTTTTTTTTTATCAACAAATACTTATTTTCTCATGATTTCTCTGGATTATGAATCTGGGAGTGGCTTTGCTGGATGATTCTAGCTCCGGATCTTTCATGATGCTACAATCATCTGAGGTTCACTGTTTACAGGCCTCAGTTCCTTCTGATTATTGGCTGAAGACCTCAGTTCCCCTCCATGTGGTCCTCACCATAGGCTGCCTAACTGTACTCATAAAATGGCAGCTGGTTTCCCCCAGAGCAAGTGATCCTTGAGAGAGAAAGCCCAAAACAGGAGCTGTACTGTTTTATAACCTGGTATTGGAAATGACATGCCACAGTTTCTTCCATATTCTGTTGTGCACATAGACTAACCTTGGTACATTGTGAGAAGAGAATATACTCAAGTATAAAAGCAAGAGGCAAGGATCATGGGAACCATTTCAGAAGCTGACTACCACAGTCCATCAGTAGACCACCATGATCAACATCCCTTCTAAATGCAAAGTGCACATACCCTCTCCTATATCCCCCAAAAGTCTCATTCCAGTATAGTTGGAAGTCTAGAACATTATAATCTAAATCAGGTTCAGGTATGGGTAAGGCTTCTTAGGTGTTGTTCCTTAAGTACAGCTCATCAAGGACTGTTTCTTTCATCTGTAGGCCATGTAATTACCATATTTAGTGCCCTACATTATTTTGTGCATATCCATGTTTCCATTTGGTGTCATTTTTCCTCCTGCTTGAAAGATTTCCTAGGACATTTCTTTTTTACTTAGGGACGAAGTCTCACTATGTTTCCCAGGCTGGTCTGGAACTCCTGAGCTCAAGTGATCCTCCCGCCTTGGCCCCAAAGTGCTAGGACTACAGGCATGAGCCACTGCACCCGGCTTCCTCTCCAGTTTAAAATCCCCCTTTCTTGCTGTCCTGGGACATTTCTTGTAGTGAAAATCTGCAACTTTCCTTAGCTTTTGTAGGTCTGAATGAGTCCTTATTTCACCATTGGTATTGAAAGATACTTCATTGGGTATAAAATTCTAAGATGACAGGTTTTTTCTCTTTTAGTACATGAAGATGTTGCTCCACTGTCTTCTCCCTTTTATTGCTTCTGACTGAATTTATTCCTATGTAGATAACTTTTTTCTCTACTGCTTGAAGATTATCTTTTTATCACTAGTTTTTAGAAATTTGATTATGATGTACATTCACATAGTTTTCTTCATGTCTTTGTGCTTGGGGTTTATTGAATCTGTGGTTTATAGTTTTTTTTTTTTTTTTGAGATGGAGTCTTGCTCTGTCGCCCAGGCTGGAGTGCAGTCGCCGGATCTCAGCTCACTGCAAGCTCTGCCTCCCGGGTTTACGCCATTCTCCTGCCTCAGCCTCCCAAGTAGCTGGGACTACAGGTGCCCGCCACCTCGCCCGGCTAGTTTTTTGTATTTTTAGTAGAGACGGGGTTTCATCATGTTAGCCAGGATGGTGTCGATCTCCTGACCTTGTGATCCGCCCGTCTCGACCTCCCAAAGTGCTGGGATTACAGGCTTGAGCCACCGTGCCCGGCCTATAGTTTTTATTAAATTTGGAAAATTTTGGCCATTATTTCTCTAGACATTCTTCATTTTTTTCAGAATGGGTGTATATTTTTATGGGTTACATGAGATACTTTGATACAGTCATGCAATGTGTAGTAATCACATGGTAAATGGGGTATTCATCCCCTCAAGCATTTGTCCTTTGTGTTATGATCCAGTTATTACTCTTAGTTATTTTTAATGTACAATTAAATGATTATTGGCTGTAGTTACCCATTGTGCTGTCAAGTACTAGCTCTTACTCATTCTTTCTTCTACTTTTTGTACCTATTAACCATCACTGTCTCCCCCCACCACCCCTACTACCCTTCCCAGTCTCTGATAACCATCCCTCCTTCCACTTTCTATTTCCATGAGTTCATTTGTTTTAATTTTTAGCTTCCACAAATAAGTGAAAACATGTGAAGTCTGTCTTTCTGTGCCAGGCTTATTTCACTTAACATAATGACCTCCAGTTCCATCCATGTTATAGCAAATGACAGAATCTCATTCTTTTTTATGGCTGAATAGTACTCCATCATGTATATGTACCGCATTTTCTTCATTCATTCATCTGTTGATGGACACTTAGGTTGCCTCCAGATCTTGGCTGATATGAACAGTGCTGCAACAAACATTGAGTACAGATATCCCTTCAATAAAATTGATTTCCTTTCTTTTGAGTATATATCCAGCATTGGGATTGCTGGATAATATGGTAACTCTATTTTTAGTTTTCTCAGGAACTTCCAAACTGTTCTCCATAGTGGTTTTACTAATTTATATTCCCACCAACAGTGGAAGAATTCAGCAGTGAAGCCATCTGGTCCTGGGCTTTTCTTTATTGGGTGACTTTTTGTTATGGCTGCTATCTTTTTACTTGTTATTGGTCTGTTCAGCTTTTGGATTTCTTCATTGTTCAATCTTGTTAGGTTGTATGTGTCTAGGACTTAATCCATTTTCTCTAGATTTTCCAATTTATTCGCATGTAGTTGCTCATAGTAGCCACTAATGATACTCTGAATTTTTGCACTATTAGTTGTAATATCTCCTTTTTCATCTCTGATTTTATTTATTTGGGTCTTTCTTTTTCTGGCTAAAGGTATGTCAATTTTTATCTTTTCAAAAAGCTAACTTTTTGGTTCCTTGATCTTTTGTATTGTTTCTTCATTTTAATTTAATTTATTTCTGTTCTTACCTTTCTTAGGTCCTAGTTCCTGGAGATACATCATGAGGTTGTTTGAAGTCTTTCTACTTTTTTGATGGAGGCATTTATTGCCTATATACTTTACTATACTATACTGTACTATACTATATTGTACTATACTATACTATACTATACAGTACACTTCCCTTTAGCATTGCTTTTGCTATATTCCATAGGTTTTAGTACGTTGTATTTTCGTTTGTATTGGAAATTTTTAAATTTTATTTTCAGTTTCTTCATTGACCCAGTTTTCATTCAGAAGCACATTATTTAATATCTGTTTAATTGCACAGTTTCCAAAGTTCCTCTTGTTATTTATTTTTATTTTATTTCATAATGGTCTGAGAAGATACTTCATATGATTTCAATTTTAAAAAATTTGCTGAGACTTGTTTCGTTGCATAGCATATAGTCTGTCTTGGAGAAGGTCCCATGTGTTAATGAGGACAATGTGTATTCTACAGCTATTGGATGACATAAATGTCTGCTAGGTCTGTTTGTTCTATAGTGCAGACTAAGTCTGATATTTCTTTGTTGATTTTCTGTCTAGGTGATCTGTGCAATGTTGAAATTGAGGCGTTGATGTTCCCAACTATTATTCTATTGGGGTCTATCTCATTAGCTTTAATAATATTTGCCTTATGTATCGGGTGCTCTGGTGTAGGGTGCATATGTCTTTATTGTTGTTATACCCTTTTCTGAATTGATCCTTTGTTATTTATTTATTTTTTTGAGACAGAGTCTCGCTTTGTCACCCAGGCTGGAGTGCAGTGGTGCGATCTCAGCTCACTGCAAGTTCCGCCTCGCGGGTTCACGCCATTCTCCTGCCTCAGCCTCCTGAGTAGCTGGGACTACAGGTGCCTGCCACCGCGCCCAGCTAATGTTTTGTATTTTCAGTAGAGACGAGGTTTCACCGTGTTAGCCAGATGGTCTCAATCTCCTCACCTCGTGATCCACCTGCCTTGGCCTCCCAAAGTGCTAGGATTACAGGCATGAGCCACTGTACCCGGCCAATACCTTTATTATTATTATAATGACCTTCTTTGTCTCTTTTCATGTCTTTTGACTTGCAGTTTATTTTGCCTAATACAAGTATAGTTCTGCCAGTATGCTTTTAGTTTCTGTTTGTCTGGAATATATTTTTAAATGTCTTCTCTTTCAATCTATGTGTGTGTCTACAGGGGAAGTTAGTTTCCTGTAGGCAGCGTATAATTTGACTGTTTTTTTTTTTAAATTCAAGCAGACTATATTTTTATTTATTTATGTTGATATCAGGGTACACATCTGGACAGTCTATATCTTTTAACTGGGGAATTTAAGCCATTTACATTCAAGGTTTTTTGCTAGGTGAAGGCATGCTCCCATCATTTTGTTCATTGTTTTCTGAATATTTTATATATCCTTTGTTCCTTTCTTCCTCTTTTATTGTTTACTCTCCAATTCGATTGGTTTTTTGTAGTAATAACATTTGACTTTTTTTAAAAAAAATCATTCGTTTATCTTCTTTACCCATGTTTTTATCCTTTCATGTGTTTTCATGATGGTAGATATCATCCTTCTGCTTCTAATTATAGGACTCATTAATTTCTTGTGGAGCCAGTCTAGTGGTAATAAATTCTCTTAGTCTTTGCTTTTTGGTAAAGATGTTATTTCTCCTTTGATTTTGAAGGATAAAGCTTTTCTTGGTATAGTATTTTTAGCTGAGAGTTTTTTTCTTTCAGCACTTTGAATGTGTCACCTCATTTTCTTCTGGCTAATGAGGTTTCTACTGAGAAATTAGACGTTAGTCTATTGGGGGTTTCCTTGTATATAACTTAACCCTTTTCTCTTGCTGTTTTCAGAATTCTCTTTTGGTCTTTGACTTTTGACAGTTTGACTATAATGTGCCTTGGAAAAGACCTTACTGGGTGAATTGTATTTGAGAACTTTGTGCTTCCTGTATCTAGATGTCTAAGGCTTGGGAAGTGTTCAGCTATTATTTCCTTAAATAGGCTTTCTATGCCTTTGCTCATTTCTTCTAGAAACTCCAAAATTCAAATATTTGGTCATTTTTGCAGTGTCATATATATCATGTGAGCTTTTTTTCCTTCCTTTCTTCCTTCTTTCCTTCCTTCCTTCTTTCCGTTTTTTTTTTTTTTTAAGATCCATCTTAAAGTTTAGAAATTCTTTCTTCTGCTAGATCTAATCTATTGTTGAAGCTCTTGCTTGTATTTTTTATTTCATTTGTTGAATTCTTGAGTTCCAGAATTTCTGTTTGGTTCCCTTTTATGATATATCTCTTTGTTGAGTTTCTCATTTAGATCATGAATTGTTTTCCTGATTTCTTTGTATTACTCTTATGTGTTCTCTTGTGTCTCACTGAGTTTCCTTCATATCGTTATTTTGAATTCTTTTTCAGACATTTCATAGATTTCCTTTTCTTTGGTATCTGTTACTGGAAAATTATTATGTTCCTTTGGAGGTGTTACATTTTCTTTTTCATGTTTCTTGTGTCCTTACATTGATACATCTGATATAACAGTTTTTCCAATTGTATGGATTGGCGTTTGGAGAGAAAGACTGTTTCCTTTAGATATATCTATAGTGTTGGTTGGACAGGATGCTTTGTCTTTGATTCTGGTTGTGCATGGTAGCGTACTCTCCATATGATTTCTTTGGCCATAATCGGTGTTAGTCATGTCTGTGAATTCCTCAGTGACTCAGGCTGCATTTGTTCATAGAGGCTGTGGTGAGGCATTGCTGGGGATACAGATGCTAGGCAGGCTAGTCCTCAGACACCAGTAGTGGCTGCAGTGGGTCAGGTATACTAGTCCTTGGCCCATGGATCGGCATACGTGGGTGCCTGTGGTGTTGGGTCTGGGCAGGCTGGTCCTTGAGTCTCCAGTCAGCATACTTGGCTATTGGTGGTAGCAGGGAAGAAAAGTTTTAAGATGCATACATCTTTCTAACAAATGACTTTTCTCCAGTATGAATCAGGATATGGCAGCTCAGATGGCAATACCTGTTGAAGGCCTTGCCACAACCTTCATAGTCACAAATGGTCTCTGTCCTGTGCACTTGTACAGGTATGCATCAAGCTTTTAGGCCTTGTTGTAATTGGTGATGCAATCCAGGAAGGAACAGATGACCCTGCTGCGAAGCATGAGGGGTAGCAGTGGAGAGACTGGGCTGGGCTCTTGCTGGCTGTGATGAACAGGTCAGTGATGGTTATAGATGACATTACCACAGTGAGCAAAGCCAGCGGCTGCAGGGCACCTGGGTCCTGGGTCTCTATGCCGTGGGACAGGTATACAGCCGTGTGCTAAGCCATGTACTGTGAACCAGTGCATGCAACCAACTGCTCCGGGTGGACCCCGCCTTACCCCATCATCTCTGCTACTGAAAACAATTTAATACATTGCTCTGAACATCTCGTAGAACATTCATGTAATAGGCAATACACCTTAGGCCACTCCCTCGTTATACAATAGTGTAAGACACCAGAGAAAGTAGTTAACACATTTCAAAATATCTGTAATATAGGAATAGTCACTAACTTTCAAGGCTGATTAGAACAATCTACATAATTTAGAAATGTTAACTGTAGAAAAATGTTTAGTTCTTTTTTTTTTTTTTTTTTTTTTTGAGACGGAGTCTCGCTCTGTTGCCCAGGCTGGAGTGCAGTGGCCGAATCTCAGCTCACTGCAAGCTCCGCCTCCCGGGTTCACGCCATTCTCCTGCCTCAGCCTCCCGAGTAGCTGGGACTACAGGCGCCTGCCACCTCGCCCGGCTAGTTTATTTTGTATTTTTAGTAGAGACGGGGTTTAGTAGAGATGGCCAGGATGGTCTCGATCTCCTGACCTCGTGATCCGCCCGTCTCGGCCTCCCAAAGTGCTGGGATTACAGGCTTGAGCCACCGCGCCCGGCCAGTTCTTATATTCTAAAATGGACATTGTCCATTATCAGATGGAAAACTGAACTGACAAATTAGAATTTCTACAGTAAGTCTCAGAATCACTCCTAATTTTATCACTTTTATTATTATTTTCTTTAGCCTGCCCTCAAGTATGTGTTGTATACATTGGTTGGCTTTGTGGGTTTTGTAACCCATTATGTGCTGCCTCAAGTTAGAAAACAGCTACCATGGCACTGTTTCTCTCATCCTCTGCTAAAGACACTCGAGTATAATCAATATGAAGTTCGAAGTAAGTATTTCATTAGCACTTTTCTTTTTAATACTCTGAGGTTTTCCCTTTGCTATATTGATAGATGATTGAATTAAATGAATATCATCACGGAACATTTGGCTTGTTTTTCTTTTGCTTAAGTTTGAAGCTGTTAATGAATCTAATCTTTTGCAGGATGCATTAATTTAGCTGAAATACGAGTGTCAGTGTTACAATGCCAATTTTCCACAGAAGAAACTTACTTCTCGCCTCTCTAAATTATTCTTCACAGACTTCTCATTGATGAATCCTCTTTTGTATGTCCATTACTTCTCTTCCCTGACCCTACTCTTCCCCCTAATTAGTTTTCAGTGCCATACAAGCAATCCAGTCCTCTTTAAGGCCTCTCTACTTGAAATAGTTTTAACTTAATGCGTAGGGAGGTAGAAAGGTCTTTGTTCCTGTTTCTGTCAGAGACACTGTGTCCTACCAGAGAAGAGTGTAAAAGAGTTGACAACGTGAAAATAAATTAAAAACATTTTTAATTGCTGTTATTAGTTCAGATTTGCAATAAAGTATAAAATGATGGAAAAGAGATAGAAGGCTAATTCACTCGCCAAGCTTTTCCTTACCACTGTAAACCCTGACCTTTCTTTCCTGTTACAAGTATTCAGCTCTTGTTCATTGGCCCTATTATCTATAATATATTGTACTTCCTCAGTTTAGAGAAATAATAAATGTTCATACCTATGTCATAATTTATTGTATACCAATGATTATTAAATAAGCCAACTTTTTTCTCACACCTTTTTTTTTCAGTTAGCAAATTACTATAGAGTAAATCATTCAATTGCTTGAAGATAACTTTTTTAGAGAACTCTGAAGCCTTTGAAAGCTTCCTCAAAAAGGAAAATGACATGAAACTGCATAAGAATCTGGCCCATTTATACCATCAGGAAAATAACTCAGAATGAGATATGTTTTTAATGGTGAACTATTACTGCTTTCATATATAAATGATGACACATATCTAGTTTGTTTTAAAGACCAACACTTTTCATTAAAATAAATTATTGATCTTATTTTTTAAACCTTAGAACATTTAGTCTAAATACAAATTTTGAATCAGCATAACATTTTGACATTTATACTACTAACAGCAAAGTTGTTTTTTTTCTTGTACTGATTTTAGCAACTCAAAGAAAAAATATTATATCTTAGAGAACTTCCTAAAACCAGGTGATACTGTTTTCAGATAGCCAAAGAACCATGTTTTAAATCTTTCAGTTTATCCTAGACACTTTCCCTGATGAAATAATATTGTAGCATTGGAAAAAAATTTTTGGCAATGAAAATTGCTCTTAAGTGTGTGAATTCAAATCATATCGTATTTTTATTTTGGCTGGAAGGAGCAATCTAATGATCTTCAGTCATCTTTTTTCGATAAGTTATAAGCATAAATAAGAAAAGTTATGGTTAAAAACTGAGGTTTCAAGAATTAAAGTTTGAAACTCATCTAAATGATAAATCATGTCTAACTTGCTAATTTGTAAGTATCTGAGAGCTCACAGAAGTTGACAGTTGATTAAAGTACTGGCTTTTTAAAAACATTTTATTTGTAGTTTGGTACTAAATTTGAGTTGTAAAATTTTTCTTTCTCATCACATTGACAAACTACTTCATACGTTAGATGACATGTAGTCTTCTTGATTTATACTGCCTTGTTAGATGCAGCCACGATGATGTGGTTTGAGAAACTTCATGTGTGGCTTCTTTTTGTGGAGAAGAATATAATCTATCCATTGATTGTTCTCAATGAACTGAGCAGCAGTGCAGAGACAATTGCTAGTCCAAAGAAACTGGATACAGAGTAAGTGTAGTAGTCTTCTAATACTGTCTGACTACTGGGGGCTGTTATAAACAATGTCTTAAGTTGTTGATCAAATATTAAATAATTGTTTCCTTCATGCAAGGCACTGTGAGATTAAAAATTTAGGTGACATTTTGTCCTTGACTTCCCTTTTTTAAACATTTGTTTCTGCTGTTAGCATATTCTCTACTCCAGACATCTTATTGTCAATTGATATTTTATGAGAGGACATTTTAAAAATAAGGTTAATTTTTAATATTAGATGGCTATTTTGATGCACTGTGTATATTACACCATATAAATGGTCAGTTGCCTCCATAGTCATCTGATGAGCCTGCCTAATAGAGTAGGTACCTATTGTTGAGTCAGCATTAATGTTTTTCATTTGCTAAATGCAGTTGGTGTTAAAGTAATAGAAATATTGAGAAAATAGAAAATCAGATGTCAGAATTATAATACGATTATTTTTAAAACATGGTCCCTTATATAAAGGATGAGAATCATAATGAATAGAACTAAAAGGGAATAGTCAGATACTTTCAGGATGTGATTTACCTAGCTGTATACATCATTTTTGGATGCTTACATTTAATGTATATATTGTAGGCTTAGTAAAGTAAATGGTGAATTTTATTTTAAGTGACTGTCTCTTCTAATGTTTTCAGGCATGAGCTGATTTGTGTTTTCTTTGTGTCACAGATTAGGTGCTTTAATGATCACCATTGCTGGTTTGAAGTTGCTACGATCCTCTTTTAGCAGCCCTACATATCAGTATGTCACAGTCATCTTTACTGTGCTCTTTTTCAAATTTGACTATGAAGCTTTTTCAGAGACCATGCTGTTGGATCTCTTCTTTATGTCCATACTCTTCAACAAGGTAATTTATCACTGGAAGGAGTATCCTTCTCTATAAAAACTATCTCCCTGAGTTATATGCTATTTAGTCAGGATTTTTCTTACATTTCATTTGATTTATTATTGTTTAAGTTATCTCTCTTCAACCAGTTATTTAGGAGCACATTGGAATCCCTAAACAAAGATAGTCACTGTGATTTATAAAAGATATATTTCTTGCTATCACTGAGAAGATAGGATTAAGTTATATAAAACAATTAGAGAAACATTAATAAGTATATATTTTGAAATATATAGAATCTCTCAAAAGGTATATAGTTTTGAATAATTTTAGAAACAGAAGTGGTAATAATTGAATTGGGCTCTGTACCCCAGTGAAACAGGTAGATGCTGAGGAGATTGAGGCTAAGTGGGAGCAGTCAGAAATTAGATTGATGTGACATTTGCAGAATACTCTGAACTTTACAGGCTGCTGCTAAAATTCATTATCCACCCATAAGATAGATGTTCTTAGGCCTTTTACAAATTAGATGGTAAAACCTTGGTCCTCTGCCTCCTAACCCAAGAATCATTTTGCTGAATCACACTACCTTTCTCAATGAAATAGGCTATACAGTCAGATTATTTGTCAGTGAAATAGTGATTAAATTTCATGTTAACACTGACCACATCCAAAGGACTTTGACATATATTATCCTATTTGATAGGTAACAGAGAGCTGAAGCAAATGAACAGCTGCAAAACAATGAAATTCCAATTTTAGGGAAGTTAGCCTGGTCAGCCACATTTGGCTTCAGTTGGGGAAGAGAGAACCTAAAGGTACAGAGAACAGCTTAAGCGATAATGACAGTAATTCAGATGTGATAGTAGTCTGATCTAGGATGGGGAACAGTAAAAATGGAAAGCCGTTTCATTGATAGTCAATTTCAATTTTTGTGATAAATAGCTTTAAAATATTTCAGTATTATATCTGTTCAGTCACTAATTTGCATTTTTATCATTTATTTCCTCTTCTAGTGAGTATGGTTATTAACCAAAGGAGGAAGCCAGAAAGTTAATCAGAGAATTGTATAAAGAAGCATGTGGTTTCTCACAAACTCAAATATTTAGATTGAAAATTGTATTTCATCTTATACTGGTTGGAAAAAAGTGAAAGTTGCAGTAAAATATAAAGTAAATAATCTTTGAAATATAGTTGCTACACTTAACTGCATTAGTTTGGATTTTCTTAATACTTTTATTGTTAAATATATTTTTTAAAACAAAAAACTGTTTTAGAACTGTTCTAGATGCTTAAGCTACACCAATGAACAAAACAGAGAAAGCTGTCCCTTTGAGTTTGTATTCGAATTGGTCAGTAGATAGAATTTAACAGTGACAATCGGTAGTATTCAAGGGATTTCTTCAGATATATTTTTTACTTTAAGATATCATTGTAAGGTATATCATGGATTTAATAACCTTTTAAGAAAAATTACATGTATAAAAAAATCCCTTTACCTACCAACCGTTACATATTGTTACATATTGTTCTTTTCTTTAATATTTCAGTTAAAATTGAAGTACAGTTTGTTTCACACTTAGAATCTGAAGAAGTTTCTGAGTCATTGCTTTTAAGTCATTGTAATGGCATCATGATGATATATACACGCTGCTTTTACTTACCATGATCCTGATTACATTAGTGCCGAGCACTGCATAATTTTGAGTCATGGCAAAAATAATTTTGAATCATGGCAAAAATACTGCAGTTCATCTACATTTTTTAATTGGTTGGAGTTGTGATTTCTTTTTTTAAATTGGAAGTTAAGTAAGTTCATTTGTAAATCAGTTAAAGTATTTTAAAGGATGAGGGGATTGTTGCCTAATCATGCAGAGGCAGTCTTGGACAAGTACAGCAACTCTGATTCAGCATTGAAAAACTGTTCAACTGTAACATATCCAACCTTAAATAAAATTAAAATGTGTATCCTGTTTCCACTGATAGCAATTAAGGTTACGAACAGATGCCTAGCATACACAACTAAATTTTTATGGAAACAGGCGGTGACAACTGTATTACAGCTGCTGTTTTCACATTCCTTTTGACATTACATTTAAAACATACTCAGTTCCCATAGCAGTAAAATTTGCAGAAAATGTGTCTTAGAATAAAATAAATATATGTATTCTTTAGCTTTGCAAACATCTTGATTTTTTTTTTCAAGAACAATTATTTGCTTCCTACCTTACTTTGTTTTGCTGTAGTAGCATAATATGGCCAGTAGAGGGCATAGAATTTTTTTTTTTTTTTTTTTAAACAGATGAAACATAAATCCATATATAGCTACCTATCTTTACTTAGAAAGTGTCTTTACTCAGAAATAAGCATTTAGGCAGTTGATATATCTTTTCCTAGTATGCAAATGGCAAATAATTTCAATGCCATTTCCCTATTAGGAGGAAAATACATTTTACAGGTTTTTCATTTTCTAATTCAAATATCTGATAAGTTGTTTTTTTTTTTTTACTGACAGCTATTCTTTTCCTCCTGCAGCTTTGGGAACTCCTTTATAAATTGCAGTTCGTGTATACCTATATTGCCCCGTGGCAGATCACATGGGGTTCTGCTTTCCATGCCTTTGCTCAGCCTTTTGCAGTTCCTCGTATCCTTCTAATTAAAGTTTAATAAGAATGGGCAGTCATATTCTTGACAAGAACGTTGGTTTATAGGCGTAATCTTTCACAGGCATAGATAAAGTTTACTGTGTAATAAATTGTCAAAAATTCATAATCTTGGCCGGGCGCAGTGGCTCACGCCTGTAATCCCAGCACTTTGGGAGGCCGAGGCAGGTGGATCACCTGAGGTTGGGAGTTTGAGACCAGCCTGACCAACATGGACAAACCCCGTCTCCACTGAAAATACTAAATTAGCCGGGTGTGGTGACACATGCCTGTAATCCCAGCTACTTGGGAGGCTGAGGCAGGAGAATCTCTTGAACCCAGGAGGTGGAGGTTGCGTTGAGCCAAGATCGCGCCATTGCACTCCAGCCTGGGCAACAAGAGTGAAACTCTGTCTCAAAAAAAAAAAAAATCATAACCTTTTATATCCACACCTATACTGTTGATTGTTTAACTTGTATTAACATCTGTGGTCCACAGATCATCTGAACGTAAGAAAAGTATTCAGGTTTTGTAAAAAAGTAATGCTGATTTAAAATCTTACATTTGCATATGTGAATATTAAAGTCCAGGAATCTTTAATACATAAAAGAAATGTTTAGCATTATTTTTAATAAATGAAGGTACAAAACATTTTTTCATAATGTGATATGAAACTGATAGAATTAAACTTCTGTAAAAAATTTTCTACTCCCACTATTTCTTAGTATTTTCTAAATAGTAGTAAGGGTGTAAGGGTTAGTAACCGCATTGATATGGAAAGACAGACTTGTGATATCTGCAAGCTTTAGTTTTAACCTTGTGGAAAATTGAACTCTAACATCTCTTCCCAAGATTAATATATGAACTTCTACCAAATACGTATTAACAAATATTGATTTGGCTCCTTTGAAAACATCATACCAAGTTGAACTTTCTGTACGTCTTTCTGTTGGTGACCCCTTAATGGCTGCCCAGTGATACCTTCTTTTGTATTCTTCTGGTGACCCTCAGTTCTCTAATTGATGTAATCTAAATGTATCTGCTAGGTTTTTGTGAGGTGTTTTTGGCATCTGTGCTCAGATGAATTTCAGTGTCCTTAACTAGTTTTCCCATAGATTCAGCCATGCTGTTTATTCAGGCTGCTGTCTCGGCCTTCTTCTCTACTCCACTGAACCCCTTTCTGGGAAGTGCAATATTCATCACTTCATATGTCCGACCTGTGAAATTCTGGGAGAGAGACTATAAGTGAGTAAAGTAAAACACTTGAAAGACAATTTTTATCTTTTCTGCTAGGAAAAACTATTGACAGCATTATTATTAGAATTTATGGTTCGTAATTTATTGTGTTGAAATATTTGTTTTTGCTAAAACTTTATAAATATTTTTAAAATTTGAAAAGTATATAAAAAAAGAGGCCAGAGGAAATTACTTTTTATTTTTTATTTTTCTTGTCTTTTTTTTTTAAACAGGATCTCATTCTGTTGCCCAGGCTGGAGTGCAGTGGTGCGTCTCGGCTCACTACAACCTCCGCCTCCTGGGCGCTCAAGTGATCCTCCTGCCTCAGCCTCCCGAATAGCAGGGACTAGAGGCTTGAGCCACCACGCCAGCTAATTTTGGTATTTTTTGTAGAGACGGAGTTTTGCCGTATTGCCTATACTGCTCTCGAACTCCTGAGCTCAAGCGACCCACCTGCCTCAGCCTCCCAGAGTGTTAGGATTACAAGCTTCAGCCACTGTGCTCAACCATTTTTTTCTACTTAGAAGATATTTTTAAACATTGTTCTGATTGAATATGTTCATTTTTATATTTTTTTCTTTCAGTGATATTAGAATTATTTCACATTAATAATACTCTGCAACTTTATGCTATATGATATCATTATAACAGTCATCATAATGAGTTATAGTTTTTTTAGAAATACCCAGCTATTTCTAAAGCTAAATTTTTATAGGTTATTTCTGCTATTTTCAGAAGATAAGTTTTTAATGACCATCTTTATGCATGAATTATTTTCTCCGTTTAGGCTTAGTTCCTTGGGCTAGCTATTTAATCTAAAGCTTAGTAACTATGTTTGTATGTAATCTCTCCAAATTTCATTTTATTTCAGAAAACATTCCTAAAAGGGAATGCTTTTAGGAGTTACGAGTTATGGAGTATAAACATTTTAAAGGCTTTTAATATATATTAACACATTGGTTTAGAAAGAGCTTGTACTAATTCCTAATTCTATTGACCATCTCCATGACTGTCTTTCTCTCTATACTTTCACAAATTGGCATATTTAATAGGTGAAAATTGTAATCTCACCTTTTAAACAGTGGACTAGTTTGTAGGTTTGAAACTAAATCTCTGGTCCTTTATCTAAAACCACACATGGTATTTCCCATTTTGGTGAATTTCTGTGTTGTTTATTATTATTCTTCTGGACCAGTTAGCCCAAAGTAATGTTCAATGGCTGCAGTTCTTAACTTTTTGGATTTAGAACCCCTTTATACTCTTTTTTTTTCTTTTCTTTTTATTTTTTTGAGACAGAGTTTTGCCCTTGTCATCCAGGCTGGAATGCAATGGCACAATCGCGACTCACTGCAACCTCCGCCTCCCAGGTTCAAGCAATTCTCCTGCCTCAGCCTCCCGAGTAGCTGGGATTACAGGCACCCACCAGCATGCCTGGCTAGTTTTTATATTTTTGGTAGAGATGGGTTTCACCGTGTTGACCAGGCTGGTCTTGAACTCCTGAGCTCAGGTGATCCACCCGCTTCGGCCTCCCAAAGTGCTGGGATTACAGGTGTGAGCCACTGTGCCTGGTCTTACGCTCTTAAAAGTTATTGGAAACACTAGAGTTTTAAAAATATGGATTTTATCTACTAATATTTACTAGAGTGGGAAGAAAAACTCAAAAATTTCAACTGTTTACTTATTAACTAATTTAAAAATAACAATGATGTATCTATTGTATATTTGTGTAAATAACATTTTAAAGTTATGAATAACTATATTTACACTCCCCCCAAAAATTAGCGAGAAGAGTGGCATTGTTATATAGTTTTGCAAATCTCTTAATGTCCGGCATATTAAAAGACAGCTGGATTCTCGTGTCTACCTATACATTCAATCATCTGCAGTATATTGTTTTGATTGAAGTATCTGAAGAAAAAAAATTCAGCTTCACACTCACCGTGTTGGCCAGGCTGGTCTGGAACTCCTGACCTGAAGTGATCCACCTGCCTTGGCCTCCCAAAGTCCTGGGATTACAGGCATGAGTCACCTTGCCCAGGCAAAAAAGAAGTATTCTAATAGCCTTTTAAGACAATCCTGGATATTTTTATTTGATCTTTCACTGAAACCCAAGAAACGGGAACTTCTTAAAAGCTACTTGCAATATGGAATCTAAAACCATATCTGTGAACTTTTGGAACTATATTACATCAAAATCCACTCATCTGTCTTATACCCTGAATAGATCTTTTACCCATGCATAATTTTGTAACATTTTGTATTGGTCATTTGGAAAATACTACTTCACTGAGTAATGTAGATTTTCTAAATGTTGATACATTTTATTATGTAGTGATGTTTAAAATATGTTCATTGGTATCACCACCAATCAGAAAGAAATTTTAATTATTGGGAAGCTGTCAAGCTTATGGTGGTAGATAGGAGTTTCCCAAATTTTAATTTTTGTTTGAAAATTCGGATTTTTATTATTGTCAACAGGTATTGCTGGTTGTTTTCCTTGAAATAACAGGCTCACTTTCTTTATTTTTGGGAAATATCTGTCAAATGACCACATCTAAATAATCTCATAATTTTTCCATCAGGGTTAAGTAAAAATGGTGTTCCAAGAAAAAAACACAGCTAGTTCAGCTCGGAGTTCAAGCAGTTGCACAAATGCTTCCCCTCATGACAGCCATTGTACTTCAGAAGGCAGCAGAAGTGCTTCATATATATTTTCTCATTTTGCCATACAGAGTATTAAAAAGGCCTGTACTTTGAGTTGAGATTTAATAAGGTTGATACTTTTTATTGCTTCCTTAGGGACATTTTTATGTGAAACTTGGATTTTTTGTTTGCTTTATTGTGCAAGTGTGGCAGCGAAGGGTAGAACAGTTGGGTGCTGCTGCCTTGATTCATGCCCAGGCACCGCAGTCTTACCCACCATTGCTTTAGTACCACCAGTGCAGTTGTCAACACAATGTAAAAAGCAAATAACAGCTCAGTGTTAACTTTGAAAATAGTTTTGATCTGGAAAACTGCCCAAAAGAGCCTTAGGTTCTATGGACCACATTTTGGGAACTACTGTTCCAAAGAACATTGCATCACTGAGCATTAATAGATTATACCTTCCTTTGGCAAAGAATGTTCTAACCTCTTTGAATTTTTAAGAACCATGTACAGTATACATTTTTTTTATCCTGGTCAGCTTTTTTCTCACAGTGCGTGCATAGATATCTTTCCATACACTGTACAGTAAAAAAAAATCTGCTGTGTTTGTGTGTGGTGAAGGGGGGAGAATTTTAATTCCTAAAAGTGTGCTAATAAGGCGTTTTATCGTTATACTAATCACAGGTTTTTTCCAGAGATTTTCATAAAGTGGCAACCTTTATTTTATACATTTCCTATAGTTTCTCCCTCACTCTTAATTGTTAAATATTTTTTAATGTAAAGAAAGTTACTAAAAATGTTTTATTTTCTTTAGCACAAAACGAGTGGATCATTCAAATACCAGACTGGCTTCCCAGCTTGATAGAAATCCAGGTAATAGCTCTATTTGTGAATAAGGAAGCAAGTCTAAGGATTTGTTTTTTATATATATATATGTTTATATTCACTCCTAACTTGTTGGGAATCCTCTATGAATCCCAAATATTCACTTTTAAAAACTAAATATTTGTTTTACTTTTGCAAAATATATATGAATTACGGTATCTACAATTTATATATCCATCGTTTATAAAATGCATCTTAAGAAAGCTTATAAGAATGAAAAATTCCATTCAAAGATAGTTCTTACATAGGTTAAAATGTAGAAAAATGGTTAAAATAAAACTGGTCAGATGTTTTCAAGGGTCTGCAGTCAGACTGACACATGTTTTATTAGTATGTTTCCTTCCACCCTTCCCTCAATGTTTAGGTCAATATTAATTTAATTTGATTCAGTTTATTGTGTACAGAGATGTCATCAAGTGGGGGCATATGCCAGTCAGGATAGAGCTTTAGTGGGTGACACATTGCTGGTGTTACCATTATCTAAAGAATGGTTCTTAGTTTTGTCATTTGGGAAACATCATTTATTGGCCCACTCTAGTAATCTGTCACAGAGAATGAGAGATTAGCATATCAACCAGAACCTCAGTGTATTAATTTACTAAAATGAATATTACTCCCAAATACACTGGAATATTTGTGTCCATTTGACTCATAAATTCCCTCAAATCTGATTAATTCTCAGTGATAACATTGGACTAAGGAGAACTAGTTATTTGATACTAATGACCATCATCATCATGTTCTGGTAGAGAAAATAAGCATTTCAGCTCTAGTATGTGCTTGTAAGGGGCTAGTTTATCTTGCTGATGACACCATTCTGCATAACCAAAGGCCATGCCCTGAATCACTGTATACATTTTTGTGTTGTGTTGACATAGAATTGATACAGCCATTGTGTTGACATTAGAATTTGGAGTTTCCTTTCATTATTTTATTCAGTTAGACTAGGTTTAAAATAATTATTACACTTTGAATATCTTACCGTTCTGCAATACTATACTTGGGGCATGCATTTACAGATTATTGCTTTGCATGAGTTACTTCTAGAGATGGTCATATAATCTATTGAGTGATGTTTATTTTAATTCCTTCCCTCCCTCCCTCCCTCCCTCCCTCCCTCCCTCCCTCCCTCCCTCCCTCCCTCCCTCCTTCCTTCCTTCCTTCCTTCCTTCCTTCCTTCCTTCCTTCCTTCCTTCCTTCCTTCCTTCCTTTCTCTCTTTTTCTTTCTCTTTCTTTCTCTTTTCTCTCTTCTCTTCTCTTCTCTTTTCTTTTTTTTTGACAGAGTCTCACTCTGTCACCCAGGCTGGAGTGCAGTGGCACAGTCACGGCTCACTGCAACCTCCACCTCCTGAGTTCAAGCGATTCTCCAGCCTCAGCCTCCCAAGTAACTGGGATTACAGGCGTGCACCATGATGCCCAGCTAATTTTTATATTTTTAATAGTGACAGGGTTTCGCCATGTTGGCCAGGTTAGTCTCCTGGCCTGAAGTGATCTGCCCACCTCAGCCTCCCAAAGTGCTGAGATTCCAGGCATGAGCCACCATGCCCAGCCTATCTTAATGTTTTTTTTTAAGGTTCTCTGTTGCTGTATACAGTTTATTTCTGCTTAATATTAGCCATCTCAATATGGCTAATATTGACTAACCAACTTCTTTTCGATTGTCTTATTTGTTCAAATCTTGTATTATGTTTTATTTGTTCAAATCTTATATTATTTTATCTGCTTCCTTTACTAAATAGTCTTTTTGTTCTTCTTCTGAATTCTTTTATTTTTCTCATTTCTCTTGCATGGTTTTAATTATAAGGCATATTTGATTGAATAATTGCTAACTGTTGAAGAGGTCGAAAAGTCCTTAGATTGCGTCAAGTCAGATTCTCACATTTTGTGAATAAGAACCGTAGATTCTGGGAGGTTATGTGACTTCTAAATCTAAATTCATTTTCCTGTGTTTTACTTATGTAGAAACTGTAAGGGTATGAATGTTATTTTCCTTGTCAAATAAATATAACCCTGTGCGAGAAGTTTTTAATATTTTTAACAGTCTTGTTTGTCAAGAGGACTTAAGGTGAAATTTAACTTTTTTTTAAAATCCCTTTTTATAGGATCAGATGACAACAATCTGAATTCCATCTTTTATGAGCATTTAACTAGATCCCTACAACACAGCCTGTGTGGTGATTTGCTACTAGGACGATGGGGAAACTACAGTACAGGGGACTGTTTCATCCTTGCCTCTGACTATCTCAATGCATTAGTACACCTTATAGAGATAGGCAATGGTCTGGTCACTTTTCAGCTGCGGGGACTTGAATTCAGAGGTAAGACATTCATTCACCTTTTATTTCTGTAGCATACTCCTGTGGTACCTTACTTTTACATGTTTCTATCTCAAACCAGAAGTTGTCATAGAATTAGATATTTGGGATTGTGGGTGAGAAAAGTTGTTAAAGAGTAAGTATTAGATTTTTTCACCCACATTGCATATTCCAAGAATCATATTTGCAGTATGGCTTTATATATAAAGGTAGTAGTGTTACTGTGTAATTGATTTGTTTTCCTGGATATGTTGAATTTCTGTTGTTCTGTGCTTGGTTTCTTGCTGGTCCCTTTTGTGACCAGTTGCATAAATTTGTTAGACGGCTAGCAGCATGGAATGCTGAATTTTTGTGTGAGGCAGAATAGTTAACTGAGTTACGTTCTTATAGACACCATGCTTTTGTCTTCAACAATTTTTTTAAATTGAGGTGAAATTCACATAAAATTAATGTTTAGAGCGAAGAAATCACAGGAGCATTTAGTACATTCACAGTGTTGGGCAGCCACCACCTCTGTCTCATTCCGAAGCATTTTCATCACTCCAAAATAAAACGCTGTACCCATTAAGTAGTTACTGGCCATTTTCCTTTCGATCAGCCCTCTGCAGTTTTATGTACTGATAAAGTTATTTCTTTACAGAAAATCATGCATTCAGAAACATCAACTTGATACTATCAATTCCTGTAAAACTGAATAACATGTAAGCACGAGTAGAAACTGGTTTCATAGGATGTTTCAAGTCCTGTTACTGAATATCTTTCCAGTGAAGGAAACATTTTGACTTAAGAGTTTTCAGAGAGTTTTTCATCTATTCGAAGTGCTTTGGAGCATTTTTAGTCTGGAATAGAAACAAGAAAGCATTTGATTAGAAAGAGGACGAAGCCAGATCTATAACCCCACAGCTTAATTTTCATCCTAGTGTTGCATGAGAAGGCTTGCACCTTAGCTATGGAGTGTCTATGTTAGTGGAGCAAGTACTAGTCTAGAAGTTACATTGTTGGCTAGAAATAAATCTTTAGCTATGCAGCACTCAATGGAGTAAATGTTGATGTTTACTTGTGATCTGTTTATAATCCATTCATATTCTCTCATCCTTGAAAATATCCTGTTCTTGTCTTATGAATATTTGTTTCTGCCTCTCCCATCAGAAGCCTAGGACCTTCCAGAGTCTTAACCCCAGGCTGTTCAAACCTAATCCAACTAGGCTCGTCCAAAAGTTAGCATACCTTTACGTAACACCATTCCTACTACTGCTGTGACTTTTAGCCTCCTTTTTAAGTTTTGGCACCTGAAGACTTCATCCTTATTTTTAAATTTTAATTTAATTTTTAAAACAAATGTGTTGGGAGGCTGTTTTATCTAACATTTCTACATATGTGAAATGGAAGGGGAGTGTTCTTCTTACCGTCTACTCACTTCATCATATTGATCAGTAGTTCTCCAAATCAGAAAAGTTATCCAGATTTTCAGTCTCTGGTATTGAGTAGATTCAGATAAACTTTTGGATAAATCTTTTGCTATGTAAATGCTAATTATTTGCCAATCGAAACTCAAATTTGAAAATACAGCAACCCTGACTATTAGAAATCCTATAGATTTGGGTAACAAGGGATACCTTTAATTCTTGACTCAGACATGAGCATTTATTTTCTTTAAGAGACAGGTGTCTTGCTCTGTCACCCAGGCTGGAATGCAGTGTCATGATCACAGCTCACTACATCCTCAAACTCCTGGGCTCAAGGAGTTGCCTCTTGCCTCAACCTCCTGAGCAGTTGGGACTACAGGTGCACATCACCACTCCTGGCTAATTTTTTTTTAATTTTAATTTTTGTAGAGATGGGAGTCTCACCATCTTGCCAAGACTGGTCTTGAACTCCTGAGCTCGAGTGACCCTCCCGCCTTGACCTCCCAAAGTACTGAGATTGTAGGTGCGAGCCACCACACCCAGCCGGGATTTTTTTAAAGACACATTTGATCATGGCATTCCTGTACCTAAAATTTTCCAGTGACTTCTCATTGCATTTAAGATAGAATTCAAATGCCCGAACACATCATATAGTACTCTGTGATCTGGCCTCTGCCACTTTCTCCATCCTCACTTTACAGCACTATCCATACTCACTGTAGCCACACTGGCCTTCTTGCAGTTTCTTAGATGTGCTAAATTCTTTACTAAGGACTCCTTATTGCCCTTCATTTTGCCAGAAAGTACCAGCCATCTCTCTTCCTCCCCTAATCCTCTGTCTGGCTAATTCCTTTGCCTGAATGTCGCTTTCTCAGAGAAGCCTTCTCTAGCCACCTATCGTATGTGATTATCTCATTTTACCATGTTTTTATTGTTAGATTCTTACACAGTCATGGGCTGCAGCAATGGACTGCATATATCAATCACAGTGGTCCCTTAAGATTATAATGGAGCTGAAAAATTCCTGTTAGTGACATCATAGCCATTCTGTCCTATCACAAAGCATTACTTGTGTTTATGATGATGCTGGTATAAACAAAACTGTGCTACCAGTCATGTAAAAATCTAGCACATACAATTATGTATACTACATAATACTAGGTAATGATAATAAACAACTATGCGTTTACTATATTATACTATACTTTTTATGGTTAGAATGTCCTCCTTGTACTTACAAAAAAAAAGTTTACTTTAGAACAGTATGTCTTGTTATGCCAGTGGCAGAGTCATACATCTCACGTTTACTGTGTCTCTTTATTGCATCATTTTCTCTGTATTTGATTTGATCTTGTGTCATTTTGTTTTATGGCCCCTACATATACAAAATTCACAGCTAATGTTGCCGGGAAGAGGCCACATCGAGTAGATTGACCAGGAAGCTAAATTAAAAGTGGTTAAGGACTATGAAGGTGGCAAATCAGCAGTGGTTATTGCCAGGTAATTGTGTCCCATTCCACCATAGCTGTGATCTTGAAGAACAAGAGCAAAGTGACAGAAGCCATTAAAGGATCTGCTTCATTGAAGACAAAAAGATGAACAAAAATTTGAAAAGGGCCTAAATCATATATGGAAAAACTACTGAAGACCAGACACAGAAGCATATTATACCTCTCAGCATCACGACAATCACAGACAAAACAAAAAATCTGTTCGCGATATTGAAAGAAAAGGTTGAACACAACTACAGTGTTGAATTTTCTGCTAGCTCTGGGTGATTTTATTCAAGAATTGTTATTTATTGCATAATGTGAAAGCTGGTGAGTGGTGAGTCTGTAAATGCTGATGTGAAAGCAGCCGAAGAATTTTTGGAAACTCTAGATAAGCTGATTGTGAGGAAAATTACTTCACAGGGCAAATCATCAGTATAGATGAAAGCTTGCTATTCTGAAAACATACTGGAAAGGACTTTCATCCGTAAAGAGGCCAAGTCAATGCCAGCTTTCAAGTCATTAAGGACAGGATAACAGTCTTGCATGGGAGAAATGTTGCAGGTTACAGATGGATGCCCTTCATGATCTGGCCCTGTGAGAACCCCAGGGCCTTCAAGCTTATCACTAAGCACACACTGCCAGTGTATTGCAGGAGCAATAAGAAGTCTTGAATGACCCAGCTTTTCTTACTAGATGCCCTCCTGAATTGCTCTGCCAGCACAATGGAGAAGTACTGTTTGGAGAATAACATACCATTTAAGATTGTGCCTGTTCACCAGGAGAACATATCCCACACCTGGCCGGGAGGGTCCCACGCCCACGAAGCCTCCCTCACTGCTAACACAGCAGTCTGCTGCGATCTATCCGCAAGGCAGCAGCGAGGCTGGGGGAGGGGCGCCCGCCATTGCTGAGGCTTAAGTAGGTAAACAAAGCCGCTGGGAAGCTCGAACTGGGTGGAGCTCACAGCAGCTCAAGGAAGCCTGCCTGTCTCTGTAGTCTCCACCTCTGGGGACAGCGCACAGCTGAAGACCAACAGGGGAAGTAGCGGGAGCCGGTGCAGACGCGAACGACTCTGTCTGACAGCTTTGGGGAGAGCCGTGGATCTCCCAACGCGGAGGTTGAGATCTGAGAACGGACAGACTGCCTGCTCAGGTGTGTCCCTGACCCCTGAGTAGCCTAGCTGGGAGAAATCCCCCACTAGGGGCAGTCTGACACCCCACACCTCACAGGGTGGAGTACACCCCTGAGAGGAAACTTCCAAAGGAAGAATCAGACAGGTACACTCGCTGTTCAGCAATATTCTATCTTCGGCAACCTCTGCTGCTGATACCCAGGCAAACAGGGTCTGGAGTGGACCTCAAGCAGTCTCCAACAGACCAACAGACAGTCCTTCTGACTGTCAGAAGGAAAGCTATCAAACAGGAAGGACACCTATACCAAAACCCCATCAGTACGTCACCACCATCAAAGACCAGAGACAGATAAAACCACAAAGATGGGGAAGAAGCAGGGCAGAAAAGCTGGAAATTCAAAAAATAAGAGTGCATCTCCCCCTGCAAAGGAGCGCAGCCCATCGCCAGCAACGGATCAAAGCTGGTCAGAGAATGACTTGGACGAGAGGAGAGAAGAAGGCTTCAGTCCATCAAACTTATCAGAGCTAAAGGAGGAATTACGTACCCAGCGCAAAGAAACTAAAAATCTTGAAAAAAGAGTGGAAGAATTGACAGCTAGACTAATTAATGCAGAGAAGATCATAAACGAAATGACAGAGATGAAAACCATGACACGAGAAATACGTGACAAATGCACAAGCTTCAGTAACCAACTCGATCAACTGGAAGAAAGAGTATCAGCGATTGAAGATCAAATGAATGAAATGAAGCGAGAAGAGAAACCAAAAGAAAAAAGAAGAAAAAGAAATGAACAAAGCCTGCAAGAAGTATGGGATTACGTAAAAAGACCAAATCTACGTCTGATTGGGGTGCCTGAAAGTGAGGGGGAAAATGGAACCAAGTTGGAAAACACTCTTCAGGATATCATCCAGGAGAACTTCCCCAACCTAGTAGGGCAGGCCAACATTCAAATTCAGGAAATACAGAGAACGCCACAAAGATACTCCTCCAGAAGAGCAACTCCAAGACACATAATTGCCAGATTCACCAAAGTTGAAATGAAGGAAAAAATCTTAAGGGCAGCCAGAGAGAAAGGTCGGGTTACCCACAAAGGGAAGCCCATCAGACTAACAGCAGATCTCTCGGCAGAAACTCTACAAGCCAGAAGAGAGTGGGGGCCAATATTCAACGTTCTTAAAGAAAAGAATTTTCAACCCAGAATTTCATATCCAGCCAAACTAAGTTTCATAAGTGAAGGAGAAATAAAATCCTTTACAGATAAGCAAATGCTTAGAGATTTTGTCACCACCAGGCCTGCCTTACAAGAGACCCTGAAGGAAGCCCTAAACATGGAAAGGAACAACCGGTACCAGCCATCGCAAAAACATGCCAAAATGTAAACACCATCGAGGCTAGGAAGAAACTGCATCAACTAACGAGCAAAATAACCAGTTAATATCATAATGGCAGGATCAAGTTCACACATAACAATATTAACCTTAAATGTTAATGGACTAAATGCTCCAATTAAAAGACACAGACTGGCAAACTGGATAAAGAGTCAAGACCCATCAGTCTGCTGTATTCAGGAGACCCATCTCACATGCAGAGACATCCATAGGCTCAAAATAAAGGGATGGAGGAAGATCTACCAAGCAAATGGAGAACAAAAAAAAAGCAGGGGTTGCAATCCTTGTCTCTGATAAAACAGACTTTAAACCATCAAAGATCAAAAGAGACAAAGAAGGCCATTACATAATGGTAAAGGGATCAATTCAACAGGAAGAGCTAACTATCCTAAATATATATGCACCCAATACAGGAGCACCAAGATTCATAAAGCAAGTCCTTAGAGACTTACAAAGAGACTTAGACTCCCATACAATAATAATGGGAGACTTCAACACTCCACTGTCAACATTAGACAGATCAACGAGACAGAAAGTTAACAAGGATATCCAGGAATTGAACTTATCTCTGCACCAAGCGGACCTAATAGACATCTATAGAACTCTCCACCCCAAATCAACAGAATATACATTCTTCTCAGCACCACATCGCACTTATTCCAAAATTGACCACATAATTGGAAGTAAAGCACTCCTCAGCAAATGTAAAAGAACAGAAATTATAACAAACTGTCTCTCAGACCACAGTGCAATCAAACTAGAACTCAGGACTAAGAAACTCAATCAAAACCGCTCAACTACATGGAAACTGAACAACCTGCTCCTGAATGACTACTGGGTACATAACGAAATGAAAGTGGAAATAAAGATGTTCTTTGAAACCAATGAGAACAAAGATACAACATACCAGAATCTCTGGGACACATTTAAAGCAGTGTGTAGAGGGAAATTTATAGCACTAAATGCCCACAAGAGAAAGCAGGAAAGATCTAAAATTGACACTCTAACATCACAATTAAAAGAACTAGAGAGGCAAGAGCAAACACATTCAAGAGCTAGCAGAAGGCAAGAAATAACTAAGATCAGAGCCGAACTGAAGGAGATAAGAGACACAAAAAACCCTCCAAAAAATCAATGAATCCAGGAGTTGGTTTTTTGAAAAAATCAACAAAATTGACAGACCGCTAGCAAGACTAATAAAGAATAAAAGAGAGAGGAATCGAATAGACGCAATAAAAAATGATAAAGGGGATATCACCACTGACCCCACAGAAATACAAACTACCATCAGAGAATACTATAAACGCCTCTACGCAAATCAACTAGAAAATCTAGAAGAAATGGATAATTTCCTGGACACTTACACTCTCCCAAGACTAAACCAGGAAGAAGTTGAATCCCTGAATAGACCAATAGCAGGCTCTGAAATTGAGGCAACAATTAATAGCCTACCCACCAAAAAAAGTCCAGGACCAGATGGATTCACAGCTGAATTCTACCAGAGGTACAAGGAGGAGCTGGTACCATTCCTTCTGAAACTATTCCAATCAATAGAAAAAGAGGGAATCCTCCCTAACTCATTTTATGAGGCCAACATCATCCTGATACCAAAGCCTGGCAGAGACACAAGAAAAAAAGAGAATTTTAGACCAATATCCCTGATGAACATTGATGCAAAAATTCTCAATAAAATACTGGCAAACCGGATTCAGCAGCACATCAAAAAGCTTATCCACCATGATCAAGTGGGCTTCATCCCTGGGATGCAAGGCTGGTTCAACATTCGCAAATCAATAAACGTAATCCAGCATATAAACAGAACCAAAGACAAGAACCACATGATTGTCTCAATAGATGCAGAAAAGGCTTTTGACAAAATTCAACAGCCCTTCATGCTAAAAACGCTCAATAAATTCGGTATTGATGGAACGTACCTCAAAATAATAAGAGCTATTTATGACAAACCCACAGCTAATATCATACTGAATGGGCAAAAACTGGAAAAATTCCCTTTGAAAACTGGCACAAGACAGGGATGCCCTCTCTCACCACTCCTATTCAACATAGTGTTGGAAGTTCTGGCTAGGGCAATCAGGCAAGAGAAAGAAATCAAGGGTATCCAGTTAGGAAAAGAAGAAGTCAAATTGTCCCTGTTTGCAGATGACATGATTGTATATTTAGAAAACCCCATCGTCTCAGCCCAAAATCTCCTTAAGCTGATAAGCAACTTCAGCAAAGTCTCAGGATACAAAATTAATGTGCAAAAATCACAAGCATTCTTATACACCAGTAACAGAGAAGCAGAGAGCCAAATCAGGAATGAACTTCCATTCACAATTGCTTCAAAGAGAATAAAATACCTAGGAATCCAGCTTACAAGGGATGTAAAGGACCTCTTCAAGGAGAACTACAAACCACTGCTCAGTGAAATAAAAGAGGACACAAACAAATGGAAGAACATACCATGCTCATGGATAGGAAGAATCAATATTGTGAAAATGGCCATACTCCCCAAGGTTATTTATAGATTCAATGCCATCCCCATCAAGCTACCAATGAGTTTCTTCACAGAATTGGAAAAAACTGCTTTAAAGTTCATATGGAACCAAAAAAGAGCCCGCATTGCCAAGACAATCCTAAGTCAAAAGGACAAAGCTGGAGGCGTCACGCTACCTGACTTCAAACTATACTACAAGGCTACAGTAACCAAAACAGCATGGTACTGGTACCAAAACAGAGATATAGACCAATGGAACAGAACAGAGTCCTCAGAAATAATACCGCACATCTACAGCCATCTGATCTTTGACAAACCTGAGAGAAACAAGAAATGGGGAAAGGATTCCCTATTTAATAAATGGTGCTGGGAAAATTGGCTAGCCATAAGTAGAAAGCTGAAACTGGATCCTTTCCTTACCCCTTATACGAAGATTAATTCAAGATGGATTAGAGACTTAAATGTTAGACCTAATACCATAAAAACCCTAGAAGAAAATCTAAGTAGTACCATTCAGAACATAGGCATGGGCAAGGACTTCATGTCTAAAACACCAAAAGCAATGGCAGCAAAAGCAAAAATTGACAAATGGGATCTAATTAAAATAAAGAGCTTTTGCACAGCAAAAGAAACTACCATCAGAGTGAACAGGCAACCTACAGAATGGGAGAAAATTTTTGCAACCTACTCATCTGACAAAGGGCTAATATGCAGAATCTACAAAGAACTCAAACAAATATACAAGAAAAAAACAAACAACCCCATCAAAAAGTGGGCAAAGGATATGAACAGACATTTCTCAAAAGAAGATATTCATACAGCCAACAGACACATGAAAAAATGCTCATCATCACTCGCCATCAGAGAAATGCAAATCAAAACCACAATGAGATACCATCTCACACCAGTTAGAATGGCAATCATTAAGAAGTCAGGAAACAACAGGTGTTGGAGAGGATGTGGAGAAATAGGAACACTTTTACACTGTTGGTGGGATTGTAAACTAGTTCAACCATTATGGAAAACAGTATGGCAATTCCTCAAGGATCTAGAAGTAGATGTACCATATGACCCAGCCATCCCACTACTGGGTATATACCCAAAGGATTATAAATTATTCTACTACAAAGACACATGTACACGTATGTTTATTGCGGCACTATTCACAATAGCAAAGACTTGGAATCAACCCAAATGTCCATCTGTGACAGACTGGATTAAGAAAATGTGGCACATATACACCGTGGAATACTATGCAGCCATAAAAAAGGATGAGTTTGCGTCCTTTGTAGGGACATGGATGCAGCTGGAAACCATCATTCTTAGCAAACTATCACAAGAAGAGAAAACCAAACACCGCATGTTCTCACTCATAGGTGGGAACTGAACAATGAGATCACTTGGACTCGGGAAGGGGAACATCACGCACTGGGGCCTATCATGGGGAGGGGGGAGGGGGGAGGAGGGAGGGATTGCATTGGGGAGTTATACATGATATAAATGATGAATTGATGGGTGCTGACGAGTTGATGGGTGCAGCACACCAACATGGCATAAGTATACATATGTAACAAACCTGCACGTTATGCACATGTACCCTAGAACTTAAAGTATAATAAAAAAAAAAAAAAAAAAAAAAGATTGTGCCTGTTGTTGACAGTGCTCCACACATCCTCCTTTTATTGGTGATCTTTATCCTGGTATCAAAGTGGTATTTCTGCCTCCAAATACCACCTCTCTGATCCAACTAATGGATCAAGAAGTTATAGCAGCTTTTCAGACCTACTGCCTGAGAAGGACATTTACCCAGACTATTTCTGCAACTGAGGAAGACACTGAAAAGACACTGATACAATTCTGGAAGGATTATGTCTATGACTGCATCAAGAACCTTGCTTAGGGTGATGTCACCAATGCGGGTATGAATGGCATCTGGAAGAAGACACTCAAGAGGTTCATCTGTGACTTCAAAGGATTTGCCAAGGATGAAGAGATTGCAAAAATCAACATGGCTGTGGTTGGAGATGGCAAACAACTTTAACCATGGTGTGGACAAGGATGACATTGATGAGCTCCTAGAGGTGGTTCCTGAGGAACTGGCTAATGAGGGGTTGTTGGAACTGGAACAGGAACTCATAGCTGAAGAACAGGCGAGAGAAAGGGAAACTGCTAGAGAAGAAAAAGACGAAACCCAAGAAAATTCACAGTGAAGGGTTTTAGCAGAATCTTTTGCAGACCTCAACAAGCTCCTTAAAATTTTGAAAACATGGACCATAACACCAAAAGGTTTTCATTAATAGAGAGGAATGTTCTTGCTGCATTATCTGCATACAAGCAAATCTCTGATGAATGAAAGAAACAAACCAAGCAAACTGTTGTGGACACAATTTTTCAAAGAGAGATACCTCCTCAAGAAGAGCCTCAGGCGGGTCCTTCAGGAGGTATCCAGAGGAAGTCGTTATTGTCATAGGAGATGGCAGCTCCATGCATGTCATTGCTTCTGAAGACCTTCCAGTGGGACAAGATGTGGAGGTGGAAGACAGTGATATTGATGACTCTGAGTCTGTGTAGGCTTTGGCTAATGTGTGTGTTTTTGTCTTAGTTTTTAACAAAAAAGTTTAAAAAGCAAAAAAAAATTTAAAATTTTAAAAATAGGTAAAAACTTACAGAATAAGGATATAAGGGAAAAAATATTTTTATGTAGCTATACAATATGTTTGTGTTTTAAGCTAAGCATCACAAAATAGTCAAAAAGTTTTAAAAAATTAAAAGTTTATAAAGTAAAAAAGTTACAGTAAGCTTAGGTAAATTTATTGTTGGAGAAAATAATTTAATTAATTTCTAACCTAAGGTATAGGGTTTATAAAGTCTACAGTAGTGTACGGTAACGCCCTCGGCCTTCACACTCACTCACTACTCACTCAGTGACTCACCCAGAGCAACTTCCAGTCCTGCAAACTCCATTTGTGGCAAGTGCCCTATATAGATGTACCATTTTTTATCTTTTTGCCGTATTTTTACTGTACCATTTCTGTGTTTCAATATGTTCAGATACACAGATACGTACCATTGTGTTACCATTAGCGACATTATTCAGTACTATAACATGCTGTACAGGTGTGTTTAGCCTAGGAGCAATAGGCTATATTATATAGCCAAAATGTATAGTAGGCTGTACCATCTAGGTTTGTGTAAGTACATTCTATGATGTTTGCACAATGAAATTTCTTAACAGTGCATGTCACAGAATGTATCCCCAGAGTTATGCAACATGTGACTGTGTTTATTGTTTAAAGTTTATTTTTTCTCTAGCCAAAGGGTTGGCATACTTTTTCTGTTAGGAACCAGACAGTAAATATTTTAGGGTTTGAGAGCCATACACATTCTCTGTTGCATATTCTTCTTTGTTGTTTTTTCTTTCTTTTAAATTACCCCTTAAAAACATCAAAACCATTCTAAGCTTGGATTTGGCCCAGGGCTGAAGTTAATCAATCTTTGTTTTGGAATATAGGCAGATTTCCAAGGGCAGGAATCACATGTGCTTCATTTATCATTATGTACCCAGTACCTATCACACACAGCAATTAGTATATAATAGGTATTTTGTTAGTTTCATAGAATGATTAAATAATGTAAGTGTATAGCCTTTTCTTCTTTCTGTTCATTCCAGAGCTCTCATGAGGGATGAGTATATTCTTGCTCACATGTCGATGTGATCTTTGGTTACTTTCTTTTCTTTATAGTGTGATCCCCTGTCTCACCTACCCCTCCACCAAATATTAATCCACAGTGTCGTTATTTTGCCAGGCAGATATTTGGATCTGCTGAGCATTTTATCTACTTTCGGCGACAGACTCCATTCAGCCAATTTATTATTTTTAAATTTTATTTGTCTATCCTGGATGCTAACTTTTAAGTAATATTGAAACAAGTTTCTTGGTCAGTTTTTATAGATCTTAGTTAAACCAATTCATACTTCTCATTTCCATTTTTATTTTACAGATGCTCTAGATTCTTTACATGTAAACTTCATGTGAAAAATTTGGGTTATCAGTCATTTTTTGTCTATATCAGAATTTTCTGATACCACCTTCTTCCATATTAATTTTTTACTGATAAGTGTAAACTACCAGGTACAGTTTTACAAGTCAAACTTTACACATCAATAGTATGTTTGGCTGACTAGATTCCTTTCCATTTTACTCAGATTAGTTTAAACAGATCTAGTTTTCATGATTGTTTTATTTAGTTTTATCAGTATATTCATTATGAAGTGGCTGGAAGATGTAGCTAATCTAGGGAACAGTTGGTAATAGTTCCTCATAGATACCCTAGAATCCCTATTAATTAATATTGATAATTGAAAATAGAATATTTCCTCATAATATATTTTGCTCAGAAAAAAATTCTTTTTTCAATTATTAATATTAATTCCTATACTTATGGACTTCATTTTCTGAGCAAAATATATTAGTAGGGCATATTGGGTAGAAATAGTCTTGGGATTAGAATTGTAGAGTAAAAACATTCTGCTTTAATTCAGGTATCCCATTCTCCTTATTCTGCTGCTGCGAACAAAGAGACCTCAGTTAAGTAACTGTCCAAACTTTTACATTTCCTCTTACCACATCTGATTTCTGTCCACCACTAACAGTGATCTGCACAAAATACAACTCTTGTGTTATTTCTTCATTTAAAAATCTTTGATAAACTTCCCAGAAAGAATGTGTTATTATGTGAAGTAATAACACATAAAACCTAAGAAATAGTTTCAACTTCATGTCGCAATTTTCTTTTAATATACTTTAAGTTCTGGGGTACATGTGCAGAACATGCAGGTTTGTTACATAGGTATACACATGCCATGGTGGCTTGCTGCACCCATCAACCAGTGATCTACATTAGGTATTTCTCCTAATGCTATCCCTACCATGGCCCCCCACCCTTCAACAGGCCTGGATATGTGATGTTCCCCTCCCTGTGTCCATGTGTTCTCATTGTTCAACTCCCACTTATGAGTGAGAACATGCGGTGTTTGGTTTTCTGTTCTTGTGTTAGTTTGCTGAGAATGATGGTTTCCAGCTCCATCCATGTCCCTGCAAAGGCCATGAACTCACCCTTTTTTATGGCTGTATAGTATTCCATGGTATATACACGCCACATTTTCTTTATCCAGTCTATCATTGATGGGCGTTTGTGTTGGTTCCAAGTCTTTGCTATTGTTAACAGTGCCACAATAAACTTATATTTGCACATGTCTTTATAGTAGAATGATTTATAACCCTTTGGGTATATACCCATTAATGGGATTGCTGGGTCAAATGGTTTTTCTAGTTCTAGATTCTTGAGGAATCGCCACACTGTTCCACAAGGGTTGAACTAATTTACACTTCCACCAACAGTATAAAAGGATTTCTATTTCTTCACATCCTCTCCAGCATCTGTTGTTTCCTGACTTTTTAATGATTGCCATTCTAACTGGCATGAGATGGTATCTCATTGTGGTTTTGATTTACATTTCTCTAATGACCATTGATGATGAGCTTTTCTTCATCTGTTTGTTGGCCACATAAATGTCTTCTTTTGAGAAGTGTCTCTTCATATCCTTTGCCCACTTTTTTTGCCCACTTTTTGATGGGGTTGTTTTTCTCTTGTAGATTTGTTTAAGCTCTTTGTAGATTCTGGATATTAACCCTTTGTCAGATGCATAGATTGCAAAAATTTTCTCCCATTCTGTAGGTTGCCGGTTCACTCTAATGATAGTTTCTTTTGCTGTACGGAAGCTCTTTAGTTTAATTAGATCCCATTTGTCAATTTTAGCTTTTGTTGCCATTGCTTTTGGCGTTTTAGTTGTGAAGTCTTTGCCCATGCCTACGTCCTGACTGATATTGCCTAGGTTTTCTTCTAGGTTTTTTATGGTTTTAGGTCTTATGTTTACATCTTTAATCCATCTTGAGTTAATTTTTGTATAAGATGTAAGGAAGAGGTCCAGTTTCAGCTTTCTACATATGGCTAGCCAGTTTTCCCAACACCATTTATTAAATAGGGAATCATTTCCCCATTGCTTGTTTTTGTCAGGTTTGTCAAAGATCACATGGTTGTAGATATGTGGCATTATTTCTGAGGCCTCTGTTCTGTTCCATTGGTCTATATATTTGTTTTGGTACCAGTACCATGCTGTTTTGGTTACTGTAGTTTTGTAGTATAGTTTGAAGTCAGATAGCATGATGCCTCAAGCTTTGTTCTTTTTGCTTAGAACTGTCTTGGCTATGCAGGCTCTTTTTTGATTCCATATGAAATTTAAAGTAGTTTTTTCCAATTCTGTGAAGAAAGTCCGTGGTAGCTTGATGGGGATAGCACTGAATCTATAAATTACTTTGGGCAGTATGGCCATTTTCACAATATTGATTCTTCCTATCCATGAGCATGGAATGTTTTTCCATTTGTTTATGTCCTCTCTTATTTCCTTGAGCAGTGGTTTATAGTTCTCCTTTATGAGGTCCTTCACATCCGTTGTAAGTTGTATTCCTTGGTATTTTATTCTCTTTGTAACAGTTGTGAATAGGAGTTCACTCATGATTTGGCTCTCTGTTATTGGTGTATAGGAATGCTTGTGATTTTTGCACATTGATGTGTATCCTGAGCCTTTGCTAAGTTGCTTATCAGCTTAAGGAGAATTTGGGCTGAGGCAGTGGGGTTTTCTAAATATACAATCATGTCATCTGGAAACAGAGACAATGTGACTTCCTCTCTTCCTATTTGAATACCCTTTATTTCTTTCTCCTGCCTGATTGCCCTGTCCAGAACTTCCAGTACTCTATTGAATAGGAGTGGTGAGAGAGGGCATCCCTGTCTTGTGCCAGTTTTCAAAGGGAATGCTTCCAGCTTTTGCCCATTCAGTATGATATTGATCATGAGTTTGTCATAGATAGCTCTTCTTATTTTGAGATAGGTTCCATCAATACCTAGTTTATGGAGAGTTTTTAGCATGAAGGGGTGTTGAATTTTATCAAAGCCCTTTTCTGCATCTATTGAGATAATCATGTGGTTTTTGTCATTGGTTCTGTTTGTGTGATGGATTACGTTTATTGATTTGCATATATTGAACCATCCTTGCATCCCAGGGATGAAGCCGAGTTGATCATGGTGGATAAGCTTTTTAATGTGCTGCTGGATTCGGTTTGCCAGTATTTTATTGAGGATTTTTCTCATCAGTGTTCATCAGCTATATTGGCTTGGAGTTTTCTTTTTTGTTGTTGTGTCTCTGCCAGGTTTTGGTATCAGGATGAAGCTGGCCTCATAAAATGAGTTAGTGAGGAATCCCTCCTTTTTTATTGTTTGGAATAGTTTCAGAAGGAATGGTACTAACTCCTCTTTATACCTCTGGTAGAATTCAACTGTGAATCCTTCCGGTCCTGGACTCTTTTTGGTTGGTAGGCTAGTAATTACTTCCTCAATTTCAGAATTTGTTATTGGTCTGTTCAAGGATTCGACTTCTTCTTGGTTTATGCTTGGGAAGGGTGTATGTGTCCAGGAATTTATCCATTTTTTCTAGACTTTCTAGTTTATTTGCGTAGAGGTGTTTATAGTATTCTCTGATGGTACTTTGTATTTCTGTGTGATCAGTGGTGATATCCCCTTTATCATTTTTTATTGTGTCTATTTGATTCTTCTCTTTTTTCTTCTTTATTAATCTAACTAGCAGTCTTTCTATTTGTTGATCTTTTCAAAAAGCCAGCTCCTGGATTCATTTTTTGAAGGGTTTTTTGGGTTTCTCTTTCAGTTTTGCTCTGATCTCAGTTATTTGTTGTCTTCTGCTGCCTTTTGAATTTGTTTGCTCTCACTTCTCTTGTTCTTTCAATTGCGATGTTAGGGTGTTGATTTTAGATCTTCCCTAATTTCTTTTGTGGGCACTTAGTGCTATAAATTTCTCTCTAAACACTGTTTTAGTTGTGTCCCAGTGATTCTGGTACGTTGTGTCTTTGTTCTTATTGCTTTCAAAGCACTTATTTATTTCTGCCTTCATTTCATTATATATATCCAGTAGTCATTATAGTATTCATTCAGGAGCAGGTTGTTCAGTTTCACAATTTAAAAAAAAAAGGCTCAGGAAGTTTATTCTAGAAATTTCTAACTCGTTGTAGCACATGGAGAAAAAAGCTGAATTTCTCCAAGCTTTTAAAAAACTAGTGTAATACTGATATCAAAATGCGACTCAGTGGGCTGGGCACGGTGGCTCACGCCTATAATCCCAACACTTTGGAAGGCCAAGGTGGGCAGATCGCCTGAGGTCCAGAGTTCAAGACCAGCCTGACCAACATGGCGAAACCTCATCTCTACTAAAAATACAAAAAAAATTAGGCATGGTGGCAGGCACCTGTAATCCCAACTACTCAGAAGGCTGAGGCAGGAGAATCACTTGAACCCAGGAAGTGGAGGGTGCGGTGAGCCGAGATCGCGCCACTGCATTTCAGCTTGGGTGACAAAGTGAGACTCCCATCTCAAAATATATATATATACACAGACACACATATATATACACATGTGTATATATACATATACACATATATGCACATACATGTATACATGTATATATACACACATATATGTATACATACATATACTGTGTGAATCCATCCAGTCCTGGACTCTTTGTTGGTAGGCTTTTTAGGTTTGTATACACACACACACACACACACGTATATATGTATACAAGAATATATATACATATATTTTTGCATCTGTAGTCACAAGCAAAATTATAGTTATTTTTATGTGAACTTATGTACATCTATACATGTATGTACACATGTATGTATACATATATACATCATGCATGTATACATGCATGTGTGTATGCATAAGTGTATATGTACATGCATGCCTGTATGTATGCATACATGTATAAATATGCATGCACGCACATATGTATACATGTATAAATATGCATGCATGTGTATATAATTGTATATACATATATGTATATACATTTATATTTGTATATATGCATGCATGTATGTATATGTGCATATATAAATATATTTATATAATATATGTTTTAATATACATTGTATATTATCTGATATATACTTATATACATATATACACATATGCAAATATATGTATATATGTATGTGTATATATACGTATATACGTTTATAAAAAATAAGTATAGTTTAATTTTGATTGTGACTATAGATGCAAAAATCCTGCAATTGCAAAGTAAGCAGAAATTAGCAGTCCTTTTTTATAAGTGCCTATATTAGTATGTTCTCACACTGCTGATAAACACTTGAGACTGGGTAATTTATAAAGAAAAAGAGGTTTAATGGACTTATAGTTCCACGTGTCTGGGGAGGGCTCCCAGTTATGGTAGAAGGTGAAAGGCACATCTTACAATACAGCAGACAAGACAGAATAAGAGCCAAGCAAAAGGGGAAACCCCTTATAAAACCATTAGATCTCTTGAGACTGACTTACTACCATGAGAACAGTATGTGGGAACTGCCCCCATGATTCACCTATCTCCTACCAGGTCCCTCTCACAACACTTGGAATTATGGGAGCTACAATTCAAGATGAGATTTGGGTGGGGACACAGCCAAACCATATAGTAGCTCTAAAAATATTCACCCATTTTTTATTTTTTAAATCAATTTAAATATTAGCAAATTAATAGAATTATTTCTGTTTTAAAAGGTCACTGTAGTAAAACATGGTCTTCAAAAGGTGTCAGAAAACATTTCATTAAATTTCATTTCTATTATTGGTTTAAAAGACACTTTATAATATTGCATATGTTCTTACTATTTTGAAAAACATGTATATGTATTACAGGCATACCTTGGAGATATTGCATGTTGGGTTCAGACCACTGCAATAAAGTAAATATTGCAATAAAGGAAGTCACACAAATTGCTTGGTTTTCCACTGCATATAAAAGTTATGTTTACATTATATGGTAGTGTATTAAATATGCAATAGCATTACGGCTAAAGAAAGAATGTACTACATATCTTAATTTTAAAAATTTACTGCTAAAAAATGCTAAGAATTATCTGAGCCTTCAGTGAGTTGTGATCTTTTTGCTGATGGAGAGTCTTGCCTCGATGTTGATGGCTGCTAACTGGTCAGGGTGGTGATTGCTGAACGTTGGGGCAGCTTTGGCAAGATCTTAAAATCAGACAACAATGAAGTTTGCTACATTTATTGATTCTTTGTTTCATGAAGGATTCCTGTGTAGCATGCAATGCTGTTTAATAGCATTTACCCACAATATGATTTCTTTCAAAACTGGAGTCAGTGCTCTCAAACTTTGCTATTGTTTTATTAATCAAGTTTATGTAATATTCTAAATCCTTTGTTGTCATTTTAACCAAGGCTCACAACATCTTCACCAGGAGTCAATTTCCTCTCAAGAAACTGCTTTCTTCTCACACATAAGAAGCAACACCTCATCTCTTTACATTTTATTGGGATATTGTAGCAATTCCGCCACATCCTTTAGTTTTCGCTTCTGATTCTGGTTCTCTTGCTATTCCTGCCATATCTGCAATTACTTCCACCACTGAAGTCTTGAAACCCCACAAAGTTATCCATGAGAGTTACAATCAACTTATTTCAAATTCCTATTAGTGTTGACATTTTGACCTCCTCCCATGAATCATGAGTGTCTTTACTGGCGTCTAAAATGGTGAATCCTTTCCAGGAAATTGTCAGTTTACTTTGCCCAGAGTCATCAGAGGAATCCCTCTGTGGCAGCTATAGCCTTACAAAATTTATTTCTTAAGTAATAAGACTTGACAGTTGCAATTATTTCTTGATGTACAGACTGCGGAACGGATGTTGTGTTAGCAGGCATGAAAACAACACTAATGTCCTTGTACATTTCCATGAGAGTTCTTGGGTGATCAGGTGCATTGTCAATGAGTAGTAATATTTGGAAAGGAATCTTTTTTTCTGAGCAGAAGATCTCAACAGTAGGCTTAAAATATCCAGTAAACCATGCTATAAACAGATGTGCTGTCATCCAGTCTTTGTTATTCCCTTTATAGTGCACAGAGTAAATTTAGCATAATTCTTAAAGGTTCTAGCATTTTTGGAATGATAAATGAGCATTTCAGCTTAAACTTAGCAGCTGCATTGGACTCTTTCAAAGAGAGTCACCGTGTCCTTTGAAGATTTGAAGCCAGGCATTGACTCCTCTCTAGCTGTGAAAGTCCTAGATGGCATCTTCTTTCCATGTAAGGATGTTTAGTCTATTTTGAAAATCTGTTGTTGTAGTGTAGCCACCTTCGTCAATGATCATAGCTAGATATTCTGGATAACTTGCTGCAGCTTTAACGTCAGCACTTGCGGCTTCACCGTGCACTTTTATGTTGTGAAGACAGCTTCTTTCCTTAAACCTCATGACCCAGTCTCTACTAGCTTCCAGTTTTCTTCTGCAGCTTCCTTGCTTCTCAGCCTTCATAGAATTGTAGAGTTAGAGCTTTGCTCTGGATTAGACTTTGGCTTAAGGGAATGTTGTAGTTGGTTTGATCTCTCCAGACCACTCAAACGTTCTCCATATCAGCAATAAGCCTTTTTTGCTTTCTTATCTTTTGTTTGTTCACTGGAGTAGCACTTTTAATTTTCTTCAATAATGTTTCCTTTGCATTCACAACCTGGCCATTTGGTACATGAGGCCTAACTTTTGGCCTATCCTGGTGATATGGTTTGGATTTGTGTCCCTGCCCAAATCTCATGTTGAATTGTAATCCCCAATGTTGGGGGGGCTTGGTGGGGCGTGATTAGATCATGGGGGTGCATTTTCCCCTTGCTGTTCTCATGATAGGGAGTAATGAGGACTCACCATTATAGATACAATAGTAA
The DNA here is from genome assembly GCF_007565055.1 of Rhinopithecus roxellana. Classification (NCBI taxonomy): domain Eukaryota; kingdom Metazoa; phylum Chordata; class Mammalia; order Primates; family Cercopithecidae; genus Rhinopithecus; species Rhinopithecus roxellana. The sequence continues at coordinate 81,788,217 of NC_044553.1, read as the reverse complement.
TAAAATGTTTGAGATCCAGAGACAGGAAGTGAGCACATGCTGTTGGAAAAATGATACCAATAGATTTGCTTGACACAAGGTTGTCAAAAACCTTCAATTTGTAGATATCACAGTGCCTTCAAAGAGCAATAAAACAAAGCACAGTAAAACAAGGTATGCCTGTGTATTTTTAGGGAGTATCATATAAAATGGTCACCCACAGCATGTATTCCTGTTAGTGTCAGGTTCAAGTCAAGGGTTTTTCTTGTCAACTCTATGTAACATTATTATGGAAGTGTTGGTGACAGTTATTAAACAAAAAAATGAAATAATGGAATTATTGAGGGCTATAGAGGGCTAAATGCACAGCTCCTTAGCTTGGCCATAAAAACCTTTTTAGCCTTATCTTTCATTGTACCACCACCACTATCAGCTGGGACTAGGTGTCATGGTATCAGTTTCTCTCAAAGCAGTGGTTTTCAGACATGGATGGTGTATGTATTAATATTACTTTTAAAGAAGAAAAAACTATTGTGCAGTCTGATTTTTATACAGTTAAGTATGATTATAGTCTTTACATAATATAAGGAATTTACAAATTGAATTGAAACAAGACCACAGAACAAAATGAAAACTGACGTTAGTGTAACAGATGATACTTTACTGGCACTAAATTGCTATGGGTCTCATTGTATGTTTAATCTGTTTTTGTATTTTTACTTCAATAACATTCCACTGGTTTTTGTATTTTTAAAATTAACTCAGACCTTCAGGAGATGTGCCTTTACTCTTTGGTGCTTCATTTGATACAAACACAATTGTAAACCCATTTAAAACATTTAGAAATCAGTAAGTCAATACTAAAATTACTTTACCACATGAATTATCAGAACCCGTAGTGTGGGTGCAGTGACTCACGCCTGTAATCCCAGCACTTTGGGAGGTTGAGGCAGGCAGATCACCAGGTCTGGAGTTTAAGACCAACACGGTGAATCCCCGTCTCTACTAAAAATACAAAAATTAGCTGGGCCTGGTGGCGCATGCTTGTAATACCAGCTACTCTGGAGGCTAAGGCAGGAGAATTGCTTGAACTGGGACCCGGGAGGCAGAGATTGCAGTGGGCTGAGATCACGCCACTGCACTCCAGCCTGGGCTACAGAGGGAGACTCTGTCTCAAAACAAACAAACAAACAAACAAGCAAAAAAACCTGTAGTGTGCTAATGCTAATGCACATTGTGTTTTAGCAGGATATGAATATAGAATATGCGTGATTTCTGGTGTTTGCTATAATTCATTAATGAATATTCTAAGGCAAATCCATCATATACTTTCAATTGTGATAAAATATGTATTTTTTCTAAATCTCATGTGTCCTTGCATTCATTTTTCCCACTTTCTGGTTTTTCCCCCTTTGTAATGGTCTCTCTCTCTCTCTCTCTCTCTCTCTCTCTCTCTCTCTCTCTCTTTAAGGTACCTACTGTCAACAACGGGAAGTGGAGGCCATTACTGAAGGTGTAGAGGAAGATGAAGGATTTTGCTGTTGTGAACCTGGCCATATTCCTCACATGCTTTCATTTAATGCTGCATTTAGCCAGCGATGGCTAGCTTGGGAAGTGATAGTCACAAAGTATATTCTGGAGGGGTATAGCATCACTGATAATAGTGCTGCTTCTATGCTTCAAGTCTTTGATCTTCGGAAAGTACTCACAACTTACTATGTCAAGGTAAGAGTTTGTGTCTGCTTAGATCTTCAGATAATCAGAGTTTCTTGGGAATAACGTGTATATATATGTAAGTATATATATATGCGTATACTTTTTTTTAACTTATGCTTTGCTTCTGAGTATTTAAATTCTCTAGGATCCAGAAAAGTCCATAAAAATAGACCTACTAACGTCTTGCTTTCTCTTTGTTTACTGAAATTCATTCCATTCATTCATTAATAATAGCTAGACATTTGTAGCTTGTGTTTTAGGCATTGTGCTAAGGAATATGTACACACAAATATGCATACACACGTGATTGTCTTCTGTAAATAAGTATTTCCCTATTTTACAAATAAACAACGTAAGGATCAGAAGTTAACTTGGCCAAGGTCCTCTAACAAGTAGAGTTTGGGGCTTAAAACCCATGCTTGTCTGACTCTTGAGCCCTTGCTCTTGACCACTGCTTTGCACAGCTTTCATTCAACAAACTGAATAAAAATATTGCAAAATTCAGGAGGTCCCCAAGACCACCCTCACTTCTGATATCAACTGTAATTTTGGGTTCCCCAAGACCACTCATAGGTTCAGTAAGTTGCTAAGAATTGTGCAGATGCCTGTTTCTCCCAGCAGTGAAGCATGGCAGTACTCACGGGATGTTGTCCACCAAGGAAGCTTGCTTGAGCTTGGTGTCCTGTCACGTAGACGTGGTTGACCATCCACATGGCCAACATAAGCCTCCAGGACGTCCAGAGGTCGTGCTGATACTGTGTGGCTCTAGGTCCCCAGCTGAACAAAGACTGTTTAACAGGAAGGGCATGCCAAGGCTTAGAGGTTACCCCCTACAACCCAAGGGTAAAGGCCAAACCCCTCATTGGGCAAGGTTAATCCTTTACTGCACAAGAGATTCTATTTTTGCTGAAGAGTTTATAGAAATACAGTATGGTTGTGACTTAGGGGCTTGCAGGTAAAACCAGTATTTTTAAGAAGGAAATGTGTGCTAAGCTTTAATAACCAACATCTGAATTTTTCACACCTTTTTTTCTTTTCTTCTTCTTCTTTTTTTTTTGAGACAGGGTTTCATTCTGTTGTCCAGGCTGGAGTACAGTGTCATAATTGTAGCTCACTGCAGCCTTGACCTTCAGGGCTCAAGCATTACACTCAACCTTAACCTCCTGAGTAACTGGGACTATAGCTGCATGCCACCACACCCAGCTGATTTTTTATTTTTTTGTAGAGATGAGGTTTCACTATGTTGCCCAGGCTCTCAAACTGTGGGCTCAAGCAGTTCTCCCACCTTGGCCTCCCAAAGTGCTGGGGTTATAGGCGTGAGCCACCATCCCCAGCCTGAAATTTTCGTATCTTATGTTGTTACCTCTCCTCACCACCTTATTTGCTGATTGGGATGAACATTGAGCCTTCCATTTAATGTTTGGCTAAACCTAACCTCAGGAAACTAGAGATTGATTTCACAGTATTTTTTACTCTTGTGTGAGTGTGGCATTTTCTTTTCTAGTTATAAATATATATCTCTATAACTTGGCCTCGGACCACCAGATGGCCTTAATAACTCTCTATGATAAATTATTCAAAATAAATGCACTACAGTAAAGTGTTTTTTTTTTTTTTTTTTTTTTTAACCTCTTTTGAAATATCCTAAGTTCAAAAGCTCTAAAATCAATAGATTAGGGCCAGGTGCAGTGGTTCATAGCTGTAATCCCAGCACTTTGGGAGGCTGAGACAGATGGACCACTTGAGGTCGGGAGTTCAAGACCAGCCTGGCCAACGTGGTGAAAACCCATCTCTACTAAAAATATAAAAATTAGCTGGGTGTGGTGGTGGGCGCCTGTAATCCCAGCTACTTGGGAGGCTGAGGCATGAGAATTGTTTGAACCCAGGAGGTAGAGGTTGCAGTGAGCCGAGATTACGCCACTGCACTCCAGCATGGGCAACAGAGTAAGACTTTGTCTCTAAATAAATAAATAAGTAAAATAAAATAAAATAAAATAAACAGAATTGTTTTGAAGTTGCTTTGTTGAATTTATGGTTGTGATTTTAAAGTATTAGATGTTTTTTCATCCAGTAAGGCCTGAGGTATATTATTATAGTATTCTTAAAATATATATGTAGAATATTGAGGGGGAATTTATATCATTATAAATAATTGTAATGGAATTTATATCATTATAAATAATTGGAATTTATTTCATTGACGAATCTGAGTTAATTGAAATTGTAATTTAATCTGAATTCTTTTTTTTTTTTTTTTTTTTTGTCTTGTTCATGTTAGGGTATCATTTATTATGTTACAACCTCTTCTAAGCTAGAGGAGTGGCTAGCTAATGAGACAATGCAGGAAGGACTTCGTCTGTGTGCCGATCGCAATTATGTCGATGTGGACCCGACCTTTAATCCAAACATTGATGAAGACTATGACCACCGACTGGCAGGCATATCTAGGGAGAGTTTCTGTGTGATTTACCTCAACTGGATAGAGTACTGCTCTTCCCGAAGAGCAAAGGTAGAGTTTATTTCATTTACAACTCTTTGAATCCAGGTTTTTCCAAAGATGCAAAGAATGTCCCTGTTCTTATGAGGTCAGTTTTTCCAGACCTTCCTCTTTCTGATCTTCTGGTTAAGATAACCTAACTGGTTCATTATGGTTAGGCCAAACCAACTCTGCCGAAACAGGTTAAAGGAAGTGACCTCCCTCTTTCTTTCATTTGCAGTGTCCCAGTCTCGTTGTCCAGGTAGCACCTCCTCTACCCTGGGCATGCATAGGCATGCACATACATTCACATTCCACACATTACCCTTCAAAATCTAGTCCTTAAGAAATTCTACCTCTGTCTGCCACACTTAAGGATAATTAGATGTCTTTGTCCCAAATACAAAGTCTAGACCAGTGCTGGCTAATAGGCTTTCTGCAGTGTTGGAAATGTGCTGTCACTGCCACATGTGGCTGTGAAACACGTGAAATGTGGCTAGTACAACTAAAAAGCTGAATTGTAAATTTATTGAATTTTAACTGATTTAAATTTAGGAGCCCGTGTAGCTAGTGACTACCATATTGGACAGTGTGGATCTAGACCATTGATTTTCAAATGTTAATGTGAGTAAAAAAGGCATAGGAACTTGTAAAAATTCAGATTCCTGGGCCCCACCTATAAGATTCTGATCTAGGTCTAGGCTGGGAATCACTAGGGGTGATTTTAATTCTGGTGGTTCACAATCCACACATTAGGATAACATGTCTTATCCTAAAAGTAAGATGAGTTAGGGACTTCAGCAACTACGGCTTCCTTCTAGGTCTCATGATTTTTGTGGTAGTATCACACCCCTGGTCAGACTCCATGTAACATAATCACAATGCCAAGGCCTGTGATTACAAAGCTAATTCCTACCACCACTACTGCTTTTTAAGCAAAGGACTTGTGTAGTTGAACCACCAGTGTCCTATGTACAGGTTTACCCACTATCATGTAGCATAGTGAGCTATCTTGACAACTGGTGCCTTTATCATGGTCTAGGAGGTACATACTGACCATCTTCAGATTTAGCACTTGGTTTAGTCCTTCCTTTGCCACCACTTAGAGTAAGACAGCCATCATATCAGCCTCTTTTTACTCCATCAGTAAGAACAGGAGCATTTTGTACTTCCTCTGTGAGTGGTGGCTTTGAGCTTTTGTACTAGATGTGCAGTTTATATGGAGCAGAGTAGTATATCTTAAAAGAAGGAATAGTGAGTTGGATAAAATAACCTCACAAAAGGCTCAGAAGACCAGTAGACAGTGGCTGGAAATAGAGGACCTCAAAGCTAAACTTCTTTCTTCCAAACATATAACAAGTAGTTTTATTTTTTCATAAATAAAATATACTTAAAATGTTTTGCATACTGTTTTCAAATCCTTGGACTGACTGTTGTTGGGAGAAGTAATGGGAAGTCATATTATTCTATAGCTCTCCTTTGGCTCAGATGATATTGGTTATTTTGTTGTGATTTAATCATGATGTTTTGGTCTAGGGGTTCACAGTGTACCCACTCAGGAACAGGGTTCCATCCTACCTTAAGGACCTTTAGAGATTATTGCTGAGGTCATGAACATGGCTCAAGGAAGTCCTGATTGGTAATAAATCATATATTCAAAAGGTTTATCTCTAAACTTGGGTATCCCCAGTCTCTTCAGGTAGCTTATTTCACTAATCCTGGTCTGTTTTATTTTCTACTCTTACAGTCTCTTTAGAAGAAAATTATCAGTTGTATTTTTCCAGCTATATGGTCTCCCATTTGCCCTAGTTTTTCTTTTAAGTTGAACAAGATTGTCTTCATCTCCTTAAGATCTTGCATGCTATTCTCTGAATCAGCATTCCCAGAATAACCTCTTCCTGGGGACGTTAATCAGGCCAGACTTGCTGACTTCAAGCTGTAGTGCCCTCATCTGAATGTTTAAAAGCTGCCTTAGACCCTTCTTCGGTAGTTCCCTTTCAAGATAGTATAAGATTGATCCTGAACTAACTGCATTAAAATTACCTTCAATGCGAAAATGAAAGGATTCATCTCAGTTTCTTTCTCCTACTTTTCAAACGACAAGTATTTCTTTCACTTTATTGTTAGTATTAGCAAGAATTTTTGGTGAGAATTTCTTTTTTTTTTTTTTTTTTTTTTTTTTTGAGACGGAGTCTTGCTCTGTGGCCCAGGCTGGACTGCAGTGGCCGGATCTCAGTTCACTGCAAGCTCCGCCTCCCGGGTTTACGCCATTCTCCTGCCTCAGCCTCCCAAGTAGCTGGGACTACAGGCGCCCGCCACGTCGCCCAGCTAGTTTTTGTATTTTTTAGTAGAGACGGGGTTTCACCGTGTTAGCCAGGATGGTCTCGATCTCCTGACCTCATGATCTGCCTGTCTCGGCCTCCCAAAGTGCTGGGATTACAGGCTTGAGCCACCGTTTGGTGAGAATTTCTAATGCAATTTAGGGAGTAGGGCACATGCCTTCTCCAACAGTAACAAAATAGTGCTACCAGGCTTGAACTAGTTTTTTTCTTTCAGCAAATTAAAGATGTTGCTATACTGTCTTCTGGCTTGCATTGTTTCTGATGAGAAGTCCACTGTCATTCTTTTCTTTGTTCCTCTGAAAAAATGGTAGGTACAATATAATATCTTTTTTCACTGGCTGCTTTTAAGATTTTCTCTTTATTACTGGTTTTAAGCAATTTAAATACAATGTGCCTTAGTTTAGTTTTCTCATGTTTCCTTTTTTATTATTATTGTACTTTAAGTTCTGGGATACATGTGCAGAAAGTGCAGGTTTGTTACATGGGTATACACAAGCCATGTGGCTTGCTGCATCCATCAACCTGTCATCTACATTAGGTATTTTTCCTAAGCTATCCCTCCCATAGCCCCCCACACCCCAACAGGCCCCAGTGTGTGATGTTCCCCTCCCTGTGTCCATGTGTTCTCAGTGTTCAACTCCCACTTACGAGTGAAAACATGCAGTGTTTGGTTTTCTGTCCCTGCGATAGTTTGCTGAGAATGATAGTTTCCAGCTTCATCCATGTCCCTACAAAGGACATGAATTCATCCTTTATTATGGTGGCATAGTATTCCATGTTGTATATGTGCCACATTTTCTTTATCCAGTCTATCATTGATGGGCATTTGGGTTGGTTACAAGTCTTTGCTATTGTGAACAGTGCTGCAATAAACATATATGTGCACGTGTCTTTATAGTAGAATGATTTATAATCCTTTTGGGTATATACCCAAAATGGAATTGCTGGGTCAAATGGTATTTCTGGTTCTAGATCCTTGAGGAATCGCCACACTATCTTCCACAATGGTTGAACTAATTTACACTCCCACCAACAGTGTTAAATTGTTTCTATTTCTTCACATCCTCTCCAGCATCTGTTGTTTCCTGACTTTTTAGTAATCACCATTCTAACTGGCATGAGATGGTATTTCATTGTGGTTTTGATTTGCAGTTCTCTAATGACCATTGATGATGAGCTTTTTTTCATATGTCTGTTGGCCACATAAATGTCTTCTTTTGAGAAGTGTCTCTTCATATCCTTCACCCACTTTTGGATGGGGTTGGTTTTTTTCTTGTAAATTTAAGTTCCTTGTAGATTTGGATATTAGCCCTTTGTCAGATGGATAGATTACAAAAATTTTCTCCCATTCTGTAGGTTGCCTGTTCACTGTGAGGATAGTTTCTTTTGCTGTACAGAAGCTCTTTAGCTTAATTAGATCCCATTTGTCAGTTTTGGCTTTTGTTGCCATTGCTTTTGGTGTTTTAGTTGTGAAGTCTTTGCCCATGCCTATGTCCTGAATGGTATTGCCTAGTTGTTCTTCTAGGATTTTTATGGTTTTAGGTCTTATGTTTAAGTCTTTAATCCATCTTGAGTTAATTTTTGTATAAGGTGTAAGGAAAGGGTCCAGTTTCAGCTTTCTACATATGGCTAGCCAGTTTTCCCAACACCATTTATTAAATAGGGAATCGTTTCCCCATTGCTTGTTTTTGTCAGGTTTGTCAAAGATCACGTGGTTGTAAATGAGTGGCATTATTTCTGAGGCCTCTGTTCTGTTCCATTGGTCTATATATTTGTTTTGGTACCAGTACCATGTTGTTTTGGTTACTGTAGCGTTGTAATATAGTTTGAAGTCAGATAGCATGATGCCTCAAGCTTTGTTCTTTTTGCTTAGGACTGTCTTTGCTATGTGGTTTCTTTTTTGGTTCCATATGAAATTTAAAGTAGTTTTTTCCAATTCTGTGAAGAAAGTCAGTGGTAGCTTGATGGGGATAGCATTGAATCTATAAATTACTTTGGGCATTATGGCCATTTTCACAATATTGATTCTTCCTATCCATGAGCATAGAATATTTTTCCATTTGTTTGTGTCCTCTCTTACTTCCTTGAGCAGTGGTTTGTTGTTCTCCTTGAAGAGGTCCTTCACATCCCTTGTAAGCTGTATTCCTAGATATTTTATTCTCTTTGTAGCAATTGTGAATGGGAGTTCACTCATGATTTGGCTCTCTGTTCGTCTGTTATTGGTGTACAGGAATGCTTGTGATTTTTCACATTGATTTTGTATCCTGAGACTTTCCTGAAGTTGCTTATCAGCTTAAGGAGATTTTGGGCTGAGGCAGTGGGGTTTTCTAAATATACAATCATGTCATCTGCAAACAGAGATAATTTGACTTCCTCTCTTCGTATTTAAATACCCTCTATTTCTTTTCTTGGCTGATTGCCCTGTCCAGAACTTCCAGTACTCTGTTGAATAGGAGTGGTGAGAGAGGGCATCCTTGTCTTGTGCCGGTTTTCAAAGGGAATGCTTCCATCTTTTGCCCATTCAGTATGATATTGACCATGGTTTTGTCATAGATATCTCTTCTTATTTTGAGATAGGTTCCATCAATACCTAGTTTATGGAGAGTTTTTAGCATGAAGGGATGTTGAATTTTATCAAAAGCCTTTTCTGCATCTGTTGAGATAATCTTGTGGTTTTTGTCATTGGTTCTGTTTGTGTGATGGATTACGTTTATTGATTTGCATATGTTGAACCATCCTTGCATCCCAGGGATGAAGCTAACTTGGTTATGGTGGATAAGCTTATTGATGTGCTGCTGGATTCTGTCAGCCAGTATCTTATTGAGGATTTTCTCATTGATGTTCATCAGTTATATTGGCCTGAAATTTTCTTTTTTTATTGTGTGTCTGCCAGGTTTTGGTATCAGGATGATGCTATTCTCATAAAATGATTAAGGTGGTGTCCCTCTTTTCTGTTGTTTGGAATAGTTTCAGAAGGAATGGTACCAGCTTTTCTTTGTACCTCTGGTAGAATTCAGCTCTCAGTCCATCTGGTCCTGGGCTTTTTTGGTTGATAGGCTATTAGTTACTGCCTCAATTTCAGTACTTGTTATTGGTCTATTCAGGGATTCGACTTCTTCCTGGTTTATACTTGGGAGTGTGTGTGCGTCCAGAAATTTATCCATTTCTTCCAGACTTTCTAGTTTATTTGCATAGAGGTGTGTATAGTATTCTCTGATGGTACTTTGTATTTCTGTGGGTTCAGTGGTGATATTCCCTTTATCATTTTTATTGTGTCTGTTTGATTCGTCTCTCTTCTTTATTAATCTAACTAGCAGTCTATTTGTTGATCTTTTCAAAAAAACAGCTCTGGATTCATTTTTTGAAGGGTTTTTTGTGTCTCTGTCTCCTTCAGTTCTGCTCTGATCTTAGTTATTTGTTGTCTTCTGCTACCTTTTGAATTTGTTTGCTCTTGCTTCTCTAGTTCTTTTAATTGTGATGTTAGGGTGTTGGTTGTAGATCTTTCCCAGTTTTTTCTGTGGGCATTTATGCTATAAATTTCTCTCTAAACACTGTTTTACCTGTGTCCCCGAGATTCTGGTACACTGTGTCTTTGTTCTCATTGGTTTCAAAGCACTTATTTATTCCTACCTTAATTTCGTGATTTACCCAGGAGTCATTCAGGGGCAGGTTTTTCATGTAGTTGTGTGGTTTTGAGTGATTTTCTTAATCCTGAGTTCTAATTTGATTGCACTATGGTCTGAGAGACCATTTGTTATGATTTCTGTTCTTTTACATTTGCTGAGGAGTGCTTTATTTCCAACTATGTGGTCAATTTTGGAATAAGTGCGATGTGGTGCTGAGAAGAATGTATATTCTGTTGATTTGGGGTGGAGAGTTCTGTAGATGTCTATTAGGTCTGCTTGGTCCAGAACTGAGTTCAAGTCCTGAGTATCCTTGTTAATTTTCTATCTTGTTGATCTAATATTGACTGTGGGGTGTTAAAGTCTCCCACTGTTACTGTGTGGGAGTCTAAGTCTCTTTGTAGGTCTCTAAGCACTTGTTTTATGAATTGCATGCTCCTGTATTGGGTGCATATATATATAGGATAGTTAGCTCTCCTTGTTGCATTGATATCTTTACCATTATGTAATGCTTTTCTTTGTCTTTTTTGATCTTTGTGGGTTTAAAGCCTGTTTTATCAGAGACTAGGATTGCAACCCCTGCTTTTTTTTTTTTTTTTTTTTTTGCTTCCCATTTGCTTGGTAAATATTCCTCCATCCCTTTATTTTGAGCCTGTGTGTGTCTTTGCACATGAGATGGGTCTCCTGAATACAGCACACTGATGAGTCTTGACTCTTTATCCAATTTGCCAATGTGTGTCTTTTAATTGGGGCATGTAGCCCATTTACATTTAAGGTTAATATTGTTATATGTGAATTTGATCCTATCATTATGATGCTAGCTGGTTATTTTGTCCGTTAATTGATGCAGTTTCTTCATGGTGTCGATGGTCTTTACAATTTGGTGTGTTTTTGCAGTGGCTGGTACTGGTTTTTCCTTTCCATATTTAGTGCTTTCTTCAGTAGCTCTTGTAAGGCAGGCCTGGTGGTGACAAAAATCTCTCAGCATTTGCTTGTCTGTAAAGGATTTTATTACTCTTTAGCTTATGAAGCTTAATTTGGCTGGATATGCAATTCTGGGTTGAAAATTCTTTTCTTTAAGAATGTTGAATATTGGCCCCCACTCTCTTCTGGCTTGTGGGGTTTCTGCAGAGAGATCTGCTGTTAGTCTGGTGGACTTCCCTTTGTGGGTAATCTGACCTTTCTCTCTGGCTGCCCTTAACATTTTTTCCTTCATTTCAACTTTGGTGAATCTGATGATTATGTGTCTTGGGGTTGCTCTTCTCGAGGAGTATCTTTTCGGTGTTCTCTGTATTTCCTGAATTTGAATGTTGGCCTGTCTTGCTAGACTGGGGAAGTTCTTCTAGATAATAAACCTGAAGAATGTTTCCAAGTTGGTTTCATTCTCCCCATCACTTTCAGATACACCTATGAAATGTAAGTGTGGTCTTTTCACATAGTCCCATATTTCTTGGAGGCTTTGTTCATTCCTTTTCATTGTTTTTTCTCTCATCTTGTCTTCATGCTTTATTTCATTAAGTTGATCTTCAATCTCTGATATCCTTTCTTTGGCTTGATCGATTCAGCTATTGATACTTCTGTATGCTTCACGAAGTTCTTGTGCTGTTTTTCAGTTCCGTCAGGTCATTTATGTTCTTCTCTAAACTGGTTATTCTAGTTAGCAATTCCTCTAACCTTTTTTCAAGGTTCTTAGCTTCCTTGCATTGTGTTAGAACATGCTTCTTTAGCTTGGAGGAGTTTGTTGTTACCCACGTTCTGAAGCCTACTTCTGTCAGTTTGTCAAACTTATTCCCCATCCAGTTTTGTTCCCTTGCTGGTGAGGAGTTGTGTTCCTTTGGAGGAGAAAAGGCCTTCTGGGTTTTGGAATTTTCAGCCTTTTTGCACTGGTTTTTCCTCATCTTCGTGGATTTATCTACCTGTGGTCTTTGATACTGGTGACCTTCAGATGGGGTTTCTGTGTAGACATCCTTTCGGTTGATGTTGATGCTATTCCTTTCTGTCTGTTAGTTTTCCTTCTAACAGGCCCTTCTGCTGCAGGTCTGCTGGAGTTTGCTGGAGGTCCACTTGAGACCTTGTTTGCCTGGGTATCACCAGTGGAGGCTGCAGAACAGCAAAGATTGCTACCTGTTCCTTCCTCTGGAAGCTTCGTCCCAGAGGGGCACCCGCCAGGTGCCAGCCAGAGCTCTCCCATATGAGGTGTCTGTTGACCCCTGCCGGGAGGTATCTCCCAATCAGGATGCACAGGGGTCAGGGACCCACTTGAGGAGACAGTCTGTCACTTAGCAGAGCTCGAATGCTGTGCTGGGAGATCCGCTGCTCTCTTCAGGGCTGGCAGGCAGAATGTTTAAGTCTGCTGAAGCTGTGCCCACAGCCATCCCTTCCCCCAGGTGCAGGTGCTCTGTCCCAGGGAGATGGGAGTTTTATCTATAAACCCTTGACTGGGTCTGCTGCCTTTCAGAGATGCCCTGTCCAGAGAGAAGGAGTCTAGAAGGGCAGTCTGGCTACAGTGGGCTTTGCTAAGCTGTGGTTGGCTCTGCCCAGTTCAAACTTCCTGGCGGCTTTGCTTACACTGTGAGGGGAAAACTGCCTACTGAAGCCTCAGTAATGGCGGATGCCCCTCTCTCCACCAAACTTGAGCATTCCAGGTCAACTTCAGACTGCTGTGCTGGCAGCGAGAATTTCAAGCCAGTAGATCTTAGCTTGCTGGGCTCCATAGGGGTGGGATCCACTGAGCTAGACCACTTAGCTCCCTGACTTCAGCCCCCTTTCCAGGGGAGTGAATAGTTCTGTCTTGCTGGCGTTCAGGTGCCACTGGGGTATGAAAAAAAACTCCTGCAGCTAGCTCGGTGTCTGCCCAAATGGCTGCCCAGTTTTGTGCTTGAAACCCAGAGCCCTGGTGGCGTAGGCGCGTAAAGGAATCTCTTGGTCTTTGGCTTGTGAAGACCATGGGGAAAGCGTAGTATCTGGGCTGGAATGCACCATTCCTCACGGCATGGTCCGTCATGGCTTCCCTTGTCTAGGGGAACGAGTTCCCAACCTCTTGTGCTTCCCGGGTAAGGCATCTCCCCACCCTGCTTCTGCTTGTCCTCAGTGGGCTGTACCCACTGTCTAACCAGTCCCAATGAGATGAGCCAGGTACCTCAGTTGGAAATGCAAAAATCACCTCCTTTCTGCCTTGATCTTGCTGGGAGCTGCAGACTGGAGCTGTTCCTGTTCGCCCATCTTGCCATCCACCTGTTTCTGGTTATTGAAGTTCATTGAGATTCTTGAATCTGTAGGTACATAATTTTTTTCAGATTTGGAGACTTTTCATGATTTAAAAAAAAATCTATTAAATGCTTTATTAATAAAAACACACACAAACTATAAAGGACTAAGAAATATAAATATCTGTGTCATAAGCAAACATTCAGGATCAACAGAATGATCAAAGGAGACTGCAACAAATTGGATTCCTACAGTGGAGAGGGCATCTTCACTGGTGAGGGGGGACCCCAGCTGTAACAGCTTTTCCAGTTCTCTCTCCCATCCAGAACCACAAGAGGCACGCCATTCAAGGGGAGGTGTCCATTCCGGTGCTCCTCAGGCAGGTCAAAATTCTCAAAATCTATAGGATTAAAAGGAGAGCATTTTTCTACTTCTGGATAGGTGTCATCAAGGCAGGAATAGAGGTGGTTTTAGCTTTAACAGTCTTCTCAGTCACAAGGCCCGGACCCCAGCTTCAGCCCATCCTTAGGAGCCACACAGGTGCCTGGTTCTCTATTTTCCTTATCAACAAGGATCAGAGTAGTTATTCTGGATTACTCCAATACTCTCCCTCCACCATTATTAAAAATAGTTTTTTTCTGTTTTCCTCTCCCCTTTTTGCAGGAACTCCAATTATGTTTATATTAGGCTGCTTGATTGTCCTACAGCTCCCTGATGCCCCATTTATTTTCAATCTTTTTTCTCTCTGTATTTCATTTTGCATAGTTTCTATTGCTAACTTTTTGAGATCATTTATCTTTTCTTCTGAATTAATATACCAATAATCCCATTCAGTATATTTTTTGTCTTAGACATTGCTTCATTTTGTATCTCTAGAAGTTTGGTTTGGGTCCTTTCTACAAATCTTCCATGTCTCATTCAACATGCTCAGTCATTCCTCTGCCTTCTTAAGCTTATGGAATATAGTTAAAATAGTTGTTTTAATATCCTTGTGGGTTAAGCCTAACATCTGTGTCAGTTGTGGGTCAGTTTTGATTGAGTGGTTAATTGATTGTTTTTCTTATTATGGATCCTATTTGCCTGCTACTTACATGCCTGTCAATATTTTATTAGATGTCATTCTTTTGAATTTTACCCTCAAGGGTGCTGGATATTTCTGTATTCCTGTAAATAATTCTTGAACTTCATTTTGTGACACAGTTAAGTTCTTTGGGGACAGTTTGATCCTTTCAGGACTTGCTTTGGAGGGATCAGAGCAGCTGTTAGTCTGGGGCTAATTCTTCCCCATGACCAAGACAATGCCATCCTGAGTGTTCTAGCCAGTCCCAAGGTTTTCTGCTATTCCTTTCTATTCCGTTGGGATGATTCTTTTCTCAGCCTAGGGTCCTCTCTGCGTGTGCCAATCAGCACTCTGCTGCAGATCTCTGAGTTCCCTCACCTCCCTCTCTCAGTAGCTCTCTCTAGCACTCGGCCCTGTGAGCTCCAGCTGACTCAGAGGCCTCCGGCTCAATTTGTGCTCCCCTTTCTTGTGGTCTGGAAGCTTTCTAGGTAATAAGCTCGGTCAGTTGTAGGGATACCGCATTTGTTTCCTGTCTCTCAGGGACCAGTGTCCAGTGTCTGAAAACTGTTGTGTCATGTATTCTGCCCAGTTCTTTGGCTGTTTCAGGTAGGGGGGTAGATATGGTCTCTATTGAATCATCTTGGCTGAGGTAAATCTGAACTGAATTAAAAAAAAATTTTCTCATCACAGAAACAATACATTTTTAATCTAGAAAGTTGACAGGGGAAGGGAGGTAGAGAAGAAGAAAAAAAGAGTGAAGATCACCTATCATTTTATCACCCATTGTAACTACCTTTAGTTTTTTTTTTTTTTATATACGACTTCAAGTCTACACCCACTCTCTTATATTTTTCTTTTGTATTTCTTTAAACTAGTGCTCTCATACTCTTTATTTGCTGTTTTGTAACCTGGACCCAAAATTTTTTTCAAAATGCCTACTTGATGAAACTAGAGTATGTGCTGTAAGAGGTAATATGTCTTTAGAAACAATCTAATTGGCAAGCAACTAGGACATCTCTAACACAGTCGCCATTAACTAAATTATCAAGTTCGTGATAATTAACCTATCAATAGTAAGTTAATATCTTAGACCGTTCCCCTATTGTGTTTATAAGTTAATGGTTTATAAAGCCAAAAATAAATACCATTGGCAAAGTTAGAATAATTAAGCTAATTATTAGCCTGTATCATTGATTCTTCACCTTTAGCATGGATTAGAATCACCTGGAGAGTGATTGCTAGACTCCATCTCCAGAATTTGATATCAGAGATCTGGAGTGGCCAGAGATTTGCATTTCTAACAAGTTTCCAGGTGATGTTGTTACTGTTGGTCTTAAGACTATACTTTGAGAAGCACTGCTCTGGATTGTTTTTTGGTAACTGAGATGCTACCAAGATTTTCTTTAGTATTATGTAAGGTAATCAGTGATTATTATTTCGGCTTTCTTAGAG
Organism: Rhinopithecus roxellana; assembly: GCF_007565055.1. Classification (NCBI taxonomy): domain Eukaryota; kingdom Metazoa; phylum Chordata; class Mammalia; order Primates; family Cercopithecidae; genus Rhinopithecus; species Rhinopithecus roxellana. The sequence continues at coordinate 81,772,362 of NC_044553.1, read as the reverse complement.
GGAGAAACAGGACAGTTACCAGCTTCTTTCAACTGTAAAGTATGTAATTGTTAAAAAATAAAAAGGTTGAGGAGAAACAATATTTGTGAATATCAACTTGATTTTCTTTACTATGTTTATAGTCACTAATAGGCTAACTCATCTGCCACTAATTGCCTGCTTGTCAAGTTATGTCAAAAATAAGTAGTTAAGAAAAAAAAGAAAAGAAAAAAAATAAGTAGCTAATAGATAGAAATATTGTATTTTCAGGAGAGGGTAATATCAATAATCCCAGTAAGTACTTTGAAATCCTTAGCTAAAATCCTAACATTTTATAATAGAGTCAGTTTTTTTTGTTTTAATTATGTTCCATTATTATGAAATTTTATATTTTATTTAAGGATTCCAAAGAAACTCCCCATACACATTCATGCTTCATTTCATACAGTTTTATTAAGTTTATTTTGAGGAGATAGAAATTATGTACTTTTTAAATTCTTTATCATTTCTCTGTATTAATTAGATTTATGATTTGTTAAATACTTATATGCCTTTCTGATAACAAATTTTTTTTGTTTTTTAAAGCCACTGGATGTGGACAAAGATTCATCCCTGGTGACTCTCTGTTATGGACTCTGTGTACTGGGACGGAGAGCTTTGGGGACTGCATCCCATCATATGTCCAGGTAAAGAAGGCATTTCTGTTCTGAGGAAGAGAGTATGGGAAGCTGTATTACCTAAATCTGAAATCATTTTTCATGGAAGCATGTATTCTATGCTAATTTATTGTAAAGTCTTTTCAGATTTTGTATTTCTATACATCATCTTCTTGAACATAGTTGAGCTGTCCTAACTGGTTAACAGAACTGGTTTTTAAAATTCACACATGTGTGGGTAGCCACTGATAATGAGAATATAATGAATTAAAGACATTTTAAAATATAACCACCCATGAATTTTGATTGGCCTCCTCCTGTTTACATCTATTTTTCTAACAAATTCATTCATTTCTATTTTCCCATATTTCCTTGCAGTCTTTGTCTAGGCTATTTATACTTCTAATATAGTAATAGATTTGGAGACTCTAAATCTAAACTGAATTTCCTAACATATACATCCAAATGAATCAGAATTTCACATATTTTGAATTTTTTTCTGTGATAACTACATGTTTTCCATTAAGCTTTTCTTAATTTATTTTAACTTTACTTTAACCAAATCTGTAGGCTCTTTGCCTGTTGTTTATTTTCGTGGACTCACTATTAGAATGGTTCATAAATAAGGGTCCTAGGTCGGACAGGCCCTATCTCTTGTGATTCTGGTTCAGGGTTCTGACATTAGTTCCTGGAATCTGTATTTTCAAAACACTCCCAGGTGATTCTGATGCACAGGCAGATGTAAGAATCAATGTCATGGAAGACCTTTGTCAAAACATGTGAACTTTTATCTCCAATCTTAACAGTAATTTAGAGTCATTCCTCTATGGATTGCATGCCCTATTTAAAGGAGATTTCCGTATTTCTTCAATTCGAGATGAATGGATCTTTGCTGACATGGAATTGCTAAGAAAAGTAGTAGTCCCTGGGATCCGTATGTCCATTAAACTCCATCAGGTAAGAAGATGAGATTTTTCTAGTTCATTACTGGTGTTTACTGATCCTTCTTCACATGATTTCAGTATTAGTCCGTTCTTATGCCGCTGTAAGGAATACCCGAAACTGGGTGATTTATAAAGGAAAGAGGTTTAATTGACTCACAGTTCCACGGGGGTGGGGAGGCCTCATGAAACTAACAGTCATGGCGGAAGGGGAGGCAAACACATCCTTCTTCATATGGTGGCAACAAGGAGAAGTGCCAAGCAAAAGGGGGAAAAACCCCTCATAAAACCATCAGATCTCATGAGAACTCACTCACTATCATGAGAGCAGCAGCATGGGGTAACTGCTCCCATGATTCAATTACCTCCCACTGGTTCCCTTCCAGGACATGTGGGGATTATGGGAACTACAATTCGAGATGAGATTTGGGTGAGGACACAACCAAAGCATATCAGCTTCCAAATTATGTGTCTTAGGAACTTTTTGAGAAATATTCTGATCTGAATAAAAGAAAAATGTGATTTCATGACAAGATACATTAAATCTTTAAAACCTGAATCTATGTTTCTAATAGTAAATTTGAATATTAACATTAGAGAGTGACTGATATAGGCATGAAATAAGTAAAGGTCCTTGGCCCCCATAATACTTATTTTGACTTCCTATCATTGTAATTCCTGCCTGTTCCCTGTATGAATATTAGCCAACTCTAAATGTAGTGTAGTAAACTTCAGGAGTGTTACAAGTACTGCTGTTACTGAAGGATGAATTTCATTCCATGTGTTTTATAGAATAATAGGTGGTTAGGACAGACTTAGGCTTAGCTAAATATCTTAATAGGGTAATGACATTAAAGTGAGGCCCCACAATGCATTTCTAAAGCCCTAGATGGTTGCAAGAATATATTGTGAAATTAAGTACTGGCACTTGTTCCTCCATTCCACTAGACGGTAGTTATCAGATCTGATGATAAGAGACTTCGTGATAAGACTCATTAAAGTGTATCTGCAGTGCTCAAATATAATTGAATATTTTGCCCCCAAATAAAATGTAACTTACTTTTCAAGTCATTATAGTATAAAGTGTGGGAATTAAATTAAAAACCTCACATTCTTTAGGAACATTACTAATAAGGAACACATTATTTGAAAATCTCTTTGAAAAATGGAATACTATTTGAGGATGATGCCCCAGGGAAATACTAATTTGGGATCAAATAGAATTGTCCATCTTCAGACTAGTTTTAGAGTTTTGAGACAAAATTCAATGCATTTCACAAGAAGGTAATTCAGATTAAAATGTTTTTAAAACTTAGACATTTCTGGAAATGTACGAAGTATGTATTTGCTTTATAAGAAATACTCTCTTTTATATAACATAATTTTCTAATAGCTTCTGACAAACTTCTTCAATTAATTCTAAATGTTATGACAGATACTTGATCTCAATTTGTCTAAGATGAAACTGAGCACAGAATTTAAAGCCTCTGATGCCTTGGGTGCCTACCCCTAGTCTCTCCTTAGAGGATTCTCTTGCCTGTTGCTGCCAGGTCTCTTTCCTTAAATATTCCTTTGGCTGTGGCATTATTGCTGATATCAGTGATTCTTTACTTTATCTTCTGGCCCAACACACTTGGATATAGCACACTCCCATCATTAGCCAGTACTGACAACATTTATAAACAGGGAGGTGAGAATGTAGAATTGGAACCCAGGAACCATGGAGGGATGAGGGGAGGAGAGGAAGTGGAGAATGTAATGCTACCTGGAGAAGTTCCTTAATTCTGGTATACCTTCTGGGAGGGTGGAGATTGACCTATAAGGTCACAAACAACAGCCATTTATTGATCATCACTTTGAGCAAGACATTAGGTTGTCTATGAGGATCTCTCAGGCGGGAAAATCTAGATGTGTAAATCAGTACTGGTCATTGCCAAAGTTCATGTGCTCATGAAAATCCATAAAAGTGAACAATAGGCTCATATACTAAAAGAAAGGATATATGCATCTACCTTACAACCCAACAATTCTACTTCTAGATGTTTACACAAGAGAACTAAAGTACAATTGATTCTTGAACAACACTGGTTTGAACTGCATAGCTACATTTATACATAGATTTTTTTTCAGTAAATGTACTGGAAACTTTTTTGGAAATTTACAACACTTTGAAAAAGATGAACTACAAAGCCTAGAATTATCAATAAAATAAGACAAACATAGGTATGTCATGAATGCATAAAATACACATAGATACTAGTTTATTTTATTATTTGCTACCATAAAACACACAGAAATCTATTATAGAAAGTTAAAATTTATCAAAACTTACAAAAACACAGACTATACGTGGCACCATCTGCAGTTGAAAGAAATGTAAACAAACATAAAGATGCAGTATTAAATCATAACTACATAAAGTTAACTGTGGTACATATTAATATTATACCACTACAGTAATGTCATAGTCACCTTCTGTTGCTTTTGCAGTGAGCTCAAATGTTGGGAATGTGCTTAAAACGCCGTGTGGCACTGATCATCTCTGTGTGAGCAGTTCGCCTTTCCAGTAAATTGTGTATTTCAATAAAAAGAGCTCACTTGCAGTTCTCCTGTATTTCTCATTGTGTTTAGTGCAGTACCATAAACCTTAAATAACACCATGGGATCCATACAGAGTGCCACTAGTGAGGATGAAAGGGCCCCCATGAAACAGAAAAGTCACGACATTAAAAGTAAAGGTTGAGTTGCTTGATATGTGCCATAGATTGAGGTCTGCAACTGTGGTTGCCCACCATTCCAAGGTAAGTGAATCCATCTTAAGGACCAGTGTGGAAAAAAAAATTTGTGAAGCTTCCACTGTTAACTACACCAGCAGGTGGAAAACCTTGCACATTTTACAAAATACGTTTGCATCTTATGTTGAAAATAGAGCTTTTATGTTGGATACAGGATTTCTATAAGAAAGGCATACCTATAAACACTAATATGATTCAAGAAAAAGTGAAGTCATTATATGGCGACTTAAAGCATAGGGAAGGTGAAGGATTTAAAGCTGGAAAATTTAATGCCAGCAAAGGATGGCTTGATAATTTTAGAAAGAACTTTGGCTTTAAAAATGTCAAGATAACAGGAGAAGCAGCTTCTGCCAACCAAGAGGCAGCAGACGAGTTCCAGATGCCATTAAGAAAATCATTGAGGGAAAAGGATATCTGCCTGAACAGATCTTTAATGCAGGTGCAAGTGCCCTATTCTGCAGTGGGGGTTGGGGGTGGGGAAGCCACAAAGTACACTTTTTAGTAAGGAAGAGCACCAAGCACCAAAATTTAAGGCAGGAATGAGTAAGCTAAGTTTACTGTTTTGTGCAAATGCAGAGAGGGGTTTATGATCAGGTCTTTACCTATAAAGCCGCTGACTCCTAAGCCTTGAAGGGAAAAGATAAGCACCAACTGCTATTTTGATTGTACAACAAGAAGGCCTAGACAAAGAGAACTCTTCCTGGTTTGGTTCCACCAATGCTTTGTCCCTGAAGTCAGGAAGTACCTTGCCAGTAAAGGACCTTCTTTTAAAGTTCTTTTGGTATTGGACAGTGCCTGTGGCCACCCAGAACCCCATGAGTTCAACACTGAGGGTGCGGAGGTGGTCTGCTTGCCTCCAAACAACTTCTCTAATTCAGCCTCCAGATCAGGTTATAATAAAGACCTTTAAGGCTCATTACACATAGTACTCGCTATGGAAGAGAACCCTGATAGAACATCATGAAAGTCTAGAAAGATTACACCATTGAAGATGCCATTGCTGTTATCGAAAAAGCCATGGAAGCTATCAAACACAAAATAATACATTTCTGCTGGAGAAAACTGTGTGCCCCAGATGTTGTACATGACTTCATAGGATTTATGACAGAGCCAATCAAGGAAGTCATGAAAGAGATTGTTGATATGGCAAATAAAAGGTAGGGGATGAAGGATTACAAGGTGTGGCTCTTGGAGAGATTCAAGAGGTATTAAGTACCACACTAGAAGTATTAACAGAAGATGACTTTATGGAGATGAATGCTTCCAAGCCAGCACCAGATGATGAGGACGACGAGGAAGCAGTGCCAGAAAACAAGTTGACTTTACATAGTCTGGCAGAGTGATTCGGATTATTCAAGACTGATTTTGACTTCTTTTACAGCATGGACCCTTCTGTGATGTGGACACTAAAACTAAAGCAAAAGGTAGAATAAGAATTGGTACTATATAGAAACATTTTTAAAGAAATGAAAAAGGAAAAATGTCAGAAACGTATAATGTTTTTTGGTAGTTACACCAAGGGTGCCTGCTTCTCTTCCCTCTCCTTCCACCTCCTCCACCTTTGCCACCTCTGAGACTGCAAGACCAACCCCTCCTGTTCCTCCTTCTCAGCCTATTCCAAATGTGAGATGACAAAGATGAAGACCTTTATGATGATCCACTTCTACTTAATGAACAGTAAATGTATTTTCTCTTCCTTATGATTTTCTTAATAACATTTTCTTTTCTCTAGCTTACATTATTGTAAGAATACAGTATATGATATGTGTAAAATGCAAACTATGTGTTAATTGACTATGTTATTGGTAAGGCTTCCAGTCAACAGTGAGGTATTTGTAGTTAACATTTTTTGGAGTCAAAGGTTATACATGGATTTTAGAGTGCATAGGGATAGGCACCCCAACCCCTGCATTGTTCCAGGGTCAACTGTATATGTCTACACAAAGACTTAAACACAAATGTTTATAGTGTTTTTATTCATAATAACCTCCAACTGGAAACTACTCAAATGTCCATCAGCATACAGGCATACAAATTATGGTATATCCACACAACAGAATATTACTCAGCAATAAAAAGAAACTAATAACAAACAGCAGATCAGTGGTTACTTGGAGTTTAGAAAGTGAATGCCAGAGGCAGGAAGGAACTTTTTGAGGTGATGGAAATGCTCTATAACTAGATTGCAGCAGTGGTTACCTGGGTATGCACATTTGTCAAGATGCATCTAACTGTACACTTAAAATGGGTGCATTTTGTTGTAAATTGTATTTCAATTTGACTTTTAAGAAGATTCTGTTTCCGGAGAGCTGAAAATATAAAATTTCTATTAACCTTTGCCTTTCAGACATAGTCTTTGATGATGTACTTTTAGTACTTCATAGGTGTCTTTGAACTTTTTTCTTTATAGTTTTTTCCCCACCCTCTCCAACCTTATGTATTACATGTGCTTACTTTTTGGTAATTACAACTGTTATGGTATGCTGGACGTGATGCCTCACGCCTATAATCCCAGCACCGTTGGGAGGCCAAGGTGGGAGGATCTCTAGAGTCCAGGAGTTTGAGACCAGCCTGGTCAACATAGCGGGACTGCGTCTCTGCAAAAAAGAAACAGAAATATTAGCCAGGCAAGGTATCGCATGCCGTTAGTCCCAGCTACTTGGGAGGCTGAGATGGGAGATCACTTGAGTTCAAGAGTTTGAGGTTACAGTGAGCTATGATTGCATCACTGCACTCCAGCCTGAGCAACAGAGCAATGCCTAGTCGCTAGAAAAAAAACTCCAAGAAGAAAATGTTATGATCTGTACAGTATTTACTATTGTATAGTGTCCTACATGTACACAGTACTTTCATATGCATTAAATCACCACAACCCAGAAAGTTATTTTAATCCCAATTTTGCAGAAGAAGATTAACCAAAACTCAGATTAAGCAAATTCCTTTTTTCATCTGTTCTCTTTCTTGTCCTCTAATTGCTTTTGTAAAATATATTTCCTCCTTAATTATTTTCCTTTATTAGCACTCTTTGAGGATTACATAGTTGTTAGAACTAAAATAAACCAATCAAAATCCACATGAGTTTACATATGATATGTGCTAAAAATTTTACAGTCTATGATATCCTTGAGGACAGGAATAATTTCTTATTAATCTTTATGTTCTCCTTGCTTGGGACAGTGGACTGTAAATGTTTAATGAATGAGTTTCATTGCTCTAAAAATGTGTATCCTGTGCATCTGCTTATAACATCTTAAGTATATTTCTAAAATTCTTCTGAAAACTTTTACCAGTAAAACTGATAACGTCTCTTGAATATTCTTAAAAAGTAAACATTGCTCAATAATAAACATCTTTCCATCACTCCATATTATTGTACAGTATCCCCAAGAAGCAATCACTGCCAGTAATTTGATGTATCTTTTCTGATTTCTTCTAAGCACATACATTTTCGTCTATGTGTGTGATATGCTCCTTTTTAAAAATGTAATTTTGCTATGCAAATTAATTGTAACATGCTATTTTTTTCATTTAATATGACATAGACATCTTTCCAAATCACCACATACAGAGGCACCTCACAGTTTTCAGTGTACGTAGAACTTTACATATTTATTCAACCATTTTAAAGCCAGTAAAGAGATATTTAAACAAGATGAAACATTTTCCACTTTGGGCATGCCTGATAATTTCCAGCATTTTGTTCATTTTCTTAAGAATATGATTATTGGCCAGGCATAGTAGCTTATGCCTGTAATCCCAGCACTTTGGGAGGCCGAGGCAGGAGGGGGATCACTTGCTCAGGTGTTTGAGATCACCCTGGGCAACATAGAAAGACTCTGTTTCTACAAAAAAATTTTAAAAAATTAGCTGGGCTGGGTACAGTGGCTCATGCCTATAATCCCAACACTTTGGGAGGCCAAGGTGGGTGGATCACGAGGTCAGGAGATCGAGACCATCCCAGCCAACAAGGTGAAACGCCATCTCTACTAAAAATACAATAATTAGCTGGGCGTGGCGGTGTGTGCCTGTAATCCCAGCTACTTGGGAGACTGAGGCAGGAGAATCACTTGAACCTAGGAGGCTGCCGTGAGCTGAGATTGTGCCACTAAACTCCAGCCTGGAGACAGAGCTAGACTCTGTCTCAAAAGAAAAAAAAAAAAAAATGAGTTGGGCATGGGGGCGTGTGCCTGTACTTAGGAGGTTAAGGTGAGAGGATTGCTTGAGCAAAGGAGGTCAAGGTTGCAGTGAGCTATGATCACGCCTCTACACTACAGCCAGGGTGACAAAGTGAGATCCTGTCTCCAAAAAAAAAATAGAAAAAAATGTTATTGCTTATGTCTGGTCTTTTATTTTTCATTCAAGTAATTGTAAAAATACTACTCTACAAAGATGGCATTCCTTTCCTAGTACAACTATTTGCTAAAAGGTAGTACATCATATGACATCTGACTGTCTGCTTGTATAGGAAAATATGAACTCAGTATTTAAAATAAAAATTAGGAGAGTTGGTGTATGATATACAGAAGTTAAGAACTGCTTATCAGTATATTATGAATGCTATGTTAGATCAAGTGGTCTAAAAACAGGTTAGAGTCCAAGATTGTTGTGCAAGAGATTAATTGAGGGGTGCACTCGAGAAATGTTTGTAAAGAAGTGTTAGAAGTGGGATAGCAAAAGGGAAGCAGCTCAGCAAAATGTGTTTTAGCTGAATTCTAGCCTTAGCTGGATTCTAGAAGAAACTCTGGAGTTAGCAGTATCTCCAAAAGTTAGGCTGTGTACTTCCTTACTTCTCACCCCATACAGAGAAGGATGTACCCCTCCCCAACCCCGACACCGGTGTTTCCTACCCAGGTAGCTCCATTAGCTAAAGGCAATTCCTAGAAGAGAGGAACCTTCTAAGAATTATCCTAATTTGCTTAGGATAATGGCCTCTGTCCACATCCATATTACTGCAAAGGGAAGTGACTTATATCTTTTTTATGGCTGCATAGTAGTCCATGGTGTATATGTACCTTATTTCCGCTATCAGATTTACCATTGATGAGGACCTAGGTTGATTCTGCATCTTTGCTATTGTGGATAGTGTTGCAATGAACATAAGAGTGTATGTGTATTTTTGGTAGAACAATTTATTTTCTTTTGGATTTATACCCAGTAACGGGATTGCTGGGTCAAATGGTAGTTATGTTTCTTTGAGAAGTCTCCAGCTGCGTTCCACAGTGACTGAACTAACTTGCATTTCAACAGTGTATAAGCATTCCCTTTTCTCCTCAGCTTTGCCAGCCTCTCTTGTTTTTTGACTTTTTAATAATAGTCTTTCTGACTGGTGTGAGATGGTGGTTTTGATTTGCATTTCTTTGATGATTCATGTTGTTGAGCATTTTTTTCACATTTGTTTGCTGCTTGTATGTCTTATTTTGAGAAGTATCTGTTCTTGTCTTTTGCCCACTTTTTAATGGGGTTGTTTTTTGCTTATTGAATTAAGTTCCTTATAGATTCTGGGCATTAGACCTTTGTTGGATGCATAGTTTGTGAATAGTTTCTCCCATCCTGTAGGTTGTCGGTTTAGTCTGTTGACAGCTTGTTTTCCTGTGCAGAAGCTCTTCAGTTTAATTAAGTCTCACTTGTCAGTTTTTGGTTTTGTTGCACTTGCTTTTAGGACTTAGTCATAAATTATTTCCCAAAGCTGATGTCCAACATGGTGTTTTCTAGATTGTCTTCTAGGATTCTTATATTTTAAGGTCTTACATTTAAATCTTTAATCCATTCCGTCTTGTGTTAATATTTGTATATGGTAAAAGGTAGGAGTCTAGTTTCATTGTTCTGCATGTGGCTAGCCAGCTACCCTAGCACCGTTTATTGAATAGGGAGTCCTTTCTCTGTTGCGTATTTTTTCACAACTTTGTTGAAGCTCAGATGGCTGTGGGTGTACAGCTTTATTTCTGGGTTCTTCATTCTGTTCCATTGGTCTGTGTGTCTGTCTTTTACCAGTACGGTGCTATTTTGGTCACCGTAGCCTTATAATTTGAATTCAGGTAATGTGATACCTCTGGCTTTGTTCTTTTTACTTATAATTGTTTTGACTGTTCAGGCTTCTTTTTTGGTTCTATATAATTTTAGAAGCTTTTTCTAATTCTGTGAAAAATTACGTTGGTAGCTTGATAGGAGTGGCATTAAAGCTGTAGATTGCCTTGGGCAGTATGGCCATTTTAACAGTATTGATTCATCCAGTCCATAAGCATGGAATGTTTTTCCATTTGTGTCACATCTGATTTCCTTCAGCACTGTTTTGTAGTTCTCTTTGTAGAGATCTTTCACCTCCTTGGTTAGATGTATTCGTGTGTGTGTGTGTGTGTGTGTGTGTGTGTGTGAATGCATTGTAGATGGGATTGCATTATTGATTTGGTTCTCGGCTTGAATATTATTGATTAATAGAAATGCTACTGATTTTAGTACACTGATTTTGTATGCTGAAACTTGATTGAAGTCAACAGTTCCAGGTTCTCGGCTTGAATATTATTGATTAATAGAAATGCTGCTGATTTTAGTACACTGATGTTGTATGCTGAAACTTGATTGAAGTCATTTATCAGTTCCAGGAGCCTTTTGGCAGAGTCTTCTCACTTCTGTAGGTATAGAATCATATCAGCAGCAAAGAGAGATACTTTGACTTATTTTCCGATTTGGTTGCCTTTTTTTTTGCCCCCTGTCTGATTGCTATGGGTAGGACTTCTGGTACTGTGTTGAATAGGAGTGGTGAGAGTGGACATCCTTGTTTTGTTCTGGTTCTCAAGGGAGATGCTTCCAGCTTTTGCCCATTCAATATGATGGCTGTAGGTTTGTCATAGATGCTGCATCCTGGAGATTTTGGCATGTTGTATCTCTGTTTTCATTTATTTCAAAGAATTTTTTAAATTTCTGCTTTAACTTCATTTTTTTACGCAAAAGTCATTCACAAGAAAGTTGTTTAATTCCCATGTAATTGTGTGGTTTTGAGAGATCTTCTTGGTATTGATTTCTGTTTTTATTCCACTGTGGTCCAAGAGTATGATTACTTTTATTTTGATTTTTTAAATTCATTGAAACTTGCTTTATGGCCAGGCATGTGGTCAGTCATAGGGTATGTTCTGTGTGCAGATAAAAATAATGTGTAGTCTGTGGTTGATGGGTGGAGTATTCTGTAGATTTCTATTAGATTCAGTTGGCCAAGTGTCAAATTTAAGTCCAGAATTTCTCTGTTAGTTTTTTGCCTTAATGATCTAACACTGTCAGTGGGGTATTGAAGTCCCCTGCTATTACTATTGTGGCTAAGTCTTTTTGTAGGCCGAGAAAACCTTGTTTTATGAATCTGGGTGCTTCAATGTTGGGTGCATATATATGTAAGATAGTTATATCTTCTTGTTAAATTGAACCCTCTGTCATTATGTAATGACCTTTTGTGTTCATTTTTACTGTTGTTAAAATCTGTTTTATCTGATGTAGGAATAGTGACCCCTGCTCTTTTGTTTTGTTTGTTTGCATGACAAATCTTTCTCCACCCCTTTACTTTGCGCCTGTGAGTGTCATTGCATGTGAGATGGGTCTCTTGAAGACACCAGACAAATGGATCTTTTTTTTTTAAATCCACCTTGCAACTCTGTGTCTTTTAAGTGGGGTGTTTAGACCATTTACATTCAAGGTTAATATTGATACGTGAGGTTTTGATCCTATCATGAAGTTGTTAGCTAGTTACTTCATAGTTGTACTGTGTGGTTGCTTTATAGGGTCTGTGGGCTGTGTTCTTAAGTGTGTTTTTGTGGTAGCAGGTATTATTTGTTTCCATGTTTGGAGCTCCCTTAAGGATCTCTCGTAAGGCTGGTCAAGTGGTAACAAATTTCCTTAGCACTTGTTTGTCTGGAAAAGATTTTATTTCTCCTTCAGTTATGAAGCTTAGTTTGGCAGGATATGAAATTCTTGGTTGAAATTTCTTTAAGAATGCTGAAAACAGGCCCCAATCTCCTCTGGCTTATAGAGTTTCTTCTGAGAAGTTTACTATTAACCTGATGGCGTTCCCTTTGTATGTGATCTGATCTTTAAGAATTTTTCTTTAGTGTTGACCTTGGACACCCTGGTGACTGTATGCCTGGTTATATTCATTTTGTATAGTATCTCACAGCTGTTCTCAGATTTCTTGTACCTGGATGTCTACCTTTCTAGCAAGATTAGAGAAATGCTCTTGAGTTATTCCCTCAAACATGTTTTTCAGGTTGTTTACTTTTCCACCTCCTCTCTCAGGAATATCATTAATTGGTAAGTTTGGTTGCTTTACATAATCCCATATTCCTCAAAGACTCTGTTCATTTCTTTTATTCTTTTTTCTTTATTTTGTCTGACTGAGTTATCCCAGAATACCAGTCTTCAAGGTCCAAAATCTTCTGCCTGGCATTTACTAACTTCCTAAACTTAGGAAGCAATTAAGCATCTTTTTTTTTTTTTTTTTTTTTTTTTTTTTATTATACTTTAAGTTCTAGGGTTCAATTAAGCATCTTTAAGCTTCAGTTTTTAAACATCGAAAATGCAGGTATTATCAACTCAACCTACTTGACAAGATTGTGGTAAGATTCCAGTGAAATAGTGTAGAACATTTTATGTTGTGAAGCATTATTTATGTGTACAGTATTATCTCACATATCTCAACCCCCCCAGCTAACAGGCTCTATCCTTAAGATAGATCTCTTACTCTCCCTCTTCTCCTTTCACATAGGACAAATTCTGGTCAGTTGACTTGAGTGCAAATGGATTACTTTACCTGGATACAGAAATTTGTCAACCTCCCAACTATAAATACGAAAGCAGCCTATAATATTTACATTTCTTTAATATACCATTTCAAAACTGCAGATTTATGTTATGGTTATTTCAGTATATGTCCTGTCCCTGTTAATGTGTGGGTTTTATAACAGGGAGATACATTTCGTATCTTCTTTGTTTCATCTATGCTGCCTGCCATAGAGTCTTGTACATGGTAAATACTGAATAACTATCAAATGAATGAGTAGTTATTAAGACCAAGAGGCTTTTCAGAGAAAACTTTACCAACTTCTCTAGGACTAGGACCCCAGATCTGTGCTCAAAGCTCATAGATTGGAGCTGTATCTTAACTAGGTGAGAGGCAGGATAAAGTAGTATATTAGAACCCATTTTAGAGATATGACTTTATACAAAAAATACCTAGTTAAAAAGAAACACAATATAGAGACCTTTTATATAGTTTTAGCCTTCCTTGGCTAATAGTGATGTAATCCTTCAACAGAAAAAAAAACATGAGCAAAGATATGAAAAACCAACTTGAAAGAGAAAAACAAAACACATAAAAACCAGAAATGATATTTTTTCATCTAGAACTTAGAGGGTTGGATTGAGGAATTTACCAAAATATTATAGCAGTAATGAGCTAATTCCTAACCCAGTTATGATTGAGAATTTATAATTTATCTCTAATATTAACATGTGTTGAAGTATTCATATTAAACTAGTTTTTAAGAACTTTCACTTAGTAACTGTAGAAGTTATCCGTTCTCTTATTTTCCTTTAAAAATTTATATGTTTTTTTTTTGTATTTAGGATCATTTTACTTCTCCAGATGAATATGATGACCCTACTGTGCTGTATGAAGCCATAGTATCTCATGAGAAAAACCTCGTAATAGCCCATGAAGGGGACCCTGCGTGGCGGAGTGCAGTACTTGCCAACTCTCCCTCCTTGCTTGCTCTGCGGCATGTCATGGATGATGGCACCAATGAGTATAAAATCATCATGCTTAACAGACGCTACCTGAGCTTCAGGGTCATTAAAGTAAGTGTTTGAGGTATTTATTTGTGTCCAGAAATTAAAAGTTGAATAACTTGATTTGAACTTTTATTTTTTATTTTTATTTTTTTTTAAGACAGAATCTCACTTTGTGGCCCAGGCTGGAATGCAGTGGCATGATCATGACTAACTGCAGGCTCTTGACCTCCCTTGGCTCAGGTGATCCTCCACCTCAGCCTATCGAGAAGCTGGGACTACAGGCATGCACCACCATGTTCAGCTAATTTTTGTGTTTTTTGTAGAGATGAGGTTTTGCCATGTTGCCCAGGCTGGTCTCACACTTCTGGGCTCAAGTGATCCACCTGACTCAGCCTCCCAAAGCTGTACAATTACAGGTGTGAGCCACCGCACCCAGCCTTTATGTAAACTTTTAAAAAGTGATTTAAAGTTTTTTCACAGAAAATAAATCTAATAACCATATTACATTAGTCTTTCTTGTTTATGACCACTTGATTTGACTTATTTTTTTCAGTACTTTATTCTGTCCTCTGAAAGTTTCTCATGTGCCATAAAGCCTTCACATTTTTGGTTATTTCAGTTTTCACAGTCTTTTATCCATTAAATGGCAGGTCTTGTATCTTTTATATATGCAATTTGAGTAGCATTTCTTTTTAAAAAGTCAGCACTATATTGCTAATGTAATATGATTCCTAGGTTGCAAAATGATAGCATACCATGTACTTAATAGAGATCCGAAGTTAAATAGTTCATTCTAACTTTTCCTTGTTTGTTTTTTTTAAACATCTCAGGGCTTTAAGACATTTAATTTCTGAAATTTTGATAGTTTATAGTTATTTATTTTTTAAATTTACATTAATCAACCCACAAATGTCATAAACATTGTTTCAACTCTAAATATTATCTCTCATTTCTATAAAAGATATCTATTGTCCTATTTATCAGTGCTCTGCCAATTTAAAAAACTAAATTGACTTCATTTTACTTGATACTTTAAAGGCAGAGCATGAAGAAAGAGCTCTGTAGATACTTATTATTTAGCAATCTGCTAATGACAAAGGGAAATTGATTACCTCCTATTTAAACGTCACCTACTTATATTTGTTCCCTGCTTTTCACAACTGGTTATCATAATGTCTTTTGTATTCCTCCCATTTCTGCTCTTCTGTTTCTGTGAATTTTATTCTTGGCCCCTTAACCTAATTCCCTTGTGTTCTGGTTTTCAGGTGAATAAGGAATGTGTCCGAGGTCTTTGGGCAGGGCAACAGCAGGAGCTTGTTTTTCTGCGTAACCGTAACCCAGAGAGAGGTAGCATCCAAAATGCAAAGCAAGCCCTGAGAAACATGATAAACTCATCCTGTGATCAACCTATTGGCTACCCAATCTTTGTCTCACCCCTGACAACTTCTTACTCTGACAGCCACGAACAGCTTAAAGACATTCTTGGGGGTCCTATCAGCTTGGGAAATATCAGGAACTTCATAGTGTCAACCTGGCACAGGTGAGCCAAGGGGTTGCATTATGCAGTGCTGGTGTATTCCTGACCCTGTTAATCTAGGCAGTGTGCATCACCTGGGAAGCTTGTAGAAAAAGGTACAGATGCCATGGTACAATATGAACCCATTATTTCTGAACTTCAAGAAGTAGAATCTGAGCATTCTTACCTTCAGAATCTTATTAGGTAAATATGATGTATAACTGTGGTTTAAGAACCATTGCTCTGTTACTTGGTAGAATCTTGGAAAATTCCCTTTATTTGTTTAATTTTTTTTAACTTTCTATTGTATATTGCCACTATTAGAATATTTGGATATTTGTTCTATACAAACGGGAAATTAAGAGAAAAACATAACATGCAAGTTGATTACTTTTTCTGATTTACCGTTCTGTTCCAACACTAGGGGGAGCACTCTGTACACATTGAGACTTGATGGCAATGCAGAGATACTACTGCCTTTTTAACAATACATTCTCACTCAGATCTGAAATCTACAGTGTTTTCAGATATTCACATGATGTTTTTTCTCTGTCTTTTGTCTAGTAAATTATGATGTCTGGTATAGGAACATCATAGTTTGGATGATGAAGAAATATTGCAGAACATAAGCGTTGTTCAGATTCTTAAATATAGCTTAAGAAAACTAAATCTGGCAGTTAAATTAGCAAACTCTCAAATGTTCAATCCCTGCCCAAACAGAAGGCACAATATAAGCCAGGGGAGTGTTCAAAGAAATTTTCTTTCCAAAAAAGATCTAATATGCTGGAATTACCTTAAAGAGATTCTTTCCCCCTAAGACAAATGCCATAGAGATGGAGTGCCCAATTGTCCTTGTTTGCTTAATCACTCTCCATTTTTTAAAAATAGGAAAAAATGATTTCAGCACCTCTCTTCAAGTGCAGTATATTAACAGTATAAATGAATTAGGTTTTCAGGGGTTACATACTTCAGAGTCACTGAACAGACATTGGCACTGGTAAGAATTCTGTTTCCAGGCCTGGCGCAGTGGCTCACGCCTGTAATCCCAGCACTTTGGGAGGCTGAGGCGGGCAGATCACAAGGTCAAGAGATCGAGACCATCCTGGCTAACATGATGAAATACCATCTCTATTAAAAATACAAAAATTAGCTGGGCGTGGTAGCGGGCACCTCTAGTTCCAGCTACTCGGGAGGCTGAGGCAGGAGAATCGTTTGAACTGGGAGGTGGAGGTTGCAGTGAGCCGAGATTGCACCACTGCACTCCAGCCTGGTGACAGAGCAAGACTCCGTCCGTCCCCCCCCAAAAAAAAAAAATTCCATTTTCAGCTATGATCTTAATGGTACAACTGAGTTATATACAGTTCTTTATTATGGTGCAGGACAGATAATAGAGTTTATAAAAGATTTGAGGCAGTGAATATGATGGGTATAGTTCTTAATTAAGCCATTCTTTGAAAACGTAATGAGTTTTTTTGTTCCTAATATTGATTGCACCATAAAGACTTTAAAAGGTGAACATTAGTAGCATTAGCAGTTCAGAATAGCTGGAAAAAGAATAAAATACCCATTTTGAAGTGATCTTGGGATAATGGTTCCTACTTTGGTATTTGTTCCTAGGCTTAGGAAAGGTTGCGGAGCTGGATGTAACAGTGGTGGCAATATTGAAGATTCTGATACTGGAGGCGGGACTTCCTGCACTGGTAACAATGCAACTACTGCCAATGATCCCCACAGCAACGTGTCCCAGGGAAGCACTGGAAATCCTGGGCAGGGATCAGGAACTGGACTCCATCCACCTGTCATATC
Organism: Rhinopithecus roxellana; assembly: GCF_007565055.1. Taxonomy (NCBI): domain Eukaryota; kingdom Metazoa; phylum Chordata; class Mammalia; order Primates; family Cercopithecidae; genus Rhinopithecus; species Rhinopithecus roxellana. The sequence goes on along the minus strand of NC_044553.1, from coordinate 81,754,901 downwards.
TTATCCTCCAACACTAGGTAATATGAAACAAATTTATATGTCTAATGTTAGCTTCTTAGCCATACAGGCTGGTTAGTATATATATGTGATCTACTTGGAAATTCAGAAATAGAATTTTTTTTTTGAGATGGAGTCTTGCTCTGGTGCCCAGCTGGAGTGCAGTGGCACAATCTCGGCCCGCTGCAAGCTCTGCCTCCTAGGTTCACGCCATTCTCCTGCCTCAGCCTCCCGAGTAGCTTGAACTACAGGCGCCCGCTACCATGCCCAGCTAATTTTTTGAATTTTAATAGAGACAGGGTTTCACCGTGTTAGCCAGGATGGTCTCGATCTCCTGATCTCGTGATCCGCCCGCTTCGGCCTCCCAAAGTGCTGGGATTACAGGCATGAGCCACCACGCCCGGCCCAGAAATAGAATTTTTTTTATTCCAAGTTGTACATTATTCCATTTGTTCATACTATTTTATATATATAAAAATATGTATTTATTTGTATATGTACTTTTAAAATGATAATTCAATGTAAACATTTTAGTATATTAAGGATTCTTTGAAAATATAATTTTTATTTTTATTTTTTGAGACGGAGTCTCACTCTGTTGCCCAGGCTGGAGTGCAGTGGTACGATCTCGGCTCACTGCAGGCTCCGCCTCCTGGGTTCACACCATTCTCCTGCCTCAGCCTCCTGAGTAGCTGGGCCTACAGGTGCATGCCAGGCCTACATGTGCATGCCACCACACCCAGCTAATTTTTTTTTTTTTTTGTATTTTTAGTAGAGACGGGGTTTCAACATGTTAGCCAGAATAGTCTCGGTCTCCTGACCTTGTGATCTGCCCGCCTTGGCCTCCCAAAGTACTGAGATTACAGGCATGAGCCACCACGCCCAGCTGAAAATATAATTTTTAAAAGCTAACAATATTTAACTATTATAATTAACTTCTCCCCTGTTGGACAATGACTTGGTTTTTCTTCTAACATAATGTTGTAATAATCTTTGTATATAAGTCTTTGTAATCATTTATTATTTTCATAGGTCAGAGACTTTAAAAATGAAATCACTAGGCCAAAGCTTATGAGAATAAGACTCTTGATATATAATGCCAAAAATCTTTCCAGAAAGGTTTTGTTTTGTTTTTAACCATATGGAGACCGCTGAGACCTTATTCCTTCTGCACACCAGGTGGATTGTAGATCTCATGTCAAAGGGCAATTAATAAAAGCATACTTTGAGGGCCTAGGGACAGGGACAGTTTTCTTAATTAGCACATAAAAAGTACTAATGACAAAATAAATGATTAGTAAGTTTGAAGATTGTCAATTCCTGCCTCTGCTCTTGCTTTCTCCAGGCTTGCTCCAGGGTGGCTGGAGAAGGGGTGGTCTTTAATTTTATTCTTTTAATTTGCATTACTCTGATACCTAAGAATGGAAGTTTTTAATGAATTTATCAGCAGCTCCTCTTTCTAAAGTGCCTAGTTACATCTTTTGCCTATTTTTCTATTTGGTTACCTTTTTCTTATTGATTTGTGTTTTATATTCTGGATTTGAGCTCTTTCAGTTTTCTGTACCACAAATATCTTTTCCCATGCTGTCCCTTGTCTTTTCATTCTCCTACTGTGAAGAGTTACTTGCCTTCTTCTGATGAGAAGTCCTTAATTTTAGTGAAAACAACTTACTAATCATTTATTTTGTCGTTAGTACTTTTTATGTCCTAATTAAGAAAATTTTCCCTGTCCCTAGGCCCTCAAAGTATGCTTTTATTAATTTCCCGTTGACATGAGATCTGCAATACACCTGGTGTGCAGAAGGAATAAGGTCTCAACTGTCTCCATATGGCTGGGCAGTTGATCCCGACTGCCCCCCTGACTGCTTCACATGAATCAGATAAAGTTCTAAGACATTTACTTAAATTTAAAGACATTTATTAAATTTAAATATATATTCCAATGGGATTCAAGTGAAGGGACCTGTTAGATCAACATTTTGGATGTTCTTTTTTTGCTTCTGAGTGAAAACCTAAAACTTTCAGTGTTCTTTAAATGTACTTTTTGTTCTTACCTTGATGAGCTCTTTTTCTTTTCAGGTAAAAAGTACATGTAACTATGTTTTCAATGTAATTAATTTTACATTACTCTTATGAGTCAAGAAAAAGACAAGTCTGAAGAATCATATCAAGCCACTTGAAAAAGGCAGAAGAACCTGCTTTTCAGTGCCACTGATCATTCCTATTTAGTAGTGCATGGTATTCACTGTCTCTCTATAGGCAGTGTAGCTTTTCCTTGGTAGAAGTTGAAAGGGCAGTAATACTATACTTTGAAAAATAGTAGTTATAGAGCTTGCCACATAGTAGGGCCTTAATAAATATTTCTCTTTTTTAGTTGGCAAAAATTATATATATTTATGGTATACAACATCATGTTTTGATATGTGAATATATTGTGAAATGATTAAATTAAGCTAGTTAACATATCCATCACTTCATATACTTATTTCTTTGTGGTAAGAACATTTTAGAGCTACTCAGCAATTTTGAAGCATACAACACATTATTATTAACTCTAGTCCCCAGGCTGTACAGTAGACCTCCAGAGCTTGTTCCTCTTGACTTACTGGAATTTTGATCCTTTGATCAACACCTCCTCTTCCCCAGCCCCTGGCAACCACCATTCTGCTCTCTGCTTCTGTGAGTTTGGGTTTTTCAGATTCCACAAGTGAGATAATGCAGTATTTCTTAGTAAATCCTTCTGACCTTCTCATTTCTGTGAGATATTTCATTTCTGATATATTATGGAAGTATTCTTGTTCTTTTAAAATATTTCTGTGAAACATATTTTAGGATTTATTCCAACCTTAAGTCCTGATATTTGCTGTAAAATATTTAATTATTAATTATGTCTTTCGTATGCCCCAGAATTTGAACTTTAAAAAACTTTAGCAAATAAAAAATATATTACAAAAACCACAGAAGAAAACAGATCTCAGATACATATTTCTTTTCTTAACTTTAAAAGTTTTAGGCATAAACATTAAATTCTATCAATTCACCAATTAATTGCTTAGGGGAAAAAGTCTTAGAAGCTGCAAAAAAGTATTGTGTCTGAGTCATTCTACTTTGAGTGAGTGCTGCTGTTTCTCTTCCTAGGCACTAGCCACAGCTCTCACTCTGTGCAATTGGGCCTGGTCAGGCAGTCTCCTGCCCGGGCCTCAGTAGCCAGCCAGTCTTCCTACTGCTACAGCAGCCGGCATTCATCCCTCCGGATGTCCACCACTGGGTTTGTGCCTTGTCGGCGCTCTTCCACTAGTCAGATATCGCTTCGAAACTTGCCATCATCCATCCAATCCCGACTGTCGATGGTGAACCAAATGGAACCCTCAGGTCAGAGCGGCCTGGCCTGTGTGCAACACGGCCTCCCTTCCTCCAGCAGCTCCAGCCAAAGCATCCCAGCCTGCAAACATCACACTCTCGTGGGCTTTCTTGCAACAGAGGGAGGTCAGAGCAGTGCCACTGATGCACAGCCAGGCAACACCTTAAGTCCTGCCAATAATTCACACGCCAGAAAGGGAGAAGTGATTTACAGAGTCCAAGTAAGTAAGCCCAGAGGTGGTCTTGTGCTGTTTTTGTTGCTTATTTGTTTTTATTTCTTATTTGTTGAATGAAGGACTCTTGTGAAAACACACCTTATCTCACTTTGTCTCAAGACTAGAATATTTTTGAATGTTGGGGAAAAATTGCTTCAAACTTAAAAGCTGAAAGCAAATGGTTTTTGTGGTGGTGATACATGTTCCTTGTTCAGCCATTGTCACATGGCCATTGCAGAGACTGAAAAGAATTCAAGAGGTAGCTCTTAAGACTTTTTTTTTATTTCATTATAGGAATTTAAAAAATAACTTGAGACACAGAGTCCTGTGAAAAACATTTTGTTTGAGATTATGTAATTTTTCATCATCAAGAAAAAAAAAGAATTGGAAATGTTTTTATTTACCATGTAGATTGTAGATCCCAGTCAAATTCTGGAAGGGATCAACCTATCTAAAAGGAAAGAGCTACAGTGGCCTGATGAAGGACTTCGGTTAAAAGCTGGGAGAAATAGCTGGAAAGACTGGAGTCCGCAGGAGGGCATGGAAGGCCATGTAAGTTCTTTTACAAGCTAGCAGTCTCGGGCTCTGCCTTTTTTGAAGTCCGCCTCACTTGAATGCATGGTTTTAGCTGATTTATACTTATGTATAATTTTCAGACAAAATTGCTACTACTAATCCTAGGTAGGGGTAAGAGTTGGTGAGTATATTCCAGGTCTCCAGCACTAACTTCTTGTTTTATTCTAAATCATTAGGTGATTCACCGATGGGTGCCTTGCAGCAGAGATCCAGGTACTAGATCCCACATCGACAAGGCAGTACTTCTGGTCCAGATTGATGATAAATATGTGACTGTAATTGAAACTGGGGTACTAGAACTTGGGGCTGAAGTGTGAGCCAGTGTTTTATAAAGACATTTCTTTTTCCCTCTCAATTCCAAGGCATTGGAAAAAGAGAGGAGCGAGCAGAAGATGCCTGCAAGTATCACTTTGATCCTATGTGGGAGAGACTGAAAACAGAATGAGCTTGGTTAAGCGCCTCTTCTTTGCCCCTCACCCTGACTCCTGTCACTCTCTCCATCCCCAAATAAAGCTGAAATATTTTTTTAAGTTAGCTGCCGAGAAAACATTTTGCATGAAGGATAAAGTTCTGTTAAAATACATCCTTAAAAAAAGTTTTTCCTACGCATTGCCTATGCTTTAAATCAACAAACTCTTCATTTCTAAACTATGATCTCATATTTTTATAATTTCTTTGCCAAAAATAATTGCCATGTTTTGTCATAGAACATGAAATTCATTTACCTTAATTTTTAAAAACAGACCAGTGTAGAAATGTTCCGTTTGACCTATAGCAGTATAAAAGTTTAATGTACAGTGAAAGAGACTATGAACAGACATAGATTTATCTTATTCCTTGAGCGCTAAAAACTTTAATGAAAAAACTGCACTAATTTTTTACAGCAATGCACTAAAGTCTGAGATTTCTCAGAACATTTATTTATATATAAAAATAAAATACCATTATTTAAATTGCCTTTGGGATTAGCCCCTTCCCTTTCCTTATAAACATAGGTAGCAGGAACTGTGCTGCCCATTTTTCTGTTAGTAGTGTGTGCTTCATGCCAGGACATTGGATATTTTCTTTAAAGTGAATATGGAATCTCAAGATATACATAGCTTCATCATTGACATTGCCCAGAGCCAATAGTCAGCGGATCGGTCGTGTGAACACCACTGCCAGCTCCTGTGTCTACATCTCAGAGGAGCCCATGTGCTCTGCATCTCTCCACCAGGGCAAGCTCTGCTGGGCGTGCTTCTGGGAAGAAAACACTTTTATTTAAGAAGCAGATAAATGTCCAGGAATTTAAAGAAAGGCTTGATTGCCTTTTATTTATGAGTTTCTAGCTCTTGAAGTTATTCACATGCAGTTCAGTTAATCAAGTAAAATTTTTTTCAAATAAAATTATCCAAATGGTGCAGTTACTGTTATTAAATCCTTCTTTAATAATTTTGCTTTTTATTTTTCCCCTCTTTTTCTGTTACTTGAATTTTATTTCTTGTAATTTATAGTGTGTAGCTGTAAATTGAAATATTTATAACTGTGAAATTGACTTAATTCATATGTTGTGTCATAACTTAAATTTTATTTTTTTTTAAAGTGTATATTCAGGGAAATATATTACTCATATTTACAATTGGGCGATATGGGAACTTCAATTTAGATTTAATTTGCAACTTCTAGCATTTTTTTAAATCCTTGATAAAATTTTCCCTTTTGGTGTGAAATTCCAAAGAAAATTGTACATCTCCTCTGAGCATTTAGGAGCAGCCATCTTTCTACCCCTTGTGAACAGAACATTGAAAGAAACAGGTAAAATTAATTTTAATGACACATTTTGTTTAATCCAGTATAGTCAGAGTATTACTATTTCATCATAGGTCATTAGCCATATTTCAAGTACTCAGTAGCTACATGTAAGTAGTGGTTACTCTATTAGACAGTACAGATTTAAAGTATCTTTTGTGGAGGTGACAGAAGAGAGAAGCTGTTTTTCCTACTAATTCTGATGTAGATCTCACATTATAGCATAACATTACAGTAGAAAGAATGAAAACTAAGAAAGTAAATAGTGAACATACAAATCTTACTACATTTCCACTTTAAAACCTATTTATTTTCCTTTTTTCTAATTTTAAACTTCTGTGGTCATCCAGAACCTAATGTGCCTTGTGTTGACATTTCCATAGACTTCACACTTCACAAAATTTACTGTTTAAAAATACTTGCGAAATGATTTACTGAACCTTTATACAAAGGTACCCTTTCTAAATTGACCATTTAAAAATGTGTTTTTCTGATACTGTCATTATATTCTGCATTTGCCTCATTTTGGCAGATCTACAGTATGCCATCGAAGTTTAGTGTTGTTTTCGGTTTTGGAGGGTTTTGTTCTGAAACTGAATTTATAATCTATTTCTCTATATACGTATATTTTTAAAATCTTCTGAAAGGAACTATGTTCCCTGCTGCTTGTTCCCTTTCTGAAGCGAATATGATCTTTTCATGGTCATTGCCTAGATAAGAGATAAGTAGAGCCTTTTCAATCTTAGATGGAAGATAATTCATTTTCCCACACAGAAAAAAATCTGACCTTTACATGATTTAATCAGAAGGGCTAGAATGTTTTAATTTCTAGCCCCTCCTCCAAAAAAAAATTTAAACACATCACATACTCTGAAAAGTCAGATTTCAAATGCAAGACTAGATTTTATATGGAACATATATGTTGGGTTTTGATTTTGGGTAACAATTGATATATATTTTTCTCAAAACAAGTTGAATTTTGTTAACATATAATTCTTTAGTGAGTTTATAAATTAGGAACCTGAGAGAAGCCCTGTTGTTTTTCTTAAGAGTCTAAAGCCGACAATCTTTTAAAAATCATAATACTTTTCTAGTAATTGCATCGGGGAAATGGTGATAATGGAAGAAAGATTCATTTCTTAAGAATAATTTGATCTAAATTATTATATGGAAATAAACATACTTGCGTTAACTAAATTGATCATAAATTCTTATTCCTGCCTCACCCCTCACCCCCCAGAGAATAGTAAGTGACTCGTTTAGATTCTCTGCCTCTTTTCAGTTATGTACAAGACTTCAGCATACATTAATGTCTTTAGCTTATAAATTGCCAATGCTTTGATTTCCATAATTTGAAAGTTAAAAGATGTAACTAAAATACTAGCTTTTTTATTCATTTCCTTTTAATGGAATTGTACGATTGAAATCTTTGTTTTATCTTGTTTAATTCTTCTCCCACCTCCTCTTTTGAGAGAAAGGTAATCATGGAATGAGTTATAAATTGTTGCCTTTTTTTCCTTTATTTCTTTCATTCAGTGGCAAAAAACATTTTTTAACTCCTAACTAAGCTTTTGGTTAATCTTCCAACTTATACCTTGGTATGAACTCTCTTTTTCACCAGTTTCAACACTGGATAAAACTTTAATGTTGACTTTTGGTAAAGAACTTTAATTTTTCCAAGAATCTAGATTAACATAAGATGTTGATATTTAAGGAACTTGGAAGAGTAAGTGGTGAGGCTGTATGTATATTTTTTAAGAGATTACCTTTTAGGAAATGAGTGGACAAACTTAACCAGTGTTCTGCCTTCTTTGACTTTGTTACTGGAGGATGATAATCTATTTCTATTAGATTTGAAGTATTTTGGAAAATATTTCAAGTATATCTGAAATACTTCTAATTATTAAAACAGAAGTAGTCAGACAATGTTTGTATCCTAAGTGAGATGTGGAAAATTACTCTGTATACTAAATATCAGGCAATGAAAATATAAGTTTTTGTGCAGGAAACCCATTAAGAAGATGTGTTTTTCTTTCTGAATGAGTTTATTTTTCGATCACATACCAAAATATAAAACTCAGCCTCACATTTTTCAGCAAGGTTAGCTTAGCCTTGATAAATTCCTCTGTGCTTCTGAGTAGCATCCTTCTGCCTCTGCTTAGCAGCTCTGCATTTGGTGGATTGCTGTTGTGAGTCATTCATCCAGCACTGGGCCTTTTAAGCTGAAGATTCACCCAGTGTCTAAAAATGTCCTTTTCGTATAGTTAGCTTTCAAGCATCTTTCCGCCTAAATAAATATGTGACTTGAGAAAAAGGTAATAATGATTTTGTCAGAATTCTTTGAACTTGTATTTACTAGCTACTTAACTATAAACTGCTGTCCAGATTGTTAATTTCATGTATATTTATTTTAATTAATTTTTCATGAACATGGACAAAGCCTTTTCTGGGGTGTGTGTTTGTTTGTTTGTTTTTTAAGTCCTCATTATTCACTTGTATTCCTTTTCTGTGTAATGTAATCATATAAAGTTACTTTGGAAACAGACCCAGTTAATTTTCTCTTTTGATAGGATACATGGTTTAGATAAGGTATAAAATGTCCCTTTTTATTCTAGAGGCTTTTCCTTTAATTCAAAGATTAGTGGAGAGAGTAACATCAGTCAAGCCTTATGTGGTACATGGAACTTGCTAATGGACTTTAGACATTCTGTTTCAGTCTTATGTGAATATTGCTTTATTGGTGTTGAGAAAGAAGAAAATTAGATACTACCATGCATTGGGACAGCATAATTCTAATATTGCATTGAATGTGGCTTTTTAAAAATAAGTATTAAAAAGCCAATCCTTTTCTTCATTTATCTTTTTTTCTTAATTTGGTCGATAGGCACCCAGTCCGTCTTATTTTTACTTGTTAAATGTCTAGGAAGAATTGCAATTGGAAAGGAATTAATTATTATACAAATAAATCAGGTAGGATATGAGTGGAGTAAGTGCTTGAAACAGAAGTATATTTTCTTCTTTGAATCACCTCACCAGAGTCATCTGTCAAGAATTATGTATAACAATTTATCTTTATTGCCTACAAGCCACATACTCTTTCTGAATTAAGATAAATAACTTCTATTTGTGAGTTGAACTTCATTATCTGCCATTTTGTGGAATCAACCTCACATTGTTTGGTGGAACTAGAGCTGATCGTCACCACAAAGTTATATGACAACTCTGTTCTAAGACTTCTACCTATTATATAGGGTTACACCTTTTTTCTTATGCCTCAGCTCTGTACCTGACAATGTATGATTCAGTGGAGCCAAGCTAGAAAGGAACAAAGGTCATCTAACACTGTGATGGGGATGAATTCCTGGGTGTTACCTGCACAATGAGGTGGTGCCCCGGAATTCAGAGCAGAGTAGTAATAGAGCATAAGATGGCTGCTCCAGATGACTCTTGGGTTTAGTGTACTTGTGACTGAACAAGACTTTTTATATATGAAGCTTGATTCTACAACCAAAATAATAGAAATGGGTGGGGGGATCATGTCTGCTTATGCTTTTTAAAAGCTTGTAGTTTAAGTAAAAGTAAAATGTAAAAACTGATTAACCCTATACAGGTCTGGCAATGAGCTCAGCATGAGGAAATGGAAGGAGGAATATTGAAAATGATTCTAGGAAAGTGAACGTAAGAAAGGAAAATGGGTTTTCCTTTTCTGATCATGGCCTCTGGAAAGTTCATGGCCTTTACCAGCATTCAGTATAAACCAGAGATAAGGACATATGTACTTACGTGTGTCTGTGAGTGTGTGTGTGTCTGAGTGTTATTCTGAACAGCTTGTAAATATTGTAGTTGTTTAAAATGGAAAATAAAGGCTGAGTTTTTTTGGCAAATATATTGCATCAAAAATACAGTATTGACAGTGGATAAAACACTGAGGAAATAAATTTTTTTTTCATTTTGCCTTCTGTCCATTTTTTGTCAAATTGAGAAAAATTAGAGTACACTATATTAAGTTCTGTATGGCATGTTCACACTTGGTTCTGAAATAATTTTAAACAAGCTTTGGCCTGTAAACATGTGCTTCAGCTTACGATAGATCAAAAGCATACATCATACTTCATGTTAAAAGATAGTCTGTTTCACACTTTTCTTAGTACAGGGTTGTAGTTTGTATCTTCTGAATTTATATGGCTGTTACATATTAACAATATTAGATGGAACATGTAGGATAAAAATGTGTGTGTTCAATCACAGACTAAATTACAATACAGAAAATGGAAAGAACATTTGGATTATGGTCTTCAAAATCAGGCAGGTACAAACTTGTTTGGTATATTTGCAATGTGTAATAACCCAGTGGTTTCACATATAATACTTAAAGAAAATGCAAGCTAATTTAAAATGAGAATAGACATATTCTTGATTAAATCACTTATAATCCTTTAATGCATCATTTTAACTATTAGTAAGAACCAGAACCAGCAGGATACAGATTATATGCCTTTTGCATCAGAGTCCAAATAATTTGGTATCTTTCTTCTAGGGTCACAGTGGCATAAAACACATCTTCAAAGAGAAGCATTCCCTGGATAAGTTGCATTCATCGTAAAGCCAGAGATTCAAAGGGCTATTGACATGAAATTTAGCTCCCATAAAACTTCTTCCTTATTCTTTTTTTTTTTCTTTTTAAATCCAGATCCTGCACAACCTTATTCTTAAAGTGCAGTTTATGTAAGATTTTTTCTCCTAAAGGATCCAAGAATGTTTTGCTGAACGGTAGCCAATGAATCTTGCCATGTTAGGTGTGTTTTCCCCTGGGGTAGAGTGAACAGCAACACTTTGTGAAGTTAAAGGCATGACAGAATGGTGGCTTCCTGAGTATTTAATCAGCACTTACATAAAATATTTATTCTCAGTCTGGGCAATAGAGACCCCTTTTCTACAGAGAAATTTGAAAATTAGCCGAGCACGGTCGTGTGTGCCTGTAGTCCCAGCTACTTGGGAGGCTGAGGTGGGAAGATCACTCCGCCAGGAGGCGAAGGTTGCAGTGAGCTGAGATCAAGCCACTGCACTCCAGCGTGGGTGACAAAGCGAGATGCTGTCTCAAAAAAAAAAAAAAAAAAAAAAAATTCCTTCTCCATATGTGCTTATCCAAGCGACTGAATATAATTAAGCTTCATCCTTGGGAAAATGTAATTTAATGCAAGAGGATCCCTAGGTTGCTTTGCAATTTCTCAAGATAAGCATTAACAGCAAATAACGAGATGAATCTACCTTGTCTGTGAAACTTTTAAAGATTCCGTTCAGTTTCAGTGCCCAGTGAACCATGCCAAAAGGGAAACGTCATCTTTCAGTCCGAGGTTCCTTACTTCTTCTGAGAGCACTGTTTACGGATGCAGAAGCAACTGGCCTATATAAAAATACTCCACATCTCTGGGCTCATCTTAAAGCAAATATTCTTGACCTGTCTTTATCATATAAAGTCGGCATCCCAGGGTAGCACTGAACTTAACCAGATACCCAATAGTGCCTCTCTGTGTTTGTAATAGAGTTGACCCTTGAACAACGCAGAGATTAGGGGTGCCAACACCTGGCACAGTTGAAAATCTGCGTATAACTTTTGACTTCTAGAAAGAGAATTTATTTCAGTGAACAGTTTGCAAACTAGTGAAATGCAGCGTTTGGTGTAAAATGGAGGTACGTCCCAGAGAGCAAAGGGAAGACTGGGGTGTTATTTTTTTATTTTTATTTTTTGAGACGGAGTTTCGCTCTTGTTGCCCAGGCTGGAGTGCAATGGCACGATCTCGGCTCATCACAACCTCTGCCTCCGGATTCAAGCGATTCTCCTGCGTCAACCTCCCGAGTAGCTGGGATTACAGGCATGCACCACCACGCCTGGCTGATTTTTGTATTTTTATTAGAAACGGGGTTTCTCCATGTTGGTCAGGCTGATCTCGAATTCCCCACCTCAAGTGATCTGCCCAGGCAGTCTCCCAAAGTGCTGGGATTACAGGCGTGAGCCCCGCGCCGGGCCCAAGACTGAGGTTTTATAGCAAAAGTTCCTACCCAAGGTTCCCAATCAGGTCCTCTTATGCAAAGGAAGAATTGAAACTTGCTCAGTTCCGATTGGTCAATACAGTGGAGCCTTGATTGGTTGGCTCAGGTGAGCTCTGATAGTTCCAAAGATAAAAAGGTATGGGTTGTCAGGGAACTTAGAGTTTCTGTGTGATCCCAGTCAGCAAATGGCTGCTTGGCTCCATTTTAAATCCAGGGCCAATTAGCCACTTGGGATTCATCTGGAAGAATTCGCTCTTTCAGTTTCACACTATTAATAGCCTACTGTTGATTGAAACTCTTACCAATAAACAGTTGATTGATTGTATGTTATATGTATTATATACTGTATTCTTACAATAATGTAAGCTAGAGAAAAGAAAATGTTAATCATAATATATTTACTATTCAGTAAGTGGAAGTGGATCATCATAAAAGTCTTCATCCTCATCGCCTTCACATTGAATAGGCTGAGGAGAAAGAGGAAGAGTTGGTCTTACTGTCAAGTATGGCAGAGACGGAAGAAAATTCACATGTAAGTTGCCCCATGCAGTTCAAACCTATGTTTTTTAAAGTGTCGGCTGTACTGCTAATGAGTTTACTCAATAATGCACACACACCACTTCTCAGTTGTATACCAATTAATAATACAAAATTCCACAAATGTTGCAGTGGTAACTCTACAGTGTAGTACAAATGTCTAAGGTACACCTTTGTTTAGAGAAAAATTGTCTAGCTTGTAAATTTAAGAGACTCCTTTTCTACATTTGCACTATGAAACAGCATTCATTTAAGCAGTGAATTCTATAATGTTAATTTAATTGGGTTGTTAACAATTTCAAGAAAGCAAAAACTTAAAGTTTCTGGAACAGAAAATTGGCTCACTGAAAAATGAAGCTGAGCTTTCAGGATTAGATTATTCATGTTACTTCAGCTCTGTGTATCTGTAATTTTCTCAGCTCCAACCTCTGTGTGCCCGCTTCCTTTTCAGGTGAGAGACAGTTGCCTGTAGTTCTGGGCTGCATTCCACACACATCATCATCCAGAAAGGAAAAAACCACTTCCAGTTACCTTTCTTGAAAGGAAAAACTTCTCCAAAGCTACAGGGTGTTTCTTCTTGCGTCTCATCAATATAACATTTGACATATACAAGATCCTTAATTTATTCCTATGCCCTGGTTTTCTAAGCCAATCACTGGCAAGAGAAATAGACTTGCCATGATTGGCTCTGACAAATTACTCAGTTTTACCGCTGCTTTTGCACAATTATTACAAATGTTAATACAGTTAATAAAAGGGAAGATGATATATTAGTAGTATGATGAAAATAATTTTGACCTCCTTGATTATCTAAGACAGCCTTGAACACTCCCCAAGGACTATAAACTATGCTGTGAGAGTCACTGTTACAAGAATATGTCCATCTCATTTTCGTTTTCAAATTTATTGACATAAAGTAACTCAGTATTTCTGTAACAGCTGTAGATATGTCCCCTTTTTCATTCCTGATACTGCTTATTTTTGCCTTCTCTTGCCTTTTCAAAGAACCAATTTTTGGTTATGTTGATCATTTTTGGTTTTGTTTGTTTTACTTTATTCATTTTTGCATTTATAATTATTCCTTCTGTTTTCTTATTTAGTTATTTTTCTAGCTTCTCGAGATGGACACTCAGTTCTTTGGTTTTCAGCTTTTGTTCTTTTCTATTGTATACATTTTAAGGTTATAAATTTCTCTTTTAAGCGTTGGCTTTAGCTGCATTAGACAAGTTTTGATATGTCTTTTTTTAAACTAATCAGTTCAACTATTATTTAATTTCCATTATGAATTCTTCTTTGACCCATGGATTAATTAGACTCATGTTTGTTAGTTGCCAAATATTGGATAATTTTCTAGAGATTATTTTCTAGTTATTACTTAACTGTAGTCAGATAAACTGTATGATATTAATTCTTTGGAACTTGTTAGCCTTGCTTTTTGGCTCAGTATGTTGTCAATTTTAGTAAATGTTGCAATTGGCAATTGAGGAAAAATGCATGTTCTGCAATGATAGCCTTATATATTTTATATATATATATCAATTCAGTTTTGTTATGTTATTCAGATTCTGTATATTATAGACTTTTTGGGAAAAGTCTATAGTTCTACATTTGTTACTCATCAATTTATGATTTATATATTTGAGACTATGTTATTAGATACATATAAATTTGGAAGTTTTTTTTATGGAGTGTCCCCTTTAATATGAAATGCCCTCTTCTTCTCTAGTAATACTTCTTGCCCTAAAGTTAGTTTGTCTGGTGTTAGTATAGCTATATCAGGTTTATGTAGGATAGCTTTGTCATTTTACTTTCAACTTCTGTATGCTTTATATGTAAGGTATGCCTTTTTTGTTTGTTTGTTTTTGAGACGGAGTCTTGCTCTGTCGCCCAGGCTGGAGTGCAGTGGCACAATCTCGGCTCACTGCAAGCTCCGCCTCCCGGGTTCACACCATTCTCCTGCCTCAGACTCCTGAGTAGCTGGGACTACAGGCGCCCGCCACCATGCCCGGCTAAATTTTGGTATTTTCAGTAGAGAGGGGCTTTCCCCATGTTAGCCAGGATGGTCTTGATCTCCTGACCTCGTGATCCACCTGTCTTGGCCTCCCAAAGTGCTGGGATTACAGGCATGAGCCACCACGCCCGGTATAAACCACCATATAGTTAGGATTTTTAATCTTGTTGACAATCTTTTTTTTTTTTTTCCCCTTGGCTCACTGCATTCTCTGCCTCCCATGTTCAAGCAATTCTCCTGACTCAGTCTCCCGAGTAGCTGGGATTACAGGTGCACACCACCACACCCAGCTAATTTTTGTATTTTTAGTAGAGACAGGGTTTCACCATGTTGGCCAGGCTGGTCTCGAACTCCTGACCCCAGGTGACCCACCTGCCTTGGCCTCCCAAAGTGCTGGGATTACAGGCATCAGCCACCGTGCCGGCCAATCTTTGTCTTTTAAATGGAGTATTTAGTTCATTTATATTTAAGATAATTATTGATATTTTTAGCGTAAATTTACCATCTTACTGTATCTTGTTTATCCCATTTTTGTGTGCATATCTCTCATCACATTTTTGGAATAAATCATTTGCTTTAGTATGTCCCTCCCTTTGCATATTACTTGTACATAATTTTACTGTTCTTTTAGTAGTTATCAAAATTACAACTTGTCTACTGAGTACTTTAACACTTCCTGAACTATGTAAGAGCCTTTGAACCTTTAACTACATTATTCCCTTTCCATTTTTTGTACTGTTTTGTCATGCGTTTGTAACTCTGTGTATTTTAAACTTTAAATATATTATTTAATATATATTTATATTTGCCCACATATTTATTTATTTGTTATTTTTTTTTTTTTTTTTTTTGAGACTGAGTTTTGCTCTTGTTGCGCAGGCTGGAGTGCAGTGGCACGATCTCAGCTCAGTGCAACCTCCACCTCCTGGATTCAAGTGATTCACCTGCCTCAGCCTCCCGAGTAGCTGGGATTACAAGCACACCACCACACCTGGGTAAATTTTGTATTTTTAATGGAGTCGGGGTTTCACCATGTTGGCCAGGCTGGTCTCGAACTCCTGACCTCAGGTGTTCCGCCTGCCTCAGTCTCCCAAAGTGCTGGGATTGTAGGCATGAGCCACTGTGCCCAGCCTATTCTTCCCATTGTTATTTAACCCTTTCTGTATCTTTGCGGTTTCTTTGGAATTATATTTCTTCTACCTGAAGAACTCCCTTTACCATTTCTTGGTCTGCTGGTGACAAATTCCTTGTGTTTTTCTTTTTCTTACTGTGAAAATGTCTTTTTGTTTTCATTTTTGAAGGTTTTTGTGAGATACAGAGATTTGGCTTGGCAGTTATTTTCTTTCTGCAGTTCAAAGGAATCATTCCATTGTCTTCTATCTTTCATGGTTTTTTTAGTCTTGTTGCTCCTTTAAGGGCAATGTATTTTTAATCCTCCAATTATTTTTGTCTTTGATTTTTAATAGCTTTCCATATAGTGCCTGTGTGTAGTTTTCTTTGTATTTATCTTGCCAAAGCATTTTTTATTATCTCTTGAATCTTGGCCATTATCTCTTCAAATATTCCTTCTGCCATATTATTTTTCTCTCCTCCTCTCACACCACATTTAAACACATATATTACACCTTTTAACCATGTCCCTTATCTCATGTTGTTTTCTGAATTTCCTATCTTTAGTCTTTCCATATTTAGTTTAAATATTTTATTCTACATATCCTCCAGTTTTTATTTTTCTTTCATCGTCTATATCTAATATTCTGCTAAATTGATCTATTGAGTTCTTAAATTTAATTTGTGTATTTTTCAGTTCCAGAATTTGCATTTGATTCTTTAATATATTTTCAGTTACCTGCTAATATTCTTGCTCACTATTTAATTTATTAAACATATTAACTACTGTTAAAGCTCATATATGATAATTCCAACATCTGGGTCTCCTGTGATTCTGTTTCTGTTGTCTGTTTTTTTTTTTTTTTTTTTCTTCTTGGTTCTGTTTTGTCTTTTGTTTGCCTGTGTATTTCTGACTGAATGCCAGACACTGTATATGAAAATCTGTACATAATTGAGGCTGTAGATGTTATAATCTTCCTCAAGATTATCTACTCTTACTTCTGGCAAACAAGGTAGGAAATAAGGGAATGAGCTGTTTGGAAGACGGTCGTCAGCCTTCTGAGAACTGATCTGTTTCACCTTTACTCCTAGGCTGTAGCCCTTTAGATATCCAAACTTTAAGACTGGATTTCATCTTTGGCAGGCCCTGAATTGTAATTACAAACACCCCAGCCTTGTGAGAGTCCAAAATCACTGCTCAGCTTCTCAGCCCCTGCTTTCAAATTGGCAGATGTGGCACTGAAACCATCCCCAAGAAAACTTTATAAAATTGATTAAGGGAGAAAATAAAATTCAACTAGGTTTGCAGTACAATCAGCAGTAATCATTAAGCCAACTTGCCCTTTGGCCCACTTTCTTGTAGCTAGTCAGTGCTTACTACCCCAGGATAATATAGGCCTTGTCACAAGACTTTCTTCTATAGATAAAATCTAAGAATTTCTTCTTTAGGTTTTGCATACCAAGGAAACTGCCGACACCAGCTGGTCTGAAGGGCCCAGGAAGAAGCTGACTCATGGAAGAATAGTTTGCCTATCCTATGATTTCATCTCTTTACCAGGACCAATCAATAGCCCCAATTTTCCAGCCTGTTATCTTCCACTGTCCCCTTAAAAACACTTGCCCAGAACCCCTCAAGGGAACAGATTCACAGCTTGAGAACGCCCCACCATTTTCTCATCCAGTGGCCTTGGATTATTAAACTCCAATGTTGCTGCAGTCCCTGTTGTCAGTGTAATATTGATCTGTTGTTGCCCCACCGACATACAAACCTGAC
This sequence comes from Rhinopithecus roxellana, assembly GCF_007565055.1. NCBI lineage: Eukaryota > Metazoa > Chordata > Mammalia > Primates > Cercopithecidae > Rhinopithecus > Rhinopithecus roxellana. The sequence continues at coordinate 81,737,482 of NC_044553.1, read as the reverse complement.
AGTTCAGTAACAACACCAAATACCACTCTTCTGTCTCTGGGCTTCCCTTCTTTCTGGGTTCTTGGCCCCTAAAGTGTTAGTTACTGTGGTAGCACTCCAATGCCTTCAAGTATATTTTTATGCTTTGTACAGCTTTCCTCATTATTTTTGATTGAAGCGTTGATCTGAAACAAGCTAACCTCTTGTCAAGTCTTTTCTCGATGTCGGTTGGCATCCTTACCCATCTATTATAACATCTAATTACTTAAGCGTTGATTTGCCTTTGCCTTGACTTTACTTGCTATATTCTTTCATTTCAGGTTCAGCCATGCCTCAGTTGCTAACTAGCCTACAGATTGTACCCAGCCACTATTGGAGGGTTAGAGTAGTGAGAGGAGTGCACAGGGTTTTGTAGTACAAACCAATCCACTAGAATAATAGGAGCTGAGGGAAAACAAAATCAGTGGCCTCAGAAGTGGGCGTGGGCATCGCAGCTATCTGAAGTTTTTGTCCCATCCAGCCCAAAATGTATCATAGAGGTAGGCCAGACACCTCAGGTAAAGCAGAGATGTCTAGACAGTGAGACATACACAGGATCTGACCAACATTTTGTACTCTTGCAGGCTCTGGTTAGATGACAGAGTCACATTACTTGGGATTTCGAAATCAGTGTTTTTTGTTACAGTACAGTGAGTTTTTTCCTGTTCACTTGTCTAGGCAGTGACTTTCCTGGCCTAAGGTTTTTTTTTTTTTTTTTTTTGAGACAGAGTCTATCTCAGCTCACTGCAACCTCCGCCTCCCAGGCTCAAGCAATTCTTCTGCCTCAGCCTCCTGAGTAGTTGGGATTACAGGTGCGTGCCACTACGCCTGGCAATTGTTTTTGTATTTTTAGTAGAGACGGGGTTTCACTGTGTTAGCCAGGATGGTCTCAATCTCCTGACCTCATGATCCTCCCACCTCAGCCTCCCAAAGGGCTGGGATTACAGGCGTGAGCCACCAGGCCCAGCCTGGCCTAAGGTCTTACTGACTCTCCTCAATTTCAGACATGACCCCCTGGGGAGTTATAGCTGCAGCAATAGCAGAGAGAGGATTTAGCCAATGCAGGGTGCTTTTCCAGCCCTAGCTTAACCTTTCCATTCATTCTAAATGAAATAAAATCTCCACTGGTAACCAAAGGACTGAAATAGGTTTCAGGTAAGAAGAGAGTGAAATTTGTGTTTTTCCTGAGCTTGGTGGGATGACTGTTTGGAAAAGTTAAATGGTTTAACTACTGAAAACCACTCAGTCCACAGGCATATAATTCATTTTGTGTGACCTTAGACTTTTTCTTGGAAGATTTGGGGCCAGAAAATAGGAAGCCAAAAATAGCTTCACTTTTCCCTTCTGGAAACCAGAAAAATATTCAGTTCTGTAAGTTCCAACATGTTCCTCATTAACATTGCTGTTTCTCTACCTATATTAAGTCACCTCCTTGAAATTCAGGTCACAAAGGCAACCTACAGGTAGTGTGGGTCATGGATGAGAGGGCCGACGGAAAAAATGATGGCAGTCAGGCACAGTGGCTCACATCTGTATTCCCAGCACTCTGCGAGGCCAAGGCGGGCAGATCACTAGAAGTCGGGAGTTCAACACCAGCCTGACCAACATGGTGAAACCCAATCTCTACTAAAAATACAAAAATTAGCCAGACATGGTGGCACAAGCCTGTAATCCCAGCTATTTGGAAGGCTGAGGCAGGAAAATCGCTTGAACCTGGGAGGCGGAGGTTGCAGTGAGCCGAGATTGTGCCATTGCACTCCAGCCTAGGTGAGAGAAGCAAAACTCCGTCTCAAAAGAAAAAAGAGAGAGGTGGTTCCAAGATGGCTGAATAGGACTGGCTCCAGGCTACAGCTCCCAGCGTGAACGACACAGAACACAGGTGATTTCTGCATTTCCAACTGAGGTACCAGGTTCATATCACTGGGGCGTGTTGGACAGTGGGTGCAGGACAGTGGGTGCAGCCCACCAAGTGAGAGCTGAAGCAGGACAAGGCATCGCCTCACCTGGGAAGCAAAGGGGTAAGGGAATTCCCTTTACTAACCAAGGGAAACCGTGACATACAGCACCTGAAAAATCGGGTCACTCCCACCCTAATACTATGCTTTTCCAAGGGTCTTAGCAAACAGCACACCAGGAGATTATATCCTGCGCCTGGCTCGGAGGGTCCCACACCTACGAAGCCTCCCTCATTGCTAGCACAGCAGTCTGAGATCTAACTGCAAGGCATCAGCGAGGCTGGGGGAGGGGCGCCCACCGTTGTGGAGGCTTGAGTAGGTAAACAAAGCAGCCCTGAAGCTCGAACTGGGTGGAACCCACTGCAGCTCAAGGAGGCCTGCCTGCCTCTATAGACTCCACCTCTGGGGACAGGGCATAGCCAAACAAAAGGCAGCAGAAGGCTCTGCAGATTTAAATGTTCCTGACAGCTTTGAAGAGAGTAGTGGTTCTCCCAGCATGGAGTTTGAGATCTGAGAATGGACAGACTGCCTCCTCAAGTGGGTCCCTGACCCCCGAGTAGCCTAACCAGGAGGCACCCCCCAGTAGGGGCAGACTGACACCTCACACGGCCAGGTACCCCTCTGAGATGAAGCTTCCAGAGGAACGATCAGGCAGCAGCATTTGCTGTTTAGCAGTATTCACTCTTCTGCAGCCTCTGCTGCTGATACCCAGGCAAACAGGGTCTGGAGGGACCTCCAGCAAACTCCAACAGACCTGCAGCTGAGGGTCCTGACTGTTAGAAGGAAAACTAACAAACAGAAAGGACATCCACACCAAAACCCCATCTGTACCTCACCATCATCAAAGACCAAAGGTAGATAAAACCACAAAGATGGGGAAAAAACAGAGTAAAAAAGTTGAAAATTCTAAAAATCGGAGCACCTCTCCCCCTCCAAAGGAACGCAACTCATTGCCAGCAACAGAACAAAGCTGGATGGAGAATGATTTTGATGGGTTGAGAGAAGAAGGCTTCAGACGATCAAACTTCTCCAAGCTAAAGGAGGAAGTTCGAACCCATCACAAAGAAGCTAAAAACCTTGAAAAAAGATTAGACGAATGGCTAACTAGAAAAACCAATGTAGAGAAGTCCTTAAATAACCTGATAGAGCTGAAAACCATGGCATGAGAACTACGGGACAGATGCACAAGATCCAGTAACCGATTCGATCAACTGGAAGAAAGGGTATCAGTGATTGAAGATCAAATGAGTGAAATGAAGCAAGAAGAGAAGTTTAGAGAAAAAAGAGTAAAAAGAAATGAACAAAGCCTCCAAGAAATATGGGACTATGTGAAAAGACCAAATCTACATCTGATTGGCGTACCTGAAGCTGACGGGGAGAATGTAACCAAGTTGGAAAACACTCTGCAGGATATTATCCAGGAGAACGTCTCCAACCTAGCAAGGCAGGCCAAAATTCAAATTCAGGAAATACACAGAATGCCACAAAAGATACTCCTTGAGAAGAGCAACTCCAAGACACATAATTGTCAGATTCACCAAAGTTGAAATGAAGGAAAAAATCTTAAGGGCAGCCAGAGAGAAAGGTCAGATTACCTACAAAGGGAAGCCCATCAGACTAACAGTGGATCTCTCGGCAGAAACTCTACAAGTCAGAAGAGAGTTGGGGCCATATTCAACATTCTTAAAGAAAAGAATTTTCAACCCAGAATTGCATATCCAGCCAAACTAAGTTTCATAAGTGAAGAATAAATAAAATCCTTTACAGACAAGCTAATGCCGAAAGATTTTGTCACCACCAGACCTGCCCTACAAGAGCTCCTGAAGGAAACACTAAACATGGAAAGGAACAACCAGTACCAGCCACTGCAAAAACATGCCAAAATGTAAAGACCACCGATGCTAGGAAGAAACTGCATCAACTAACGAGCAAAATAACCAGCTAGCATCATAATGACAGGATCAAGTTCACACATAACAATATTAACCTTAAATGTAAATGGGCTAAATGCTCCAACTAAAAGACACAGACTGGCAAGTTGGTTAAGAGTCAAGACCCATCAGTGTGCTGTACTCAGGAGATCCATCTCATGTGCAGAGACACAAATAGGCTCAAAATAAAGGGATGGAGGAAGATCTACCAAGCAAAGGGAAAACAAATTTAAAAAGGAGAGGTTGAAATCCTAGTCTCTGATAAAACAGACTTTAAACCAACAAAGATCAAAACAGACAAAGAAGGACATTACATAATGGTAAAGGGATCAATTCAACAAGAAGAGCTAACTATCCTAAATATATATGCACCTAATACAGGAACACCCAGATTCATAAAGCAAGTCCTTAGAGACTTACAAGAGACTTAGACTCCCACACAATAATAATGGGGGACTTTAACACCCCACTGTCAACATTAGACAGATCAACGAGACAGAAAGTTAACAAGGATATCCAGGAATTGAACTCAGCTCTGCACCAAGCAGACCTAATAGACATCTACAGAACTCTCCACCCCAAATCAACAGCATATACATTGTTCTCAGCACCACATCGCACTTATTCCAAAATTGACCACATAGTTGGAAGTAAAGCACTCCTCAGCAAATGTGAAAGAACAGAAATTATAACAAACTGTCTCTCAGACCACAGTGCCATCAAACTAGAACTCAGGATTAAGAAACTCACTCAAAACCACTCAACTATATGGAAACTGAACAACCTGCTCCTGAATGGCTACTGGGTAAATAATGAAATGAAGGCAGAAATAAAGATGTTCTTTGAAACCACTGAGAACAAAGACACAACATACCAGAATCTCTGGGACACATTTAAAGCAGTGTGTAGAGGGAAATTTATAGCACTAAATGTCCACAAGAGAAAGCAGGAAAGGTCTAAAATTGACACCCTAACATCACAATTAAAAGAACTAGAGAAGCAAGAGCAAACACATTCCAAAGCTAGCAGAAGGCAAGAAATAATTAAGATCAGAGCAGAACTGAAGGAGATAGAGACACAAAAAACCCTTCAAAAAATCATTGAATCCAGGAGCTGGTTTTTTTTAAAAGATCAACAAAATTGTTATACTGCTAGCAAGACTAATAAAGAAGAAAAGAGAGAAGAATCAAATAGACACAATAAAAAATGATAAAGGGAATATCACCACTGACCCCACAGAAATACAAACTACCATCAGAGAATACTCTAAACACCCCTATGCAAATAAACTAGAAAACCTAGAGGAAATGAATAAATTCTTGGACACATACACTCTCCCAGGACTAAACCGGGAAGAAGCTGAATCCCAGAATAGACCAACAACAGGCTCTGAAATTGAGGCAATAATTAATACCCTACCAACCAAAAAAAGTCCAGGACCAGACAGATTCACAGCCGAATTCTACCAGAGGTACAAGGAGGAGCTGGTACCATTCCTTCTGAAATTATTCCAATCAATAGAAAAAGAGAATCCTCCCTAACTCATTTTATGAGGCCAACATCATCTTGATACCAAAGCCTGGCAGAGACACAACAAAAAAAGAGAATTTTAGACCAATATCCCTGATGAACATCGATGCAAAAATCCTCAATAAAATACTGGCAAACCAAATCCAGCAGCACATCAAAAAGCTTATCCACCATGATCAAGTGGGCTTCATCCCTGGGATGCAAGGCTGGTTCGACATATGCAAATCAATAAATGTAATCCAGCATATAAACAGAACCAAAGACAAAAACCACATGATTATCTCAATAGATGCAGAAAAGGCCTTTGACAAAATTCAACAGCCCTTCATGCTAAAAACTCTCAATAAATTCGGTATTGATGGAACATATCTCAAAATAATTCAAACCCACAGCCAATATTGTACTGAATGGGCAAAAACTGGAAGCATTCCCTTTGAAAACTGGCACAAGACAGGGATGCCCTCTCTCACCACTCCTATTCAACATAGTGTTGGAAGTTCTGGCCAGGGCAATCAGGCAGGAGAAAGAAATAAAGGGTATTCAGTTAGGAAGAGAGGAAGTCAAATTGTCCCTGTTTGCAGATGACATGATTGTATATTTAGAAAACCCCATTGTCTCAGCCCAAAATCTCCTTAAGCTGATAAGCAACTTCAGCAAAGTCTTAGGATACAAAATCAATGTGCAAAAATCACAAGCATTCCTATACACCAATAACACACAAGCAGAGGGCCAAATCATGAGTGAACTCCCATTCACAATAGCTTCAAAGAGAATGAAATACCTAGGAATCTAACTTACAAGGGATGTGAAGGACCTCTTCAAGTAGAACTACAAACCACTGCTCAGTGAAATAAAAGAGGACACAAACAAATGGAAGAACATTCCATGCTCATGGATAGGAAGAATCAATATCATGAAAATGGCCATACTGCCCAAGGTAATTTATAGATTCAATACCATTCCCATTAAGCTACCAATGACTTTTTTCACAGAATTGGAAAAAACTAGAGTTCATATGGAACCAAAAAAGAAGAGCCCACATTGCCAAGACAATCTTAAGCCAAAAGAACAAAGCTGGAGGCATCATGCTACCTGACTTCAAACTATACTACAAGGCTACAGTAACCAAAACAACATGGTACTGGTACCAAAACAGAGATAGAGACCAATGGAACAGAACACAGTCCTCAGAAATAATACCACACATGTACAACCATCTGATCTTTGACAAGCCTGACAGAAACAAGAAATGGGGAAAGGATTCCCTACTTAATAAATGGTGCTGGGAAACTGGCGAGTCATAAGTAGAAAGCTGAAACTGGATCCCTTCCTTACACCTTATACAAAAATTAATTCAAGATGGATTAAAGACTTAAATGTTAGACCTAAAACCATAAAAGCCCTAGAAGAAAACCTAGGCAATACCATTCAGGACATAGGCATGGGCAAGGACTTCATGTCTAAAACACCAAAAGCAATGGCAACAAAGACCAAAGTTGACAAATGGGACCTAATTAAACTAAAGATCTTCTGTGTGGCAAAAGAAACTACCATCAGAGTGAACAGGCAACCTACAGAATGGGAGAAAAATTTTGCAATCACTCATCTGACAAAAGGCTAATATCCAGAACTTACAAAGAACTCAAACAAACTTACAAGAAAAAATCAAACAACCCCATCAAAAAATGGGCAAAGGATATGAACAGACACTTCTCAAAAGACGACATTTATGCAGCCAACAGACACATGAAAAAATCCTCATCATCACTGGTCATCAGAGAAATGCAAATCAAAACCACAATGAGATACCATCTCACACCAGTTTGAGTGGCGATCATTAAAAAGTCAGGAAACAACAGATGCTGGAGAGGATATAGAGAAATAGGAACACTTTTACACTGTTGGTGGGACTGTAAACTAGTTCAACCATTGTGGAAGATAGTGTGGTAATTCATCAAGAATCTAGAACGAGAAATACCATTTGACCCAGCCATCCCATTACTGGGTATATTCTCAAAGGATTATAAATCATGGTGCTATAAAGACACACGCACACATATGCTTATATGCACTATTCACAATAGCAAAGACTTGGAACCAACCCAAATGTCCCTCAATGACAGACTGGATTAAGAAAATGTGGGACATATATACCATGGAATACTATGCAGCCATAAAAAAGGATGAGTTCATGTCCTTTGTAGGGAGATGGATGCAGCTGGAAACCATCATTCTCAGCAAACTATCACAAACAGAAAACCAAACACCACATGTTCTCATAGGTGGGAATTGAACAATGAGAACACTTGGACACAGGAAGGGGAACATCACACACTGGGGCCTGTCATGGGGTGAGGGGAGCAGGGAGGGATAGCATTAGGAGATATACCTAATGTAAATTAAGAGTTAATGGGTGCAGCACACCAACATGGCACATGTATACCTATGTAACAAACCTGCACATTGTGCACATGGACCTTGGCACTCAAAGTATAATAAAAAATAAAAAGACAAAAATGGTGGCTAGCGAAACAGGGGAGGCATTGGCGTCTCCAGTAATTAGATGGCTTGGCATAACACCAAGGCTCACCTTTTCTCCTGGCTCACCTGCCCATGGCCACACAGCAAGCCTCATGGAAACTGGACATGAGACCTTTAAAAATCCAAGATCCTCAGTCTCTGCTCTTCTAGATAACATGGAAAATAAAATCAAATTTGGGATGCATTTTTTCATAATGAAATTTGTATTAACATTACTTCCTCAAAAGCACAAGGTGTGTTTTAGATAAAGGAGAAAGCTGACATAAGAGCTGGAATTAAGGTGGATGGAGAGGGACAGATTGACTCTTGAAATATGGTTGGTTTTAGGGTTTGTTAGGAGTTAGTACTTAAACTTGATTTTTTCAGAACCTAAAGGTTTTATAAACTTATTTTTTTTGAGAACCTGAATTAGCCTCAGAACCAACTAATGGTAATAAAAGTAGTAGATCAATATGTTGATCAATATGCCAGTTTATTAATTTACAGTTCTAGAGATTTAGGGCACTCCCAGCTTCCTGTCAGAAGATAGCTGAGAGGCCACACTGGCATCAGAAGTTAATGAACACAGAGCACAAGGAAGTATATTTTTTTTCCGGTGTTGGGAGACACATGCTTTATTATTTTTTTACTGTTCTAGTGATAGAGGCGAGCGACAGAGAAATTCTAGGCAGATGGGCAGGTCCTGATGAAACCCCACCTTCAAGTCAAATTAGCCTGAAACTCATCGCCCAAAGTGAGAACTAATATTCCTGTTTGCCCACCATCTCCTGATTGGTTCTTTCTGAGTAATGTCTTTTTACCAATCAAATGTTACCTTTTCCAAAACTACCTACGGCCCACCCCACCCCCATCCTGTGCTTATAAAGACCCCAGATTCAATTGGTAGAGAGGAGAGATTGCTGGACTTCAGGGAAGAGGTGGTCAGACTTCAGGAAAGACTAAGTGCCTTGTCCATCCCCTCTCCAACTCCCCTCTCCACTGAGAGCCATTTCCATCACTCAATAAAAGTATCTGCCTTCACCATCCTTCAAGTATCTGTGCAACTGCATTCTTCTTGGACAAGAGCTTGGGAGCCACCAAGTGCAAGCACCCAAAAAGGCTGTCACACTGGCCCTTTGCCCTTGCTGGTGGAGGGCAGCCACCCCACGTGACAAGGCAGGGGGCCAACTGAGCTGTTAACACACAGCCATCTGCAGACTGCATAGCTGAGAAAGCATTGTAACATTCCCTTTGGGGCTTTGGAGTCACAGGCACCCCCACATGGAGCTTGCTCCTGCTGGCACCCAGAGTGGCCGGCTGGATCCCACACTCACATGCTCCCTCCCACAAGGGGTTTAGTGCAGCAGGCCAAGTAAATGGGGAACCCCTGTCACAAGTCTCATGAAGGGGCTGAGAAAAATCCTCAATCACTAGTAATAGAATAATTATTTTCATTTTTATCCTTACTCCAGCAAACACAAAAATTTTCACTGACTTCCTTTTCCACCTGCCTTGGCCTCTCAAAGTGTCAGGATTACAGGCATGAGCCGCTGTGCCCAACCAGACTTCCTTTTGCAAGACTCCAAGCAGAACAACCCCATTTCTTCCATGATCAAGTTCTTGCTTTGGTTATGCTCATACAACTGAGTTAGGCTCCAGCTTTCACATCCACCTCCTACCTCTGCCTAGCCACTTTGATTGGGTTACTGCAGCCCTTGTCCTTCCTGCTTTGTCTGGGGAGAATAGATCTTAACCACAGATGTCAAATTTACTAGTTTTAAGCCTTGGAAATTCCCTTCATCTTACAGTTCAAAGGATACCTCTTTACAAGACCTCCTACTTTATTACATTTCTAACTAAGAATAATTTAATTATTTTTCCCAAATACACCATCAATTTGGGGCAGGGGGAGAATTATATCAAATATTTTTTCTTATAACTTTTAAACTAGGAGCAAACAAATACTTCAAAGACATTAAAAGTAAAGTCTAATTTTTAAAAGAAAGTTTAGGCCAGATGCAGTGGCTCACACATACAATCCCGGTACTTTGGGAGGCCAAGGTGGGAAGATTGCTTGGGCTCAGGAGTTTCACACCAGCCTGGGAAACACTGTAAGACCTCATCGCTATAAAAAATTTTAAAAATTAGCTGAGCATGGTGGCATATGTCTGTAGTCCCAGCTACTCAGGTGGCTGAGTTAGGAGGATCACTTGAGCCCAGGAGTTCAAGACCAGCCTGAGCAAAATAGGAAGACGCTGTCTCTACAAAAGAATACATATATTGTTTTAAATTAGTTAGGTGTAGTAGCTTGTGCCTGTAGTTCCAGCTTCTCAGGAAGCTGAGGTGGGAGGATCACTTGGGCCTGGAAGGTCAAGGCTGCAGTGAGCTATGATTGCACCACTGCACTCCAGCCTGGATGACAGAGCAAGACCTTCTCTTAAAAAAAAAAAAAGTGTTTGAAGAAGAAAAAGGGAGTTAAAAAAGAACAGATTATGCAACATTGATCTCATCTGTCTTTGTTCTGTATCTGGGAAGATAAGCTTATAATTGACATTATCAGTGCTAAATTGAACAGACTTTTTAGTTTTAGGAGCTAGACTGCAGACCTAAAGGACATTTGCATTGAAAGGGAGTCCCTAAGGAAGTCATTGAAGGCTATTACAGTAATTCAGCTGCCAGGCAATGTTGGCCTGGACTAACTAAGATGTTGGCTGCAGTAGGTCAGGTTCTGTGGAAGCAGACTCTGAGCCTGACATTTTTGCAGAGGAAGTTTATTGGGGTAGAGTGCTTTTAGGAACAATGTGTGTGAAGGAGTGAAAGAAACAAATAGGGCCGGGCATGGTGGCTCACACCTGTAATCCCAGCACTTCTGGAGGCCCAGGCAGGTGGATCACAAGGTCAGGAGATGGAGACCATACTGGCTGACACGGTGAAACCCCATCTCTACTAAAAATACAAAAAAAAAAAAAAAAAAAATTAGCTGGGTGTAGTGGCGAGCACCTGTAGTCCCAGCTACTCAGGAGGCTGAGGCAGGAGAACAGCATGAACCCGGGAGGCAGAGCTTGCAGTGAGCCAAGATCGCACCACTGCACTCCAGACTGGGCGACAGAGCAAGACTCCGTCTCAAAATTAAAAAAAGCAGCAGCAGTAAATAGGACAGAGAAAGAAATGGCACTGCAGTGCAGTTACAACAAAGGCTTTAGTCAAAATCCATGGGGAGGCCTGGAGCTAGATGACCCTTCTAAGATGTCCTGAATTTTAAAAAGAATGCTGAGGGTGATTCCTGGGAAGGGATCACTTCTGGAATCTAGGGGAACGATGACCTCTCTCCTGAAGTGGAATCTGGGCAGAATACCACAACATCCCTGTTAGTTCTTGTACTGCTCATCTCTGCATATCTCCCTCCCCTACTACCCTTTTGAGAGTTCCCCTTAGCCAGCACCTCTGCTAGTCAAAGTGGATTACCTCCTGGTGTGACCCAAGCTCCCTCATCCTTGAGAGTTCAGAACCTCTAGTCTGCATGCCCTGATTCTCAGTGTCTGCTCTACATGGCTGACCATCTTCCATTTAAATTGGGCAGGGATTGCATTAGACACCCTACTGGATCACTTGGATGCCAGATGTGTGCCCTCCTACCCCCACTGTGTGACAGCCCCGCCTCCTCCTGGTGATCCTGGTGGGTTACCTCTGCCATGGTGGTAGCTTCTTTCCTTGCCTGCTTGTCTCCACACAAGTGACTAGGTGACAGTGTAAACGGACCCAGATTCAGCTGCTCACCATGCAAAAGCCAGACAGAGGGCTGAGGGGAGGAAAAGCAGGTTTAAATGGAGAGCCAGCAAACCAAGAAGATGGTGAACTAGTGTTCTGAAGTACCACCTTAAACTTGAAATTTTACCATAGGACTTTGAAAGGGAAACTGGGTATGGGAGACATGCAGGCAGAGTGCAGGTGCAGAATCTGTGTGTCTTGTTCCGAGGGCTTTCTTAGATCATCACTTTTCTCAAGGTCTAGTTGGCATTGTCTTAACCCACCCGCCCTCCACCTTGGTGGTGGTGGTGGACTAATTGTTCATGATTCCCCTTAAGCAGGAGAATTCCGCAATGGAAGCTCCATGCCTGGTTTGTTTCAAGATTAGCCTCTGGGATTTCTCAAGCAAAAGCATAATTAGATAAGCATGCATTGTCAGAGGGGAGTGCCTAGAGAGGGAAGGAAGGAAGAGGTGAGAGGGGAGGGAAGCAAGAAGAAAGTGGGCACTTTTTAAAACTGAGGTTCCTGGTTGCAGACTCCCCCACTGTTGAGTTGTATTCCATCTCTATGGAATAGGGATGGCATATTCATCTGGCTACTTCCTGCTGAAAAACAGCATAGTCAGGGGGCCATGGAATGGAACCTGTCTTCCTGGAGTTGAAAGTATTTGTGAGTCCCTGGACTTACAGAAGACATCTGCTGGAGCATCATAGTGAGTGTGTGACAGCAATACAGCCCACAGCAGAAGAATAAACGTATCCCTATAATCATGGCTAAAGTTGTCAGAGGCATTTGAACCAGAGCAGCTCCATCTTGAGTAGGGGCTGTGTAAAATAAGGCTAGGACCTACTGGGCTGCATTCCCAGACTGTTAGGCATTCTTAGTCACAGGATGAGATAGGAGGTCAGCACAAGATACAAGTCTTAAAGACCTTGCCGATAAAACAGGATGTGGTAAAGAAGCCAGCCAAAACCCACCAAAACCAAGATGGCAGTCAAAGTGACCTCTAGTAGTCCTCACTGCTCATTATATGCTAATTATAATGCATTAGCATGCTAAAAGACACTCCCACCAGCCATGACAGTTTGCAAATGCCATGGCAACATTTGGAAGTTACCCTATAGAGTGTAAAAAGGGGAGGGATCCTCAGTTCCAGAAAGTCTCTGCCCCTTTCCCAGAAAACTTATGAATATTCCACCCTTTGTTTAACATATAATCAGTAAATAACTATAAGTATACTCAGCTGAGCAGCCCGTGCTACTGCTCTGACTATGGAGTAGCCATTCTTTTATTCCTTTACTTTCTTCATAAACTCGCTTTCACTTTATGGACTCACCCTGAATTCTTTCTTGTGCAAGGTCCAAGAACCCTCTCTTGGGGTCTGGATCAAGACCCCTTCCTGGTAACGAAATTATGAGCAACTTTTTTTTTTCTTCACCAGGAGGGGCCTATTCTAGATCATGAAGAGGGCCATTGATTTAAGGACACTGTGGGATCAGACATAGCATTAATTTGCTTGTGCCTGTCTTGTAGGGTTGAGCATGTATTTCCAGAGTTATCTGGAATGTACACACAGTATTCAGTCTTAATTATAGTGCACATTCCCTGCTGTCAATTGTACCCAGAGCTCCTGTGGGGACAACATGACAGGTTAGCTAAACATATATGTGACAGGTTATAGGAGGAAATATTAATATGCATGAAAGTGTATTCATGACATGTATCAAACAAATATGCATGTAACATGACCCATGTTCCCTTTGGGGTGGAGACTTAACATTTAAATCTATTACAATTAGGCCCTATATGTCTAAAGTTCTTCTCAGCCAGACACAGTGGCTCATGCCTGTAATCCCAGCACTTTGGGAAGCCAAGGCAGCAGATCACGAGGTCAGGAGATCGAGACCATCCTGGCTAACAAGGTGAAACCCCGTCTCTACTAAAAAATACAAAAAAATTAGCCGGGCATGGTGGCATGCACCTACAGTCCCAGCTATTCGGGAGGCTGAGGCAGGAGAATGGCATGAACCCAGGAGGCAGAGCTTGCAGTGAGCCAAGATTGTGCCACTGCACTCCAGCCTGGGTGACAGAGAGAGACTCTGTCTCAAAAAAAAAAAAAAAAAAAAAAAAAAAAAAAAAAAAAAAAGTTCTTTCCGGGACACAAAGGCATACAAGTGCACAGTTTCTCTAAACAGGCCGGAACTAGTGCATACTCATCTCTTATTAGGAGAAAGTTACTAAAATCAGTCTCTTGTCTAATTAAAGCTGAGTTATGGCTGGCAGAGCCGGGGCTGGGGGTCACTTCGTATCTAATGAGGTGCCATGTTTGTAACCAGACCCAGGTTTGGCTGCTCACCACTTGAAAGCCAAACATGAGAAGTGAGGGTGGTGGAAGGAAAAATAACCAAGTTGTAAAGACCAGCTCCACAAGCCTGCTAGCACTTGCTTAAAGCCAACTTTTCCTTCCACCAACTCTCACCTCTCATGTCTGGCTTTCTAGCAGTGAGCAGCTGAACCTGGGTCCAGTTACAACAGCAACAGCTTAAAGTTGAATGGGACTCTTGCTGTCTCTCCTGATGGAAGTGTTCCCCCTGTGGAAACCAGGATCTTTAGACCCACAGAGCCTAAAGCTGCAAGAGTAAGAAGAACAAATTCTCCAAGTGAGTCACTGGTAAAGATGGTAAGTGGGGCCACTTCTGTTTCTACTTATTGGTTCTCAGTTTCATGTATTCCACCCATTGGGGCCACATAACCACAATAATGGTCATTGATATAGGGTGTACTCCACATCCTAAGGGATGCTACCCCATCCTCAAAGAATATTATTTCCAAACTTGCATCTCAGCTGTACTTTTAAAGGACCATCCAATTGCACTATCAAGTCACTAGCTTCTACAGTATGTGATAGGATCAGTGGGTCCCATGGTCATGTGTTTGGTGAATCAGACACACGATAAATCCTGGACGACACTGTTGGCTGAAGCTATGCAAGTAGAAAAGGCAAAACCCTAGAACATGTGTCAATTCTAGGCAAGATAAACAACTGCTCCCATCTAGAGTGGAAGGGGCCCAGCGTGAACAACCAGCCATCAGAGGGATGACTGCCCTCCTTAAGGGATGGGTATTGTATCAGGGCTCACCATTGCTTTCTGTTGCACTCAGGTTAAATATTTGGCAGCATCAGTAAGTAGCTAGATCACTCTTGGTGAATGGAATCTTTTTACATGTCTGTGCTGCCACCATAGCTATTCCTCTCATGCACCCAATTTTGCCAGCACAGGAGTGGCCATTGAAGAAGATGGCTGATGTCAACTAGACTACTACTTGTTTGGACCACTACCAGTGATTCGGACTACTGGGTTGTTGAGTGCCTCCTCCACAGCATACACTCTCTGGTGAGCATGAACATGCAAAGATCTTTACATTCCATTCCCACTCCTGGAGATCCGTCCATGTGCCTCTACCCTTGTCCCCAGTCTTTTCTTTCTCCTAGGCCCCTGACAAACTAGCCCAGCCATTTGCTATTCCCCTGAGTCCATGTTTTTTTCTGGCCTCTGTTCTCTTTCCACATAAAGTGGATGACCTGATAGCCTGACGTTTGCCTCTCTCTGATTTCCCTCACTACTGTCTTAAAGGCCACCAGCACGGGGCTGCATTGCTGCAGCAGCCCATTAATGGTTTGCATATACATATTGAACCAACCCATCTTGAGCCAAACTTGGCTTTTTTCCTCCTCCATCAGTTGGTTATAAGGGATTCACCCCTCACCCTATTGGCCATCTGCGTGAGCTGAGGAAAGGTCCTCGTGTGACAGTAGTGAATGACATGGGAGGGTCTGCACCACCTGCTCATACAGTCTGTGTAGGTCCTCTGTGCCACTTCCATCTTAGGATGGATTCCTGCTAGGCCCCCTCAGACATGTGGCTTAGTGTCTGATAAGTTCTGTGATCAAATACTCTTTACCAAGCCTCAGTGGCAAACCAGGAGCTGTTTCTAAATAGTATGTAATTTTCTGTTGCAAATATATAAACTGTAGCATATAGTTCTCTGTTACCTTACTCCAGAACCCTATGGGTCTACATTGTGATTCTCCAGTTAGGTTTACCATAAACTCTATATAGCATTTTTTCTCAATCACAGATAATTTGAATACCAGATTGCATGGACCAAGTGACAAGACTGCTTATATCACAGCCTGGACTGGCTGTGGAGCTATTTTCTCCTCTGGGTCCTACTCAATGCTGGTAACTTTCCATGTGTCTTGGCAAATGGGCCAGAATAATGTTCCCATGAATGGACTATGCTGACCTCAGAACCCAGGTTGATCGTATAGGGCATGTGATTCCTTTTGAGTCCTTTAATTTGAAGGTGATGTCCCAGCAGGCTCCTGAATCTTGATAGGGTTTATCTCTCACTAGACTTCCCAATTCTTGCTCATCCAGTCTGATCAACATAATGTCATCAATGTCGTGGATTAATGTAATGTTCTGCAGCATGTCCAGAAGGTTCAGCTTTCTTCAGACTATATTTTGACAGAGGGCAGAGAATTAACATAACCTTGGGGCAAGCCTACAAATGCAAATGATTATTCACCTCACGAATGCAAACTACTTCCGGTGCTCATTTTCTGCAGGGATGGATGAGAATACACTTGCCAGAGTGGCTGTATGCCATGTACCTGATACAGTGTTAATTTGCTCTAGGAAAGATACCACATTTGTATGCTTTTTGTAGGGGCCTGACTGAAACCCACCTTTGCAAAAATTATAACTGAGGAAATTCTGACAGTGAAAGAGATCAGACCCGACTGGCTCCATCTTGCTTCTAACCTGTAAGCTGCCCTCGTTCATTCCTGGGCATAGGCCAAGCTAATCTTGGGAAGGAATTTAGTTTATGATTTGACTCTGAAACAAAATTGATACTAGCCTTTTCCCTAAAAAACCTACTTCTTGCCTAGGAACCAGTCTGCCTTTGTAGGACTCACAAACCAGCTACAAGATTAGAAATTATAGTTTAGGGGTCATGCAGCCTCCAGCTGTGAGAGTCTGAGCCTCCCCAAATTGCTCCTGAGGATAACATCATTAATATAAAACCTAAGATCAGTGCTTGAGATATTTTGCAGCCCCTGTGCTCCCTGGATCAGCTGACATCACCCAAACCAATAATCTGGCTCAACCATTTCTGCCATCCCATCCAGAAACAGAAGACAGCAGGAAAAACTCACTTCCACCCGCTACGATTCCATCTCCAACCTGACCAGTCAGCACTCCTCACTTCCCGAGACCCTATCTGCCAAATTATCTTTAAAAACTCTGATCCTCAAATGCTCGGAGAGACTGATTTGAGTAATAATAAAACTCCAGTCTCCCACACAGCCGGCTCTATGTGAATTACTCTTTCTCTGATGCAATTCCCCTGTCTTGATAAATCGGCTCTGTCTAGGCAGTGGGCAGTGTGAACCTGTTGGGCGGCTGGATGACTGACTAGTGAATCAGTTGGAATATGGAGGCCACAAACCCTCTCCTTTATGTCTCTTCTAGTCCCCACAGGATATATTAATAGGATTGTTTGTGATTTACCAACTTGGCTGGAAGTGGGGAGAAATCTCATAGATTTCCACTTGGCCTTCCCCAATGTGGTTGATTAACTAGTTGGTTCACCTAACTGCCAAATATGTCCATTCTGCTTATATGCTTAAGGACATGGGAAATAACCATGGGACAATTCTCTGACCCAACAAGCCCACCATGAGACCTGCACCAGGACTTTCTTAGCTGGTCCCCGTATGGCCTCCTCACCCTCCATTCTCCCTGGTGGTGGCTTGGGTGTCCAATATCAATTAGCTCAGGCCTTGTGTCTGTGTCCAACCAGTCCTCAAAGTTTCTGGATATTGCCTTTGGCCCATAGGTCCTGTGGGGAAGGCTAAATAAAGATAATCATAGCATATACATTGCTGTGGTGTTGCAAGGTTCTTCTGAGGGCCCAGCTCTTCTTTCAGCCACCAAGTTCTAGGTCTGAAAACTGACCCAGGTGCAGAAACTAGACAACAGATTGTGACTTTTTATGAGAGTGCTTCCCTCAGACTCCTTGATTGTATAGATTGAGTGAGACCCTTGGTGGCTGCCCACATATCTATTTTGACCTTCAGA
This sequence comes from Rhinopithecus roxellana, assembly GCF_007565055.1. Classification (NCBI taxonomy): domain Eukaryota; kingdom Metazoa; phylum Chordata; class Mammalia; order Primates; family Cercopithecidae; genus Rhinopithecus; species Rhinopithecus roxellana. The sequence goes on along the minus strand of NC_044553.1, from coordinate 81,719,632 downwards.
ATGCCATGTTCTATTAACAATTGTCACATTCTCTCTGGATCAGGCTGCCCTGGCTGCCACTCCAACCTTGTTCCTTATTACAGTAATTACAAACACCTGGTTTCTGATGCCATGTGCTTCCTGGCCTCTGTTAATTTGAAACCCCATCATCCCGTGGTTATGGGGAAAGCTAGTTCTATAAGAGCATTTGCTAGTCTCAGCCCTGGTATGCAAAGGATGGCCACCACTGAGCTTCTTCAGTAATGCTGGTGCCCCTCTCATCAACACATTTTTTTATCACTTTGCTAGTCAAAGTATTCTTTCTAGGCCTCCATCCTATGAAACGTAATTGGCTGGTGGGTTTTCTAACCTTATATAAAATGCCTTTGAAAGTCCAGAGAAGTTATCAAGCCCACTTCTCTGGGCCTTTGGTCCCTTTCTCTATCACTTGCCATGGCAATTCTGGCATTTCTACTTTACCTAGTATAGGCTGGTGATTTTTCCTAGCTTCTAAGAATCAACCTAGCAGCATATTTGCATATAGGAGCTTCGATAAGGACATGGGAGAGTTCCCTGACGCCCCTCGCAGGACGTGCAATGGGGTGTGGCTTGTCTGTTTGGCCACAGCCACTGCTCAAACCCCTTATGGGAGGGAGAGCACACAGACAGGCAGGTGCAGGAGCTGGGGCAAGCGCTTCTGGGCTCTGGCCCCACAGCAGCATCTGAGGGTGGACGCCTGGGACCCCTGAAGCCCAAGTGGGCATGTGTTACAGTGCGCTCTTTTAGCTTTGCCATCCACTGATAGCTTAAGTGTTAAACAGCTTAGTAGACCCTCTGCCTTTTCACAAGGGCAGAGGGCCAGTGTGACAGCTTTCTGTATCCTGAGCTCTTGTCCAGCGTTCTGAAAGAATCAGGTGACACACAGACTTGGAGGATGGTGAGTGCAGGGGTTTTATTGGGTGGTGGAAGTGGCTGTCAGTGGGATGGATGGGGAGCTGGAAAGGGGATGAAGTAGGATGGTGATCTTTCCCTGGAGTTTGGCTCTCCTGAGGCTGATTTCCTCTCCAACTGTCCCCAGCTGAACTCCTCCCAATGTTCCTTCTCTTCTCTCCTTCTCTGCTGCTCTTCTGTTCATCTGCTCATCTACTCCTGGAGCTGGGGGTTTGGAGTTTATATGGGTACAGGATAACCAGGTGTGGCAGGCCAAAAGGCAACTTTTGAACGTGAAAACAGGAATGCCTGTTCCCATTTAGGGCCATGGGTATCCAGGCTTGAGGGTGGGGACTTTACTGAGGAACTGCCCTCTTCTACCCAGTATTTCCCTGTCTCCTGTCTATATCAACAAGATATTCATCTTGTATCATAGAAGAATGTCCTCATATTAATAAACTCTCTATTATCCAACTTTATGTTCTATTTCTCTAGATTCAGTGCCCTCCAGATCCCATCCCATATATATCCTCTCTGCTTCTGCCAGTACATGCTGGCTAGGCCCTATAGCTTCTTTGGTGTATGGTCTCCTTCTCCCTCAGGGGACCCAGTACATTCCTGGCCTGGTTATGTTGTGGCTTGACCACAGTTTTTAGCCACGCAGGGAGGTGGGAGTAGGTTATGAAAGGGATGAGGAGTCTTTCAGTTGTCTTCAAGGAGAGGGGTATGGGTCACATCTGTAGGCCAGCGTTTGGAGGACCTGGGGTTTCAAGAACCTCAAGTTGAACTGTAATGCAGTTATGACAGAGATTTCAGCCAATCTCACAGACAGCTCTAGAACTGCCATGATTCCCATCTCAAGTCTCCTTCCCAGCTGGGGCCTTGGCATAGTGGACTCGTCTAAATTGAGAGTTCAGTCTTCTCTGGAGCTCCACTCCCTTCGGAGCCTCAGCTGCTTCTGCCCTCTGGTTGAAGAAGACGACGATCTCTTTATATGCTACCAAGGAAGCCTGTTGGACTTTGACACTTTGTCCTCTGCAAAGAGTAACTGCTCTCGGCCTTTTGCTGTCTTTCTCCAGGGCAACCATAGCCCTCAACCTGTGAGGAGTGAAGGAAGCACTTTGGGCAGAGGGGGAAGGTGAAATGCAATGCAGTCACCACAGAGGCCTCAGCCAATCCCATGGGAAGTTCTGGGTCTCCGATGGTCCTTTGGAGTTGTGTCGATTTGAGGTACAGGGGCTGGGGCCACCACCGCCAGCATTGATTAGTTATGGAATGTGGGCTGCCCCCAGGAGGAGATTTAACCTTGGGTGAATCCGTTTCCTTTGGATGGAGGGCAATCCCTGGAGAGGGACTTAACTTTGTGCAGTCAAGGGGAACGAGCATCTCATCATAAAGGAAAATCTGGGTGGCTGAATGGCACATGGCACGCATTACATTGACACTGGGAATAAAGAGAGGGGGCTAGGGATAGGAAAATGATTTCTGAAAGAAAAATTGACAGAATATGCTGATCTCTTAGCATCTGAATGAAGATAAGGTTCTTTCATTCAAGAAACATTTAATACCTTCCCTAGGCTCAGCCCTGTGTGAGATGCAGCTTGTGGACTTGAAAGGTTCTTCACCCCAGGGGAGCTCAAATTGGAAGCCATATGCCAAAGAAAGAGTGGAGACAGTGTCGAGATCTCAATATGCTGCAATGTGAATGGGAGGATGTGGCTAAAAAGACAAGACAATCCTTCGTTGTGATGGAGCTTTTCATGAGCTCTTCAGCTCCCGTTTTTCCTCTCTAGAGACACCCAAATCCTTGGTTTAAAACGAGGCAACTTCTTCCTTGAGGACTTCGAAGTACAGTACTAGCATCAGTGCCTACCCTGCTTCTTCTACCTGTCCCTTATCAATAATCTCTCTCTCTCTCTCTCTCTCACACACACACACACACACACACACACACTATCATACAGGCGCGCGCGCGCACACACACACACACAGTGAATTGCACTGCACGTGAGGACTAGAGAGGCAAATTAGGGACAGTTGAGAGAATCCCATGGTAGGGAGTGCTTCTAGCCTCACACATGACAGCAATGTGCCCAGGAGTGGCTTTTCTTTCTGTTCGTGAAGGAAATGAGCACCCCAGAGTCAGGAAGGCTCCCAAATCTGCAAATCAAGTCCTAGGACAAGGACAGCAGGGGCTCTGCCTCTCTGGTGCACCTTGCGTGAACGGCCACAAGATGGCAGCAGGAGCTCAGCCGACGCTGGCGAGAGCCTGAGGGTGGGGTGCTGGGGTCAGAGGAATGGAAAAGTGACCCCCAAGACATGCGCGCATCCCAAAAGAGAGGTGAGAAAGGAAAAATCAATGAATGAAAGGCTCTTAGGACCTGTTTAAGCCAGGAGTTTGCACACTACTGGCAACTGGCCGTTTCTCGTGCACACATCTATTGCGTGACTCCTATACTTCTGCGCATTTGCCACGTGTAAGTTCTTTCTCCTGGTTAAATACGACCCCTGCCACCCTAAACTTTACCATCACAATCACCGGTGGAAATATCCTGGGTGTTGCAGAATCTGTGTGCAAAGTGCACTGACTCTCACGAGAGGCTGCACGCGGGGCTGTAAGGATGGCTCTGGATGTGCCTTCGGCCACCAACCCTTTCCTCTCAGGGGACAGCGAGGTGAGGGCAGCCTCTACAGAACAAAGAGCAAACTGCCCTGCTTCCATCCGCATAGACAGGGACCGCTGACAGCGACAAGGTGACTGCGCTGCAGGGAAGGACGCCTAGCGTCTGGTGTTCTTTTTTTTTTTTTTTTTTTTTTCTCATTAAACTTTTTTAATGGGTCTCAAAATTCTGTGACAAATTTTTGGTCAAGTTGTTTCCATTAAAAAGTACTGATTTTAAAAACTAATAACTTAAAACTGCCACACGCAAAAAAGAAAACCAAAGTGGTCCACAAAACATTCTCCTTTCCTTCTGAAGGTTTTACGATGCATTGTTATCATCAACCAGTCTTTTACTACTAAACTTAAATGGCCAATTGAAACAAACAGTTCTGAGACCGTTCTTCCACCACTGATTAAGAGTGGGGTGGCAGGTATTAGGGATAATATTCATTTAGCCTTCTGAGCTTTCTGGGCAGACTTGGTGACCTTGCCAGCTCCAGCAGCCTTCTTGTCCACTGCTTTGATGACACCCACCGCAACTGTCTGCCTCATATCACGAACAGCAAAGCGACCCAAAGGTGGATAGTCTGAGAAGCTCTCAACACACATAGGCTTGCCAGGAACCATATCAACAATGGCAGCATCACCAGACATTCTTTTTTTGTTTTTTTTGAGACGAGTCTCGCTCTGTCGCCCAGGCTGGAGTGCGGTGGCCGGATCTCAGCTCACTGCAAGCTCCGCCTCCCGGGATTACGCCATTCTCCTGCCTCAGCCTCCCAAGTAGCTGGGACTACAGGCGCCCGCCACCTCGCCCGGCTAGTTTTGCTTTTTTTTTTTTTTTTTTGTATTTTTTAGTAGAGACGGGGTTTCACTGTGTTAGCCAGGATGGTCTCAATCTCCTGACCTCGTGATCTGCCCGTCTCGGCCTCCCAAAGTGCTGGGATTACAAGCTTGAGCCACCGCGCCCGGCCAGCGTCTGGTGTTCTAATATGCCACAACGATCGTTTGCGTCCTGGGTCACGAGGACATCACAGGCAGCCAGCCTCTGGGTGCAGGGGCCTCAGTGCTGCCGACACACACTCAGGTGAGGGATGTGTGCACACACCCGATCTTAATGAGGACAACGGAGAGAAATTACGAGGGAGATTTTTTTTTCTTTTTTTTTGGAAACAGAGTCGCACTATGTAGCCCAGGCCAGTGTGCAGTCATGCAATCTCAGCTCACTGCAGCCTCTGCCTCCTGGGTTCAAGCGATTCTCCTGCCTCAGCTTTCGGAGTAGCTGGGACTACAAGCCTGCACCACCATGCCCGGCTAATTTTTGTTATTTTTTAGTAGACAGAGTTCCACCATGTTGACCAGGTTGGTCTTGAACTCCTGACCTCAGGTGATCCGCCCACTTTGGCCTCCCAAAGTGCTGGGTTTACAGGCGTGAGCCACCACCTCTGGCCTCTGCACCAGGTACTTTACACTGAAACTTCTCAACCTGGGCATCCTGGGCAGGACAGTTCTTTGATGTGTTGATGTGGAGCACTGTCCCGTCCATATCCCTGGTCTCTACCCTCCAGATGCCAGTAGCACCAGCCCACCTTCTACAAGTTGTGGTAACCAACTTTTGTCAAATTGTGGCAGGCCAGGTCTCACTAACACAGGCCTCCATAACAACTGTTTCAGTACTGATTGCGTGGTTAAGTTAAACATTAAAGGCTGAAAGAAAAAAGCTAGTGCCCTTATACAAAGGCTGGAATGTAACACAAGCCCACCAAGAGTTTTGCCTAGGCCTTTCCTGGGCCTTAAAGCATGACAGAATAAGGAAGGAATTCTTAACAGGACCCTTTTAGGATTAAACGAATTTTATTGGGGGTCTGAAGAAACTCCCCAGGCCTCCACAAATAAGTTTATTGGGAGTCTAAAGGAACTCCTCAAACCTCCGTAATTTAACAGGAGACAAGATAAGGGTAATCACCCCAGCACCTGGACCCATTTAGATTAAGTAAATTTACTGAGACTCCAGAGGAAGGTCTTCAGGACTGAGACCTGAGTTGTGGATTAAAAGAAGTTAATCACTTATGTCTTTAAATGAGTGCACACTTACATGTAGACATATAGCTTAGAAGGCTTATAAGCTCTGAAAGACTTTGTAATTTTGAGTTGGTCTGGCGATAATTTCCAGGCCTTCTCCCTGTAACTGATTGCAGAAAGTAAAACCTCTCTTGCCCCCCAGTTCATCTGCATCTCGTTATTGGGTGGCGAGAAATAGCAGCCTGACCCTCAGTTTGGTCTGGGAACAAAATGTCCCCTGGGGGGGCAGAGTGGAGGGGACAAAAGCTCACTGGTAGAGAACCAGTGAATTAACTTGATTAACTCATTTAATCCTAAAACAACCCTGATGTGGGTACTATTTCTCCTTACTTATTTAATTTATTTTTAAAAACTATGGTGAAATACACGTACACAAAATTTGCCATTGTAACCGTTTTTAAGTGTGCAGTTCAGTGGCATTAAGTGCATTCATATTGTTGTGCATCCATCCTCCCAGCCATCTCCAGAACTCTTCATCTTGCAAAACTGAAACTACCCTCATTAAGCAAGAACTTCCCATTTCCCTCTTCCTCCAGCCCCTGGAAACCACCATCCTACTTTCCTTTTTCTTTTTTTTTTTTTTTGAGACCGAGTCTTGCTCTTGTTGCCCAGGCTGGAGTGCAATGGTGTGATCTTGGTTCCACATTTCCACCTCCTGGGTTGAAGTGATTCTCATGCCTCAGAGTCCCGAGTAGCTGGGATTACAGGTGCACACCACCACGCCTGGCTAATTTTTGTGTTTTTTAGCGGAGACAGGGTTTTTCCATGTTGGCCAGGCTGGTGTTGAATGCCTGACCTGCACCATTCTACTTTCTATCTCTATGAATTTGATGGCTCTAAGTACCTCATCTAAGTGGAATCATACAGTGTTTGTCCTTGGACACAGCAGGATGTCTTCAGAGTTTATCTGTGTTGTAGTACGTGTCCAGATTATCTTCCTTTGAGGCTGAATAGTATTCCATGTATGTCTAGGCCACATTTTGTTTATGCAGTTCTCAGCGGGTGAACACTTGGCTTGCTTCCACCTTTCAGCTTTTGTGAATGAAGCTATTAGTTCTACCTTTTGACCGATGAGAAAACTGAGACTCTTACAAGAGGTGAAGTAACTTGCTGTAAGTTCCCCAGCTAGTGAGTAGCACATGTAGATTCCAGCCAAGCAGTTGGCTTCAGAGGCTGCTGCTGAGACCTCCTAACTGCACGCAGCCAGGCACCCACCCAGGCACCCACCCCCTTCTGAAGCCATCTGATAAGCCGGGACCTGTTACTGCTCTGCTGGGAGCTGAGTCAGAGATGGGGCATATTTGGGACTGGGGAATGATTACTTCTTTGTTTTCCCCTCTTATTTTATCCCTGGAAAGCCTGGATCAAACCAGGAGATAGAGAGATTTCTTCAGTGGTAGACCCTCCACAGGAAACTCCCCACTATCCCTGTCCTCTCACCATCAGTAACCACACCATTTTCACCCAATTTCCTGATTGGGGATGAGGTCTGGGGCTCACGTACCTCTGCATCCCAAAAGAATAGCTACTGTGCATTCCTGTAAGTCCTCTGGTTGAGAATCTGTAAACAGACTCATTGGTAAAGTCTTTCTTGGAAGCTGACCACGTGACATGGGAATGTTCATAGAAGATGCACGTAGTCACCATGAGGAAGGGAAAGAACCCAGCCATCCCATTGTTTTATACAGGGCTTAACAAAAATGTCTGTATAACAAAGGCTGCAAAATTTAGAAGTGAAACATTTGTGGTTTGAGTTTTTGCGTCAAGGTCCACCACACTTCCTGACAAGTCAGCTCCTTGTCTGGGTAGCACCTGAGTATCAGATCTTCAGGAGAAGCTACTGCCTCTTCAGGTCTGCAGGTTTCCAGATATCAAATTTCTAAAGCGTAGAATGCCCACAGTTTCACCACTTCCTTTTGTGTCAATGCCTTTCATTTTGAGCAAAGGCAAGCCCGGGACAGTATGAAATCTTGCCACCACCACCAACAGGAAACAGCAATCTGTAGCTACAGTCCCCTCATCTGGAGACTGGTCCAGGTAGGCTCACTTCATACCTTCCTTACTGGATTTTGGAAGATGCTGCAATTAACACAAGGAAAGAAGGCAAGCTCTTATCCCTCCCTTCCCTTCACTCAGTAGCAGCATGGTGGTTGCAGAAATAAAGCACTCAGTTGTTCTTTCTGCTTCCAATTATTCAGATGCAAGGGGAAAAAGTAAAAACTGAAGCTTGCTATGACGTCTGTCTTAAACCATTTTGTGCAGCTATAAACATTACTGGGTAATTCATAAAGAACAGAAATTTGTTTCTCACAGTTCTGGAGGCTGTGACGTCCAAGATCAAGGTGCCAACAGGCTTGGTGTCTGGAGAGGGTCACCCCCAGGATGGTACCTTACACATGACATCCTCAAGAGCAGGGCAATCACTGTTCCTCACAGGACAGAAATGCAGAAGAGACGGAACCCGCATCCACAAGCCCTTTTTAGACTGGCTTTAATCCACTCATACTCCACCCTCATGAACCAAACACCTCCCAGTAAGCCCCACCACCCAGTGCTGTTGCATTGGGGATTAAGTTTCCAACACGTGAGTTTTGGAGGGAACAAAAACATTCTGACCATAGCAGCCTCTCCCCAACTTTTACAAGAAGGCTGGCATCTGACGCATTTCATAGCCTGAGTACAGGATGAGGTAATGGAGGGCCCACACCACCTACATCCTGTAAAGCCTGAGGCTCACCAAGCTGCACAGGAGAGTATGAACACAGAGGACACCTCCCACTGTTGTTCTCTTGTCTCATGACTCAAACAGCCCCTCCCTTTCAGCCCAAGACATTGAGCCATCCGGGGCTTGCTGTGGTATAATACAAAATAATTATTTGGTCATTGCCCCTGGTTCCTGACACAGCGCCTCAAAATCCTTGGAATTGATTGCCCTGTATGCTAATGAGATGAATCATGGAGAGGCCCTAGATAACTCCAGGATGGGGGCTGGTCACTAGAAAAATCAACCATGTGATTAGAGGGTTAGAACTTTCAACCCCACCTCCTCACTCCTGACCTTCAAGGAGAGAAAAGGGATTGGAGATTAAGTCTAGTCACCAAATGGCCAATGATTTCATCAATCATGCCTGCATAATTCAGGCCTTGACAGAGCAAGAAAGAGGTCAAAACCTGAGTTACTACCTTTAAAGGGCTTAATTTCCACGTAGGAAAGTAAGAGAAGCACAGCAGCATAGCTGTGTTTAAAATCCCTGCCCCCACCCCCCACCCCCGCAAAAACACTCCTAAATGAAGTCAGATAAAAATCTCCCAAAAAATTCCTAAGTGAAGTCAGATACAGTGGCTGAAACCTGTAATCCCAGCTACTGAGGGAACTGAGGTGGGAGGATTGCTTAAGCCCAGGAATTTGAGGCCAGCCTGGGAAACATAGAGAGACCCTATCTCTTTAAAAAAGTTTGTTTTAATAAAAACAAGAACAAAACCTAAATGACAGAGATTCAGAGAACTTCTGGGTTGAGAAAAACATTGCTTTAAGAGGCCAAGGTGAGAGAATCACCTGAGGCCAGGAGTTCAGGACCAGCCTCTAAGAGACGGGGGTCTCACTCTGTTGCCCAGGCTGGAGTGCAGTGGCACCATCTCAGCTCACTGCAGCCTTGACCTCCTGGGCTCAGGTGATCCTCCTACCTCAGCCTCCTGAGTAGCTGAGACCACAGGCGTGTGTGCCACCATGCCCAGCCAACTTTTTTTATTGTTAGTGGAGACGAGGTTTCACTATGTTGCCCAGACTGATCTCAAACTCCTGGTCTTAAGTAATCCTCCCACCTAAGCCCAAAGTTCTGGGATTACAAGTATGACCCACTGTGCCCAGCCCCTCAAACAATTTTTTTTAATTTAGCCATATAGTGACATGTGCCTGTAGTCTCAGCTACTTGGAAGGCTGAGGCAGGAGGATTGCTTGAGCCCAGGACGTTGAGGCTATAGTGAGCTAAGATTTTACCACTGCACTCCAGTCTGGGTGACAGTGTGAGACGCTGTTTAAAAAATAAAAGAAAGACATTGACGCACTTCAAGGATGGTGCATCTGGAGAGGGCATGGAAACCTCCCCCTCCCTATGCAGCTCTTCCATTTGGTTGTTCCCGAATTGTATCCTTTATAATCAATGGGCAAATGTTAATGCATTTTCCTGAGTTTTATGAGCTGTGAATTATCAAAACTGAGGAAGGGGTTGTAGAAATTCCCAAGTCGGTCAGAAGTATGGGCGGCTTCTTGGACTTGTGGCTGGCATCTGAAGCGGGGGCAGTCTGGGACGGAGCCTTGAACATGCGCAGTCGGCTCTAACTTCAGGAGTTAGTGTCAGAACTGAACTGATTGTTGGATTCCTGTTGATGTCAGAGTCACGGGTCACGAGTGTGGAACACACTCCACACACTTGGTATCAGAAGTGTCAGAAAAAAACACTACACCTGTTCTCTCACCAAACAGTGGAAATGCTAAACTACAAGCTATTTCTCCTACATTTTTTCCCCTCTTGCAATTCCACTCTTCCAGGAAGCTTGGGTGATCAGCCTAGAGTGTTACCTACACTCGCTGACAGAGCCAGCTGAGTTGACGCTCTGGGTATGACAGTTCTTTATTGTGGAGCTGTCATACATGTGCCGTTTTCAGCAGCATCTCTGACCTCTACCTGCTAGATGCCAGTAGCAACAAGTCTCTGGCTGCCTCAGCAAACTGTGGTCATTCCCTTATGACAAAAACTAGACCCTACAAAAAAGGATAGTCGAGCATGAGGCCTGAGACCGGGTCTAGTCCGGGCTCAGCCCAAGGTGTCTCTGTGACTTTGGGCAGGGCTACCAAGCCTCTTGGTGTCCTCAGCTGAACAATGGAAAAGCCAGACCAGATCAACCTGAGTTCCATTCAGCAACAACGTGCTACGCTGCTGTTTGCCTTACCTTCCTATGTGGAAATTAAGCCCAGTAAAGGTAGTAACTCAGGCTTTGACCTCTTTCTTACTCTGTCAAGGCCTGAACTCCTGTCTTTCCAAATGATTTGACCCTGAGTCTCCCATTTCCTTTCACAGAATGGGGCCTGCGGGAGCTGACAGGGATTCGTGCTGGGGATAGATGCTGCTGACAACCTGAAGAAGAATCCACCCTCTGGCTCTGAAATTAACCGCGTTCAGCAGTCTTGTGGCCAGAGTGAGAGCACCTTCCCCCTGCAGCTCTCCTGGGGAGCCGCAGCCCAGAGGAGTGAGGAGTGCCCTCCGTTGCAGGTGGGAGTGGCGGGATGGGAGTGTGGAGATCCAGAGTGGCCACCGGGCCATTGCTCGACCTAGTTCCTGCTCAGTCCCTCTGGGGCTGGCAGACTTCACAGTCCAGCTTGCTCTGGGGAGACCACATTCTGGAGGCAGCAGCCACCACCGTCCTGGGGCTCTGTCTTTCAAAGAGAAGCCTCTGTCCTTTTCAAAGACAGAACACCTGTGCTTGGCAGGCAAGAATAACATTGATGGTGGGAAATCCCATTCTCTAAAATATTATAAAACAGAAAGTATGAAGGAATTAAAGTCCACTGAAAAAGTATCCTGGGACTGGGTGCAGTGTTGATGCCTGCAATTCTAGCACTTTGGGAGGCTGAGACAGGAGGATTGCTTGAGGCCATAAGTTTGAGACCAGCCTGGGCAAAAAAATGAGACCCAGTCTCTACAAAAAAAATTTTAAAATTAGCCAAGCATGGTAGCTCGTGCTTGTAGTCCCAGCTACTCAGGAGGGTGAGGTGGGAGGATTGCTTGAACCCAGGAGTTCAAGGTTACAGTGAGCTATGATTATGCACTGCATTCCAGCCTGGGGAACAGACTGAGTGGGTGACCCTGTAGCAAAAAATAGAAAAAAGAAAAGAAAAGGTATCCTGGACTACCAGGAATGACAGTAATAATGATGCTAGCATTTATTAAGAACTTAATAGATGCCCTGAACTCAGCTCAGTGCTTTACATGAATTATCTCATTTAATTTGGAGATAATTGGAGATAGTTATGCTTTTTACCCCCATTTTATACATTGGGAAACATAAGTTATAATGTTCTTCAAAGTCTTTCAACTAATAAGGTCTAATGATTTTATCCTGGAAGCACATATGGGAATTTTCTTGTTCTCTAGTCTCAGTAGGTAAAATGTGGGACATCTTGGCAGGTGTGACCAAAGTTATCATAAAATGTGTCTAATTATTGGGAAAGAAGATGATGTTAGTTACTAGGTGGTGGTGGTGGGAGGGGTGGTCTAGCTAATGACTGGCATTTTAAACTAGAATCATCAAGATCCTAATGGACATTAAGTCATCATTTACATTAGGTATATCTCCTAATGCTATCCCTTCCCCCTCCCCCCACCCCACGACAGGCCCTGGTGTGTGATGTTCCCCACCCTGTGTCCAAGTGTTCTCACTGTTCAGTTCCCACCTATGAGTGAGAACGTGCGGTGTTTGGTTTTCTGTCCTTGATAGTTTGTTCAGAATGAGCACACCCACATGACACATGTATACATATGTAACAAACCTGCACATTGTGCACATGTACCCTAGAACTTACAGTATAATAATAAAAAAAGATCCATTAATGATCTTCATTTCATTCATTTTTATCTATTTATCCTTCTATTCATTAATTCAATCAATAAAAACTTATTGATAACTCAGTGTATGTCACGGGTTGTGCTAATGGCTAGGGATGCAAAAAAGAGTCATACTCCATCCCCATCCTCAAGGCATTCCTGGTCTAGTACTGCTGGCCGTAGTCAGAGGCCAAAGTCCTATAAGAAAGTGCCCTTCTGGCCCACTGACTTCTTTCCTGGGTCCACCTAGAAATCTGTCTGGATTCAAATCAGGCAAAACATGTACAACTTTATGATTTCTTGTCTGATGGAAATCCCCTGGACTTTTCCCTTTTTGTATTGGATGGGTTTTAGTTCTTCCGGACATGCCAAAGCGGGCACATGGCACCCCACGGCCATGAAGTCTTGGGCCCCTGGACCTGGTGCTTAGGTTCAGGGAGACTCAGGAACTCTTTCTCCTGACCTGACTGTCTTGTCTTAGGACATAATCTTTGGGAAACTTCTCCCAGAATACAAAGCCCAAACACAAGAGGAGGGGCCAGCCTAAACCCAGCCTGGAGACATCAGCATACGGATCCACTGGGCACATACTGTCCTTGAGGTTTAGCCACCTGGCAACATGCTGGGCTGCTGCCGCCCTCCCCTTCTCCCCAGCCAGCCCTCACCAGGGTCTACAGGAAGTGGTTGCTCCCATAGGCTGTGTGGGCAGATGTTCCTGTGAGTGCTTCTCTCTGTCTCAGAAAAGGGAGTTGGATGGGAGATGTTCCTGCCATGTCTTCCAAATGGCAGATGTCCCCCCTGTTTCAATGAGGTCTCATGGCTCTGTGGATGTCAACTCTTCTCTCCTATACTCTAAGAAGTACAGAGATGGACCAGTACTCTAAGAATCCAGATACTATTGCAAAATTCTACCTAGTTCCATTAAACCAGGGAGCTCCTGGCCTATTCCCTTGAGTTCTTGCTCCCTTAGTTCTTCTCTGGAAAGGCTGCCTCTGCCTGGATAGACCAGGCCCAAGATGCGCAGATGAATCAGACACATCCCTGCCCTTGAGGTCTGTCATAGGTCTCAGTGAAGACCTACAATAAAGCAGGGAGTTGAGAAGGCTTGAGGGGAGACAGAAGCAGGGTAGGAAACAATACAAAGGGAGGGAGGAGAAGGTGATACTGGAGGTGCGCCAGGAAGGAAATGGCAGTGATATGGTTTGGATCTGTGTCCTCATCCAAACTCATGTTGCATTGTAATGCCCAATGTGAGGCTTGATGGGAAGTGACTGGATCATGGAGGCAGAATTCTCATGAATGGTTTAGCACCATAGCCCCCCTTGGTACTGTATAGTAAGTGAGTTCTCACGAGATCTGGTTGTTTAAAAGTGTACAGCACCTGCCCCCCCTGCTTCCTCCTGCTTCATCCATGTAAGACATGTCAGCTTCCCCTTTACCTTCCACCATGATTCTAAGTTTCTTGAGGCCTCCCCAGAAGCAGAAGCCACTATACTTCCTATATATCCTGTAAAACAGTGAGCCAATGAAACCTCTTTTCTTTATAAATTATCTGTCTCAGTTATTTCTTTATAGCCATGTGAGAACGAACTAATACAGTGTTGGGAACAGGCCTCCAAATCTGGCCATAAACTGGCCCAAAAACTGGCCATAAACAAAATCTCTGCAGCACTGTGACATGTTCATGATGGCCATGATGCCCACACTGAAGGTTGTGGGTTTACTGGAATGAGGGCAAGGAACACCTGGCCCACCTAGGGTGGAAACCGCTTAAAGGTGTTCCTGAACCACAAATAATAGCATGAGCAATCTGTGCCTTAAGGACATGTTCCTGTTGCAGATAACTAGCCAGACTCATGCCTTTTTTTTTTTGGCCCATCCCTTTATTTCCCATAAGGAATGCTTTTAGTTAACCTACAATCTATAGAAATAATGCTTATCGCTGGCTTGCTGTCAATAAATATGTGGGTAAATCTCTGTTCGAGGCTCTCAGCTCTGAAGGCTGTGAGACCCCGATTTCCCACTCCACATGCTATATTTCTCTGTGTGTGCCTTTAATTCCTCTAGCACCGCTGCGTTAGGGTCCCCATGACTGAGCTGGTCTCGGCAATACAGAAAATTGGTACTGAAAAGTGGGACATTGCTATAAAAATGCCATGTGGAATTTTTTCAGGCCCAGGGCCCTGCCACCATGAGCAGCCTCAAGGCACTGCACCCTGCATTCTGGCTGCTTCAGCTCCAGCCTTAGCTCAAAGGAGCCCAGGTACAGCTCAGGCTGCTGCTTCAGACGGTGCAAGCTATGAGCCTTCACAGCTTCCACATAGTCTTAAGCCTGTGGGTACCCAGAGTGCTAGAGTTGAGGTTTGGGAGCCTCCACCGAGATTTTACAGGATGTATGGAAAAGCCTGAATGTCCAGGCAAAAGCCTGCTGCCGGGGCAGAGCCCTCATGGAGAATTTCTACTAGGGCAGTGCAGAGGGGAAATGTGGGGTTGGAGCCACCACACAGAGTCCCCATTGGGGCACTGCCTACTGGAGCTGTGAGAAGAGGGCCACCATCCTCCAGACCCCAGAATGGTAGATTCACTGACAACTTATACCATGAACCTAGAAAAGCAACATGTACTCAACAACAGTTCATCAGAGCAGCCACAGGGGCTATTGCCTGCAGAGCCACAGGGCTGGAGCTGCCCAAGACCTTGGGAACCCACTCCTTGCATCCAGTGTGCCCTGGATGTGGGACATGGAGTCAAAGGAGATTATTTTGGAGCTTAAGATTTAATGGCTGCCCTGCTGGGTCTCAGACTTGCATGGGGCCTGCAGCCCCTTTCTTTTGGCTTATGTCTCCCTTTTGGAATGGGAGTATTTACCCAATGCTTGTACCTTCATTGTATCTTGGGAATAACTATTTTTTTAAATTTTATTTTACAGGCCCATAGGTAGAAGGGACTAGCTTTATCTCAGATAAGACTTGGACTTTGGGCTTTTGAGTTATTACTGGACTCAGTTAAGACTTTGGGAACCGTTGAGAAGGGATGATTGTATTTTGGAATGTGAGAACATGAGATTTGGGAGGGGTCAGGGACAGAATCATATGGTTTGGATCTGTGTCCCCACCCAAATCTCATATTCAATTGTAATCCCCTATGTTGGAAGTGGAGCCTGGTGAGAGGTGATTGGATGGATCATGAGGGCAAAGTTCTCATGAATGGTTTAGCACCATCCCCACCTTGGTACTGTATAGTGAGTGAGTTCTCATGAGATCTGGTTGTTTAAAAGTGTGTGGCACCTCCCTGCTATCTCTCTTCCTCCTGCTTAATCCACGTTAAGACATGTCTGCTACCCTTTCACCTTCCGCCATGATTCTAAGTTTCCTGAGTCTTTCCCAGAAGCAGAAACTGCTTTGCTTCCTGTTTAATTGGATAATTTATAAAGAAAAGAGGTTTAATTGTCCCACAGCCCTGCCAATTAAACCTCTTTTCTTTATAAATTACCCAGTCTCAGGAATTGCTTTATGGCAGTGTGAGAATGGACTAATACAGGTGGCTAGGATATTCTCCAAGGGGAGGAACACCTGGAAACAGCAGTGAGAATGGTGAGAAGCCTGGTGTGGCTACAGGAGGTGTAAGAAATTCACCCAGGCCGCTGGTGTTAAGCTCTGAGAGGTGGGCTTCACTGGCCCCTCTCAACTCAGACTCCTCCATCTGTAAGATGGGGATCCTCCAGATTAGAGTTGTGGTTGTGATGGTTAGGTGGGTCAGTATATGAAAAGAACAGAACAGTGCCTGGATTGGTGTAAGAACTATGCATGTGTTTGCTGGTGTTATGACTCTTATCCTCATGTCATGCCCAAAGGTGTCAAGACTCAGCAATACATGTTTTCTGAATGAATTTGTAAATGAAGCCTAGTTATATCAGTATAAATGTGTGTACTTCATAGACCTGTGAGCTGCAGGGCTATTGGAAAGAAGTCCTAACAATTAAAAAGTAACAGGTATAATTTATGGAGTGTCTACTATTTACAAAGCATACATTTACATTTACTTCTTCTCTCTCACCAAACATAAGAAGCTAACGATTATTCTCAGTATAAAGATGAGGAAATTGAAGCTCAAAGGCCTCTTCTTTTGGTCGGGATGCTGTTCTCTGCCTAGAATGTAGGGTATCGATGATCATGCTGCAACTTTTATTCTGAAAGGCAATTTTCTCCACTGGTTTTAGACATGACACAACTAAAGGAAAAAAAGTGTTTTTGAAGATGCTTACAAGTTGGTCAAGCTTGGTAGCCTTTCCCATTCAATGAAAAAAGCAGAAAAAGACCTCACAGCTACCTCTGTCTTAAGCAGGAGTTCATGAGTCCAACTATCTGAGGTCAGAGCTGATGATCTTAATTTATCGATGCTTCAGTGGGCCCAGGTGGACCTGGCCATGGAGGCCGATCTGCCTGTCTGGGCCCTCATGTTCCTGTTTAGTACACATACAGGTGGTGATAGGGAGGTGGAAACCCTGGCGAGGCAGATAAAAGAGCTCTGGTTTTAGAGTGAGTCAGACCCGAATTCGGAGGTGGCTCCGTCACTTACGCACTGTGCCATCTTGCACAGTTAACATTTTAGAGGTAAACTAAATGGTGATAATAATAACATGCCATAGAATTGGCATAAGGATGAAAGATAGTGTATGCAAAAAATAATAAACATAGGCATAGACTCTGCCTTTCCATCATAATTGCATTAATGTAAAATTTTTAATTATTAGCTATTTTTCAACTATGGGCAAATATTTGAAGCTTGATAATGTGCAGTGTTGGCAAGGCTCTGGCGAAACAGGTGCCATCATGTACTCTTAGTGGGAGTATAAATTAGTGCAGCAGCTGTGGAAGGCAATTTGGCATTAGTAATCAAATTTTTTAATGCATATACTTTTTGATGTAGCAATTCCACTGCTCTGAATTTCTCCTATGAATGTATTAATTTTAATTAGAGTATTGGAGTGATTGCCGTAATTGAGAACCCAAATAACAGTGGCTTAAACACAATAGAGGCATATCTCTTTCTGGACATAGTAGCCCAGCTTAATCAATCTACAGCTGTTGGTGTGGGAGTGTGTGATTCCATGATGTTGCGGGCCCAGGGTTCATATTTTGTTCCTCTGCTATCCTAGACTGCTACCCTTATCTGCATAATAGAAAAGAGCTCCCTTCCACATCCACACTCCAGCCAGGGCCAATGGGGAAAGGTACACAGCCACACTTCTTCCCTTTAAAGCAGCAATCCCAGAGTTACACACATCATTTCTGCTATGTCCCATTGACTAGCACTTAGTCTCTTGGCCATGCCTGAATGCAGCAGTGCCAAGAAATGTAGCCTTTATTCTGGGAGCCATGTGCCTACAGGTTGAGCATCTCAAATAAAAAAATCTGAAATCTGAAATGCCCCCAAATTTGAAACTTTTTGAGCACCCACATTGCACCCAAAGGAAATGCTCATTGGAGAATTTCAGATTTTCAGATTTGGGATATGCAACCAGTGTGCAACTATTCTAATATCCAGAAGAAAATGGAAATCCAAAGCACATCTAGTTTCAAGCATTTAAAATAAATGTACTAAAATTCAGGGATGTTATATGACACTCATATATGTAGGTAAAGATGTAGGCTTAAGGATGCTCACTGCAGCATTTTCGTAACTGAAAAACCCTAGTAACAGTCCGAATGACATCTACCCGTAAGGGACTGATTAAAGAAAGAGGGATACGTTTGTTCAGTGGAACACTATGCAGCAGTCAAAAATGAGTGTGGTAGGCTGGGTGCGGTGGCTCACACCTGTAATCCCAGCACATTGGGAGACTGAGGAGAGTGGATGACGAGGTCAGGAGATCCAGAGCATTCTGGCCAACATGGTGAAACTCCGTCTCTACAAAAAATACAAAAATTAGCCAGGTGTGATGGTGCACACCTGTAGTCCTAGCTACTCGGGAGGCTGAGGCAGGAGAATCACTTGAACCAGGGAGGCAGAGGTTGCAGTGAGCTGAGATCGCGCCACTGCACTCCAGCCTGGCAACAGTGCAAGACTCTGTCTCAAAAGAAAAAAAAATTCGATGATAAAACCTGTTAATGTATGTAAAAGCCATGGCACTTACCATGTATCTGGGATGCAGCGCACACAGTCCAGGTTTCTATAGATTCCCTTTTCCCCAGCCCTTGAGAGCCAACCATTCCTTAGAGATTTGGATAACTGTCATTTAAACCTGCATCCTGAGGCTTCAGGAAGCCCTGTATCCTTCAAGCACATCTGAGTCTCCTTAGAGATCCTCTGAGTGTCTGTTGTCACCCTGGCACTGAACTGTGGGATGCAGCTTGCCCCATCACCTCCAGCCAGCTCATCTGCCCCGCTCCAGGCTGCTTTCTCTTCCCAGCCTGCTGCCCTGCTCTGTCCATGCACAGGACTGACCAGGCTTTGGCCAGTTCTTGCTGGATGAAAATGGGTCTAACCTCAGAGAATTAGAACAAAGAGGAGAAGGACTGAAAACTCCTTATGGGATCAAAGAAATGTGACTTGGGCAATTTATTTAACCCCTCTAAGCCTCTGATTCCTCATGTGTAAAATGGGAGTGATAGTAATAATCATATCTGTTTCCCAAGGTTGTGAAGTAGTAGGGAGAATATGTGTACAGCTGTTATGTTCTATGTCTCCAGTGTGCAGTATATGTAAGAACACATTTCATCTACTATTCAGAATAAATGGCTTGGTCATCTGTGTCACTATCATGACCTGAGCCTTCTGCTCCCGGGGGGTCCTTCCCTGATGAATCCACTACCCCCAGGGGCAGAATCAGCTGAAGGCATCAGGTCCTGATTGCAACTTCCTTGTGGAGAGGAACCTGGAGAAACTCACCAGCCTGCTGTAGAGCAGGAATCTGGGTGGTTGCTGTCACTTGAGTCGCACTGGAACTCTGGGCTGCTCCTGCACTGTCCTCCTCTCTTGCCTTGTGGACTGGTGGAGAGCTAGCTAGGCACCTCACTGCATCCAGGGCTCCTGCTGGCTGCTGCAAGCCCTGGCCACCATGGTCTCTGTTTCCTCTGGACAATGAGGATGGGGACAGAGTGGCCATGACTGCAGAGTGTGTGGAATTCACATTCCTCCACTCCACCTCCCCCATCTGCATGGCCTTGGCTGGGGGCTGCTGGCTGTAAATGCCAGGGCTTGAGTGTATTCTCTAATTACTCAGCTCTTTGACCTCTTTCTCTCTCCTCTCTCTCTCTGTCTTTATTTTATTATTTATTTATTTTTTTGATACGGGGTCTTGCCCTGTCACCTAGGCTGGAGTGCAGTGGTGCAATCTTGGCTCACGGCAACCTCCACCTCCTGAGTTCAAGTGATTCTCCTGCCTCAGCCTCCCCAGTAGTTGGGATTACAGGTGCCCACCACCCTACCTGGTTAATTTTTGTATTTTTTTAGTAGAGACAGGGTTTTACCATGTTGGCCAAGCTGGTCTCGAACTCCTGACCTCAAGTGATCTACCCGCCTCAGCCTCCCAAAGTGTTAGGATTACAGGCATGAGCCACTGCACCCAGTTTCTCTCCTCTCTTTCTTTCTTATATACATACACACACATGCACACACACGGTTCTTTTCTACAGTGCCAGGAAATTTGGTATGAAACAGTTTCTGACTTCAGCCACATCCAGAAATTCCTCACCCCCTCCAGCTCCCTGAATTCTGGTCCCTGACCCACACAATTACATACCTCCCAGGGCTCACCACATTATTGGGTCACACCCCATAAACAGTAACTATGGCTTGGGCATTGGGTCATACCCAATAAACAGTAACTGTGGTTGTTTGGTTCCCTGATTATCTGTCTGTGTCCTGAGGCCCTAACTCACAGTCCACAGTCTAGTCATTAGAATTCTTCTCCATCCTCACGAGGAAGGGCAACAGGGGCTGCAAGAAATTTTATTGATAATTGTAGACACCATCACGGTAAACACAAGGCCTCCATTAGAATCCACTTGACATGTCACGTTGTCCCTGGATGCCAACACGGCAATTAAACTGATTTGAAACTTCCACTGCACAATGAGGTGGAACAAGAACCAATTTAATGGGCTGTAGGAACCGACTCTGAAATGATTACAATATTCATCAGAGGAGGGAAGGGAAAGAAGAAAAAAAAGAGTGAGGCGATTATTTTTTCGCAGGCTCAGTGCCATTCAGTTGTGTGACTTGGCCCTGGTTCCCTTGGAGACTGGCTGGGCACGTGGAGGTACAGCTGACAGGGAGCCCAGCCCTGCCTGCTGCACCAGAAGGAGGCAAGCACGCAGGAGGTTGGGGCTTCCATAGGCCATTAGCATAGGTTTCACACGAACCCTTCCTCTCCTAGGAATGATGGCCCCAATCCTGCACCTCTCCTTGCATCCAAACCCTTGCCATGGCCTAATTATAGGCAAAAATTTGACCTTAACCTTGGCTGTGTGATTTGCTTTAGCCAATGATGCCAATGGAGGCAATGGTGCATGCTTCTGAGCCTAAGAGGCCTCATGTTCTTCTATTTGCCCTCTTGCAAGGGAGCAGAACAACCCCTGCCAACCCACAGGTCTGCAGCAAGGAGTAGAACCACCCAGCAGAGTCCAGCCTAGACTGGTGGAACCGTCTAGCCAATGCACAGATTCGTGGTAATGATTGTTACATTATGCCACGAATGTGGGATGATTTGTTACATGGCAAAACTGATACACAACCCCAACCTAGCTGCCGTGGTCTGCCCCACAGACTGATCTAAGTGACCACTGGAGGATGCTCATGCTCTCTGGGGTTTTCCTTTCCTCCTTCATGGGGTTGGTTGTTTATTTATGCTTGCCCACAGATCCAGAGAAGACTTTTCCAAATTTTTCCTTTTTAGCTGAGGAATTCTTTTTTTTTTTTTTTTTTTTCGAGATGGAGTCTTGTGCTATCACCCAGGCTGGAGTGCACTGGCACAATCTCGGCTCACTGCAACCTCTGCCTCCTGGGTTCAAGTGATTCTCCTACCTCAGGCTCCTGAGTAGCTGGGATTACAGGCACATGCCACCACACCTGGCTAATTTTTGTATTTTCAGTAGAGATGGAGTTTCACCACGTTGGCCAGGCTGGTCTTGAACTCCTGACCTCAGGTGATCCACCCTCCTTGGTCTCCCAAAGTGCTGGGATTACAGGTGTGAGCCACCATGCCTGGCCAGGATTTCTTATTTGAAAGGAAATCCCTTACATGTCCTCATGTATATATAATGGGTGTGACCAAGTTTACCAGTTTGGAGTACAAATGTCAGGCAGAGTGGGACTGGGGTGGGAATATCTGATCAGACACGCATGGGACCTAGGTCTCCATTGTCATTGCTGCTAATGGTGCCTTGATGAAAACTAGTCCTACACAGATCAATATGACCAGTGCCCTGCCCTGCTGGAATGATGCTCAACCTGGTCCAGACGCCTGCACATGGGGGCACCAAGGTGACCGCCCTTTAAATGTTACACTCACATATTTTGCTGTTGTTTCCTAAGGTTTCCAAGTCTGGGGAGTGCTTACAGCTTGAGCCACACATCATGAGCAAAGCAATCTCAAACCTCACCTGTGAACATACTGAATTAGTCTATGTGAGCTCTTCCTTCTGGTAGATCCCTGCCTTGGGATCTCTGGTTCCTTTTGTTAACAGTGGAACTGAGTAATGACTCTCTTTGTCTATCATAAAGTTATAATGTCAATTCACATTTTTTTCTCTCATAATACTTAGAACCCCCAGTTTTTAACTGGGTAAGTATAATGTTCAAAAGTTAAAAGCATGACTTTCTTTTTTTTTTTTTTGAGATGGATTTCACTCTTGACACCCAGGCTAGAGTGCAATGGCGAGGTCTCAGCTCACTGCAACCTCTGCCTCTCAGGTTCAAGCGATTCTCCTGCCTCAGCCTCTCAAGTAGCTGGGATTACAGGTGTGCACGACCACACCTGGCTAATTTTTGTATTTTTAGTAGAGACGGGGTTTCACATGTTGGCCAGGCTGATCTCAAACTCCTAACCTCAGGTGATCCACTCGCCTTGGCCTCCCAAAGTGCTGGGATTACAGGTGTGAGCCACTGTACCCAGCTAAAAGCATGACTTTCTTACTGAACACAGGTTGACAACTTTATTCAACTCATTCATTAATGAGGGAAACAGTGAAATGGTAAGGCTGGTTCAAAGAGCATTGGAAGATGCAACAAAAAAAACTACAGGCCAATATTCCTGATGAACATTACTGCAAAAATTCTCAACAAAATACTAGCAAACTAAATTCAACAACATATTGAAAAGATCATTCACCATGATCAAGTGAGATAAATCCCAGGGATGCAAGGAGGGTTTAACATATGTGAATCAACAAACATGATGCATCACATCAATAGAATCAAGGACAAAAGCCATATGATCACTTCAATAGTTACTAAAAAAGCATTGGATAAAATCCAACATCCCTTCATGATAAATATCCTCAACAAGTCAGGCACAGTGACTTGCACCTGTAATCCCAGCTACACCAGAGGCTCAGGTGGGAGGATTGCTTGAGCTCAGGAGTTTGAGGCGGCACTGAGCTATGATTTTGCTGCTGCACTCATTCTGTCAGTTGGCCTGGAGTGCAGTGGTGTGATCACAGCTCCCTGTAGCCTCAAACTCCCAGGCTCAGGAGATCCTTCCATCTCAGCCTCCTGAGTAGCTGGGATTACAGGCACATGCCACCATGCCCAGCTAGTTTTTGTAATTTTTTGTAGAGTTGAAGTTTGCCATATTGCCCAGGCTGGTCTTGAACTCCTGAGCTCAAGTGATCTGCCTGCCTTGGCCTCCCAAAGTGCAGGGATTGCAGATGTGAGCCACCATGCCTGGCCTAAAAAATATTTGTTTTAATCCTCAACAATTTGGGTATAGAAGGAACATACTTCAACATGATAAAGACCATATATGACAAGCCCACAGCTAATATACTGAATGGTGAAAAATTAAAAGCCTTTCCACTAAGATCTGGAACAAGAAAATATGCTCACTTTTAGCTCTTTTATTCAACATAGTACCAGAAGTCCTAGTCTGAGCAATAAGGCAAGAGAAAGAAACAAAGGGCATTCAATCAGAAAAGAGGAAGTCAAATTAACCTTGTTTGCAGACAACATGATCTTAAGTTTAAAAAACCTAAAGAGACTTAGAACTGATCAACAAATTTAGCAAAGTTGCAAGATACAGAATCTACATACAAAAATCAGTAATTCGTTTTTTTTAACAGGGTCTTGCTCTGTTGCCCAGGCTAGAGTGCCCTGGCGCAAATACTGTTCACTGCATTCTCGACCTCCCAGGCTCAGTTGATCCTCCCACTTTAGCCTCCAGAGTAGCTAGGATCACAGGCACATGCCACCACACCCCCAGATATTTTAAAAAATTATCTGTAGAGATGAGGTCTCCCTATGTTGCCCAGGCTAGTCTCAAACTTCTGGGCTCAAGCAATCCTCCCACCCTGGCTTCCCAAAGTGCTGGTATTACACATGTGAGGCACTGTACCTGGCCATCTTTTTTTTTTTTTTTTTTTTTTTTTTTTTTTTGAATAGAGATGGGCTCTTGCTCTGTCACTCAGGCTGGAGTACAGTGGAGTACAGTGGTGTGATTATAGACAACTGAAGTTTCAAACTCCTAGGCTCAAGCGATCCTCACATCTTGGTCTCCCCAGTAGCTGGGACTACAGGTGTGTGCACCATGCTCAGCTAAAAACATCAGTAGTGTTTCTGTACACCAATAACAAACTAGCTGACACTAAGTCAAGAAAGCAATCCCACTTACAATAGCTACAAAAATAAAAAATAAAATACCTAGGAATAAATTTAACAAAAGAAGTGAAAGATCTCTATAGGGAATACTGTAAAACACTGATGAAAGATATTGAAGAGAACTCACACACAAATGCAAAGACATCCTATGCTCATGGATTGAAAGAATTAATATTGTCAAAATGTCTATCCTCCCAAAAGCAATCTATATTTTCAATGCCATCCCTACCAAAATACCAATGATGTTATTCACAGAAATAGAAAAAACATACTTAAATTCGTAGGGAACCACAAACACCCTGAATAGCTAAAGCAATCCTGAGCAAAAAGAAAAAAGCTAGAGGCACCACACTACCTAACTTCAAATTATACTACAAAACTGTAGTAACCAAAATAGCATGGCACTGGCATAAAAACAGACACACAGACCAATGAAACAGAATAAAGAACTCAAAAATAAATCTACCCACTTACAGCCTACTGATTTTCAACAAAGGTGCCAAGAACACATATTGGGACAAGGACAGTCTTTTAAATAAATGGTGCTGGGGAAACTGAATATCCACATGCAGAAGAATGAAACCAGACCCCCCATCTCTCACCATTTACAAAAGTCAACTCAAAAGGGATTAAAGACTTAAATGTGAGACCTGAAACTTTGAAACTACTAGGAGAAAATATAGGTGAAATGTTACAGGACATTGGTCTGGACAAAGATTTTTTGGAGAAGACCTCGGAAACACAGGGAACAAAAGCAAAAATAGGCAGGTGGGATTACAGCAAGCTAAAAAGGCCTCTGCACAGCAAAGTACACAGTTAACAAAGTGAAGAGACAACCTACAGAATGGGAGAAAATGTTTTCAAATGATCTATCCAGCACAAGGGTTAATCACTAAAATATATAAGGAACTCAAGTCAATAGCAAAAAATTGAATAATTTAATTTAAAAATGGGCAAAAGACCTGAATAGACATTTCTCAAAAGAAGACATACAAATGGCCAACAGACATACGAAAAAATGCTCAACATCCCTAACCATCAGAAGAATGCAAATCAAAGCCACAATGAAATATTATCTCACCACAATTAAAGTGGCTACTAGCAAAAAGACAAAAGAAAAAAATAAAATAATGCCGGAGAGGATACAGAGAAATGCTCATATGCTGTTGATGAGAATGTAAAGTAATACAGTCATTATGAAAAACAGTATTGAAGTTCTTCAAAAACACTAAAAATAAAACTACTATATGATCCAGGAATCCCATTGCTGGGTATATATCCAAAAGTAAGGATTTACATATATCAAAGAGATATCTGCAGTTTCATGTTTATTGTAGCACTATTCACAATAGCCAAGACATGGAATTAACATAAGTGTCCATCAACAGATGAATGGATAAAGAAAATGTGGGACATGTACACAATAGAATATTATTTGGCCTCAAAAAATAATAAAATCTTGTCATTTCCAGCAATGTGGATGGCACTGGAGGTCATTTTGTTAACTGAAACAAGCCAGACACAGAAAGACAGATATCCCATGTTCTCACTCATATGTAGGAGCTAAAAAAAAAATGTGGATCTTACAAAGGTACAGATTAGAATGGTAATTACCACAGGCTGAGAAGGGAAGGAGAAATGGGGCATAAAGAGAAGTTGATTAATGGGGACTAAAATACAATTAGATGGAAGAAATAAGTTCTAGTATTCAATAGCACAGTAGAGAAATTATAGTTAATGATTTATTGTATATTTCAAAATAGCTAGAAAAGATGAATTCTAATGTTCCCAACAGAAAAATGTTTGAAGTGATGGATATTCCAATTACCTGTATTTGATCATTGCACATTGTATGCATGTATCAAAATATTACATGTATCCCCAAAACATGTACAACTATGATATATCAATAAAAAATAAAATATAATTAAAAATTTTTAACAATAACAATAAAAAACTCTTTCTAATGGAAATTGCTATAGGAAACAGATGTTAATGAGAATAATAGCTTGAATTAAGAAGAAAACATTGTTAAAACTAGTTTCTTTCTTTCTTTTTTTTGGGGGGGGGGGACAGAGTCTTGCTGTATCGCCCAGGCTGGAATGCAATGGTAAGATTTCGGCTCAATGCAACCTCTGCCTGCTGTATTCAAGCGATTCTTGTGCCTCAGCCTCCCGAGTAGCTGGGATTACAGGCACCCACCCACCATGCCACACTAATTTTTGTGTCTTTAGTAGAGACAGGGTTTTACCATATTGGCCAAGCTGGTCTGAAACTCCTGACCTCACGTGATCCACCCTCCTTGGCCTCCCAAAGTGCTGGGATTACAGGTGTGAGCCACCATGCCCAGCCAAAACTAGTTTCAAAGCCACACAGTTGGAAAGAAAATTTTAAAAACCATAAACAAACAAAAAGCATTTGAAGCATTGGAGTTTATATAGTCCCATTAAAGAAAGAATATTGGATACATAGGTTAGGTACAAAACTGGTTAACACGCTACAGGGCAATTAACCCTAATATTTGAGGTTATCTTTTCTACTGGATGGGAATCATTTGCATCTACACAACTCTGCAGGCTAACATGTAACTTCAGAGTTTGAGCCCTCAGTTAATAGTAAACAGGATAGTCAAACAATATAGTACATTCTCCCAGAAGATTAATAATTGTCAGGCAAGCCTGTTAATATTTCAGAACAACATTGAAAGGACATACAAATATTTTCTTGGCCTTATTTCCAGGCTTTAGATAGTTTTCCTTATTACCTGCCAGGTCACCCTTAGAGCCATAGCAGCTTGTCAAGGGCACAGCCCGGGGATACTGAACAGATCCCTCAGTGTCAGGCAGCGAGGGAGAAGTTGCTGAATGTGGAGGTAGAACACCAAGGGAAAAGGGCCACACTTTCTAGTTCTATGTATAGGAAGGCCAGTTCCTGGTTAATCAGATAGTCTGCCTGCCTGCCTGCCTGACCGCTTCCTAGATACCCACAGTTCTCCAAAAACAGGCCCCAAGGAATGTAACCCCTTCTCTGAACTCTATTGCTCTGTCTTTTGCTCATGGCCCTTTCTGCCTGTGACCTCTGGATATTTTATAATGCACAAATGTGTTGTCATTTTAAGAGTATTTGCTTTTCTTTCACTTCCTGTAGCCTCTACTACGTCCACCAAGTGTCTAGCACACAGCAGATGTTAATCGGCACACAGCAGATGCTAATGGGCACGGTGCACTGCACATCTCTTTCCTTATCAAAGGCACATACAGACCCTCCATTCCTCAGATGTGCGCTCAACATCCCCCTTCCACATTTCCTCCTGCATAGACTGTGATCTCTCTCTCTGCTTGTCTCTACCTACTGCAATCCTACCCACACTTTGAGACACAGCTCTGATGCCACCCTCTCCAAGGGAGTATCTTCTCCCTACTGGCATGTGTCTCCCTATTCCCAAGCAGATTTTCTCTGTATTGGGGCCTCCTTTTTACCCTGCCATGGCCCACGGGTCATTTACATTTCACATTGCCCAGGGTAGTGGGCTCCCAAAGACAAGAACCTGGTCTTCATCACCTCTGTCTGTGTCCATGGCACCTAGTGATGCTAAGCACATATTCTCTGGCTCAGGCAATGGCCACGTGAGCCCAGGGGTGGCTTTTTCTGCCTTCGGCAGCAAATTCTGTCTTGTTTGCTGTTGGCAGCACTTCAGGGCCCATCACCTGCAGGAGTCAGACCTCAAAGGTGCTGAGCAGGGGACATATGGCGCTTGTCCTCTCCCGACTAAGGGAGTCCTTGGTGAATATCTGATCTCAGCTGGAGCATGTCCCTTTCTGCTTCATCAGCTGCTCCTTACATTCTCTGCTGGTTGCAGGATTGGGGGGTGAGACGGGGGTGGTAAGTGAGGCAGCTGCTGCCTTTGCTATGGCTATGATTCTGACCTGCAACCACTGCAGGATGTGGAGCTGGGACCTGAAGCAGAGGCCTAGAGTCCCTCAGTGCACACCCAGGGAGCCCAGTGGGTCCCAGGAGCTTCTGCTGGGAAACAGCCTGGCCTTTCCTGTGCAGGTGGATGCTCCAGGATGCTCCAGGAGAAGCAGAGAAACTCTAGATGCAAGCTGCTCAACTTGCAGTCCATGAACCACCAGCAAGGACAGCAACACATGAAGCTTATTAGACACACACAATCCAGGGTGTCATCCCAACCTCTCAGAATCAGAACCTGCATTTTAGGGAGAGCCTCTAAGTCATGTGAATGCACATTAAAGTGTTAGAAGCACCAGTCAGTTAATAGCCAGGCTCATCTGTAAGTGTTCAGCCCTACTGCTGCAACCCAGTGTATGAATTTGCAAGAGCTACAATTAAGCACATCGTTAATTCAACCTGGAATGCTCTAAGGCAATATAGCTGAGAGTTGGATGGTGTTTGATTGTTTTATAGTGAGAGAACAGAAATGCTCAAATGCTACCTTATTTTTCATACACACAAAAGTGACAAGTGCAGAATAGGAATGAATATACCATTTTATTAATAGCTGAGCCAGAACCCAGTAACCTCTTTGCAGAATGGTGGTAAAAGCTGGATGGGCATCCACAGCCGTAGAGCCTCATCCTACACCTGAATCTCTGTCTCAGGCTGCATGGAAAAAGGAACCTGACGGCAGAGCTCCCTGCCAGGCCCTGCCCGAGGGCTGACTCTCAGTCACTGTCCCTCACAGGCACAGAGATAATGGGGAGAGACAGGCAGGAATGTGGGACTGAGCTTGCGATGATCCTGCTCACCAGTAAAGGGAGAAGA
Source organism: Rhinopithecus roxellana (assembly GCF_007565055.1). Lineage (NCBI taxonomy): Eukaryota > Metazoa > Chordata > Mammalia > Primates > Cercopithecidae > Rhinopithecus > Rhinopithecus roxellana. The sequence continues at coordinate 81,690,781 of NC_044553.1, read as the reverse complement.
TGAATGTCTGGAAACTCTGACCAATCTGATAAGCAATGCCTTCTCCCTCGGGGCCACCAGGAAGGCCCAGGCAGAGGCAGCCCGGCACAGCTCCAGCAGGGAGGGTGTGGCAGCAGAAATCGGCTTCACAGATCTTTCATGGCAGCAGCTCCTGTGCTGGCTGAGTGCTGAGTCCTCAGTGGACGTCTTGTCCTTATCTACTCCCGTGTCCCTAAACACTTGCTTTTGAGATACTTTTCTGTTTTTAAATTGCTTTATTGAGGTATAAGGTACATACTACAAAATTCACCCATTTTAAGTGCACAGTTCAATGACTTATCTGTGATTGTTATTACAGTTTATTGTCAGAGTTGTGCAACATCCCCACCATCTAATTTCAGAACATTCCCATTACCCCAGGAAACAACTGCTTGCCCACTTCCTGTCACTGCCCCCAGAACCCCAATTCCCGGCAACTACAGATCCACTTTCTGTCTCTCTAGGCTGGCCTTTCCTGAGTGTCCAGAAGCTTTTGCATTCAGAAACTTTCCTTATCTTGATTTCCTTATCCCGCTCATCTGCCAGTGTTGTCTCCTGTCAGGGGAAGGAGTGATTTAGAAATGCCCAGAGGTAGCACAGTGCCTGGCACATGGTAGTCACACAATACGTACATTAAACTGAAAATAACCTGGGCTGCCATTTTAAGAGTATTTGCATCTTGTAAGGGTGGAAAGGGGTGATCTCAAATGAATGAGCCCTTTAACGGGAGTATTTCGGACCCAGTGGCTCTCACAAACACACACCACTGGGAAGAGTTTCTCCCGCCATGGGTGGGTGAGACTGGCATGCTCCTTGACTCTGAGGATGTCATGTCTTTTAGAACAAGGCGCTCCCTGTCCACAAAGTCTTCAGATTCAGAACTATTTCACCCCCAACCCCTGACTCCCTGCTTATCAGCACCTGCCCTGCCCTTTGACTCCCAGGGTCACCAGAGTCTCTCTCGCACTCTACAGGTTCCCACTTCTCCAGGATTTTGAGTCTGAGTTCCTGCCCATTTTCCCCAGCCTTCCAGGTCCTCTGATGTGGAACTTTATTGTTCAGATTGCCTGACAAATCTTCCAGCCCTTTCCCAGGAACCCTCCTTCTTTTGGGCAGCACTTACCTGCCTGAAACAGTTATTAAGTAACTGTCTTTCTGCTTCAAATTCACCTGCTCTATCCTACTCTGGGAGGTGGAGGCTGGAACTTCATGAACAAATCTCTGCTTTCCCAGCTGCAAAGCTTTTCCTGCTGAGGCTCTGCACATAGGGGGCATTAGAGAGACGCAGAAAGGCAAGAGAATGTGAAGGAGTTTGCTGCTTCTTAGGGTTTTCTGTCTACTTGTGTTTTGAATTTTATTTTAAGCTCTATTGAGGTATAATTTACATACTGTAAATTCACTCCTTCTAAATGTACCATTTAATAATTGTTAGTATACTGACAGAGTTGTGTAAACACAGCTACAATCAGATCTTACACTATTTTCATCACTCCCTAAAGTAACTCTGTGCCAGCCTCACCCCCACCCTAGGTGATCACTAATCTACTTTTTGTCTCTGCAGATTTGATTTTTCTGGACACTTATTTTAAGTGGAAGCATACACTCCACTCGGTGTCCTGTTGCATCTGACTTCTTTTACTTAGCGTGATATTTGTGAGGTCTATCTGTATATTAGTATCAGTATTCTGTTCCTTTTTTTTTTGGACAGGGTCTCACTCTCTCGCCCAGGCTGGAGTGCAGTGGCACCATCTCAGCTCCCTGCAACCTCTGCCTCTCAGGCTCAAGCGATTCTCCTGCCTCAACCTCCCAAGTAGCTGGGATCACAGGCGCGCGCTACTACCGCTGGGCTAATTTTGCATTTTTAGTAGAGATGCGGTTTCACCATGTTGGCCAGGCTGGTCTCGAACTCCTGACCTCAAATGATCCACCCACCTCGGCCTCCCAAGGTGCAGGGATTACAGGCGTGAGCCACCAACTGCGCCTGGCCCCTTTTGGTTGCTGAATCATGGTCCATTGTATGGACGTAGTACGTTTGTTTGTCCCTCTGCGACAGTGCATTCCTATGGCAGCGGCTGAATTCAATTTGCAGTTTTCCTACCTCTTGTTGAATCAGCTTTATTGCATCCCCCTCAGAGATACGAACCAGCTGGCGCCTCTGGCGCCTCCTCCTCAAAAGCCTGGGTCCCTCCTTTAAATTTCTAAATTTTAACTATTCCAACCTCTTCCCTTTTTCCCTCCAACCCTGGGGTTAGCAGCTGTCTCAGGCAGCTGTTAACTCTGTGACCCATTCGAGTTCTCTTTCTGCCTTTTCAGTCACTCGATTCACTATTTTACATATAATTCGAGATTCTTTATATTAGGCTCTCTATGTTTAAATAACTGCAGTGGTTTCTGTCCCTGGACAATCCTAATGCTAGCCTGTGGCTGAATTGAGCAAACAACTTCCGTGACTCTGCTTCCTTGGACCTGATTGGTTTAGAAGAGAGCATGTGAGTCAAGGCAGACCAATCAGTGTCCTTCCTGAAATTTTTTTGTTTTTTGTTTTTTGTTTTTTTGTTTTTTTTTTTTTTTTAATGAAGCTTGGCAAGCGGAGGGAGGTGAGTAGTGCCTTTTCCCTCTCTGTTAGTGAAGCTGGGGTAACAGTGGATCTGGGAGCTGTCTGTGCCACGGTTCCAGCTGCCCAGGGGAAGGAGCCCTGAGAGTAAGGGTTTTGAAAACAAGACACCCACAGGGGGTTTCTTCACAATACTGGAGTGTGGGTTCCGGTGGGTGGTCCCTGAAAGCCCCATCTCTGCCTTCCTGAGGTCTGGATGTGTGAGCTAATCTCTCTGTCTTCCTAATAGATGTCACCCCATCCCAACTTAGCTGAGTTGGGTTTCTATCACTTGCAACCTAAGTATGCGAAATAACATACCGAGTATTGGATTTCTTACCCCTGGATTTGTTTCTCCTTAACTTAGATTTCTCCAAAGCCAGTCGACTGTCCACTGCTCTTTCTGGTCTATGTCCAGATGATAGAGGCCCGCTGGGGCAATGACTGAGTCAATGCCACAGGTATTTGAGCCCTAGAGTAAACCATGTGACCTGGTAGATAGGGGCGGTCTCTCATCCTGGCTGGTGGCTGGTACAAAGGGGGTGGCTGGCATAAGGAATCTCATCATTGGCTGGTGCAAGGGATCAAGTTGGAGCACAAGATCCAGTTTCCATCTTTAACCACAGAGGCAGCGTGCAGCCCTGCAGGGGAGCCAGTGCCATCGCCATGCAGCTAGGAAAGCTCCGTGGGAGGAACGCCTTTCCCTTGCGGGCTGCTGCTGTGCACACTCTGATTGGCTCTGCACAAATCAGCGAGCCCTAATATGTCAATCTTTGCTATGATTAGTGCATCAGCTAGCACTGCTACTGCCACCCACCCACTGATCTGTAGGTTTTTACAGAGATGCAAATTAGGCAACCCAATGTGGTGGCCCCCTCCAGGAGGTGAGCGGCTCTTGTGTGCTGTTTGTTGACAAGGGGCTGTGGCCAGAACTTGGAATTAGAGTCGCAATTCATATATTCATACACTCTCCGGTGCATTGCCAACTGCAGTGTCTTTCCTCTCTGGTACCTAATAATAACCGAGTTGCCACGCACTGAACACTTACCACCTGCCAGGCACTGTGCTAAGCATTTTCCTTGCATTTTAATCTTCACAACTCTGCGAGAGAGATAACCTTTTTAAAAATAAACTTTAAAATTTTAGAACAGCTTTAGGTTTATAGAACTATTACACACATAGTGTACAGAGTTCCTATATACCTCACACTCAGTTTCCTCTGTTATTACCGTGTTAGGATGGTACATTTTTCACAGCTGGTGATTCAATATTGATACTTTATTGGGTTTTTTTTTTTTTTTTTTTTTTTTTTTGAGACAGAGTCTTGCTCTGTCACCCAGGATGGAGTGAAGTGGTGTGATCTCAGCTCACTACAACCTCTGCCTCCAGGGCTCAAGCGATTCTCTTGCCTCAGCCTCCTGAGTAGCTAAGATTTGAGGCGCACGTCACCATGCCTGGCTAATTTTTGTATTTTTAGTAGAGACAGGTTTTCACCATGTTGACAAGGCTGGTCTCTAACTCCCAACCTCCTGTGCCCTGCCTCGTCCTCCCAAAGTGCTGGGATTACACATGTGAGCCACCCTGCCTGGCCTTGTTTGTTTTGTTTTGTTTGAGACAAGTTCTCACTCTGTCACCCAGGCTGGAGTGCAGTGGCACAATCACAGCTTACTCCACCTCCTAGGCTCAAGCAATCCTCCTGCCTCAGCCTTCTGAGTAGCTGAGAATACAGGCACACACCACCATGCCCAGATAGCATTTTTGTTTGTTTTGTTTTGTTTTGTTTTTGAAGAGCCTGGGTCCCACTACGTTGCCCAGGCTGGTCTTGAAGTCCTGGGCTCAAGCGATCCTTTCACCTCAGCTTCCCAAAGTGTTGGGATTACAGGTGTGAGCCACCACGCCTTGCCAACATTTTGTTAACTGAAGTCTATGCTTTATTCAGATTTCCTCCGTTTCTATATAATATCCTTTTTCTGCTCCAGGATCCCGTCTAGGATATTGCATTACATTTAAGCTCCTCTTGGCTGTGACAATTTCTCATACTTTCCTTATTTTGGGTGACCTTGACAGTTTGGAGGAGTATTGATCAGGATATTTTGTAGAATATTCCTTAATTGTAACTTGACTGCTATTTTTTTTGTGACTAGACTGGGTTCGTGTATTTTTGGGAAGGAGACTGCAGAGGTGAAGTGCCATTTCCATTATGTCATATCAAGGGTACATACTATTAAAACAGTGTATCACTGTTGATGTTGACTTTGACCACCTGGCTGAGGGAGCATTTGTCAGATTTCTTCACTGCAACCTTTCTCTTTTTTTTTTTTTTTGAGACGGAGTCTCGCTCTGTCGCCCAGGCTGGAATGCAGTGGCCGGATCTCAGCTCACTGCAAGCTCCGCCTCCCGGATTTACGCCATTCTCCTGCCTCAGCCTCCCGAGTAGCTGGGACTACAGGCGTCCACCACCTCGCCCGGCTAGTTTTTTTTTTTGTATTTTTTTTTTGTAGAGACGGGGTTTCACAGTATTGGCCAGGATGGTCTCGATCTCCTGACCTCGTGATCCGCCCGTCTCGGCCTCCCAAAGTGCTGGGATTACAGGCTTGAGCCACTGCGCCCAGCCAACGTTTCTCTTTTCTAAATCCCCTTTCCACACTGACCCTTTGGAAGAAAAGGATTGTGTGAAGCCTGCACTTAGGAAGCAGGGAGGTAACCTCCACCTCTTTAAGAGCAGAGTATCGCCCCTTCCCTGAGGTGCTCTGGGGGATGGGGGGCAAGGGGAGGGAGAGCGTTAGGACACATACCTAATGCATGTGGGACTTAAAACCTAGATGACAGGTTGATGGATGCAGCAAACCACCACAGCACATGTATACTTATGTAACAAACCTGCATGTTCTGCACATGTATCCCAGAACTTAAAGTATAATAATAAGAATTTAAAAAGAGCAGAGTATCTATAAAAAATTACTTGGAATTCTTATGCGTGGAAGATTTGTCCCCTTCTCACCCATGTATTTATTCCTCCAGTGACTTATGTATACCCATATGGGCTCATGGATCTTTATTTTGTACTTTGGGTTATAATCGAACACTACTTTATTACTTTGTTCCTTAACCCTTTCCCCATTTGCCCCGGGGATTTTCGCTGGTGGTACTTGCAGCTGCAGTGTTTACCTCAAGATAACTTTGCCACAAATATCTCACTTTTATTATTATTTTTGATCCCTCTAGTATATGAAATTTGGAAAGAAAAGACATAATTCTACTGATACCGTTCTGTTTTTAGTAGTGGTTTTTCCATTTACAAAATATAGTAATTCTCAATCACTGAATATGTCAAATGCTGGGAAATACAGGATTCCTACACGTGATGTTAATTAACATCGTTCTTGAATAGTTAGTTGTTGCCCAAAGATTAATTTGATGAATCCGATTTTTTCCAAAATAGATAATTCTGATGATTCAGATAATTCTGATGTTAGTTCTGTTTAGAAATAACTCCAAGAACAGTTTTTCTGTTTTATTTTCACATTGAAAATCAGTCAGATTTACTTCAGTCTCAAAGAGCGTGTTTATTTAAAATTAAATGAGTGCTGGCAGCGAGCCGCACTTTTTCTTCCTAAAAGGAAAAAGGATTAAATTGTTCCAACTTTGGCCTGTTGCTCTTTCAGCTCTCCCCTGTGTCCCTTTGGCAGATTTCTGATACTCCAAGATGCACCAGGCTCATCTTCGATTGATTTATTTCTTTGTCTATTATTTTTAATTGATACATAATAGTTATACATATGTATGGGGTGCAGTACATGTGTAAAATGTATAATGATCAAATCAGAGTAATTAGCAAATCCATCACCTCAAACACTTATCATTGCTTTGTGTTGGGAACATTCAAAGTCCTCTCTTCCAGCTATCTGAAAATACACAATAAATTATTTTTTATTATAGTCACTCTAGTGCTATAGAACACTACAACTTAGTCCTATCTAGGTAATTTTGTGTCCTTTAACCAACCTCTACCTCTCTCCTCCTCCCCCTTACCCTTACCAGCCTCTAGTAACCACTTTTTTACTCTTTGCTTCTACTGATGTCAACTTTCTTCTTCTTCTTTTTTTTTTTTTTTTTTTTTTTTTTTTAGCTTTCCGGGCTCATCTTCCATTCTGCCCCAGCCCTAGAATCAGCCATTTCTCCCAGGGAGCCTAGTTCCTTTTATTGGAGAGCAGTACTAGAAACCAAGATCTGGGCACTAGATATGCTCAAGTAGGTAATGTATTATCCCGTCTTACAGAGAAGAAAGCTGCAACTTGGAGAGGTTAAATAACTTGCCCAAAGTCACGTGGCTATTTTACTTCTAACTCTGTTCATTTCACTAGAAAGCATCATCTGTCTGCCTCTCTCTTCCTATTTATTAATCTCAAACTAAGCAAAATGTATCCAGGTTGCAGGAAGAGAGAAGACACTGTGCCCACACAATTCCTGCTGCTTGTAAACTGTAAAGCATTATAACCATATATCTATGTCTGTATCTATATATGCATTTACAAACAGCCATGTGCTTTGTATTATTCTTTTACAAAAGAAAGACTGTGTGTGTGTGTGTGTGTGTGTGTGTGTGTGTGTGTGTGTTCCCAGACACACATACCATGTGCAGTGAGCAACTACATCAAATGGGAATTTGTCCAGGCTCCCTTGCATTCATCCCCAAGTAGGACCACGGCACACACATGAGCTGAGTCAGGAGTTTCCTGAGCATCTCTGCCAGGCCTCCAGCAGCCCTGGAGCAAGACAGCAGGGCAACACTGCTAACAGCACCAGCATTTGCCACCCAGCCTCCCTCTTCCACCTAGGCATGCCATCGGCAACCATGACCGAAGTTCCGGAGGGAGGACTAACTTCTGGAAATTGCCAGGACCCAGCCCGTAATGAAAGAAGATGGGAGACCTGAGAAGTGAGATGCAGATCTGGCCAGAGGAAGTAGGAGAACAGGTAGGGTTTGGGTCTCTGCTTCCTGTACCAACTCTGGGGACCATCCAACGTGGGCTGCCACCTATGTGCAACTTTGGAGTCCTGGGGCAATCCGCCCCTCATCACTGGTCCTTCAGGCCAGGCCTGGGCCTCTCCCAGTAGTCAGCTTCCTTCCATCCACTACTTCCTTTTACTTCTGATGCTTCTGGTGAATAAGCCCTGCAGTCTTTTCAGACACGCTCAGACCCAGAGTAGCTTTCCATCTACTCCAGCTTGGCTCTGCCCTTGCCGTGTAGGCAGTTTCGGGGTTTGGGTATACAGTGGACGGCCTGGGGGTGAGCAGTGATGGCTCATGCACAGGCAGACACTTGGAGCCGAGAGCCGTGGGCTGCCTGCTGTGAACAATAACTGAGATCACACATGACAAGGACAAGGAGGGATCAGGTTGGTGGCACCACAGATGCTTTTGTCCTTTCCGTAGTCCTCAAACTTTCTTATCGTCTCATTGAGGAGAAAGCCCAACGAAAATGCCATGAATTTATCAGTCATGGGGGAGATAGACTCATTTTCAAGTGAAGTCTTGGCAAGAATGAAACCTGCCTTTGCAAAAATTATAACTGAGGAAATTCTGACAGCGAAAGAGATCAGACCCGACTGACTCCATCTTGCTTCTAACCTTTAAGCTGTCCTCGTTCATTCCTGGGCATAGGACTAATCTTGGGAAGGAATTTAGTTCACAGTTTGACTCTGAAACAATATTGATAATAACCCTTTCCCTAAAAGACCTCCTTCTTGTCTGGGGACCAGTCTGCCTTTGTAGGACTAGCAAACTAGCCACAAGATTAGAAATTACGGTTTAGGGGTCATGCAGCCTCTGGCTTCAAGAGTCTGAACCTCCCCAAATTGCTCCTGGGGATAATAACATCACTATTGTAACAACTAAGATGAGTGCTTGAGATATTTTGCAGAACCTGCACTAGATGGATCAGCTGACACCACCCAGGCTGGTAATCTGGCTCAACTGTTTCTGCCATCCCACCCAGAAACAGAAGACAGCAAGAAAAACTCACTTCGATTCCCTATGATTCCATCTCCAATCTGACCAGTCAGCACTCCCCACTTCCCCAGCCCCTACCTGGCAGATTATCTTTAAAAACCTCTGATCCCTGAGTGCTGGGGGAGATTGATTTGAATAATAATAAAACTACAGGTGGTGGCTCACTCCTATAATCCCAGCACTTTGGGAGGCCGAGGTGGGCGGATCACCTGAGGTCAGGAGTTTGAGACCAGCCTGGCCAAAATGGTGAAACCCTGTCTCTACTAAAAATACAAAAATTAGATGGGTGTGGTGGCAGGCACCTGTAATCCCAGCTACTTGGGAAGCTGAGACAAGAGAATTGCTTGAACCTGGGAGGCGGAGGTTGCAGTGATCTGAGACGGCACCATTGCACACCAGCCTGGGTGACAAGAGCGAAACTCCATCTCAAACAACCACCACCACCACCACCACCACCACCACCACCACCACCACCACCACCACCTCCAGTTTCTGCATAGCTGGCTCTACGTATCTGTGTGAATTACTCTTTCTCCATTGCAATTCTCCTGTCTTAAATTGGCTCTGCAGTGAGCAAGGCAAACCTATTGGGCGGTTACAAGAGGAAGGATCTGGGGGCCAATGGGAAATAGCAACTGCAGAAGCCTCTTTCCGGAGTATGCTGAATCCTTCTCTGGCCTCCCCCGTGAGCAGGGCCTGAGGCTTAGCAGGATCCATAAGGACAAGCTCTGGGGCCATGGAGTGGGGCCTGGCTTTGCAACCTCCCATTTGGAGGCTTGGCTTTGGCTGGTAGGCACTTCTCCCCATTTGGAAATGGAGCCACCTCTGCAGCTGCTTTCTGCTTCCCTCTCTGAATGGCCTGGGACCCTCTCCTGCAAGCCTGAGGTTGGGATGCATACAAAGCACAGGGATCCTGCAGGACACACACCTCAGCTCGCCCCTTGTCCCTTTTCATTCTCTAAGGAAGATTGAGCAGGACACTCATCCTTTCATCCATTCATGCATTCCTTCCACAAACATTTCCCAGAACCCCGCTCATGCCAGGCACTGAGCTAGGTGTGAATGCTTCTTCCTTTCCCACTTACATAGACATGAAGCGTGCAACTAAAATAAGTGCTTCCCAGGGCTTCCTGGAATGGGCTTGTATGGTGGTCCCTGTCCCTTCCAACCCCAGCCCCACACTCTGTCCCCCGGCCCTCATTTCATCACATTATTACTCCAGGGACTCTTCAGGTCTTGGTGTTTGAGCAGTGGTGGAAGAGAGTCCACTGTGGCCAGCATCCACGAGGTTGGGAATTACAGAGGTGCATGGCTCCATTCTTTCTCCCTGTGTGGCATCAGTTGCCACCTTCCCAGTGCTCTGTAGCAGCATGCCACTGGCTGCAGCTGAGGCAGCGAGAAGCTGTCTTGGGGATGGAGACTGGAACTGTGTCCAGAGTTTGTTCCTTCCAGTGGGTTTGTGGTCTCACTGACTTCAAGAATGAAGCCACAGACCTTCACGGTGAGTGTTATAGCTCTTAAAGGTGGCACAGCCCCAAAAAGTGAGCAGCAGCAAGATTTATTGTGAAGAGTGAAAGAACAAAAAGCTTCCATAGCGTGTAAGGGGATCAGTTGCCACTGCTGGCTGGGGTGGCCAGCTTTTATTCCCTTATTTGTCCCCACCCATGTCCTGCTGATTCATCCATTTTACGGAGCACTGATTGGTCCATTTTACAAATCTCTAGCTAGCTACAGAGCATTGATTGGTGCATTTTACAATCCTAGCTACAGAGTACTGATTGGTGCATTTTACAATCCTCTTATAAGACAGAAAAGTTCTCCAAGTCCCCACTCAATCCAGGAAGTCCAGCTGGCTTCACCTCTCAATCCCCCCTCTAAACAGGACACCCCAAATGCTATTGGGAATTGGGTGATGACCGCTCTAGCTACTTCCTGCTGGATAGGGGCAAAGAATGAGCCCTGCAGTTGTAGTGTCCTCCAGAGGGAAACTCTTCAGGCCAGTCAAAGGGCCAGTGGGTGGTCCAAGGGTCCTCAGTAGAAGTTGTTAGTTGTGCTCATTTGGGGTTCCATTTGTAAGACCATCAGTAGCTTGATGGCCTCAATCCTGGAGGAAAAATATTTGACAAGGAGGTTAAAAATACAGGGTCCCAAGGTGAGTAATAGCAAGATGGCTGTCACGGGACCTAGAAACAGAAGAAGCCATGTTGCCCAATTCCAGAAGTTGGTATAAGAGTTTGAAAGGCATCTGATTTCAGAAACCTTTTCCTAGAAATGCCGGCCGGTGTCTCATACTATCCCTTACTGGTTAGTGTAAAAACAATGCTCTTCCCCTAAGAAGGTGCAAAGTCTTCCTTTCTCAGCAGTGAGGTGGTCTAGGTCCTGGTGGTTGTGGAGAGTCACTGCTGCCAAAGAGCCTATTTAGGATTGTAGAGTAAAGATAGATGTTGTTATTTCTTGCAAACTGTCTGAGAAATCATTTGAGAGTGTGTGGTAGTAGGATAATGAAGTAGATAAACTGGCTATTCCGGTTGCTGTAGCAGTCCCATTCCTAACCCTATAAATAGGGGTATTAGTTGTATGGCCCTGCGCTGGCAGACTTGAGTTTTGAGGGGCACTGATAGGGTCTGATTTCCACAAGATTAGAAGTTAGGATAATACATGTTACACTTAACTTTTAGCAAACTTTACTTTTGTTGAAAACCTTGTAAGTTTGGGATTTCAATTGTTCTTTGCTATTAATAAGACCACGTTCAGTCCATATTTACTTAGAAGTGGTATAGATGGCTCTTTCCTGATTCTGTAAGTACTTTAAGGTTTAGTTGAGTGCAAACAGCTCGCATATTTGAGCAGACCAATTATTAGACAATTTTCCTAACTCTGTTTCTACAAGAGTTTCCTTATCACTTACTGAATACCAATTACATCTTTTTCTCTTAATCACCCGGGAAGAACCATCTATCATCCTGTCCTGAAGGGAGTTCCTCCTAGATCTGGTTGGACCTTTGTATGGTAATTAATTAAGATTTAGATCCCCATTAGGAAACCTGCTGGTTTAAGGATTTTTGATAGCAAGGCTATAGGTTGTCAGTGGCCTCAGTGCTTTTGGGCTATGCCCTTGTTTACACTAACAAGAAGGTGGTATTGGAGTGTTATAGGGTCATGGAGAAGACCTTCAATGATCAATTATTCAATTATAAGTTTTAATTTTACCCTGGCTTTTACTACTTCTATCTCTTTCTCTCTCTCTTTGTCTCTCTTTCTTTCCTTCTGACTCCCTCTTTGTCTCTCTGTCTCTTTTTATTTCCTTCTCTCTTTGACTTTCTGTCTTTCCCCTCTTGCTCTCTTTCTCTCTTTGACTTTCTGTCTTTCCCCTCTCTCTCTTTCTTTCTCTCTTTGCTTGTCTTTCCCTGCCTCTGCCAGCTGCTTTTGCTGCTGTTCTCCCTTCTCCTTCCCCTTTTTGATGGCTTCAGCAGTGTAAGACTGCCACCTCCTTGGGTTTTTGCACTGCATGCAATAACTCCATGATTTCCTTATGGTACTTAATGGGGGTTCCCCCAGAGGTTAGGAACTCCCTTTCTTTCCATATTGCAGCACGGGTACATAGGATTAGATAAGCATACTTGCTATCTGTATACACATTTATTCTTTATCCCTTTCCCAGTTCTAAGGCTCTGGTAAGCACCACTAGTTCTGCTAACTGGTCCCTGGTCCCTGGGGGAAGAGGCTTCCATTCAAGTACTGTTACATCACTAACTATGGCATAACCTGCCCTTTGTATCCCATTCTCCACAAATGAACTTCCATCAGTATATAGGTTAAGGTCAGGATTAGCTAAGGGGACTTCTAAGAGATCCTTTTGGGTGGCATAAGTCTGGACTACAATTTGTTGGCAGTCATGCTCGATTGGTTCCCCATCCTCTGGGATAAAAGTAGCAGGGTTGAGGGCCACACATGTGCATATTTGAAGCACCGGTCCCTCAAGGAGTAACGCCTGGTATCTAAGCAGATGGTTGTCTGATAGTCATAAACTTCTTTTGAGCACCTAGCATGCCATTTACATCATGAGTAGTCCAGATGGTGAGATCTTTTCCTTGTATTATTTTGATAGCTTCTAATACTAACATGGCCACTGCCACTACTACCCATAAACAGTGAGGCCAGCCTTTTGCTGCTACATCAGTTTCCTTACTTAGGTATGCCACTGGTTATGTGGTTGTCCCATGAGTCTGAGTAAGGACTCCAAGAGCTATTCCCGCTCTCTCTGTGATGTATAAAGAGAAGTTTTGTCCTGTGGGAAAGCTTAAGGCTGGAGATTGTACGGCCTGCTTTAAGCTTTTGAAGGCTGTTTCTGCCCCTGGTTCCCATTCTATTAGATGAGTGTTTGCCCTCTGGGTCTCCTTGATTAGAGTATAGAGGGGCCCAGCCATCTCACTGTATCCAGGGATCCATAATCAGCAAAAGCCAGTGATTCCAAGGAACCCCCACAAATGTTTTAATGTCTTAGGGTGATGATAAGCCAGTATAGGCTGTATTTGTTCCTTGCTGAGGGCCCTGGTTCCTCTGGCTAAGATTAGGCCTAGATATATGACTAATTGTAGGCAGAGCTGGGCCTTCGATTTAGACACCTTGTACCCTTGATGAACTACAAAGTTCAAGAGATCTAGAGTAGCCTGCTGGCACGAGGCTTCCAAACTGGTAGCCAAAAGTAAACCATCCACATGCTGAAGGATCAGAGTGCCTGGACTTGAGAGGTGGCCTCGATCTTGGGCCAGTGCCTGACCAAACAGATGAGGGCTATCCCTAAACCCTTCGGGCAAGACTGTCCACAAAAGTTGGAAGGTCTGTTCTATGGAATCCTCAAAAGCAAAGAGAAACTGGGAGTCACAGTGCAGGGGAATGCAAAGAAGGCATCCTTGAGGTCCAGAACAGTGAGCCATTTTGTTTCCTCTGGTATTTGAGAGAGCAGAGTATAGGGGGTGGGTACAGCTGGATATAGAGGAATTACTACCTCATTGATGAGTCTAAGATCTTGCACTAGTCTCCACTGACCATTCGGTTTTTGCACTCCTAGAATTGTGGTGTTGCAGGGACTACTGCATTTTATTACTAAACCTTGAGCTTTTAAATGTCTAACAACATCATGTAATCTTTTATGAGCTTCAGGCCTTAAGGGATATTGCCTTTGATAAGGAAAAGTGTTGGGGTCCTTTAGCCTGATTTGGACTGGGTGGGCATTTTTTGCCCTTCCAAATTGTCCTTCCAATGCCTAGACTTCAGGATTGATTTCCTTTTTAAGGGGGGGACAACAAATGGGTAATTTGTTCCCCATATTAATGTAGATAATAGCTCCAGCTTTAGCTAATATGTCCCTCCCTGGTAAGAGTGTGGGAATTTCAGGCATAACAGAAAAGGTGTGTGAAAAGAGGACAGCCATCCGGGGCAGGAGATTAACACTGAGAAGGCTGCACCAGTGTCCAGGAGGAAGTCAATTTCCTGGCCTTCAATGGTTAAACGTACCTGGGGCTCAGTGAGGGTGATGACATGAGCTGGCACTTGCCCTGGGCACCCTCAGTCCTGACTTGAATCATCTGGTTGGGGGCTTCTGGCCCAGAGAACCTTTGCCCTCTGGGGCAGTATGCCTTCCAGTGATTGCCTTGGCATAGTGGACATGGGCGAGGGGACAGCTTCTCATTGGACAATCTTTTTTAAGATTCCTTGCAAACCACACTGGTAACAAGCCCTACTGTGTAATTGGCCTGCTCCATTTTCTGTCCTCTCTGAACCACCAAGGTTTGTTTTCTGAGGGCCATGACTAAGGTTATGGCCTTTCTCTTATCTCAATTTTTCCTTTTGGCCTGTTTCTCTTGGTCACTATTAGAGAACACCGAGGTTGCCAGGTTTAATAACGCCTCCAGATTTTGTTCAGGGCCCAGGGCTCGCTTTTGGAGCTTTCTCCTGATATCTGGAGCTGATTGGGTAATAAACTTATCTTTTAGGATCAATGGCTCTCGAGGGAGTCGGGTGACAGGGGAGTATATTTTCTTAAGGCCTTCTGTAGCTGCTCGAGGAAGGTGGAAGGATTTTCTTCCTTTCCCTGAGTTATGGTGGACATCATTGAGTAATTCATGGGCTTTTTCCTAATTCTCCTTAGTCCTTCTAGAACACAGGTCAACAGATGTTTGCAACTCTAGTACCCATGATCTGAGTCTAGGTCTCAGTGGGGATCCATACTGGGGACAGCTTGCTGACAAGTAGGGATTTTGTCCCTTTCTTCATCTGTCATCCTATCATTTACTTGACTAAGATACCAGGTATCTCCAAACTCTCAGGCTACAGCTAAAGCTGCATTCTTTTCATTGAAGGCCAGGGTTTGATCTAACAATAACATGATATCTCTCCAAGTGAGATTGAAGGTTTGCCCTAGACCCTGTAGAACATCTATGTACCTATCAGAACCATCTGAAAACTTCCCCAGGTCTGCCTTGATCTGCTTTAAATCAGAGAGGGAGAGGGGGACATGTACTTGGGTTGGGCCAAATTCCCCTCCCCCTACAGCTTGAAGGGGACATAACCGATAGCCTGGGGGTTTTTGTGGTCCTTTGGAGATTTCTTTGCTTGCTTCCTTATGGGTGGGGGAGATTAGAGGAGGCTTATCATTAACAGGAAGGAGAGCTACAGGGAGGCTAGGATATGGGGGTAAGCTAAGAAGTCTTCTTGTGGGATGTAAATTGCAAGGTTTCCATAGTTGTGGATTATCCTTCAATGAAAAGAAAGCTGGGGCATAAGGTGTTTCACTCGATTTGCCTTCCCTCTTACAGAAAAGGTCAAACTGCAAGATAGTATTGTAATGCATACTTCCCTCAGGTGGCTATTTTTCCCCATCAGAGAAAGAATATTGGCTGTAGTGCAGAAAAAATGAGTTGCCTCTTTTTCAGGGTTTGTGGGTCAAATTGGTCCCAATTGCTTAGGATGCATTTCAAGGGTGAGCCTGTTGATGCCTGAGTGTTTCCCATCTGAAAGAAAAAAAACCGCCAATGGTTTTGGTTTGTTTGTTCTGTCCCCTGCCCATCCCCGCCTGCTGAAGAACCTGCAATGGTCCCTAGACCCTGCTGATCAGAATAGTTGCACTCACTGATGCAGCAGCAGATCCCCCTCTTGCCCAAGAACTCACAATCATCCCTGGACCCTGCTGATCAGAATAGTTGCACTCACCAAAGCAGCAGTAGAAACAATAGTTTTCCTCCTAGACGATAAAGAGGACCAAGAAAAATTGGATGTAGTGGCCCTTACCAACACATTCTCAAAAACCTGTTAGAGTCCTAAGCATTTTCTCCTGTTAGTATTGGGACCTTCACCTGTCCTATAAAGATGATATGCCTCAAAATGGAATGGAGGGCCATACCCTGAGGGAGGGAAGGGATCTCTAGGGTTGAAAGACTGATGCCTTTTGTCCTCACTTCTTATAATATGAATAGGAAGGATAGCCCCCTAATTGTGGAGTCTATAATTTCTGAGGATCTCCATACCTTAGCTTCAGGAGTAACCTTTGTTATGCCTGCTTGTCTGAGGAGGGATCCTAAAATTCCAGATAGTGCTGCCCCCTCCCAATGGGACTTTGGGCAAAAATTATGTCTGTCTGGTTGGTGAGCCTGGATGCTTAGATTTATACTAGAAATCATTCTTATAGGATAAACTAGAAAAGCACCAGACACAGGGAGTAGTTTTAAGAAGTGGGATTAGCCTTGGAGAAAAGAGGCAGGAGGAAGTTTGTCTGAAAGGCATTAGGACTCAGGAGGCAAGGGTCAGGATAGATAGGATAGATGGGCGAGTCTTGCTTGGGCAACATGACTTTGAGAGTTCTGCTCATGGCTGCAGGGTCAACCAACTTTTTGTTGGGACTCTGGAGATGAATGGCTTTCCTCTCTGTCAAACCTCAGCTCAGCCTGGAAGTACGGAAAAGGGGAAACTGGTTGCAGGCAAACCAACGCTCCCAACTCTGAAGAGTTGGGGGTTGTTAGAGATCCCTTTCTCAGAAAGCCTGACATCCGTGTCTTTAGTCCAGCGGCCAGGCTAGTCACTTTTAACTGGACGGCAGGTGCCTGGCATTTAGCCCCTGAATTCTAAGGAAAAATGGGACAGAATAGCAAGCAAAAGGGGTCCAATGGTACTCACCACTTGGCAATTTCCTGGACGAGCCCCCAAGATGTGTCCAGAGTTTATTCCTTCTGGTGGGTTCATGGTCTCACTGACTTCAAGAATGAAACCATGGACCTTTGCAGTGAGTGTTATAGCTCTTAAAGGTGGCACGGACCCAAAGAGTGAGCAGCAGCAAGATTTATTGTGAAGAGCAAAAGAACAAAGCTTCCACAGAGTAGAAGGAGACCCAAGCGGGTTGCTGCTGCTGGCTGGGGTGGGCAGCTTTTATTCCCTCATTTGTCCCCATCCATGTCCTGCTGATTGGCCTATTTTACAGAGTGTTGATTGGTCCATTTTACAGAATGCTGATTGGTTCATTTTACAAACCTCTACCTAGTTACAGAGTGCTGATTGGTGCATTTTACAGTCCTAGCTACAGAGTATTGATTGGTGCATTTTACAATCCTCTTGTATGACAGAAAAGTTCTCCAAGTCCCCACTTGACCCAGGAAGTCCAAGTGGCTTCAACTCTCAGAAGGAAATGCAAGCTAGACCTGGAGTCCATTTAGGAGTGGGGCAGAATGTTATAGTTTCCTTGGGTGTCAGAGTGGGAGAGCCCTCCTTGGGCATTGAATTCAAGGCCGGTTCACTTGCAAGCCACCGTCTCAGAGCTAATCAGCTGTGCAGATGGAAGTAGGCCCAGTGCAGGGCCTTTTAGTTGGGGAGAAGCTCACACATGAACAGAAAACTTCAGCAAGATTGAGGAGTGAGTGAATATCTGGGAACCTACCAATCCCCTGTCCGGAACCCTCTTCTGGCCACCTGAAGCTTCTGGTCTGCTATTCTCTTTATCACACAATTTCAGAGATGGTTCCATGTTTCTCTCCTCTGTGGAACTAATCAGTTTTTGATCATATTATTAGTGTAATTACTTGATGGTATTTGATGGCAAGTGCCAAGAGAGTAGACTGTATCTGTGCCTACCCCTCCTACAGAGGTGGAACTTCTTGGGAGTTAATGAAGCTCAAGCTTCAGGACCCTCCCTTGCAGGGGCCCTGGAAGGGCTACTAGTCTAGAGTGTTCTAGTGGGGCAGGTTGCAATGAGGGATGCATATCTATACAAGATCAATTGCCCAAAAGACCTCACAGTAAAGGAACCTGAATGTCCAGGACACTCATGTGCTGTGATTTCTCTTCTCATTCTAAATAAATATTCACTTTTGTACCTAATTTTTCATTTGTAATTTTTCTGTCTTTCTTTTTTCTTTTGGGAAAGGGTCTCATTCTGTCACCCAGGCTGGAGTGCAGTGGCGTCATCATGGCTCACTGCAGCCTCAACCTCCCGGGCTCAAGTGATCCTCCTGCCTCAGCCTTCCAAGTGGCTGGGACCACAGGTGCACGCCACCAGGCTAGGTTAATTTTTTTGTTTTTTTTTGAGACAGAGTTTCTCTGTTGCCCAGCTAGAATGCACTGGTGCAACCTCGGTTCACTGCAATCTCTGCCTCCTGGGTTCAAGCAATTCTGCTGCCTCAGCCTCCCAAGTAGCTGGGACTACAGGCACGCACCACCACACCTGGCTAATATTTGTACTTTTAGTAGAGATGGGGGTCTCACCATGTTGGCCAGGCTGGTCTCAAACTCCTGACCTCAGGTGATCTGCCAGCCTTGGCCTCCCGAGGTGCTGGGATTACAGGCATGAGCCACCACACCTGGCCCAATTTTTGTATTTGTTTTAGAGATGGGGGTCTCACTCTGTTGCCCAGGCCAGTCTTGAACTTCTAAACTAAAGCAATCCTCCCATTTCAGCCTCCCAATGTGCTGGGATTACAGGCATAAGCCATCACTACCAGCCATAATTCCTCTTACAGAAGTTTCCCAAATAAGTATCAGCTCCCAACAAAAGTTAAATCTGTCCTGGAGGGGGAGTTCGGTAAAAGTGTACTGAATGAATAAAAGAATGAATCAGGCTGGGCCCGGTGGCTCACGCCTATAATCCCAGCACTTTGGGAGGCTGAGGCGGGTGGATCACGAGGTCAGGAGTTCGAGACCAGCCTGGTCAAGATGGTGAAACCCCATCTCTACTAAAAATACAAAAATTAGCCAGGTGTGGTGACAGGAGCCTGTAATCCCAGCTATTCGGAAGGTCAAGACAGAGAATTGCTTGAACCCAGGAGGCGGAGGTTGCAGTGAGCCAAGATTGTGCCACTGAACTCCAGCCTGGGTGACAGAGCGAGACTCCATCTCAAAAAGAAAAGAAGAATCAATCGATGGATCAATCAAAAGTAATAAGAGTAAAATACAGGCATAGGGAAAATAGTATGTGCAAAGACTCTCCTCCCAGCCTCCGACTCTGCCTGGACATTCGGAAGTTTGCTTGATGAGTCAGCTGTGTTGAGGGGATCACCTACCTGCTGGCTTTGGCTGGTGCTTTGAGTTTTGGAAGCTTTGGAGCCTCAGTCCACAGGATGCACAGGGCTTGAAATCCACTGGAACTAGAAACAGTCTTTTCTTGGCTTCCCAGCTTGGCCTGCCAGCTTTCTTCTCACCTGCTAATTGAATGAGGTGACTTGGAAGAGAGAAGTGTGGAGGGCTTGAGTTAACTCCTACTCCCAAGCCTCTGTTTTTTTTTTTTGTTTTTTGTTTTTTTTTTCCGGACAGGGTCTCTTGCTCTTTTGCCCAGGCTAGAGCACAGTGAAAACAGCTCACTGCAGTCTTGACCTCCCAGGCTCAAATGATCCTCTTGCCTTAGCCTCCGAGGTAGCTGGGACTACAGCCACGCACCATCACATCCAGCTAATTTTGCATTGTTTTTGTAGAGATGGGGGTCTTACTATGTTGCCTAAGCTGGTCTCGAACTCATGGGATCAAACAGTCTGCCTGCTTAGGCTTCCCAAAGTGCAGGGATTACAGGTGTGAGCCACTGCCTGTGGCCTCCCAGGCCCTTTTGACCCAATGGGGAAACAGTAGTTGAGAGTATCCTGGGCAAGTGTCAGTTTTCCTCTCTCTGAAATGGATGAAGGCCCAACTGTTTATTTAGACTTTGTTTTTAGAGTAGTCTTAGGTTCACTGTAAAAGTGAGAGGAAAGTGCAGAGAGTTCCCCTATCCTCTTGCCCCCATCCATACAAGCCTCCTCCATTATCCACATCCCCCACCAGAGTGGTACATATGTTACAATCAATGTACCTACATTGGCACTATGTTATCACCCAAAGTCTATGGTTTACACTGGAGTTCACTCTTGGTGTACACCCTATGAAGACTCCACTTTTTACAGGTTTGTTGTGAGAACTGGACTCTATCTGAAATTCCCTGGACTTAATTTGTGGCAGTTGTTAAACAACGCTCACTCCCCACCCTGTTTTCCTTGGAACCTCCCAATAGCAACCTAATTGAATGGGAAGTTTGATCACATTAAAGAATTGACTCAACTTAGGGCTGGCATTGTCCAACTTGTGTCACTACTCTAAGAAATGGCCTTGTCTCCAGACCAGAACTCACCATAACATGATCCTGAGGTGGGTCAGTCCATCCCCCATCCTTTGTCTCCTGTTTCAGTCTAAACAATGGAGAAGAAGCCCTGCTGTCTGCCCAGGGAACTCGTGATAATTGGTGCACTATACCTAAGTGTTTGCCGCGTAGTTGCAAACACCATTGTTTCTTCCGGTGGAACACTGTTTTATAAGTTACAGTGATGAGGGATTCCACCAGTGTGGTTGGCAAGGTCTGCGCTTTAGTTTGAAGTTCATGGTGCCACCTCTGTTATGCAAAGAACTTGGCCAGGGTCCTGAAGTAGAAAACGAGGAGAAGGCCACAGGTCCAAGAGTTTTCTTTTTTGAGACGGAGTCTCGCTCTGTCACCCAGGCTGGAGTACAGAGGCGCGATCTCCACTCACTGCAACCTCCGCCTCCTGGGTTCAAGCGATTCTTCTGCCTCAGCCTCCTGAGTAACTGGGATTACAGGCATGTGCCACCATGCCTGGCTAATTTTTGTATTTTTAGTGGAGACGGGGTTTCATCATGTTGGTTAGGCTGGTCTCGAACTCCTGACCTCGTGATCCACCCGCCTCGGCCTCCCAAAGTGCTGGGATTACAGGTATGAGCCACTGTACCCAGCCAGGTCCAAGAGTTTTCTAATCATCAGGAGACCAAATGGGGCAGACACTGCCAGCTGTTCACCAAAACCCATTTCATCTTTCTCCAATAGTAGGGCTATAATTCCCAGCCTTCCTGTGAAGAGCTGTGGCCATGTGACCAAGTCCCAACTGTATGGGAGGAAGCTGTATGCACTTCCAGGCATGGGGCAGGAAACATTGTTCAGTGCTTCTCCCTTGAGCTTCTTTCTCCTTTGGACTGACTGGAGCCAGGCCTTGATGGCCCATCTTTGACCGTGCAGATGATGATAAAACCATCAGATGGCAAAACCATCTGCTACCATAGATGACTCTATGTAGTAGAGCTCACCTATCCATCTTGGACTGATTTGTGGGAGAGAAATAAACTCCCTTGTTTGAGTCCTTGCATTTTATAATGCTAACGTTAATGAGATATCATTTACACATGGTGAAATACACAAATCTTAAGTGTACAGTTTGGTGGATTTTAGTAAAAGTATACACCCCTATAACAACCAGCCTAAACACTATATAAAATACTCCCATCTTCCCTGTAAGTTCTCTCGTTACCCTTTCTAGGCCATCCCTACCTCTGTCCCCACTCCCCAGGTAAACACTGTTCTGATTTCTCTCAACTTAGTTTCGCCTATTTTTGAACTTCATATAAATGGAACCATACAGTATGAACTCTTCTGTATCTGGCTTCTCTCATTCAACGTAATGTTTTTGAGACTGATCCATGTTGTTAAATGTTTTCAGGAATTTTCTTGTTTATGGTGAGTAAAATTCCAGTGTAAGAATATACCAAAAATTGTTTATCCATTCTCTTATTGATGGACATTTGGATTGTTTCTACTTCTTGGCTATTATGAATAAAGTGGCTACAAGCAGGCTTTAAACAATTCTTTTTGTAGACTATTTTTTTCTCTTTTTTTTTGAAACGGAGTCTCGCTCTGTCACCCAGGCTGGAATGCAGTGGCGCAATCTTGGCTCACTGCAACCTCCGCTTCCTGGGTTCATGCGATTCTTCTGCTTTAGCCTTCCAAGTAGCTGGGACTACAGGCGCCTGCCACCACGCCCGGCTAATTTTTGTATTTTTAGTAGAGATGGGATTTCACCATATTGGCCAGGCTGGTCTCGAACTCCTGACCTTGTGATCCGCCCATCTCAGTCTCCCAAAGTGCCAGGATTACAGGTGTGAGCCATTGCGTCTGGCCTGACTTATTTTTTTTAAATCTCTCTTGGATAGATACCTGGGAGTAGAACTGTTGGGTCACAGCTTAGAAGCATGTTAAACTTAATTAGAAACTGCCATACAGTTTTCCAAACATTCCTGTCAGCATGTGTGGGTGTGCCATTTGCTCCACATCCTTGCCAACACAAATCCTTTTCAATTTTAGCCATTCAATGCAGTGGCAGAGAGCCATTGCGTTTTTAGGGCTTGGTTTTTTTTTTTTTTTTTTTTGAGGCAGTGTCTCACTCTGTCAACCCGTGTGAAGTGCAGTGATCATAGCTCACTGTAATCTTGAACTTCTGGGCTCAAGAGATCCTCCTGTCTCAGCCTCCTGAGCTGCTAGGACTGTAGGCACATGCCACTGCACCCAGCTGACTTAGTTTTTTTGTTTTTTTTAAATAGAGACAGAGTCTTGATATGTTACCCAGGCTGGTCTTGAACTCCTGGCCTCAAGCAATCCTCTTGCCTTGACCTCCCAAAGTGCTGGGATTACAGGCATAAGTCACCACACCTGGTCCATCTTTAGGACTTTTGTTTTTTAATAGCAGTTTCACTATTATCCTAACACATGCAAGGTAGACATGGGAAGAAGGAGGAATGGTATGTGCTTGAAGGTCAGTGGTCATGTTTGTTCCTGTGCGACCTGGCTGCGGGCCTCATGAGGAGGCCTTGGCAGGTAATACTGGTTAATTATCTAATAAAGCAAAGGCAGATGGGGTCAGATGGACCTCAGTATAAATTCCAGATCTTACAAGCCACTAGACTGTGACAAGTCACCTATCCCCTCTGTGTTGGGTTCCCTCCATGTAAAAGGAAGATAATAATGAACGTACCTTGTGGTGTTATAGTAACTTTAGTAACTATAAGGCTTTAGTAACATGCTGCACAGGGGCACTTGGCATGCTGGAGGCTGGGTGCCAGTCACAGCTCGGATTCTAGGGCAGGACTCCTGCTCCTGGAGGAAGAGCAAAGGAGATGCAGAGCCCCGACCTTTGGACCCTCATTCTAGACCTTTCAGTGGGTTTGGGTTAATAGAAGCTTGTCCACCAACACAGCACTGCATCCTTGAGACTGACTTTTCATACAAAGCTGGTGGAAGTTCATGAGGCGAGTTGGAAGTTGGCCAACACCAGCTGTGGCACCAGAAGTTCTGATACAAGTGAGGTTGGGAGTGACCAAAAGAAGTCCCCGTTGAAGTTGGGCTGGTGGCAGGGAGCAAGGGGGATCACCCATGAAGGAGGCTCAGGAATCCAACCAGGAGACAGCAAGTGGTTTACTTGGATGGTCTGGTGATGTTTCTTTAGGGAACACCATGCTTTTTGGAGACATGGGAAGGATCTAGATGTCTAACACTAGGAATTTGGTTAAATAAGTGATTTGTGTGTGGGTGTAATACTTTGAAGTCACGAAAATGATGCTGAAGGTGGGTGTTTATGTATTGGGAAAGATAATCACCATTTTTTTACACCATTAAGGGATAAAGATATATACCTTATATACCTTTTTACTTCAGCAATTTGCTTTGTTCCTTAACAAGGGGTGGTCCTTTTTTAGTTAAAACTCAGATACATACCACACATACACACACACACACACACACACACACACACGAATGGCTGGAAGAATATACTCCAGGGCCCCTGTTTTTATCTCTGGATAATAAGATAGTATAAATGATCTTACTTTTTCTTTCTTCGTGATTATCTGTATTTTCTCAATTCTAACATGCATGAATTTTGTAATTAGAAATTGGAGTTGGCATTTCACACTACAGGGTGCTTAGACCTGATCATGGCAAAGGAGGCAGTTTTTAAAGGAATGGAAATGCATAGTGAAATGGAATTATGCACCCAAATCATTTCTCCTCATTATTAAAGGTGAATGTGTTTGCCACTGCTAAGCTGTTAAAGATGACACTCACTTTAGACTGCAAAGAACATGGATGAATAACCTGGAAGTGATCCAGGCATCCCTCCTCACAGGACAGTGTGAGGTTGGAGCTTGGTAAGGCTCAGGCGGGCCCAGAGTAGACGTCAGGGCCTTACATGCCAGCTTCCACCTGATGGCGAAGTCTGTGGGGTTAGTTGTCCATTTTCTCTTCATGTGAGGGTTCTGTGGCTGAAAGGATGGGGGCGAGTCTCAGACAACCCCAGAGCACAGGAGAGGCCAGAAGGCTTGCAGGCAGGCATAAGAGTGGTGCATGGAATGCCTTCCAGGATGCCTAGGGACCCAGGGGCAGCTCCGGGGGAATATCAGAGCTGAAAATTGGGTCAATAGGTGCTTGCTTTTGTTTCAAATCAAGGCAAGTGGGTTTTGTATGCTCTGTGTACAAATATATTGTTTTGGTAAAGAAATTAGAAAATGTTGGTAAGTTGCTGTTTTAGAGATGAAGAGTCATGGAACCTTTGCACTGAAAGGAACCTAGGAGAGCATGTACACTCCCCTTTCACAGAAGACTCACTGGAGACTCAGAGATGTTAAGAGATTTCTCAAGGTCATGGGTAGTTGGCGGTAGATCAGGGCTAGAATGTAATTCCATGACTTCAAGTCTGTCATTCCTCCTGGCTTCCCCACTGCTATCAGTTAAGAAGTTTAAAATACAAACTGTGTTAATGAGAAAAGTGATGTTCTTCACCTAAGTGAAAGTCCACAGGACGGTGGCCCGTTAAGTGTTGTAAGACAGCAGCTCAGGGAGACCACTGAGGTCCTGGGTTCGTTCACCCCCTCACTGTGCCTTAGTTTCATCCTCAGGCTAGTTTCCCGCATCACCACACGTGCATCGCTGACTTTCCCTTCCGCCTCCATTTAGGTCACGTGCTTACCCCAGACCAATAACTGTTACCAGGGAAGACTAAACTCTGATGGGCTTATCCTGACCAGCTCCTACCTCCTGAGCTGGGGCTGGGTCTGCAGGGGAGGCAGATACCTGAACAAAATTGGAGTTTTGATAACAACAAAGAAAATATAATTTTACTTAAAGTGATCCATGGGACACTGAGTCAGCCATTCATGAAACGGAACATGGTGAACGCCAAGGTGAAGAGCAGCCGCATGAGATCCTAAAGGAAAGCCCGGGAGTCACACAAGTGGAGTACAGCAGCAAGCCCCCTCCACCGCCTGCCCTTGCCTTTGGTCTTGCCAGGGAACAGTTGATGCTGACAAGATGACGCAGCTGGGAAGTGAATATCCTGTCTGCTCCTTGTTCTGTGCTGTCTGTGTGTCCTAGCTTGCCACCCCAAATCAAGGCATCCCTTAAAAGCCCCTGGGTCCAAGCATCCAGATGCTCAGTGAACGCAGTGCTCTAACTCCATCTTCCACCTTCCATTAAGAAGTCAATGACTCTCATTCAATACAACTCCATCTTCCACTAACCCCTAAAAGGAATTTACATTCTGCTCATTTCACTTCCCATTATATTGTATTAATCTTCCCATCATTAAACCTTTTAAACCCAATATTTTCAATGTTTTAATCTATTCCACTGAGTTAATAATAGATTTCTACTCTTGCAAAAAGCATTTCTACATTTCAGGGCATTTATTTAGACTGTTTCCAAGCTTTCCTTTTCATAAACGAACGCCGCCACTAATATTCTTATATCTAAATGTTTAACCTATATCTCTGATATCATTGAGCTATATTTCTAGAAGTGTCTTTCTAGTATGAAGTATAGGAACATTTTTGTAAATATAGTTAAGTTTCTTTCCATATTTTGGAAGACCGTCATTAGAAGGATGCCTGTGACACTGCACACTTGCCAGCATTGTAAACCATTGGTCTTTGATCATTGACGCTTTCATGGGTCCCAAATTCTTTTTTCCAAAATGCCATTTTAGTCAAAGCTCTTAGGATTGGCTTATGCCTTTTGTTTTGTTATTCCAAGTGATACGTGATACTCTCAGAAGGCTCTCTCCTTTGATTTTCCAACACCCTTTCCCTTCTTCTCGTAAACACACCCTATTTAAGCTGGAAGTGGTGGAATCCCTGGAAGCCTACACTCGGAAATCAGTCCAGCATATTTCTAGGGAGCAAGTTTTTCTGAGAACAGCAATTCCAGCCAGCTGAAGCTTATTGAGCATCCTCCGCCTGAGGAAGACACAGTTATCCAGTGGAGTTGGCGTCTTGGGGCCCACATACCTGGGAGGCAGGTAGGTGCCCACGGCGGGGCTGCAGGAGGCCAGGACAAGCAGGGCTGGGAGATGCTTAGTGTGATAGATGACTACAGAGACCAGGGAACTGAAGGTCAAAGGCAGGAATATGGGCATGAATGAAGCCAGGAAGCTACTTCCCAGAACAATTAGGCTGTTGCTGAGAATGATAATGATAATGCAATAATTATGATTTACTGTTTACTATTTGCCAGGCATTTTGTGTATGTTATTTTGCTTCTTTCCTATAGCAACTCCAGGATATTTATACGATTTATGTCTCCGTTTTGCAGAGATGTGAAATAATGTTCCTAATGCCACCCAGCAAGTTAGGGGCAGAGGGAAGTTTGAGCTTTGGCAGCCTGGGCCTGTCGTTCCCACTGCGCCCCTCCCGAGGCGGGAGCCCAGGCAGATGGCTGAATGAGCTGTGGCGAGTGGCAGGCACAGAGACCACCATCAGGGTTTCTCTGTGACAAGTGTGTGGGGCTGAGCCCTCCCACGGAATGTTTCAGCGTGGACCTGGACCATGTGGGGTTTACAAGAATCAAGTTCCACTAATTAACATCTGCCATGTGAACTCTTGGAGATTTGCGAAGAAAGTGCTAAGACAGTTGGGTGCAGTGGCTCCCGCCTGTAATCCCAGTACTTTGAGAGGCTGAGATGGGCGGATCACGAGGTCAGGAGTTTGAGACCAGCCTGACCAACATGGTGAAACCCCATCTCTACTAAAAATACAAAAATTAGCCAGGTGTGGTGGTGTGTGCCTGTAATCCCAGCTACTCAGGAGGCTGAGGCAGGAGAATCTCTTGAACCTGGGAGGCGGAGGTTGCAGTGAGCCGAGATTGTGCCACTGCACGCCAGCATGGGTGACAGAGTGAGACTCCATCTCAAAAAAAAAAAGAAAGAAAGAAAAGAAAAGAAAGTGCTAAGACGGGCATCACAAGGAGTCAGGGAGGTCCTGAAAGAAGGTGGCATTTGAGAAAGTGAAGAAGAGCTGGGGAGGTTTTGACAGGCAGAAAAGGTAGTGAAGACATGCCTATCAGCTTATCTGTGGCCTGGGAAGGCTACGAGGAAAGCCAGCAACCCTTAATTGCTCCAGGACTAAGTGCTGAAGGGGCCTTTTAAAGCCTGGATCTGACTTTTAAAGCCTGGATCTGAGAGATCACTCTCTGAGTCTCCAACTGGGAACAGTGACTAGTTAAGCTATCAGTCAAGAAGCTGCCAGCACTTCACTTGGACTGAAAAGCAATTCCCAGTGGAGCCCTTGTGGGCCCAGGGAGATGGGTTCCACAAAATCTCTTCCACCTGTGGGTCACTAGGCTGGCTCTGTTCCCATGCAATAGGTTGTTGGGAAAATGGTCTTTGCCAGAGTGGCAGATGGCCCTTTTATCAGGACTGTGCAGGACTTCAGCTGCCAGACTGATTTCTGTTTAAGGTTTATTTTTATTAAAAGCTAAGTGAAGCAGTCTGGGGCAGTGCTGTGTAATAGAACTTTCTGTGATGGTGGAAATGTTCTATGCTGTGTTTAGTGTGGCAGTCACTAGTCACATACAGCTATGCAGCAACTGAAATGTAACATGCCACTGAGATAATGAATTTTTCATTTCACTTAATTTCAATTCATGTATGCTAGTGGCTACTGTATTGGACAGTGTAGGGCTGAGGGATCTTGGGATGAAACGAAGAATCATGCAAATTTGCCAACGAATTTGCAGAAACAGCTTCTCTAGTCATGTGTGAAGTTGACAGGGTCCTGGTCATATAGATCAGGAGAATCTTACACCTTATTTCGAAAGGGGACATGCAAACATGTATTTCTAATTAGTAGGTGTCCTGTTCTATAGACCCTGTATGCTAGTAATCAGATGCAGGGGTGACCAGCCAACTTGGGTGTGCAAAGTATAGAACAGAAAAGAAAAGAAATGCTTTGAGATCTCTAATTAAAAATTTCAAGATGTTGCTTTTGATAATTGTGTTGTTGTCACTATCCTAAAGACAGCTATATTTTTCCCCTTTGATCACAGACCATCGAGTTTCATTTTTTTGCGGGGAGGGTGGAGGAATAAAGAATTCTTTTCTTTTTTCTTTTTTTTTTTTTTGATACAGGGTCTTGCTGTGTCACCCAGGCTGGAGTGCAGTGGCATGATCTTGGCTCACTGCAACCTCTGCCTCCTGGGTTCAAGCGATTCTCCTGCCTCAGCCTCTCAAGTAGCTGGAACTACAGGTGCATGCCACCACATCCGGCTAATTTTTGTATTTTTAGTAGAGATGGGGTTTTGCCTGTTGGCCACGCTGGTCTTGAACTCCTGACCTCAGGTAATTCACCCGCCTCAGCATCCGAAAGTGCTGGGATTACAGGCCTGAGTCACTGTACTCAGCCAAGAATTCCTTTCTTAGTGGGCATAATAATAGCTAGTCTTCATTGAGTGCCTACTGTGTGCCATGTGCCCTCAATATGTTATCTTTCATACTCACATAAACACCCCATGATGGGTGTTACTGAGACCATTTGCATTTGAGAAAACTGAAGCCAAGAGGAGGTAAGCGATCTTATGAGTGTTAGAGTTCCAAATTTTGTGTTCTTTATGTTGAGTCCATCTTTAGAACACAAGAAAGTAAACCCCACTGTAAGTTGGAGGTGGTAAAATCCCTGGAAGTCTGCACTCAGAAATCAGTCCAGTTTATTTCTAGGGAGCTAGTTTTTCTGAGAATTCCAGCCATCCAATTCTGGAATCTCTGACACCTTAAATTTCCAAATACAAAAAGTAGTTTGACCTGCACTTCACATAGTAATCACAGGACTGTAAATGATCAGAGCAGGGTGGGAACTTCGAGATCTTCTTGTCAAAATACTTATTTTACAGATGAGACTCTGATGCCAGTGTTTGCTATTTGCCAGGCACTGACTAGCACCACTGACCAGCAAGTTAGCCTCAGGGCTAACTTGAGGAAGGGGATGGGGTGGGCCAGTTACTTGTAATAATTTATGTTGAATCTACAATTTGGTTGAGTTCCAGAGTGGAGTCACAGTTAACTGTGCAACCGAAAGCAGTTTCAAAACCCTTGGGAAAACTCCCCCATTACCTCCAAACCTTCCTAATTCTATTCTTATTCTCTTTCCCCCTCATTCTATATGATTTTTATTATATACATTGACATAATTTCTTCCCTAACTCCCTCATCTCTCTAATTTGCTCCTTTTTGCCCTTTACAAAAAACCAAGAAAACCATATTGTTTGAGTAGGTTTTTCCTTTGAAGAGCTGGGGGTCAGGAGAAGGGGAGAGAATGAGAACTCTGGCTGGCAAAGCTAGAGTCCTCTGGATTGCTCAGGGTGTGGGCCCAGGCTGAGAACATTCACATGAGCAATTTCCATCCCATCTCAGTACAAAACACAAATGTGACATGTGACTAGGGAAGACCAAGAAGTCAGCTATACCTTTCTGCGGTCAACAGTTAGCAGCCAACCCAATAAGCCATTCCTTCACACCTTTTTGGTGCTAGTAAAACCCTGATTTGATTTGAGTAACAGTGACAGATTCAGATGACGAAACATCACTAGTCTAAGCTAATCATGACTAGCTTGCTACCTTTCAACAGCTAGTTGATTTATCAAGCTCCCTTGCAGCTGATGGTGGCGATGAGGTCTAGTTTGGCCCAGGACACTGGCAGACAAAATAATGGCATCCCCAGGATGTCTGCATCCTAATCTTCAGAACCTAAGACTATGTTAGTTACATAGCAAGGAGGAATTAAGGTTGTAGATGGAATTAAGTTTGCTAATCAGTCGAAAGGAAAATAGGGAGATTATCCAGGTGGACCCAGTATAATCACAAAGATCCTGAAATATTGAAGAGAGAGGCCAAAGAGATGGTGTCAGAGAGATGCAGCATGGGAAAGGCTCAACCAGCCATTGATGGCTTCAGAGATGGAAGGGGTCATGAGCCAAGGAATGTAGGAAGCCTCTAAA
Organism: Rhinopithecus roxellana; assembly: GCF_007565055.1. Lineage (NCBI taxonomy): Eukaryota > Metazoa > Chordata > Mammalia > Primates > Cercopithecidae > Rhinopithecus > Rhinopithecus roxellana. The sequence goes on along the minus strand of NC_044553.1, from coordinate 81,660,559 downwards.
AACTGGAAAAAGAGGCTGGGCCCGGTGGCTCATATCTTGTAATCCTAACACTTTGGGAGGCCGCAGCAGGTGGATCACAAGGTCAGAAGTTCAAGACCCGCCTGGTCAATATGGTGAAACCCTGTCTCTACTAAAAATACAAAAATTAGCCGGGCATGGTGGTGCACACCTGTAATCCCAGTTACTCAGGAGGCTGAGGCAGGAGAATCGTTTGAACTGGGGAGGTGGAGATTGCAGTGAGTGGAGATTGTGCCACTGCACTCTAGCCTGGGTGACAGAGCGAGACTCCATTTAAAAAAAAAAAAGTGATGATTAATTAATTAATTAATTTTACATGTCAACTTGACTGGGCAAAGGGTATCTGGACAGCTGTTAAAGCATTATTTCTGGTGTGTCAGTAAGGGTGTTTCTGAAAGGGATTAGCATTTGAATAGGTAGATCCAGTAAAGATCACCCTCACCCATCAAAGTGGGCATCATCCCATCTTTTGAAGGCCTGGAAAGAACAAAAAGGTGGAGAAAAGGAACATTTTCTTCCTGTTTGAGCTGAGACATCCATCTTCTCTGACCCTGAGACATCAGAGATCCTGGTTCTCAGGGTTTTGGACTCAGGCCAGGACTTATACACATTATTAGCTCCCTAATTCACAGCCCTTCACATGTGGACTGAATTACACCATCAGCGTTTCTGGGTCTTTAGCTGTTAACAGCAGACAGCAGATCATGGGACTTCTTGGACTCCATAATTGAGTAGTCAATTCCTATAATAAATCTCTTCATATATGTGTATGTATATATTCTATTGATTTTTGAGCTCTAGAGAACTCTGAGTAATACTAAACTGCCTTAGTTCACTTTCTGCTGCTATCAGAGAGTACCATGGACTGGATAATTTATAAAGAAAAGAGACTTATTTGACTTGTAGTTCTGGAGGCTGAAACATCCAACAGCATGGTGCTGACCTCTGGTGAGAAGCTCCATGCAGCAATATTCCATGCTGCAATACCACATGGTGAGCATGTGTGCATGCAGGACAGAAAAAATGGGGGCTAAACCTATCTTTTTACCAGAAGCTGGCTCCTTGGAACACTAACCCAGTCTTGCAATAACAGCATTAATTCATTCATGAATGCAGGGCCCTCATGATCTAATCACCTCTCAAAGCTCCCACCCACCTCTTAATACCATCACAATGGCAATTACATTTTAAATTGCGAAATAAGTTTTGGAGGGGATATTTGAACCATAGTATACACCATTCACCTGTTTAAAGTATACAGCTAAATGTTTTTTAGTATACTCATAGATTTATGCAACCATTACCTCAATCAATTGTAGAACATTCTCATCACCCTGAAAAAAACTCTCTACCCATTAGCTGTCACTCCCCATTCCTCCCTCCCTCCAGCCCTAGGCAACCACTCATCCATTGTCTGTGTCTGTAGATCTGTCAATTCTGGACATTTCATATAAATGGAATTCTGCAATATGTGGTGCTTTGTGTCTGGCTTCTGTAACTTAACATAATGTTTTCAAGGTTCATGTATGTTGTAGTGTGCATCAGGACTTCATTCCTTTATATGGCCATATAGCATTTCATCGTACGGATAGACCACATTTTGTGTATCCATTCACCTGTTGATGGACACTTGAGTTGCTTCCACCTTTTGGCCCTTGTGAACAGTGCTGCTGCAAACATGCATGGTCAAGATTTTATGTGGAGAGGGTGACTTTCATGCAAAGATGTGAAGAAAGAGATGAAAACAACTATGTACTAAAGTGTAAGGAACCAAAGTCGGGAGTCTGTGTAGTGTGTCTGAGGAAAAGTGAGGAATCTTCTGTGGCCCCAGTGTTGAGAGTGAGGTGGAGGGTGGAAGAGGACAACTGAGAGGAGTGGGTGGCCAGGTCATGGAAGGCCCTGGGAGCCACTGGGAGGATTTGGGCTTTTACTGGGATAACATGAGAGCCACTGAAGGATTTTGAGCAGGGAAATGACGTAATCCAACTCATGTCCCATCTTTTTTATTTTTTGAGATGGAGTCTCACTCTGTCTCCTCCAGCTGGAGTGCAGTGGCATGATCTTGGCCCACTGCAACCTCTGCCTCCCAGATTTAAGTGATCCTCCCACCTCAGCCTTCCTGGGATTACAAGCGTGTACCACCACACCCAGCTAATTTTTATATTTTTAGTAGAGACAGGGTTTCACCATGTTGGCCAGGCTGGTCTTGAACTCCTGACCTCAAGTGATCCACCTGCCTCAGCCTCCCAAAGTGCTGGGATTACAGGTGTGAGCCACCACGCCTGGCCCCCGACTTCTATTTTACCTCAAACAGTTCTCAGAGGTGACAGGAAAGATGAGAAAACATTGCACAGGTTGGAGAAAGAGAGAGGAGAAAAGTGTGGACAGCCCCTAAGAGGCCAAGAGCACCCAATGGGCAAAGGAGAGGGCGAGTTGAGGGGCCACGCCACCTGAAGCCCATGAGGCTCGGCATGGCAAGTGCTGGGAGGAGCAGAAGGCAAGACTGGGCAGGGGTGAGTGGGATAGGCTTCCACACACCTGTCCTCCTCCTGCTAACACTGGCATGTATTTACCGAGAAATCCCCTGAGAAAGGCATCCTTGTGACACCCCAAGGAGGGCAGGTGTTGCTGCGCTCTCAGGAGCTCCACCACTCATCATCTGCCCTGTCTCCCTCCAACTCCCTCAGCTCACTGTCACTGGGCTTTCACCCCAGTAATGCTACTGAAACAGCTGTTTGGATTACCCAAGATGTTCTAAACTGCCTAAATGCCCCCCTCTTCAGCCTACACAATCTCCCTATTTATGCCTCCAAGGGCTTTGCTACCGAAATGAGGACCAGGCACCAGCAGCATCAGCCTCAACAAGGGACCAGCCCCAGCAACATGGAAGCAATCTACGTCTTGGTGAGATGTCCCGGCTTCACAGGTACAGTTTTATCTACCCATCTTTAGGGGAATGGCTCCTTCCTCCACTTTGTCAAATTAAGGAGTAAGGGCCACTGTCCTTTTACTTGATGCCACCTCCCAGGCCTCAGTGACTGTCAAGCAATGTACACTGTAGGGGTTCAGTCAGGATGGTGGAGAAAATTATAAAATAAAACATAAAAGTTTCTTGGAAGACCAAAAGATTTTTGCATAGCTTCAGATAGTTTGGCTGAAGGCAGCCTAATCCTCTTTAAGCTATAGCAAGGGTAATTAACATAGGAATGTAGAGGAGTCTATCAAAATAGCTTGTTTACTCATGTGGTTCTAAAACTAATCTCTGATCATTTGCAGGCAGGATGGTGCTCTCTGGGAGAAGGTGACCAGGTTGATTACCCTCTCATGGTGTTTATTTGAGACATTTGCCATCTAATATGTGCTGAAGAAATGCCAGGAGGGCCAGTGAGTCGGGGGCCATGGCTGACAGCAGTCTCCTTAGAGTCTGTAAGTGGCTGGGACTCTCAGCCGGACTGATAAGCATAGTATCTGTATCAGTATACATTATTCATCTGTCATTGAGTCAGAGTCTGCAGGACAGACCCCCACAGCACACAATTGCTCGACCCTGAATTCTTCTTCTCTGGTCTTCAGGCTGCCGAAGCCAGGTCCTAATGGCTAAGGAAGTCAGGTGGAAGTGTGTCCCTAAGGTTGATCTATCAGTCAGCATTTCTTGGTTGCCTGCAGCCTTGTTATTTCCAGCCAAAGATAATTTATTTGAAGGACTTCAGATTTTCAGAGAAATGATGGAAGTCTGAAGAGCCAAGCTTGGGAACAGGTGGGAATCTAGGCCACTGTAAGGCCCAAGATTCAAGATAGATAAGAATAATCACACAGTGGAACAGTTTATGCAGACAGAACCCTGAGAGGCAGGATGCTACCCTTCTGTCTTTGTTATTTCATTCTGTTCAAGACTCCAGTTCTAGAGACCCTGTAGATTGGCCCAGCTGGAGGCACAAGCCTGATCCTTAGCTAGGGATGGGCCCCACCAGACTGCGTCTCTCAGGGAAGAGTAAATGCCTCAAAAGGAAAACTGCATGCTGTTGAGAAGGGGACATCAACATTGGAAGTCTGCAAAACAACAGGTGCCGCTTCAGCCAATATCACTATTCCACACTGGTTGAATTTCAAGCCAGTAAATCCACTTGACGTTGATGTTAGTTGGAGTGGATTTTCACTCCCTTACAATCAAAGAGACCTGACTAATGATTTGACCCTGTTTCTGTAGTGCCTCCCTCCGTATCAGGAATAGAGCACTCAGTTTTTCCCTTCTCCTTTGGCAGCCACAACTTCTTTGCCTCCTTCCTTGATTCTTCTTTCCTTCCTGAGAACGTATGCTTGTGCATGTCTCATGGTTTTCTTTTCAAGCCTTTTTCTTCTTTTATTTTACACTCTCTCCTTTTAAATATCAGTTATTTCCATGACTTTGTTGTTCATCTCCAATATACCTCCCTCTTTTGCTGGAGACCTGTGTTTCCAAATATCTGATGGATGCGGGCACGCAGGTGACCCGACACATATCTCAATTTCAACATATTTACAACTGAATTCATCATCTTTTCTCATAAACATCCTCTGCTTTTCATATTTCCAATTTTGAGTTCTATATTTTACCTGTTTATATCACCATCTTCCTCAACATGAGCTTTTGCAATTTAAAATCTCCTTGGGCTTTTTCTTCATGCCCAGTTCCCATTTTCAACCTATCACTAGGTATTATTGATTCTGCCTCCAGAATTTCTTTGAAATCTGTCTTTTATTCTCTACTACCTCTGCTCTTGTTAAGGTTGCTATTTCCTCTTGCCAAGAGGTCTTTTTCATCTGAGTTTCCCCACATTGTTGTCAGAATAATCAGTCATATGAGATATTCTCAAAACCAGCCAATGACTCCTCACTGCCTGCAGAATAAACTCCAGATTTCTGGGTGTGCATTAAGCGCCAGCCTTCCCTGACTTTCCATCCTTGCCTTTCATTTTAACCCCCACCTTCACCAAATAAAATCACACCGGACTTCGTAGCCTTCCCTGATTCTGATGGTGGCCTCTACCATCCCATGCTGGGCCTGTCAGCACACAGGGGCCTTCACTGGCATTTCAGCCCCTAGCTTCCCACCCATCATCTCCCATCTCTATTTTTGGAATTTCTATTCACTGTCTGTGCTGAACCTGGTCCTTTAAGTCAGGAGGATCATTCCATGTGCCCTACACCAGGTGGCTGTGAAACTGAGGAAAAAATGCAGGCCATAGATAGATGGGTCAACCTAGAAGCTTTGGATTTCCCGAGCTGTTTGTAGATGGGCTCCATTCTCACGTGGTCCCAGCTCTAGACTCAGGGATACTGACTGCAATCTCTGGCCCCTGTTCCACTGGCTGGTGATCTGCTTGCGCTTCTGCAGAACTTTCCTCCTGTGGCTCCTTTGGCTTGCAGCTTCCTAGACCCAACTTCTTCCCATGATCTCAAATAGGAATTCTCTGCCCTGGTTTTGGCTCAGATGAGTCTGTCACCACCATTGGCATCTGTATAGGCCACTTGGCTCCTCTTCTTTGAAGCCTTCCCTGGTTTCTCTAGTGTTGATTAATCTCCTCTGTACACACTTAGCAATCGGCATAAGCCTCTGCTTTGGCACTTACCGTGTGTTGCTTTCTGAGACCCTCTGCCACATCCATTGCACTCCAAGATCTTCCCGGGCAGGGCCTTTGCCTTTTAAAACCCCGACACTCAGCACTCGTCGGTACAGGAGCTCCACTGGTATTTGCACAGTATCCTAGAATCTCTGCTGTGACTCCAGCAGGTTCCTTGGAGTGGTCAGACTCCCCCTAAAAATCCCCAGCTGTATTTCACAAGCTTCATTCATCCTACCAAGAGACAGGCACAGTAGAAGGCCGAGGTCCTATGTTCCAGAGCCTGCTTTCACACAGCTATATTTAAACAAGCACATTCTCTGGAAAACAGAAAATATTCCTCATTGCAAGACCTTGCCTGATATCCTTCTAGAACATTCATTTGGAATAAGAAAACATCCTTCCATTTAATTTTTTCTGTGTGTGTGTGTGTGTTTGCAGTTGCAAGATTTAATAGAGTGAAATAGAGTGAAAACAGAGCTCCCATACAAAGGGAGGGGACCCAAAGTGGGTTACCGCTGCCTGCGCGAATGCCTGGGTTTATATCCCGATCCTTGTCCCTCCTGCTGTGCTCTCAGGCAATAGATGATTGGCTATTTCTTTACCTCCTGTTTTTGCCTAATTCGCATTTTAGTGAGCTCTCTTTGCTATCCGATTGGTTGGGTGTGAGCTAAGTTGCAAGCCCCATGTTTAAAGGTGGAAGCAGTTAGCTTCCCAGCTAGGCTTAGGGATTCTTAGTCAGCCTAGGAAATCCAGCTAGTTCTGTCTCTCGGTCCCCTCTTCTCAACAGGAAAACTCAAGTGCTGTTGGGGAGGTTGGCCGACGATCGCTCTAACTGCTTCCTGCTGAATTGGGGAGTAGTAGGGGTTGTGCAGTTGAGATTTCCTCAGGAGGGGTGCTTTTGATGTCATTAACATCGGAGCATGGGCTAGCAGGCCAGTCCAGGGGTCCGTGGTAGATCTTAGTCATAGACTGCATCTGGGGCTCCATTTGAAGAACCATTTATAGTTTTACAGCTTTGATTCTGGAAGAGACAAACTTAACAAGGAGGTTAAAGATACAAGGTCCAAAGAGGAGTAGCAGTATTATAGCTGCTAGAGGTCCTAAAAAGGGGAGAATTCAGGGCATCCATTGGTGGAGGAGGCCCCAGGGTCCAGTGTTTTTTAAGCTCCTCTGCTCTAGGTTGTATTTGATCTCGAATTTCCTTAACTTTCTCGGTGACAATTCCGGATTAATTAACATAATAACAGCATCCTTCTCCTAAAAATAAAAAGGTTCCCCCTCTTTCGGCAGTTAGCAAGTCTAAAGCTCTTCGATTTTGAAGGACTACTGCATACCCCGCCTTTCGCAGTCTTTTTTGTACAAAGGAACTTCCATCAGTATACAAGCTGAGGTCGGGATCAGTCAAAGGAACCTCTAAAAGGTCCCCTCGAGTGGTGTAGGTTTGAGCAATTACTTGTTGACAATTATGTTCTATCATTTCTTCATTGTCTGGAAGAAATGTGGCTGGGTTAAGAGTTGCACAAGTGCACAGTCACAGCACTGGCCCTTCAAGTAATAGAGCCTGATATTTAAGTAAATGGTTGTCGGATAGCCACAAGTCTCCTTTAGCACTGAGTACGCCATTCACATCGTGAGATGTGCACAAAGTAAGATCTCTTCCCTGTATTATCTTAACTGCTTCAGATACTAAGACTGCTACTGCTGCCACTACCGGTAAACAATGAGGCCAACCCTTTCCCAGTACATCAATTTCCTTACTCAGGTATGCCACGGGTTGCAAGCTCATCCCTCAGACCTGTGTACGGACTCCTAGAGCTATTCCTGTTTTTTCTGTGACATAAAAGAAAAGTCTTGCTCCATTGGCAAGCTTAACATTGGGGCTTGGGTTAGGGCCCTCTTTAAGGCCTAGAAAGCTGCTTCTGCTTCAGGTGTCCATCTTACTAAATGAGTATTGGCTTTCTGAGTTTCCTTAATTAGTGTACATAATGGTCTGGTTATTTTGCTGTACCTGGGAATCCATATTTGGCAGAAATCTGTTATGCCAAGGAATGCTCTTAGTTGCTTTAGGGTTTTGGAATGAGTATAAGCCAGTATAGGCTGGATACGTTCCTCACTGAGGGCCCTAGTGCCTTTGGATAATTTTAGCCCTAAGTATTTTTTGTTTGTTTGTTTGTTTTTTGAGACAGTCTCGCTCTGTCGCCCAGGCTGGATAGAGTGCAGTGGTGCGATCTCGGCTCACTGCAAGCTCCGCCTCCTGGGTTCACGCCGTTCTCCTGCCTCAGTCTCCTGAGTAGCTGGGACTACAGGTGCCCACTACCACTCTGGTTATGTATTTTTAGTAGAGATGGGGTTTCACCGTGTTAGCCAGGATGGTCTCGATCCTGACCTAGTGATCCGCCTGCCTCGGCCTCCCAAAGTGCTGGGATTACAGGCATGAGCCACCATGCCTGGCCAGCCCTAAGTATTTAACCTTCTGTGAGCAAAGCTGAGCCTTTGGTTTGGAAACCTTACAGCCACAGGTAGCGAGGAAATTTAAGAACATTTGGGTGGCTTGATGGCACAAGGTTTCTGAACAGGCAGCTAAAAGTAAATCATCCACGTACCGAAGGACAAGAGTGTCCAGGTATGAGAACTGGCTCAAGTCTTGGGCTAATGCCTAGCCAAATAGATGAAGGCTATTCCTGAACCCTTGGGGTAAAACAGTCCAGGTGAGTTGAGATGTTGGGTTTGAAGGATCTTCAAAGGCAAACAAGAATTGAGAGTCAGGATGTACAGGGATGCAGAAAAAGGCATCCTTAAGGTCCAGGACTGTAAACCACTCTGCTTCCTCTGGTATTTGGGAAAGCAGAGTATAAGGGTTAGGTACAGTCGGGTATAGAGGAGCAACAGCCTCATTGATAATCCTGAGATCTTGCACTAACCTCCACTGTCCGTTGGGTTTCTGTACTCCTAAAATTGGAGTATTGGAGTATTGCAGGGGCTATTGCATGGTTTTACTAGGTCTTGGGCTTTTAGGTCCTTAACAATCTTTTGGAGTCCTTGTTGGGCCTCGGGTATAAGCGGCTACTGCCTTTGGTAGGGAAAGGTGGCGGAATCCTTTAGTTTAACTTGAACAGGACAGACATTCTTTGCTCATCCATATTGTCCTCCTGTTGTCCAGACTTCAGGATTAATTCCTTCCTCAAGCAGGGGACAACAAACGGGTGTTCCTTCTCCTATGGTCAGGTGTATTATGGCCCCTGCTTTTGCTAGAATGTCTCTCCCCAACAAGGGAGTGGGACTTTCAGGCATAATTAGAAAAGCATGTGAAAAGAGTAAAGCTCCCCAGTCACAACTTAGTGGCTGGGAGAAGTATCTAGTGACTGGCTGTCCTAGGACCACTTGGATAGTGACAGATCTGGAGGACAGTTGTCTGGGACAGGAGAGTAAGACTGAGAAGGCTGCATCAGTGTCCAGGAGACAGTTAACCTTCTGGCCCTCAATGGTCAGGCATACCCGGGGCTCTGTGAGGGTGATGGCATGGGCTGGCGCTTGCCCCAGGCACCCTCAGTCCTGCTGCTGGATCATCTGGTTAGTGGCTTCTGACTCAGAGGACCTTCATGCCCTGGGGCAGTGGCCTTCCAGTGATTCCCTTGACATAAGGGGCATGGACGAGGGGGAGGATTACTTCTACTTGGACAATCTTTTTTGAAGTGTCCTTGTAGACTGCACTGGAAACAAGTCCTACTGGGCATTCGATTTGCCCAGCTTTTCCCTTTTCCAGAGCCTCCAAAGTCCACTTGCCTGAGGGCCATGACTAAAGCGGTGGCCTTTTTTTATCCCGTTTGTCTCGTTCTGCCTGCTCCTCCTCATCTCTATTATAAAAAACCAAGGTTGCCAAGTTCAATAGGGTTTCTAAATTTTGTTCCGGGCCTAAAGCGGACTTTTGAAGTTTTTTTCTAACGTCTGCAGCTGACTGAGTGATAAACTTATCCTTTAAGATTAATTGGCCTTCAACAGAGTCAGGTGACAGGGAGGTATGTGTTTGGATGAACGGAGGCAAGATGGCACACTTCCGGGTTCTTCATCCCCCCCAACTTTTCCCGCGCGCGCAAAAATCCAGCCGGCGACCCGGGAAGGTGCAGACCAACTAGGCATGCGCCAGGTGATGTCAATCTGAAGAGACCAAGATTTACCTGGTCGCACCTGTGGAACGCCCCCTGACACGCCCGTGCCCCGCCTATTGCCCTCCCACTCCTAGAAAAGCCGCTCCAGAGGCACGCCACGCGCGGCCTTCCTCAGTCCTCCACTCCTGTCGGGATGTTAGGACTGCGGGAACTCCGTCCGAGAGCTGTACGGGTGACTCTGGGGGCCCCTTTTGTCGGGGGGCCAACAGACCTCTCCCTACCCACCTTCTTCCCTTGAAGCTAGGTGACCAAAATAAACTTGCGGTTTTGCTCCTACCCTTGCCTAGTCGCTGGTTCTTTTGTACCCGCTCTGGTGGTCTTAGAAAAACAAAACAGTTGGTGCCGAAGACCCGGGAGGAGACCCCTCCTCAGGCCTCTAAGGGTTGAGGAACCTCCTCCTGCTCCCACGCGGCAGACGGACCAGGACCTGAGACCCGCTTCCCTCACTCTCACGGCCTCTCTGGGGTAAGTGCCCTTGTCTCCTCTTTACCTCCCTCGGCCAGAAATCCTGCGCAGGTCCGGGGTCCATTTGGAGCCACCACGTGGCTCGGGAGACCCGTTCAGGACGGAGACGTCCACCTGAAGGTAATCTCCACTTAGGCTTCAAGAGCCTCTCGTCTGTCTCTGCTGGTTCCAAAGGACGCTTTGAAGCCAGGCAGGGATCCATTCCCATGTCCATTGGGTCCATTGTGTAAGTAAAGAGGAAACAAATGGGAAACCCCCAGTCCAAATTTCCAAAGAGCACCCCCTTAGGGTGCCTCCTAGCCAATTTAAAAACCTTACAGCTTGAACAAGACCTTAGGAGGAAGCGGTTAATTTTCCTTTCCACTGTGGCGTGATCGACCTCAGCAATTTCTGCCAGCGGCTAGGCAAGTGGTCTGAAATTAATTACGTACAAGGCTTTTGGGCCTTAAGCTCTCGTCCCTATACTCCTCCTTCTCTCCCCACCCCCTCCCTTCCTGCCCAGACTCCTCCTTCCTCCTCCTTACCTACTAGTAATCCACTCAGTCCCGTGCTTCCTTCGGGGCCCCCAACTGGCTGTCTTGAGTCTCCTGTCTCTGCACACACCCGGTCTAAGTGCCCTGCTGATGCCTCCACTCCTGCCCCACACCCTCCTACAGTGTTAGCACCTTTGCGAGAGGTGGCTGGGGCGGAGGGGGTAGTCAGAGTACATGTCCCTTTTTCATTGGCCGATCTTTCCAAAATTGAAAAGCGTTTAGGGGATTTCTCAGCTAATCCCACCGTCTACATAAAGGAATTTAGATACCTTTGTCAGGCCTATGACTTAACTTGGCATGACCTCCTGGTTATCCTAACCTCCACCCTAAACCCTGAGGAGCAAGAGCGCATCCTAGCGGCCGCCAGGCAGCACGCCAACCAACTACATTTAACTGACGCCACCATCCCACTAGGGGAGCAAGCAGTCCCCTCGGCAGACCCGGACTGGAACTATCAAGCAAACCAGCCTGGGCGCCGTAGGCGAGACATAATGGTTCAGTGTTTGTTGGCTGGTATGCAAACAGCCTCAAACAAAACTGTAAATTTTAACAAAAGAAATTATTCAAAATCCAGAAGAAAATCCAGCCGCATTCTTAAATAGGCTGACTGAGGTTCTAACCCAATATACCCGGTTAGATCCGGCCTCCCCCACAGGGGCCACCATTTTGGCGTCTTATTTCATTTCTCAATCAGCTCCTGACATTCGTAAGAAACTTCAGAAGGTAGAGGATGGTCCTCAGGCACCAATACAAGACCTGGTTAAATTAGCCTTTAAGGTCTATAACTCCAGAGAGGAGACGGCTGAGGCAGTGCGACAGGCACGCCTCAAACAGAAGGCCCAGCTCCTAGCAGCGGCTTTACGGCCCAGTTGTAACCCCAGACCAGAGAGCACATACTCCGCAGACTCCAAGGCTACGAAAGGAGCCTGCTATAAGTGCGGCAAGGCGGGACACTATGCCAACAGGTGTCCGCAAGGTCCCCGAGCCCCAACGCAGCCTTGCCATAAGTGCAAGGCGTCAGGACATTGGGCCAATGAATGTCCTAAGCCTCGTCCACCAGCAACCCCCTGCCCTGCTTGCCAGCAGGGAGGACACTGGAAGTCTGATTGCCCCACCCTGAGAACAGGTGCTGCGTCTCCACGTGACCCCCTTTCCCAGGATCCTGGGAGCTCCTTCCAGCTCCTACATCTGGACGATGACGACAACTGAAGGTGCCGAGACTCGGGGACCCCCATCACCCTCGCCGAGCCGCGGGTAACTCTCCTGGTAGCGGGTAAGACAATTAATTTTTTAATAGATAGCGGGGCTACCTATTCTGTTTTGCCGTCCTTCTCTGGACCTAGCCTTCCATCCGATATCTCTGTAGTAGGAGTAGACGGAAAGCCATCCACCCCACGAAAAACTCCACTCCTTAATTGCTGCCTGGCCAACAATTACTTTGCGCACTCGTTCCTCATTATACCCTCATGCCCTACCCCCTTACTAGGCCGAGACATCCTGAGCACCTTAAAGGCCTCCATATACATTCCCACCAACTCATCCACTCCCCTTCAGCCCCCTCATGACCTGTTGCTCATGCTTTGTGCAAGTGCACAGGCTCCTCCTATGTCGCCCCCACCCCCCATCTTCCCTATTTCTGTACACCCTCAAGTGTGGGACACTTCCACCCCGGTCATAGCTGCTCACCACCCACCAGTTCTCGTCAAGCTCAAAGATCCCACTCGTTTCCCAAACCGCCCCCAATTCTCTCTCTCTCCGACACATCTACAAGGTTTAAAGCCAATTATCACACGACTACTTAGCCAACATATTCTTGTCCGCACACATTCCCCCTGTAACACTCCAATACTTCCAGTTAAAAAGGCAGATGGAACGTATAGGTTAGTACAGGATCTTCGGCTAGTCGATGAAGCCACCCGTCCCACGCACCCTGTAGTTCCCAACCCTTACACCCTTCTGTTCCATATCCCCACCAATTCTACTTATTTTACTGTGCTAGACCTTAAGGATGCTTTCTTTACCTATTTTACTGTGCTAGACCTTAAGGATGCTTTCTTTACCATACCCCTACACACAGACTGCCAGTTCCTTTTTGCTTTCACATGGGAGGACCCAGACACATCTCCAGTGGCAAGGGACACTCCGTGACTACACTGAAAATGAAGTCTCATTTTATACTTATATTGCTGTTTCACTCATACACTCAGACCTTTGCTAGTCCGCCTACTGTATGGCAATTTTTTTTCTCATCACTGAAACTTGGCCATAAGACAGCCGAACACACTCAGTAGTACATAGTTCTGCCAGTTGTCTTCCTTAAGGCTATTTCTCGTGCTACTGCCCAATCCTTCCTTTCCGTTATTCAGCTCCAAATTCATCCTGAGGTAATCATACTCAGGCACCCAATGGAGGCCAAAACGGCCCCCATTGAAGGCTATTTCTCGTGCAACTGCCCAATCCTTCCTTTCCGTTATTCAACTCCAAATTCATCCTGAGGTAATACTCAGGCACCCAATGGAGGCCAAAACGGCCCCCATTGAAGGCTATTTCTCGTGCAACTGATCTCTCTCTAAAACTCTTAACCATACAGCCACTAACTGATCCCTCTATGTCCCCGTGTCCTTGGTCCCCAGTCTAACTCTATACAGCCAGGCAGAAGTAGCAGAGCTTTTCCAGCAACTTTCCATGCCACTACGCCACTCCCGTCAAAACGGGCTGTTTTTCCTCCCTCTAGTTATTGGAATCAGCTGAAAGCCTGGCCTCCCTGCAGCGCCGAACTACCTCAATAGCCTAAGTAGCTGCCCAAAACAGGCAAGCCCTAGGCTTGTTTACAGCTGAAAAAGGAGGCACTTGTCTCTTCCTTAGAGAAGAGTGCTGCTATTATGTTAGCAAGTCAGGCCTAGCAGACACTAACATTCAAACCCTCAAATGCTTCCATACCTCGTTCCTATACTAATACTGTGCTTTATTTTATTCTTCATCCGTACGTCCAAATGCCAACCATGGGCCCCGACCTTAACAGCGCCCCTTAACAGCAGGAAGTAGCCAGACGGACCACGGCGCCCCTTATCACTATTATCAATAAAAGGTTGGACTGTTTGGATGAACGGAGGCAAGATGGCGCACTTCCGGGTTCTTCATCCCCCCAACTTTTCCCGCGCGCGCGAAAATCGAGCCGGCAACCCGGGAAGGTGCAGACCAACTAGGCATGCGCCAGGTGATGTCAATCTGAAGAGACCAAGATTTACCTGGTCGCACCTGTGGAACGCCCCCTGACACGCCCGTGCCCCGCCTATTGCCCTCCCACTCCTAGAAAAGCCGCTCCAGAGGCACGCCACGCGCGGCCTTCCTCAGTCCTCCACTCCTGTCGGGATGTTAGGACTGCGGGAACTCCGTCCGAGAGCTGTACGGGTGACTCTGGGGGCCCCTTTTGTCGGGGGGCCAACAGACCTCTCCCTACCCACCTTCTTCCCTTGAAGCTAGGTGACCAAAATAAACTTGCGGTTTTGCTCCTACCCTTGCCTAGTCGCTGGTTCTTTTGTACCCGCTCTGGTGGTCTTAGAAAAACAAAACAGTATGCTTCCTCAATGCCTCCCTTAGTGTCTCCAGAAAGGCAGTAGGACTTTCTTCCCTTCCCTGTGTTATAGTGGACATCATTGAATAATTCATAGGCTTCTTCCTAGTTTTCCTTAGTCCTTCAAGCACGCAAGTTAGCAAATGTCTGTGGCACCAATCTCCATGTTCTGATTCTATGTCCCAGTGAGGGTCTACACTGGGAACTGCCTGCTGGCCTGTGGGGAATTGTTCTCTTTCCTTTGTGGTCATCCTATCATTGACCTGACTGAGATACCAGAGATCGCCAAAGTCTCAGGCTGCAGTTAGGGCAGCACTTCTCTCATTTGGGGTTAGTGTCTGATCTAGCAGTAACATTATATCCCTTCATGTCAGATCAAAGGATTGTCCTAACCCTTGTAAGACATCAATATAGCCATCAGGGTTATCTGAGAACTTACCTAGGTCTATTTTAATTTGCTTTAAGTCTGAGAGAGAAAAAGGTACTTGCACTCTGGCTGGGCCGAATTCTCCTCCTCCCACTGCTTGGATGGGGCATAATCGGGGAATATTGGCACTCTTTGGTTCATTGTTTACCCCTTTGTCTATCTCCTTTTGGACCGTTTGGGTTGAAGGGGAGTCCTTATTAGTTGGGGAAGAAGTCAGGGGGACGCTGGGGTAGGGAGGTAGACTCTGAGGGCCTCCTGTAGGGCATGAATCACACTTTTTACATAATTGCGAGTTGTCTCTTAACGAAAAGAAAGTTTGTACATACAGCACTTCACTACATTTGCCTTTTTTCCTACAAAGGAGGTCTAGCTGTAAGATGGTGTTATAATTTATACTCCCCTCAGGAGGCCAGGTTTCTCCCCCTTGAAGAGGGTATCATGGTCAGGCGGTACTGCAGAAGAACGTAAGTACTTTCTTTCTTAGCGTCTGAGGGTCAAATTGGTCCCAATTCTCCAGAATACATCTTAGGGGCGTTTTTGCCTTGGGGGGAACATTTCCCATCTGAAAAAAGAACATAGGGATGCCAGCACCCTGTAGTCATTTTCCGATGAGCATTAGTCCTAGAGCATCCTCTATGGTCCTAATGATTTTCCTTTCCAGGGTGCGTAACCACCCAGGGACCTCTGCTTATCGGATTAGTTATGCTCACCAATGTAGCAGTCCTGCACCCATTTTCCCGCCTCTCTTGACCACAAAGAAAGGGGTCCAGGCTGCTGGATTCTAGTGGTCCTTTACCAGCGTGCCCAACATTGCCTTTGCGCTAAGGGGTGAGTCCTAGAGCTGGTCTGGGTTCCTGAGTATTTCATAACAACCCAGCTGCCCCATCAAGATGCATTCCCATAAACAAGAGTTCTTATGCAAATTCATCTCAGAAAGGGTGTAGCTAACCTTTTGAGTCAGGATTGAGATAGTCTTTTGATTCTGTAAGTACTTTAAGGCTTGGCTGAGTGCAAACAGCTCGCATGTTTGAGGAGACCAATTATTAGGCAATTTTTCTAACTGCTTCCACAGGAGTCTCCGTATCAATCACTGAATACCCATTGTGGTTTTTTTCTCAATCACCTGGGAGGAACCATCGATCCTAGGTCTGGTCAGACCTTTGTATGGTAATTAAGATTTAAATTCCCTGTTAGGAAATCTGCTGGGTTAAGGGAATTATCAGTGGTTGGAGTTACATTACCCTTTTCTAACAGAATAGCCCCATACTTCCAGATTTTTGAGTTAGTAAGCTACCTTTTTCCTTCTTTGACTTAGAATAATTCTGAACTGGTAAGGTGTGCTCACAACAAGGTTTCCTCTAAAAGTTACTTTTCTACTTTTAGCAAAGCAGGTGCTGCTACCGACTGAATGCATTTGGCCCATCCGCAGGTTACTGGGTTAAGGATTTTTGATAGGTAAGCTACGGGTTGTCAGTGGCCTCAGTGCTTTTGGGCTATGCCCTTATTTATACTGACAACAAAGTGGTATTGGAGTGTTATAGGGTCACAGACAAGATCTTTAATTATCAATTACAGGTTTTAAACTTACCCTGGCTTTTAAAGGAATAGGGAACACTTTTTTTTTTTTTTTTTTACTATTTCTTTTTCTCTCTGACTCCCTCTTTGTCTCTCTCTCCATCTCTCTCTCTCCGTCTCTTGTCTCTCTCCATCTCTCTCTCTCTCTCTCTGCCATTACAAACTTGGGCCCTTGGCAAGGGTAGTGGGGAATGGGTCCCACATAACTGCCCATGTCGAGAGCTGTATACCTACATCAGGAGGTACACCAGGGATAAGACTCCCTGAGTTATAGCCTAGGTGCCTAAGGACACAGCTTCGAGCTTCCTTAGATCCCTTTGGAGATACAGCTTGCTAAAGGAAATGAAAGTCTGAACCATTAGTACCTAGGAGACAGGGATCAGAGGAAGCAGATTAAGAGGTAAGGAGAATTTTGGGGCTACACTTTCAAGAAAGTTGTGGTCGGGACCCAGGAGATATGGGTCAGAAGGAAAGGTATGGGCACATGCATGAGAGACTGTTGAGTAGGGACTTCTGGTTGCACCATGATCTCAACCGGCTACTGCCAGGAGTTCAGGACAACAGCTTTCTGCCTCTAGTCGGCCCTCGGCTTCCCCAAGAAAATTGAAAGTGGAAGCTGGCTCCAGGCAGACCAACATTCCTAACCCAGAAGGGTTGGGGGTTGTTAGAAAGCCCTTCCCCAGATAGCCTCACACCTGAGTCTTAAGTCCGGTGGCCATGCTAATTGTTTTTAACTGGCCAACAGGTGCCCGGTATTTTCCTCCAATTCGAAGGAAGGATAGGATAGAATAGCAAGTGAAAGTGCTCCAATATTACTTACCACTTTGGAGGTCCCTCAGTGGTCACCAAAATGTGGTCACCAGAATGTTACTGGGGGTCCTTGCTCCCAGAGCTCCCGAGATGGTGGCGGGCCACTTCCAAAATGGCGGCGGGCCACTTCCAATGTGGTGGCAAGACTCGTGTTCTCTGATCTGGGGTTCTTGGCCTCACGGATTCCAAGGAATGGAATCTTGGGCCACACAGTGAGTGTTATAGCTCTATTAGAAGCCGTGGGTTAGGGAAGAAAACTGGAATCCAGTGACTAGTATTCAGCTCGATTAGGATGAACCCAGGCATTTAGCCATGCAGGAACAATGGCAAGCCTTTAGCCCGATAGGGAGTGGCAATGGGTGCCTCGCTGGACCAGGAGCACAGTGGACACCCTGCTGGATCTGGAGGGATGGAAGTCAGTGGCAGGTCTGCGACGGCGGCAAACAGCAGTGGTAGACGGCAAGCGAAAGCTCAACTCGAGCCATAACAAACACAGACCAGAAAAGAGTGCAGCTGCAAGATTTAATAGAGTGAAAATAGAGTGAAACCAGAGCTCCCATACAAAGGGAGGGGACCCAAAGAGGGTAGCCCTCATTTAAACTTTTTCAAAGCACTTTCATATATGTCAGATCCCAACCACCTTCAAAAGAGGTGGAGCAGGTCATGTCTCATGTGAGAGCTAACATAACCAAAGTTCAGAGAGGTGTAGTGACTTCCCAAGGCCATACAGCTGTCCATGGCAGAGACAGAACTAGAGCCCTATCTATCTTCCATGTCTCAACTCTCTGGGAATCCTTATTAAGAACTGTTACTTAAGAATATTGCTTCCTCCCCTTTGGAGCTGACTTTCTCCAGATCCACACTGGTAGACCTGGATTCTGACACGAGCGCTTCAGCTCCTTGACAGTCAGACATCCAAAGCCAAAGCCTTCGGAGAGGCCACGGCTCCCTTTCCCAGCTCCCTTCCCGTGAAAGAAGGTAGGCTGGGCTGTAAATGCTGTTTGGACCACTAAGTCCCTACATGTTCTACTTCTGAGCATCTGGGAGGATGTCAGCGTTTGCATCCACAAGCTTCAGAGAGTAGGGCTTGGGTCTCTCTGTGCCTAAATGACTCAGCTGTGTAAGTACTACCATCCTGGGGGTGGGGGGCAGGGCGGGGAATGCAGCTGGATTACTAGACACTACTGTTGGTGCTGGACTCAGCAGGGCGCTGGAATCAGAACACCTTCCCTCTAAGAAAGATGAAAACACATCTCTGGTAGTGGTGAAGGCTGGCCCAGAAGTCCAGGTCCTTGGAAATGACTGGGGCCTGCCTTGCTTGAGTGTGGCCCTGGCATTTCCAGTTTGCAGTTCTGGGGCTCAGGCCCAGCTTCCCTACCTGTTACATGTAACAAAATTCTAAAAAGTCACGTAATTCTTTTTTAAAGTTATTCCACTTCTGCAGTCATGTGCATACTCACTTTTAATTATATGCAAATTAAGGGGAAGATTATGCAGAAATTTCTAGAAAAAGAGTGGTAACTTATGGGTTGTCAGGTCATTGCCATGGAAGGAGTGGTAACTTCCCAGTGTAGCCATGGCAATGGTAAACTGACATGGCATGCTGGTGGATGTGTCTTATGGAGAGGTGCTTTTGCCTCCTCCCTGTTTTAGCTAGACCTCAATCTGGTCCAGTGTCTGAGCCGAGCCTCCAGAGTCAAGTCTTGCCTTAGGGAGGGCTGTGAGGGACCTTCTCTCTCTACCTTCCCCTTCGATTTCACAGGAGGAGTAAGGGCCACTGGATGGGCCTGTCCTTCCTGACCTTGCCCTCCTGTCTCCTGTTTAAGGCCTCAGGGAGACCTGGGGCCATAAAAATGTGCTAATACCACTAGGCCTTGTTGTGAGCCTTGGCTGGGAATAGGGAGTGGGGACTGATGGGGAAATTACCTGAGAATCATCAGGTTGGACTGATGAGTTTGGACATTCACTACCTCGGGAGGCCTGGTTTGAAAACCGAAGAGGCCCACCTCTGGCTCTGTTCCTGACCCTGCAATGATAGGATGTTAGGCAAACCTAAAAACTCTTGGGATTTCCACTGTCTGACTGGTAGAGCCAGGGACTCATCAGCCTGGATTAGGAGTTGATGAAGTTGGAGAAAGTTGGCTAGAGACTCCCTGTTGCTCATGGAAAAAGCAGCGTATGTTACTAATGGCACCACCCACTGCCTGTAAGAGCAGATATTCATGGTAAGGCAAATTCCCTATGGCCCATATGATTGTTTCCATGGGGTGCAGTGTCCAGTGGGAAATGGTGAGGTTCTGTGTCCAGGGTACCAGAAGCCCAGCCTGATGCTGCCTCTAAAAGCCTCTGTGGGGCTTTGGCTAGGTCATTGCACCTTCTGGCCTCAGTTTCCTCTTCTTGGTTTATGACAAAACAGACACTTCTCAGGGGGTCAATTTCTGGCCAGTTGGAATAGAGGGTAGCTTCACATTGTCTAGTGAGGGAGTTGCTCCTTTCCAAATGGGAGAGAGAAGAGAATCAAGAGTGAGTTTCTTGGCCAGGCACAATGACTCAAGTCTGTAATCTCAGCACTTTGGGAGGCCAAGCGGGGGGTGAATCACTTGAGATCAGGAGTTCAAGACCAGCCTGGTCAACATGGTGAAATCCCATCTCTACCAAAAAATGCAAAAATTAGCCAGATGTGGTGTTCCACGCCTGTAGTCCCAGTTACTTAAGAAGCTGAGGCATGAGAATAGCTTGAACCAAGGAAGCAGAGGTTGCAGTGAGTCAAGATCGCACCAATGCACTCCAGCCTGGGTGACAGGGTGAGACCCTGTCTTAAAAAAAAAGAGTGAGTTTCTCATCTCTTCTCCCCACCCCACCAGTAAGCACAAATATCCCACAGATTTTCAGAGAGGATCTGTGTGAACTCGTCAGCCTAGTGCCTAAGGCTTAGCTTAGGGTCCTGCAGCTGTGCATGGGCACCCATCATTAAATACAGCCTTCCGATCATTTGATATGGTTTGGCTGTGTCCCCACCCAAATCTCATCTTTAGCTCCCATTATTCCCACATTTTTTAGGAGGGACCCAGTGGGAGACAAATGACTCATGGGCATGGTTTCCCCCATACTGTTCTCGTGGTAGTGAGTAAGTCTCACGAGATCTGATAGTTTTATAAGGGGAAACCCCTTTCACTTGATTCTCATTCTTTCTCTTCCTGCCACCATGTAAGACATGCCTTTGTTCTTTCCTTGCCTTCCACCATGATTGTGAGGCCTCCCCAGCCATGTGGAACTGTGAGTCCATTAAACCTCTTTTTCTTTGTAAATTACCCAATCTCGAGGATGTCTTATCAGCAGCATGAAAACGGACTGATACATCACCTCTTGACACATGTTCCATCCTCTGTACAAGGCTCTGTTGTTGCTGTTCTCAATCCTAGTCCCCAGTTAGCCCTGAAGCTGAGAGCTGGACACAGGCTGTTACAGTGGCTGGACCAGAACAGAACCAGAGCTGCTGGCTCACTGGCTGCAGGCAGCTTGTTCTCTGCCCTCTACAAGGATCTGGGATTTATTTAGCCTGTTTCCCTGGCAGCGCTGGTTACAGTGGCAGCATCTGCTTCCCCATGAGGCTGAGTGAGTCACAGCC
The DNA here is from genome assembly GCF_007565055.1 of Rhinopithecus roxellana. Classification (NCBI taxonomy): domain Eukaryota; kingdom Metazoa; phylum Chordata; class Mammalia; order Primates; family Cercopithecidae; genus Rhinopithecus; species Rhinopithecus roxellana. The sequence continues at coordinate 81,639,760 of NC_044553.1, read as the reverse complement.
ACCTACGCTAACCCTTGGCACAGCACAACAAAACTGTTTTGCTGGGGACCACCGATAATAAGCCATCAGGAAGATGCTGGAACACAGGCTCGGTACAGACAGTGCACTGGGCATGGGGCCCTGGGAAGGGCTTACCTATCTCCTCATGCAAAAGAGGTTAAGGCTGGAGGCTGAGTTAACCCTGGCAGGCTCTCCCCACAGACAAGCTGTTAAGTCTGCTTAACAGCTTAACAAAGTGGCTTACCTTGGCGGCTGCCAGCAGCTACAAGGTCTCATGGGAGAGGCCTGCAGGCTTTCGACTCCAAGTCCAGCCCTCTTTTCACTATGCAATGATAAGCCCTCAAACTTGTCTTTCCATGGCCACCTCTGCACCCATATTGGCCCCAGGTTCCTTCTGGCTCTCAACTGCAGGACCTTCTTTTAGGACATCATCAGTCCCTCCTCTGGGCAGCAGTCCTCAAAGCTGTATTCTTTCCCAGGCCCACCCCTTCCTGAAACTTCTCTTTCCTCCATCTTTTCTCCCCTTCTTAGCTGTGTAATCCGAAAAAAATTAGCTGATCCCATGTTGTTAATGACTAATAACAGGTTATAGCGCTAGTCTCACAGGTGTTGCATTTACTCTTGACTTTGAAAGGCAGAGCAGCAGTCTTAGGCGATGGTTTCTCAAAATACAGTCCCTGGACTTGTAGCATCAGCTTCATCAGGGAGTTTATTAGAAATGCACATTCCCAATCCCCACTCCAAACAAATTACATCACAGATGTTGGGGTGGGCACTGACAATCCGTTTGAATGAGCCCTCCAGGAGACTCAGATGCAAGCCAGGGTCTGAGGACCCCTGGTCTAAGGAAAGAGATCTATAACAGTGTATTCCCCATCCTGTGGGGAGTGGAGAATTTTTGTCCGTACTTATGCTGGACTCACAGCATAGCTGCAAATATCTTTGTTTCATGCAAGCCACACTGAAGAGGCTTGAGTAGGCAAAGACCCCATTTGCTCCAACTCTGGGGGTTTTCCTGTGTCCTTCCTCCAGATTGTTTGAGTCACATGGAAAGAAACTGGTGTGTGGAAAAGGGCAGCATTGCCTCACCTGCCACAGAGAGGGCTTTAGGAGTCAAAGGAAACCCACCCATTGGAAATGAGCAATCTAGCCATCCAGGTTTCCTAAGAGCTGAGGAATTCAAGCAGAGGAAAAAGAGACTGATAATATTTACTAATCAATGTGAGTTACTCTTTCTTCCATCAATTCTTTTTGAACATTTACAGATTGCCCCTAAGGTGAATCCCATGGCCCCACCCTCAAACAGTTTACATGAGAGTGAGACCATCAGTCAGAATGGGTTGGACTATGCCTGGTAACAAACACCACCACAGTCTTGGGGCCTTAACATAGCAAAGGCTCATCTTGCAAATGCTTCATATCCAATGAGGGTCTGCCCTGCTCCACAAAATCACTCAGGGGCTCAGGGCGACAGAGAATCCACTATCTTGCACCTGCCCTAGTCATTGCAGCAGGGGAAGAAACATCTGGAGGTGGTCAGGTACCCACCCAGAAGTAAATTCCAACACTTCTGCTTACCTCTCACTGGGCAGAATCAGTCACATGGCTTTACTAACTTCAAGGAGCCAACAGATGTATGCTAAAAGAGAGAAACATGGATATAGTTGGATATTAAAAGACTTTACCACACTAAGACCACTCATTTATTCATTCACTTATTCTTGAATAAATATTTACAGAATGCTTACCGCATATCAAGCACTGGGCCAGACCCTAGGGATATAGCATCCCTAGAGCCGCTGCCTTTGCACAACACTAGAGAGAGCCATTAATATTACATTCATGCAAATAGTGCCCCCTGCAGGTGTGCAACACAGGAGCCCTGCTGTCTTTTACTTTTCTTGTTTATGTTATGTTTTATCATTACTATCTATCTTCTCCACCAGAAAGCAAAGTCAGAGAGCTGAGATTTTGTCTGAGTTGCTCACTGCTATATTTCTGGAGTTTATCACAGTGTCTAGTGACCTCAATGAATATTTAAGTAAATGACTGAAAATGAAAAATTATTGACTATGTTCCCTATCAGTTCCTGCCTTCATGGAGCTTATACTCTGTTGAGTTGGGAGTTGTGTAAACAATTAGCTGAAGTATTGAGAAAAATCATGCACTAGACAGTGAAATACAGGTCAAGTAAAAACCTGGGCCACGTGCCTTGGGAGCAGGAAAAAACTGGGGATCATTTTTGACCATGAGTAGGATCAGGGAGATGAACCTTGTTTTGAAGGTGAAAAATGAATATCCAGAGAGGTTGGCAAGGGTCCTGCCCATCAAGGGGCGAGCAGCAAGGCAGGCAGAAGAATCCTGCCCTACCTCGTGTTCTGGTATTTTTTCTTCTCCCTACACTAACTAACAAAGCTTTATATAGTCAGTCTTCCCTACCTGCTGGTTCCGCATTCATGGATTCAATCAATTGCAGATTGAAAATATTTAAAAACAACAATAAAAATAATACAATTTTAAAAAACAATACAGTGTAATGACCATTTGTACAGTGCTTACATTTTATTTGGTTTTAAAAGTAATCTAGAGATGATTTAAAGTATATGGGAGGATGTGTGTAGGTTATATGCAAATACTACACCATTTTATATTACGGACTTGAGCATCCTTGGATTTTGGTGTCCTGGGGTGAGGGGGTCCTGGAATCAATCCCCCTCAGATATCGAATGATGACTGTATTTGTACAGCACTTTACCATTTTCCAACAGCTTTCATATACTACATATCTATAACTACTCTTTAAGGGTTAAAAGCCTTAAAAGTCTCTCCCTAGTCCCCACCCCACCATCCTACACCCAGCCTCAGAATTTGGTCTTCTTTTGATGTCTCTTTGCCTCTGGGAGGAGATGTGGGATGTGTTTTGTTGTGAGGGTGGAACATCCAGTTCTCCCCCTGCTGCCCTACCTCTCAGCACTTGCCCCCATACCTGTTCCCCAGCTGCCCAGAAGCACCGCATAGAAGAGGCAGCTTTTCCGAAGGGCATCTGCAGAGCACATGGGAGGGCTCTGTCCCAGCCGTGGTGGACAGAGAAAGGTGGAGGATGTCTGAACCAAAACCTTCTTCCCCTGCAGGCAAGAAAAGGGCTCATTATTTTCACTTGAGCTTGCAAGTAAAAACAATTACGTAAGCTTCCCATCTGGCTTCCAAAGCACTTTTGAAACAATTCCATTGCAAGTCCTTTCATTTTATGGGGCTCTAAAGACAGGGCACAGTTAGAGTTTATCATTGGGAATCTTTGTCCCAATGTGTGGCCTTTGTCCCCTCCTGCTGCCTCACTCCTGTCTCTCTGTCCTTTCCTCTCTCACTTGCCTTCCTTCCCTTTCTGCAAATCTCTCCTCCATGAGGGCTCAGCCAAGGCTCTATTCAGTCTAACAAGCATTTCCTTAGAGCCCACTCTCCACCAGGCCCCTGCTTGGTAATGGAGATTCCAGGATGGGCAGGAAAAAGCCAGAGGCTCACGGGGCTTAAAAGGGGTGAGGCCCATTCATGACACCCTCCGGAGATGCCTGCTTTCATCCTATTCCACCTTCTACCCTCGCCCTTTCACAAAACATCTGTCTTCCTGAGATTCTACCATGAGCCAAGTAATGAGCTAAGAGTTGACATGCATTCTTTTTTTTTAGACAGTCTCACTCTGTCGCCTAGGCTGGAGTGCAATGGCATGCATGATCTTGGCTCACTGCAACTGCTGCTGCAATTCAAGAATTCAATTCAAGAACTGAATTCGAGAATTCAAGCAATTCTCCTGCCTCAGCCTCCTGAGTAGCTGGGACTACAGGTACGCGCCACCACGCCTGGCTAATTTTTGTATTTTTGGTAGAGACAGGGTTTCACCATGTTGGGCAGGCTGGCCTCGAACTCCTGACCTCAGGTGATCCACCCACCTCGGCCTCCCAAAGTGCTGGGATTACAGGCGCGAGCCACTGTGCCCAGCCGACATGCATTCTTTCATTTCATTTTCACAAGTTATTCTCTTATTACGCCCATTTTTAGATAAAGAGACTATGGCTCAAGAGGTTATATAAGTTGCCCGAGGTCACACAGCTAGGAAAGGGCCCAGCCAGTATCCCCCCTACACAGCCTGCCTTCCGGCCCCATCCTCCTCCTGGGCCATGCTGTCTCCACCAAAATGCTCAGAATAAAAAGAACAAAGAACAAAGAACTGGACACAGCATTTGCACCATCTCTACCACTCCTCTCTTTTGAGAGTTGGCTTTTTCTTTTTTAAATTGGCAAGTAAAGATTGTGTATATTTATGGTATAAAACATGATGTTTATATATATACACACATACACATTGTAGAATGGCTAAATCAAGCTATTTAACATATGCATTACCTCACACACTTATTTTTTGTAGTGAGAACACTTTGATCTACTCTCTTAGCAATTTTCAAATATACAATATATTAACTATGAGAGTTTGCTTTTAAAAGAAGTCTAGTGATTCTTTCTAAAAACCAAGGACTTGTGTACCTTAGAGATCACTGTCTCCTCATCTCCCTGCAGTTTTAAAAACCAGATGTTTTGATCACTCCTTTTTTTTTTTTTTTTTTTGAGACAAGGTCTTGCTTTGTCACCCAGACTGGAGTGCAGTGGCTCAGTGGAGCAATCGCAGCTCATTGCAGCCTTCACCTCCCTGGTTCAAGCAATTCTCCCACCTCAGCCTCCAGAGTAGCTGGGACTACAGGTATGCACCACCACGTTGGCCTAATTTTTGTATTTTTTGTAGAGATGGGCATCCCACTATGTTGCCCAGGCTGATCTCAAACTTCTGGGCTCAGGGGATCTGCCTGCCTCAGCCTCCCAAAGTGTTAGGTTACAGGTGTGAGCCACTGTGCCGTCTTGATGACTTCTTTACTCCCTAGAGAGCAGAGAAACCTTTCCTGCCTAGCCTGTGGCCTCGGTCTTAGACGTCATCTCTGGAGTCCAGCAAGCCTCACAGATGCTGGGCTAACTTTTCACATCCTTTGAGGGGGTTTCGATGATCTAAGTAAGAAGAGGCACACACTGCCAGTTTACTGCCAAGCTTCACTCTTAGCCCTCCTTTACCCTACAGTGCTCTGGGGAGGGGAGGAGATGGCAAAGACCCTCCCCAGGATGGTTTCTGAAGGGTCACATCCAGCATTGGAAAGCGCTGGAGGGCAATGTGCTGGTCTGAGTGTAATCTGCATGTGCGTGTGGGTTTCAAGCATCCTCCTAAACAAGCCAAATGTCCAGAAAAGGATAGAATCCACAGTAAGATTTTGTAATTTTGGTGTCTAAAGCTGTCTTCATTTTTTTTTTTATTATTCCACCTCGTCCACCCACTCCAGCCAGCTCAAATTCCCTGTGCCAAAAGTATGGAGAGACGAAGATGTCAGGAACGTGTGAGAACTCCCCCAGACGGTCTTTTGGAGTCACCCTGCCCTCCCAGACAATTTTGGTGCTGGCTGCCTCCAGGAACCCGACTCTCTCAGTCTCTTACTATTTCGCTCCGTGGGTCAAGTCTATGCAAAGCCTTCACGCTGAGCCTTGCCTTGCAGGCAGCCTTTGTGAGGCAGTCATCATGGCTTAGCTAACTGCAGCAGGAAGAGACAAACATGGAGCTAAAAGCATAGCAGCTGGGATTCCAGGAAAGCGGGAAGTTCTGCAGTTAGCATTAGGTTAGTCTACTAGTGAGAGTGGAGCTGGGTCATAGGCCCAGGTTCAGGGTAAGGACCTTGAGATGTTTTGGCTGTGTCCCCACCTGAATCTCATCTTGGATTATAGCTCTCATGTGTTGTGGGAGGGACCGAATGGGAGATGATTGAATCATGGGCATGGTTTCCCCCATACTGTTCTTATGGTAGTGAATAAGTCTCATGAGATCTGATGGTTTTATAAGGAGTTTCCCCTTTTGCTTGGCTCTCATTCTCTCTTGCCTGCCGCCGTGTAAAATGTGCCTTTCACCTTCCACTGTGATTGTGAGGCCTCCTCACCCATGTGGAACTGTGAGTTCATTAAGCCTCTTTTTCTTTATAAATTACCCAGTCTCGGGTATGTCTTTATCAGCAGCATAAGAACAGATTCATACGAACCCCTGTCTCTGAGAAGTCCAGTTCTAGAAGCACTGAGTTACTGGGGCAAGACTCATATGGCACATGGTGAAAAACAGTACCCTGTTGCAACAATCCAGATGGGGCATTTTATTGTGTCATCCATGGCTTTTTTTTTTTTTAGAACTGGGACTTCATGTCAGAGTCATAGAAGTAACAAGAGTAACTCAATGCTGAATACTGGAAAATTAAAGCTGAGCTACAGAAATGTCTCCAGCTAAAGTCAGGCATACTGGACACTCTTTTTCTAGAACTAACTCCCCAGTTAGTACACACCCCTCACAGTTACTTTCCCCACATGTTCCCACCCCAGTAGCTCCTATGGCTACTACAGAATCATCAGCTATTTTGGGCCCAAGGTGATTGGTCCAAGGGTGACCTGTGATGAACAATAGGCCAAACCAGGACCCTTTCCAGAGATGTTTAGACTTGGGGCTCAAGTCTTCGAGACAGCTTCTCTCTGGTGACTGTAGCAGACCCTGTCAATGTTCAGCACCTGTCCCCTCATCATTGCTGACTCTCTGTTCTGACTTCACACGATACATTCCCTTTAGTGGATTCTCTGCACACTCTATGGACCAACACGTTCTTCAGATCATTAATGTACCATTAATCATCTGATGTTCCTGCTTCTTTTCCACTTGCATTTTACTCCGTTAAATGCCAAAAGATCAAGAATAATTTAGTCAATTTTTTTCCACTGGGTTTCACACAGCTTCCTTCAGAGCAGTCAAAAAATTCTTACTTAATTTTGAAGCAAAAGAATCCCTGAAACTCTATAGCCCCTCCCCAGTATCCAGAACTTTTCCTGGCATTTGGAGCTTCTGAGTAGCCCTTTTTAATACCAGACACCTGTGTCAAACCCTAGTTAGTGTCAGTAAAAACTGCTCAAGCTTGAAGTTAGGTGAACTTCAAATAAACTGTCTTTCTAAAGAAACAGACTGATTCTGACATAGAACCACATTTAGCTATTTTTGTGCTATGCATTTGCCTCATCTAGTAGATTATAAACTTTTGGAGGAGAAGAAATCAGTGTCAGATATCTTTGTATTCCTTGGCTCCATACCTTACACTGAGTAAATATTTAATAAGTACAACTTTGCTACGTAAATGTATCATTCAATCACATTCTCTATGTTAAGTATAAAATTACTGATTTAAGCATTATGAATCAAATAGATAACCCCACTAGGATATATTTTAAGTTGGGCTGTTACAGACCTAATGGTTGGTTTTATAATGGACCCCCAATATTAATAAAATTCAGCAAAACTAATTGGCACTTTACTTTTGCATATAGCACATCCAACTGCTAAGAGCCAAGTTTCCAAGTATGTATCCTACATAGGGAAAATCTTCTGCCTTTTCCATCAAAGAGGGTTTAACTCGTTGATGGAATAGGGAAATCTCTCTGGCTAAGCAGAAATGGAACCTGCCCAAGGGGAGGAGACACTTTGAATGATCAGGGAGTAATTGGTCAGTCTGGCATAGGCCAGTGTTCAATTAGAAACAAGAGAGAGCCCTTCCTACTGCCTCAATCCAGAAAGCAGGAGTCATGGCACCCCTGAAAGATGCTCTGGGGAGAACCCATAGGAAGTAGATATGGAGAGGTCCTGCTGGGTGGCAGATTCAACAGGACACGAGTGGAGACGGAATAATCCAACGAGCCTATGGAGAGAAGCAACAGCTTTCGGGACAATGTGGGCTTCCAAAGGCCTGGGACCCGAGGTTACTCCAGCTTCCCACTTCCTACTGCAGGCAGACTCTCACCCACAGCAGGCCAGGCCCCCCATGTGAAGTCTTCATACAGCCCTCAGATTTTTGTGAAGGGAGAAGAGGCAGTCCACTCTCAGAGGAACACAGGGACAGGGGCACAGAAATTCCTACCCCTTGTGGGCCAAGAGAGGAAATTAGAGGGCCTGAGGCAGAGAAACACTGTGCTATGCACCTCCATGTTGACTCTACTTCCAGGCAGACAACCTGGGTGAGAGGTGCACACATATAGATGAACGTGTAGGATGCTGGGTGACTCAGTGGAAGCACAGAGTTGGGGAAAAGCCTCTGCTCCCCATGGCCTCTCTGGGCTTCAAGTCTGCCCAGCTCTACCTGGTACTGGGATAGGTCCCACTGCTGGAGGCCATCTGTGGTTCACCCAGTGGCCACTCCACCCTCCAATGGTAACGGCACCCCGGTTTTCCTCTGGGGACCCAGCCTTCCCCCACGTTCAGTCCTCGTGACCTCATCTTCCTGCTCTAGAAGTAGACACACATGCCCTGTGCTGGCCAAACAGTGGGTTCCATCTCCCTGGCCACTGCACTGATTTAAGGGGAGGACATGTGACCAAAGCTCAAATGGTCAGCCCAGCATTCATGGCTGGAATGGAGAAAAGAGGCACCCTTTTTCCATGGGGTGAGGCCAGAGATTTGGGTTGGGAGTGGGAAAGCGAAGAGCATTGTGTGGGGAGTGGGTGCCTGAGAATGAAACCAAACAGGGAGGTCAAGGGAAACAACACAGCCTTGGCTCAATCCACTACATCAGCCAAGAAACCTGCTGTGCTTAAACCAGATTGGGTTTTTAGTGCTTACAACTAAATGAGCTCTTCATTTGAATACAATTGCTAATGGTCCTCCTATTAGAAAAGAGAAGGAAAGGGAGGAACAAGCCCTGTGCCACTGAGTGACATTACCATGGTGGCAACTTTGAAGGGTCCCCGTTTCATGCCTTTCTCTTTCCTTCTCCAAGAGCATTCGCTACCCAGGCAATACTCCTTTGAAAGGCAGCTTGTGAATCCCAACAACTAGGGAGTGTGCCACTTTCCTCCCCACCTGCCCCCTTGTGTCATGGTGTCCGATGGTGGAGCAGAGGGCTTTCTGTGAGTGTACTTAAATACTTTCAGAGCCAGTTTTAGACTTTTCATTCCATAGACCAGAAAATTGCTGAAATTAGTAGACATTTCAAGTGGCTCTTCCTCAAGCCCAGAAAAGATTTCTGCTGTTGCTATGTTTAAAAGCCCAGCAGCAAGTTGTTTTGGCTTATGTCTTATTGTTATATAATAAACATGATAAGCTCTGTAAGCTCTGAACACTGGTTGCAAGGATGAAAATCGAGGCCTCACAATAGTATGTGCCCTGGAGATGCTTTGTAGAGGGCAGGGGGAAGATAATAGTTTTCTGTGAGTGTTCAAATAACAATGTGTGTAGTAGATTCAAAATTGCTATGTAAATTCCCAAAGGAAACAGTAGGGGAAAAAAGAAGAAGGTTATGGATTAAAATGAAGAGGTGATATATTAATGTGAGGGAAAAATGTAATCAACAACCAAATGAGAGCTAGTTTTAATAAGACGGGGACCCAGGAGAGGTGGACTGATCCATTGTAGAAAGGAGATAAGCTTTATATGCTATGTAACAAATTACTATAAACCTAGCCGCTTAATGAAACACAAATTTGTGATCACCTAAGAGTTCAGAGCAGTCCCCAGTGACAGCCAGCAAGAAAGTGAGGCAGAAGTGCAGGTGTGGTGTGGCTGGGTTCTCTGCATAGGGTCTCATGAGGTTGGCATCAAGAATTTGGTTGCTTGTGGTTGTAGGACTGAGTTGCCCACCTGCTGCAGGCTGTTACCGGGGACTGCTCAGCTCCTGGAGGCCTCTCCCATTTTCTCATCCTGTAGCCCTCTTACAATGTAGCTACTGGCTCCTTCAAGAAAAATTCCTCTCATGCCTCCAATCTCTCTTCTTTGATCTCTAACCTCTACACCCTCTTTTAAAGAGTTCACCTGATTAGGTCAGGCCCACCCACTCAAGGGATGGGATTACACAGGTTTTGCACACTGGATGAGGGAATCTTGGGGGCCACTTTAGAATTCTATTACAGTGATCAAACTTTTGTGCCAAAGCAGGGACCCAAAATGTGTAATTTTAATGCACTACATTATGGGCTGAGTGTGCCTTGCCTCACCCCAATTCATTTGTTGAAGTTCTAACTCCCAGTGTGATGGTATTTGGAGGTGGGCCCTTTGTGAAGTAATTTGGTTTACATGAGGTCATGAGGGTGGGCTCCCATGATGAGATTAGTGTCTTATAAGAAAAGGAATATAGACCACCTACTCTTTCTGTCTCTGTCATGTGAGGAACACAGTGAGAAGGCAATCATCTGTAAAGCAGGGAGAGAGCCTTCCCCAGGAGCTGAATCTGCCAACATCTTGATCTTGGACTTCCCAGCCTCCAGAATCTTCAGAGAAATGCCTGTTGTCTGAACCACCATATGTTACCCTGTTACAGCAGCTTGAGCTAAGATGATATGGAGAGGCCCAGTTAATCTACCTCAACATGAACCTTTCGTAACACATACACTTTATCTGCTTATGCCCTTACTCATTCAACAAAGGAGCTCCTTTACTTTTCTTCTCTTTTTTTCTTTTTTTTTTTTTTTTTCTTGAGACAGGGTTTCACCGTGTTAGCCAGGTTGAGCTTGAACTCCTGACCTCAAGCAATCCACCTGCCAAGGCCTCCCAAAGTGCTGGGATTACAGGCGTGAGCCACTGTGCCTGGCCAAGGAGCTCCTATTGTCCTCTCTGCACTGTGCTTGACCCCAGGGCCAGGATTAGGCTGGGGCCAATGAGGCATTGAGCGGACAAAGTTTAAGGAGAAACTCATTTGCACAACCCTGAGAGGGAGTGCCACCTGGCATTGCCTGCCCTCCACCCCCTCCTGGCCCTTCCAGGCACAGAGGAAACAAAGATTTTTTTTTAAGCCACTTTCTTCCTCAAGACACCCACAGGTTAAGAGGTCAGAAACAGGGCATACCACACTGGCCTTTGGAACTTCAATTGCTCACTTCACAAGAGCACAAAGTGTTCCCTAAGAGCAGCTGAGTATAATGGAAAAAGTTAAGTGGCCTCTTCTGACCCCGATGATTCAAAAGTTTAGAGTCATTTTTAACACTATTCAAAGAAAATGTGACACTCACATAAACTTGACGCTACATGTCATTGAATCACGGCTCTAAAGAAACTGACAGGCCGGGTGCGGTGGCTCACGCCTGTAATCCCAGCACTTTGGGAGGCTGAGGCGGGTGGCTCATGAGGTCAAGAGATCGAGACCACCCTGGCTAACATGGTGAAACCCCGTCTCTAGTAAAAATACAAAAAATTAGCCAGGCATGGTGGTTGGGCCCCTGTAGTCCCAGCTACTTGGGAGGCTGAGGCAGGAGAATCACTTGAACCCGGGAGGCGGAGGTTGCAGTGAGCCGAGATGATGCCACTACACTCCAGCATGGGCGACAGAGCAAGCCTCCATCTCAAAAAAAAAAAAAAAAAAAAGAAAAGGAAAAAAAGAAAAAGAAACCTTCACCACCTCTTGCTCCATTGAAATGTTTGTACAGTTTTCTCACATTCCACGAAACATTCCATGTTTGTTTCCCAGACACAAGGTAACTGCTTCTTTCACCCGTTTTTTTTCCATCTCTGTTTTTGGTTTGTTTTTTTGAGACAAAATTTCACTGTGTCACCCAGGCTGGAGTGCAATAGTGCAATCTCAGCTCACTGCAGCCTCAGCCTCCTGGGGTCAATCGATTCTCCCACCTCAGCCTCCCAAGTAGCTGGGACAACAGGCACACACAACCATGCCCAGCTAATTTTGTTATTGGAAAGGGGTCCCAATCCAGACCCCAGGAGAGGGTTCCTGGATCTTGTACAAGAAAGAAGTCAAGGCAAATCCACAGAGGAAAGTGAAAGCCAGTTTACTAAGGGAGTAAAAGAATGGCTACTCCATAGGCAGAAAAGCCCCGAGAGCTGGGGCTGCCCGTTTTTATAGTTATTTCTTAATTATATGGTAAACAATGGACGGATTATTCATGCCTCTCCTTTTTACACCATATAGGGTAAGTTCCTGATGTTACCATGGCATTTGTACACTGTCATGGCACTGGTGGGAGTGTAGCAGTAAGAACCACCAGAGGTCACTCTCATTACCGTCTTGGTTTTGGTGGGTTTTAGCTGGCTTCTTTACTGCAAACTGTTTTATCAGCAAGGTCTTTGTGACCTGTATCTTGTTCCTACCTCTATCCCATCCTGTGATTTACAATGTCTCACTCTCTGGGAATGAAGCCCAGTAGGTCTCCGCCTTATTTTACACAGCCTCTATTCAAGATAGAGTTACTCTGGTTAAACCGCCTCTGACGATTTTGTTTTTTTGTGGATACAAGGTCTCACTATGTTGCCCAGTTTGGTCTCGAACCCCTAGAATCACTCGTGATTCTCCTGCTTTGGCCTCCCAAAGTGCTGGGATTATAGGCATGAGTCACCGCATTCAACCTCTCTCTCTGTCTTTATTTACCATTTTAGTCAGCTGGGGCACTTGTTAAAAGACTTATAAATCTCTTTTCCTCTGACTTCCATTCACAATGCAAAGCTGCGCCACTCACCGCTCCATAGTGTGTCCGAAATTGGTGGGTTCTTGGTCTTGCTAACTTCAAGAATGAAGCTGTGGACCCTCACGCTGAGTGTTACATTTCTTAAAGATGGTGTATCCGGAGTTTGTTCCTTCTTCCCGGTGGGTTTGTGGTCTCCATGGCTTCAGGACTGAAGCAGCAGACCTTCGCGGTGAGTGTTACAGCCCTTAAAAGCAGCGTGGACTCAACAATGAGCAGCAACAACATTTACCACCACAGCAAAAGAACAAAACTTCCACAGGGTGGAAATGGACCGGCTTGGGCAGCCTGCTTTTATTCCCTTATCTGACCCCACCCACATCCTGCTGATTGGTCCATTTTACAGAGAGCTGATTGGTCTATTTTACAGAGAGCTGATTGGTCCGTTTTGACAGAGTGCTGATTGGTGTGTTTACAATCATTGAGCTAGACACAGGGCTAGACAGAAAAGTTCTGGAAGTCCCCACTGGGTTAGCTAGATACAGAGTACCAATTGGTGTATTTACGAACCTTGAGCTAGACACAGAGTACTGATTGGTGTATTTACAAACCCTGAGCTACACACAGAGTGCTGATTGGTGCGTTTACAATCCTTGAGCTAGACACAGAGTGCTAGACAGAGAAGTTCTCCAAGTCCCCACTAGGTTAGTTAGATACAGAGTACCAGTTGGTGTATTTCCAAACCTGAGCTAGACACAGAGTGCTGATTGGTGCACTTACCATCCCTCAGCTAGACATAAAAGTTCTCCAAGTCCCCAACAGACTCAGGAGCCCAGCTGGCCTCCCCCGCACCGGGGCTGCAGGCAGAGCTGCCTGCCAGTCCCAAGCCATGCCTGCACTCCTCAGCCCTTGGGTGGTCGATGGGACTGGGTGCCAGGGAGCAGGGGGCGGCACCCATCAGGGAGGCTTGGGTCGTGCGGGAGCCTATGGGGGAGGGGGGGCTTGGGCATGGCAGGCTGCAGGTCCTGTGCCCTGCCCCTCAGGGAGGCAGCTGAGGCCAGGCGAGAATTTGAGCACAGCGCGGGCAGTGCTGGGAGACCTGGCGCTACCTCCGCAGCTGGTGGTCCAGGTGCTAAGCCCCTCACTGCCCTTGGCCGGCAGACCCTCCTGGCTGCTCCTAGTGCGGGGCCTGCGGAGCCTGCGCCCGCTGGAACTCGCGCTGTTCCCACCCGTGCCTCTCACTCCACACGTCCCTGCAAGCAGAGGGAGGCGGCTCCGGCCTCTGCCAACCACAGAGGGGCTCCCACAGTGCAGTGGCAGGCTGAAGGGCTCCTCAAGCGCTGCCAGAGTGGATGCCAAGGCCAAGGAGGCGCCAAGAGCGAGGGCTGCTAGCACATTGCCACCTCTCAGTAGGTTGTCTAGAATTTCTCTTTCCTGGCTAACAAGCCACTGGCTCTGTTGAGTGTCCATGGGGTCCTGTGGATCCTGTGGTGCAAAGGCTGAGACCTCAGCCCCAAAGCAGAGCCCAGAACAGGAGACCACCACCAAGGCCTCTTGCTTGGAGTTTTGGTTTCTTTTGGTGAAACCACTCACTGTTCTCACTCACCCTGCTAAGTGGGAAAATGAGCCCATGTGAAAATAGTCTTGGGACTGGGAGCCCTGCTAAACCCTTGTTCAGGTTAAACTCCCTTAAGCAACAGAGAACAGACCTGACTGAACTTGATCTCCCAGGATATTTCTCTGTGCGGAGAGCCTAACCAGGAAAAATGTTAAACAGATCACTCAGCTGATGACAAATATATGTGATCAATTCTGAGCCTCAGCCACAGAAGGGACTTGATGGGTTGGACCTTGACACCACCCCTTCCCCCACTACCCCCACTGCCTTGGTCTAAATCTGCATCTTGTAGAATTCTTTGCACAACAGCAGACCTATTGTGAGGACTTCCCTTCTCCCTAACCCCATCCCTCTAGCAAGTAAGATGTTTACTTCCAGTACTAGAAGGGGGCGGGCATGCAGGCAGAAATAGAAGGAATTCTAACCATAGCTAACCAAAGTCAGATTTCCAGGCCACTCCACTCTCCGGGGTCTGCTTTAACCACTGGAACAAAGTAAACAAAAAGCTGAATTGTTGCATCCTACTCTGAAGGTTAAAGTTTTGATTCAAGGCTTTCCTCTTCTGCGCCTCACAGCCTTTTGTTTCAATCTGATGCTATTATTTACTCATCCTTTTGCACAGGAAGTCAGTTAGTATAGACGAGAAGAACTTGAGACTGAGCCTCCACCTATGGTTTGTCCGAACCTAAGGAATGTCCTCATCTATAAAAGTAAGGAAATTATACTGGGCTTGCTGGGTTGGTTTGTGTGTGTAGGTGTGTGTGTAAACTATAAATGCTTGAAAACTACTACCCCTTTCAGAAAGGGTTACTACTGCTATTACTGTTATCTGCACCTTTATGTATGTATTACTGATCTGTCTCCTCTACTAGGCTATGCATTTGAGAGCAAGAATTGCGTCTGTATTGCTAATGGCAATTCCAGTGCCTGACAAAGAGGAGGTGCTGTGGAGGCCAAAGCAACTCCATCTTGGATGCTAATCCATCACTTTAACTTCTGATTAACCCTTGTTCTAGGAAGTCCTCTAAGATTTCCAGTTTATTTGATGTTCCTTGTGTGAGAGTAGGTACTTACTGTAAATCCTGCCCTGAGGTCAAAACAACCTTAATGTTATAGGACTTCAATTGTTCTACACATCCATTCTGAATCACATATACCCTTTCCCAATAGCATATAAGCCCTCGGCATGAGAATAATGGTGCAGGATCCACCATCTTGCCTCACCGCTGCCTGAGACACAGACATGGCTTCTGTTTGTAAGTTTCTGTTAAGTACGTATTTCTGAGGAACTGGATATATCAGCCTCTTTCTTCGGCCTCTCAGCTTCCTTGGACTTTTGGGGGTAGGTTTGCATAGGTCTGGCCCCCACGGAACAGGTGCTCCATCAAGGAGTAAGTGCTGATCATTTAGATTTGGGCGAGGGGCAGCAGCCACCAGGAAAGAAGAGTCTACGCATAATTACCTGCCCTACTTCCTAAGCAAGGGGTTCTCAAATTCTTTGTGTTGAGGACACATTTGAAGAGGCGAATGCATTTGAAGAGGTGGGCACATTCAGACAACGGTGACTCAGCAATCATTGCAACTTAACCCCTACTACTGAAGAACAACATCTCATGATGTCTACAAAAGCAAGCACTATGATCCCACCATTTACTGAGATGCGCTTCAGCACTGTGGTTAGAAGGTGGAACGCTGACTACCAGAATGTCCTTCCTCTAATATACACAAGAAGAATTCTCACCTGTCTAGTTAACCACTATATTTCTTGGTCCCTGGCTTGACAATACACCTCTTACCTCCTTACAGGTCTACATAGTGCGTTGGTGTGTAGTCATGTTTCAGGCAGGCACTTCAAATTTGCCCTTGGAATTCCCGGATTTTGCTTTTGCAGTTTCTAATTGTCAACAATCCTGAAGGTCATTTGTAATTTTGCTGAGATGTCATTTCTTCTTCTTCTTCTTCTTTTTTTTTTTTGAGACAGAATCTAGCTCTGTCGTCCAGACTGGAGTGCAGTGGCACAATCTCAGCTCACTGTAACCTCTGCCTCCTGGGTTCAAGCAGTTCTGCCTCAGCCTCCTGAGTAGCTGAGATTATAGGCATGTCCCACCATGCCCAGCTAGTTTTTGTATTTTTAATAGAGATGAGGTTTCACCATGTTGGTAAGGCTGGTCTTGAACTCCTGACCTCGTGATCCACCCACCTTGGCCTCCCAAAGTGCTGGGATTACAGGCATGAGCCACTGTGCCCGGCCTGAGATGTCAATTTTTAAAAATTAGTTTATAAGTAATACATAAGTATATGTATATTAAAAAATGTCCATACAATAAAAAAATACAGAAGAAAACCTGTGGAAGTTTTCCTTTATGGGAACCAGTCACAGTAGGCCATGTTATACTACAGTAACAAATGTCCCCAAACCTCAGTGGCTTTATTCATTTATTTATTTATTTGTCCTATGTTGCCCAGGCTGGTCTTAAACTTCTGGCCTTAAGCAATCCTCCTACCTCAGCCTCCCAAAGCACTGGGATTACAGGTGTGAGGTTTTCTTCTTGTTCACACTACATTTTTTTCTATTTTTATTTTTATTTTTAAAAATGATTTATTTATTTAATTTTTTTTTGAGACAGAGTCTGACTATTTCACCTAAGATGGAGTGCGGTGGAGCGATCTTGGCTCACTGCAAACTCTGCCTCCTGGGTTCAAGCGACTCTCCTGCCTCAGCCTCCCGAGTATCTGGGATTACAGGTGCGCACCACCACGCCCAGCTAATTTTTGTATTTTAGTAGAGACAGGGTTCACCATGTTGGCTAAGCTGGTCTCAAACTCCTGACCTCAGGTGACCTGCCTACATCTGCCTCCCAAAGTGCTAGGATTACAGGCATTAGCCACTGCACCCAGCCTTGATTAATTTTTTATTTTTTATTTGAAACGGAGTCTTGTTCTGTTGCTCAGGCTGGAGTGCAGTGGCACAATCTCAGCTCACTGCAACCTCTGCCTCCTGGGTTCAAGCGATCCTCCCAAATCAGCCTTACAAGTAACTGGGGTTACAGGCACTTGCCACCATACCCAGCTAATTTTTATAGTTTTAGTAGAGACAGGGTTTCACCATGTTGGCCAGACTGGTCTCAGACTCCTGACTTCAAGTGATCCGCCCACCTTGGCCTCCCACAGTGCTGGGATTACAGGCCTGACCCACCGCGCTCAGCCATGCATGTTTTTCATGAGTCCACTACAGCTCTGCTTTTTATCATCTTGACTCCAGAACGAAAACTGATGGAAGAACCTAACCTCTATCTGGAATATCACCAATCTCGTGGCAGAAGGAAAAAGACAAGGCAAATGGTGCCCTGACTTATAAAACTTTGCACAAAAATGACCAACATCAGTTATTGGCCAAAGCAAGTAATATGGTCATTCCTGAGGTCAACAGTGTGGGAAAATATCCTCCTGCAGAGAGGCGCACTGCAAGGCAAGAAACTGGAATGTTTGGTAATAGAGAATACCATTGTCCAGCACCTCCTCCAACAACTACTTCTCTCCCAGAAGCAACTGTTCTAGACAGTTCAGTGTGCATCCTTTCAGTCTCCTTTCCTATGTATTTGCTGACATATCTCTACAGGCATACACATAAATATCTAATTTTGTATGTATTTTTCTGCAATTTGCTCTGTTCACTTAATATGCTTTGGAGACCTTTCATCTCAGTATGTATAAGTCTACCCGACTCTCTCTAACAATAGCATGCTGTTTCATACCATAATATATTTAAATTCTTGGTATACATTTTGGATTTTTTCAACATGTTTTGATATTACAAATAATGCTGCAGTATGTACTCATATAGATGCACATATCTTTGTGAATATATGTATTTCAGAATGATAGGTTTCTAGAAATAAGTTGTTAAAGTATGTATGCATTGCAGTTTTTAATAGATACTAGGAATTTGCCTTGAAAAATGCCTTCATCAATGTTCACAGCCACTAGAAACGTAAAAGTGCCTGATTTCCCAAATCTTCAACAACTCAATATTATCAAACTTTTTCTCTTCTGTAAGTGTGATGAATTTTTAAAAGGGTAATTCATTGTTTGAATATACTTAATATATCGCTTCTGGGCCTTTTGTCTAAGATCAAGTGAATATACTTAATGTATTTTTTGCTTACACTGAGGTTGAGTACTGTTCATATTTATTGGCTAATTTCACAATTTCATATTTTTTTGTCTTGTGAATTGTCTGTTTCCTTTCTTTGCCCATTTCCTAGTGATTTTAAACCTTTTTCTCTTTCAACTTTTTCTTTTAGATTTTAACAAACCATTTTATGTATTTTCTCAATACTGATCTATCTGTATTACCATTTGTGAATACAAATGTGTCTCCATTACATCAGAAACCATCCCTAAACACCAGAAATTGAATGAAAATACTAACAAGGATTCCATTTTCTATCAATGTAACACTGCCAATCAATTTCCTAAAACACCGGAATATGTCAATGCATTTAACAAATTATTTAGTACATAAGATGCATACAACATTGCTTCCTTTAAATCTTTTTAGAGAAAGGATCTCACTCTGATGCCCAGGCTGGACTACAGTGGCATGATCATAGTTCACTGCACCCTGTAAATCCTGAGCTCAAGCAATCCTCCCACCTCAGCCTGCTGAGTAGCTCAGACTACAGGTGAGTGCCACCACACCCTGCTAAGTTTCTAATTTTTGGTAGAAAGACAGAATCTTGCTGTATTGACCAGGCTGGTCTCAAACTTCTGGCCTCAAGCAGTCCTCCTGCCTTGACCTCCCTAAGTGCTGGGATTAGAGGCGTGAGTCACCCCATCTCACAAAACATTGTTTCCTGATCACCAAACAGTTCATGTGACTTTTAACAGACATTTGCTTGTGTGTAGCCATCAACATCCTACTCACATCCCTTTGTTGACACTTGGCACTTTTCAAAACATCTGCATGTGACTCTGACATCCTTCCAATTATAATTGGAAAGTAACTGGAAAATTCTTCCCTTTTCACTCCCACACATCCTACTTTGTTTAAAAATGTTATCTTGACTTTGGGGAATGTGCAAATAAAATGTTCTATATAAACATTGGTTCAAAAAATATTGTATTGGAGAGATATGTACATTTTATGAGGTCTGAGTGTTGAAGATAAGGAGTTCTACTGAAAAGATTACCTGGGGAGGTAATTTTCACAAGCAGGTAATACTTGCTTGTGAGGTATACTCAAAAGGGTTTGCTTTCAGTCTAGCCCTTTTGGATTTTTGTTTGTTTGTTTGTTTTTTGAGACAGAGTCTCACTCTCTTGCCCAGGGTATAGTGCAGTGGCACAAACTCAGCTCACTGCAACCTCCACCTCCCAGATTCAAATGATTCTTTTGCTTCAACCTCCCGAGTAGCTGGGATTACAGATGCCTGCCACCATGCCCGGCTAATCTTTGTATTTTTAGTAGAGATGGGGTTTCTCCATGTTGGTCAGGCTGGTCTCGAACTCCTGACCTCAGATGATCTGTCCACTGCAGCCTCCCAAAGTGGTGGGATTATAGGTGTAAGCCATTGCACCACACCCAGTTTGTTTTTATTTTGTTCATGGTATCTTTTTAGATGCAAAATTTGCCATTTTATGTAAACAAACTCAGTTATTTTGTTTAAGTTTTCTGGATTTAAGTCTTGCTTTAGGGGATTTTCCCCATCTCAGGATATCTTTTTTCAAATTCTGCTAAATATATTTTAAAGTTGTTAGTTTTGCTTTATGTTCAGCTCTTTGGTCATAAGGAATTAATTGTTAAGTAAGGTATGAGGTGGAGTGGGACAATCTAACTTTTCTCTGTCCCCAAACAAGGAGCATATCAATCCATTGCTATATATTGGATATTTTATTCTGTCTCCAACTGGTTTGAAATGCCACTGTCTTAACCCATTTTGTGCTGCTATAACAGAATTCCTGAGATTGGATGATTTATAATAAACAGAAATTTATTGGCTCACAGTTCTGGAGGCTGAGAAGTCCAGGATCAAGGCACAGGCAGCTGGCGAGGGCCTTCTTGCTTGTCATTGTATGGCAGAAGTGGAAGGGCAAGAGCGCAAGAGAGTGAACCCACTCCCACCAGCCCTTTCTTAAGAGCATGCATCTGTTCATGAGGATGGGTTCCTCATGACCTAAACACTTCCCATTAGCCCCTACCTCCAATACTGTCATTTGGAAATGTTTCAGTTTCCAAAACATGAATTCTGGGAGACACATTCAAACTGTAGCATTGTGTAACTTACATTCTTGAGGTTTGAAAAAATGTGTTCAGTATAATAAAGCATCAAATTTTATAGTGAAGCTAGAATACAAAAGTGCAATCTTAGGGAGCATGAGATTAATTATCAGCATTCATGTATCAACACCATCATTCTCTGCTCACTGTAGTTTTCATAAAGGTAAAACCTTTTTGTAAGTGACAAACTAATCTGATAGCAAGACAACCACTAATGATGCATGTCAAGGGATCTAAGAGGAGGACAAGGCCCCATCAGTCCCACCCTAGGCAAATGTGATGTTTCTCTGCTGTCTTCAGCTTTATCTTTAAAACTGAAACACAGTTGGTGTTCTACGTCATGTTTCTGTGCTTGTTTTGATATTTTTCAAAATGTGTTTTCAATGTCATGCCTAATTCTTCCTCTCCCTCCCCATTAGATCCCATTATAAAACCCAACACTGCTCTGTGCTTCATGGCACTCATTTCAACTGTATTTAATTCCTGTTTGCCAGTTGTTTACATGCTGTCTTTCCCATTAGAATGTAAGCTTCAGGAAGCTAGCGGCCATGCCTGTCTGGGTCATCACCTTTGCATTCCCAGTGCCTTGCCAGAGGCTGGCCCCAGCTATAGCTTTTGGCTTTTGTGGTTACAGCCCTCTTGTAGGAAGGCTGATGTGAGAATTTCAGGCCTCATGCATGTCACGTGACTGCACCTCCTTTCACAAGCAGAAAGGCCTGGGTCCACAGCCTGACAAAGGGGCTATTGTTCATGAAGGGTCCAGGTGAGAGGTGCAATCCGTCACTGCTCCAGGCCAGCCCTATGGCAACTCCTGGCACCCTCCCAGTGACCAGCGAGACAATGACATCACCTCAGAATACATAAACAAAGGATACCCTATTCTTCAAAGCTTTCCAAGGAGAATTACGTTTTTTAGCCCATTCTTGCCGTAATATAGTGCATAAATATCATCTCTCAGAGTTTCCTAGATTCGGTTCAAGGGCATAGATGATTTGGTAGGTATTTGATTTATAGAAGTTTTCTGAAGCCAGAGAATAAACTGAAGCATGTTTTGCTGAGGGTAGGAAAACAACTCAATTTGGAAGAAGAGTTGATTTCTCAGGTAAGTAATTATAAGTTATATCAACCCCTCTCACCTTTGGGTCTAGTTTCATCATCTCCTACACAAACCTTTGGTGACAACTTTCATCCTTATCATTCTTTTTTTTTTTTTTTGACACAGGGTCTCGCTGTGTTGCCCAGGCTGGTCTTGAACTCCTGGGCTCAAACCATCCTCCTGCCTCAGCCTCCCAAAGTGCTGGGATTACAAGTGTAAGCCACCACGCCTGGCCTCATCCTATCATTCTTAATACCCACAGAACACTATTCAGAAAATTCATTGGTTAAAAAAATGTCAATTTCTCAAAACAGCAAAGTACTATCTCCACATTCCATGTAAAGTTTGTGATTAAACACTTTAGTCAGAGCATTTAAAGACAATGCTAAAGAAAGGTAGTAAGAAACCTAAATTGTGGAATAGTTATTATCATAACTGCTTGCATTTATTGAGTATTTATTATGTGCCAGATATTAGGCTGAGTTATTTGCGTGGTTTAGCTCATTTAATCCTCATGGCAAGCATGTGAGGTGGTGTATTAGTCTGTTCTCATGCTGCTAATAAAGACATATTATTGGGTAATTTATAAAGGAGAGAGGTTTAACTAGCTCACAGTTCCACATGGCTGGAGAGGCCTCAAAATCATGGTGGAAGACAGAGGAAGAGCATGGCGGTAGGCAAAAGATCTTGTGTAGGAGAACTCCACTTTATAAAACCATCAGATCTCATGAGACTTATTCACTGTCACAAGAATGGGAAAGACCCGAACCCATGATTCAATTACCTCCCACTGGGTCCCTCCCACGATGTGGGAATTATGGGAGCTGCAACTCAAGATGAGATTTGGGTGGGGCCAAATCTTATATTAGATAGAGAGAATTATTATTCCCATTTCATAGATGAGGAAATGGATACTTGGAGAGCACATGTAACTTACTCTAGACCCTGTGCCTTGCAGGGAACAGAGCCAGAGCTCTGATGCTGATTTACATTATTCTGTGGTCCAGGCTCTTACCACTGGCCATGAAAAAGCAACGAATTTGTATTTGAGAAAGAAAGAAACTTCTGTCACTCCAAGTACAAGTGCTGGTTAGCTTGTGTTGCCCAATTCAGGACATAACAGACTTGTTTCAACTAACAAATTTATAAAAATCCTTTGTAAATGGCCTATTTATTTATTTTGAGACAGGGTCTCGCTCTGTCACCCAGGCTGGAGGGCAGTGGTTCGATGATGGCTCACTGCAGCTTCGACCTCCTGGGCTCAAACCATTCTCCTGCCTCAGCCTCTGAGTAGCTGGGACTACAGGTGTACCACTACATCCAGCTAATTTTTTGATTTTTTTTTGTAAAGACGGGATATCACTATGTTGCCCAGGCTGGTCTCAAACTTCTGAACTCAAGGATTCTCCCACCTTGGCCTCCTAAAGTGCTAGGATTACAGGCATTACCCACCATGCCCAGACTATTGACTCATTTTTTTTAGGTGATTGAAAATACGTTGTTCTCTTAAAAATGTTAAATTGATGGCAGTAGCGGGCCATCTGGAGCATCTGCTGTCATCGCGTCGGCCGTGGCAGCAGGGACGCAGCCAGTGGCGGCAGGAACGGCAGTGGCAGCAGTGGGACCCCTGTGCCCCACGTCCCTGAGGCAGCCAACTGCATAGTGCCCATCCTGACGTGGTTAGGTGAGACCCACTTCCAGGCCTAGAGCCTCTACCGCTCCGGACACTGGCCCGTGTCGCTGCTCTCGCTCGCTGCCACTGCAAGGAGGGCACAAGGAGGAAGTGGACAGTCCTCAGATCCTGCCCCTGGGAGCCCACCGCCCTAGGGGCCACTATGATGGAGTGGGCTGAGCTGCCCACTGGTGGGGGAGTGGTGTGGTTGGGCATGGAGGAGCAGGCAGAGAGTGGCCCAGTGAGGACCTGGAGGCCCTGGCCCAGGCTGCAAGGAAGCGTGGCTGGGACTGCACACTCCACAGACCCAGTGGGAGCCGGGGGACAAGCAGGAGCCCCACCCCTTCCTAGTTGATGGGGTGGAAGCTCCCCGGGTGCACCCTGCAGGCACCCTGCCGTCGCTGTAGACCCAAGCATCTGTGCACTCTTGGGGGGCCCAGAAAGGCCCCCTGCCACCCCGCATCTCACCCCCCCTCAGAAATGCCTGCTTGCGCTGCCTGCCTTCTTCCCACTGTTGGTGCCCGCTCTGATCTCAGAGCAAAGTCGAGGCCAAGCCCTGGGCTGTCACAGCCCAGATGAGTGTGTACACACTGGGGGCAGTGCTGACATGCCTGACACACCAGCCCCTTGGCACCTTGGCCCCCTCCGGACCTTGGGTACCAACAAGCACTGGAGGGAGGTTGAGGGGGGCTGAGGACAGTCCGGCACTGGCCTGCAGGCGCCCCCTGGCAGAACAGCTTGGGCGCCATGAATAGTGGTAGAAAGCAGACAGACTCCTGGGCAGAAGGGGGCTCATCCACAGTGAGTGAAGCCCCACCTTCAAACTGGGGAGGGCCTGAAGCCTGGGGGCTCTGCCACCAGTTCCCGCAGACTGCAGGGGGAGATTTTGGTGCTTTTCCCTGGGCCCGCCCATGGCCGCCCATGGACCAATCAGCACACACTTCCTCACCTGTAAGGCCCCTGCAAGCCTCAGATTCAGCCAGACTCCATCAGAAGACAGAAAGATGATGGGGAGATGACAGGCCGACCAGCTGCAAAGAGGAACTACCCTCTCTGCTGACAGCTGGACACTTATCAGGAGACCTGCCTGCAGAGAGGAGCTACCCTTTCTGCTGAGAGCTGAAGAGACGATGGGTCAACCAGCTGCAGAGAGGAGCTACCTTCTCTACGGAACGCTGAACACTCCTTGGGACGACCTGCCCAGAAGAGAGGAGCTATCCTCTTACCCTCTCTGCTGAGAGCTGAACACTCATTGGGACACCCTGGCTATGGAAAGGAGCTGCCCACTCCAGGTCTACCGTGAGCTGTTCTGTTGTTCAGTAAAGCTTCTCTTTGTCTTGCTCACCCTCCACTTGTCTCATGTACCTCATTCTTCCTGGACACAGGATGAGAATCTGGGACCTGCCAAATGGCGGGGCTAAAAGAGCTGTAATACAGACAGGGCTGAAACATGCCCCTTGCTCTCCATGTTGTGAGTGACAAGGAGGAGAGAAGTGAGAAGCAGAGAAGGAGAGAGGAGCTGCCGCTCTTTGGGGAGCCTAGACCTGGGAGCTCTCCAAGTCAGGGCTGTGACTCCCCCTTTGGGGCTCTGCGGTTCCTGGAGTTTCCAAGCTTCTGGGCACCACCGTGTTCCCTGGTGCCAGCCGTGGAAGCTGCTTGTGGTGCAGCTGGCCCAGCCGCAGCCTTGCAGAGAGCCCACCCCTGTGCCAGCACCTGGAGCTGCCCGCCCCATGGCAGCAGTCAGTGTATCTGACTGTGCACAGTGGCTGGACCCCACACTTGCTCACACACCCCTCACTGCTCCACACCTGACTCGCAATCTCCCTTCGAGGCATAGGATCCAGGCTGGTAGCATGAGCCGAGCACAGCCTGCCAGGCTGAATGGGCGGAATGAGCCCAGCAGACCCGAGCAAAACTCACACAGAGGCACCACTTGCTACAGAGTTTTCCGGCCAGGAAAGCGACACCCCAAAGTTCCCGTAACAAAATGTTGCCTCTCCCATCCAACCCAATTGGAATTTGCTAGTCTGAATATTTGCATCATCCCAAATTATATGTTGAAATCCTAACCCCCAAGGTGAGGGCATCAGGAGGTGGGGCTCTGGCAGGTGAAGAAGTCCTGAGGCAAAGCCCTCATAAATGGGATTAGTGCCTTCATAAAAGAGACCTCAGAGCCTTCTCACCCTTTCTGCCACGCAAGGATACAGCGAGAGGACAGTCATCTATGAACAGAAAGTGGACTCTCCCCAGATGTCAAATGTGCTTGCACCTTGATCTTGGACTTCCCAGCCTCTGAACTGTGAGAAATAAATTTGTGTTGTTTATAAGCCATCCAATCTATGGCATTTCGTTGTAGTAGATGGACTAAGACAGAATCTAAGACACAAAAATTTCACATGTGAGTCTGGCCCATTTATAAATTCCAGCAAAATCCAAATGTCTGCTTGACCAGGCATTAAACAAAAAGTTCTGACTAGCAGTGCACTTTTGGACGCTGGTGCTGACATTCAATTTCAAGTTCTTTCTCTTACAGCAGCAGCCCTGGAGTTTCTTGTAGTCCCCTAAGTTGGTTGGAGTTTTGTGGTTGTTTCATTCTGTAGTTATGGGTACTCATTGCAAGCCTATCATCTTAGAACAGAGACTCACCTGGTGCAACCCTCATCCTGCAGCCATTGGCCTTCCTGGCCTAACCTGGTCCACAACCATCCCTACTTCGAAATGCATTTTTAGTTCTCCTTAGTTCAGCACAAGAGGGATGGGTTGTGCACTGTCCAATTGGACTACCTGTCCAGTGTTGTGAGACTCTAAATGGCATGGGGAGAGACTATGTAGAAATATGAATAACAGGCCAGGTGTGGTGACTCACACCTGTAATCCCAGCACTTTGAGAGGCCAAGGTGGGCGGATCACCTGAGGTCAGGAGTTCGAGACCAGCCTGGCCAACATGGTGAAACCCCATCTCTGCTAAAAATATAAAAATTAGCCAGATGTGATGGCACATGCCTGTAATCCCAGCTACTCAGGAGGCTGAGACAGGATAATAGATTGAACCCAAGAGGTGGAGGTTGCAGTGAGCTGAGATCGCGCCACTGCACTCCAGCCTGGGCGAAAGAGCAAGACTCCATCTCAAAAAAAAAAAAAAAAAAAAAGGCAAAGAAATATGAGTAAGAGCTGACTTTCACTGCTTCTAGCCAGGCACTGTGCTGGGTGTTCTGCATGCATTATCTCAGAGGAGGAAACTGAGGCTTAAAGTGGATGAATAACTTGCTCTCAGTCACATACCTGGCAGATTGAGATTTGGGTTGACTGCAGGTCTGACTGACTGCACTGCTTGAGCTTTTATGCCTATTCTTTACTGTCCTTTCAGTGAGTGCCAGGAAGTCTGGAGATAAGGGCTGTAGTAGCCCAGGAGGTTTCGGTGGAGGAAGGAGAAGTTGAATTGGATGTTGAGGATTGTGTTAGAAAGACAATTTGGATTGTACCAGGGAGGGGGTAGGACAGAAAAACAAGCAGAGCAGGCTCCCTTGCTTTTGTTGTCTCCATAGAACAGTAGAAAAGGTGAATTAGACCATTTTGTGGTTGACATTACCAATTAATTTTAAATTCAATGCCTGCTTTGCCGTTGAGCTTAATCTTAATTATAGCAGATCTCTTCGCATTTCTTTTCTTTGTGCAGATTTCACAGGCAGCAGTTTTAAGTGTATCAAAGAGTGTCTGTGCTAAGAGAAATTATTTATGTTGCATTAAAATAATTGGCCTAATTCTCTGAACCAACAAGTAAAATCTAATTCCTGTCTTAAAGGTAAAGAGTTATGTAATATGGGAAGAAAAGCATTCACTTAACTACCTCTCTTTTACTACTAGTACGTGGTATAATGTCCAGGAAACAGCTAAGATCAGCATATCTAGCTTGAACTTTGCATACAGGTAGTGTTCTTGACTCATGGCTTAATGCACATAAGTGTGCAAGGTATTTCAATAACACAGAGATAACAGTCTGAGAAACACATTTGAACTTAAATATTCTGCACATGACATCAGGATATACCACTGTCTTTTTTTATTCCACTTTGTGCCATCGTGCCATCTCACTATGAAAGTGCTTCTTATAAAATATTATTTCTGACTGGGCACAGTGGCTCACACCTGTAATCCTAGCACTCTAGGAGGCCGAGGTGGGTGGATCACTTGAGGCCAGGAGTTCGAAACCAGCCTGGCCAACATGGTGAAACCCTCTCTCTACTAAAAATACAAAAAAAATATAGCCGAGCATGGTGGTAGACACCTGTAATCCCAGCTACTAGGGAGACTGAGGCAGGAGAATCGTTTGAGCCTGGGAGGCAGAGGCTGCAGTGAGCCAAGATCATGCCACTGTACTCCAGCCTGGGTGACAGAGCGAGACTCCATCTTAAAAAATATATACATATTACATAAATATATAATATATAAAATATATAATATATGATATATAATACATAATATATAAAATATATTATTAATATAAATATATAAATATATATAATTATATATTATAATATATTATTATATATAAAAAATGTATGTAGAATGCAGTATATATTACATATATATATATAAAATTTCTGAAAGAGCTGGACTTTGTTTCCAAGTCATTTAGTTTCTCCCAGGTTATGGAACCTGTGTCCTTGACTTTAAATCATTTGCCTCATTCACAGTTTCAATCCTCTTGTCTTTTTTGCAGAAAGTAATTTTTCCAGAGACATATTTTAATCCATGTAAGGGTGAAATTTCTTCACTTTTTTTTTTAGCATCTTCAAAAGAACTTTTTCTATTTCAGAAAAAAAACTGAAGTCAAGTGACTTCCTCCTCTGTATATCTGGGCAACCCAGTCTCTCTGTCCCTTTATAAAAATAGGCATCATTTCTGGCAGTCATGTAGTTTGTGTGGGACCAGGCCAACTTCAGCTCCAGCAGGCAGCCCTGATTGGTCAAGGCCACAGTTGGCTAATCGAATCCACATGTCCACAGGATTTGGTTCAGGGATGAGCCAATCAGCACAAAGCTTTGAGTTGCTGTTGGTTGATTGTGGGAAACATACTTCCCTGTTGCATGGGAACAATGAACCATGTAAGCCTGATTGCAGCCAGCTCTTCTACAATCACCAGGAAATTAGCCCTAGGAGGCAAACAACATTTGTATAAAAGAGAAGAGAGGTGGAAAGAAATTGAGTCTTCACATCATTGTAGCATCAGTGTAGTCCATGGTACCAATGGACTCCCATTTAGCTACTAAATCCCTTATTGTTGATGAATTTCAATTGGGTGTTCTGTTACTTACAGCCAAAGGCATTTTATCTGATGCACCCACTACTGGGAAGTTGAGCTAAACACACGATACTACACCTCAAAATACAGTTTATCCAGTCTGAATGTCTAACAATAGAGTATTAGGTAACTTAAGTTCCATCTATTGATGGTATATTAGGATGGACTAGGCTGTTGTAATAATAGAAACTTAACTTTCATTCACATCATAATCTGAAGCAAGCGATCCTGATCAGCAGATGGCTCTGTTCCATATGATTCCATTGGTTTTTCAGAAACCCAGGCTTCTTCCGCCTTTTGGCTCCCACATCCCCTAAGGCCTTGTTACCACCCTCATTAAGCTGGCAGAAAGGGAAGAAGCAGGAAGGGGCACACCCCTGCTTCTTAAAAACCTTGGCCCAGAAATAGTACAAACCATATCCACTCTACCTTGGCTAAAACTCAGTCACACAGCTGCATCTAACTGCAAAAGATCCCAGGAAGAAAAAGTAGACTTTGGATAATTAGCTGCAGACAGGATGCTTTAGAAGCTTGTTAAATCACAGGGGGAAATGCTAACAGAGCAGTGTCTACGGTACCCTCTCAGCATTTTTTTTCTTTTTGATAGAGTCTCGCTCTGTCACCCAGGCTGAAGTGCAGTGGCACGATCTCGGCTCACTGCAGCCTCCACCTCCCAGGTTCAAGAGATTCTCCTGCCTCAGCCTCCCAACTAGTTAAGATTACAGGCGTGAGCCACCACACCCAGCTAATTTTTGTATTTTTAGTAGAGATGGGGTTTCACCATGTTGGCCAGCTGGCTTCAAACTCGTGACCTCAGGTGGTCCACCCACCTTGTCTCCCAAAGTGCTGGGATTACAGGTGTGAGCCACCCTGTCTGGCCCCTCCCAAGCTTTTTTTTTTTTTTTTTTTTTTTTTTTTTTTTGTGAGACAGAGTCTCACTCTGTCACCCAGGCTGGAGTGCAGTGGCGCGATATCTCGGTTCACTGCAAGCTCTGTGTCCTGGGTTCAAGTGACTCTCCTGTCTCAGCATCCTGAGTAGCTGGGATTACAGGTGTGTGCCACAATGCCCAGCTAATTTTTGCATTTTGGGCAGAGATGGGGTTTCACCATGTTGGCCAGGCTGGTCTCAAACTCCTGACCTCAAGTGATCTGCTCGCTTCGGCTTCCCAAAGTGCTGGGATTATAAGCGTGAGCCACTATGCTGGGCCGCCGCTCCCAAGCTTTCTAAAGGCCCATATCTATAAGCACATGAACTCTATCTCTTTCTGCTTCAGCCCTGAGACAAGCCTTTGTTTTGTTCTTCATCCTTCTTCTTCTTCTGGCACCTTCCTGATGTTCCTAGCAAGCAAACATACTTTGCCATGCACTGGCAAACAATAAAGATTTTACTGAAGATCTGGTGTGATGACAGAAATGTAATCAAGGTCTTCCATGGATATCTGTTCTTTCCTCCAAAGCTCTCTTCCTCTGCCAGCAGCCTCACTTCACCTGTTTACTTTTCTCTGGTTGAATGCTTCCTTCCAACATCAGCAGCCCTAAAAGTCTCATCACCTGAGCAATTTGACTCTTACTCTTTGTTTCATGCCTGCTCAGCCAAAACAAAAACAAAAACAAAAACAAAAACAAAAACACCCCAGAAACAACAACAACAACAAAAACCCCAGTATTAAATCAAAAACTAACAACATATCTTTTTCCTCCAGCATACCACTCAGGGAACTTAGCATATAACTCACTGAACAAAAAGTTTTCTTCTGGGGGCAGAGTTGGGTGGGGGCTTCTTGCTAAGAAAATTAATTCTTGCTAGAAAAATTCATTTACATGGGAAAAAAGACTGAAAGGATATCCTAAAATGTTAACAGTATTTACCTCTAGGTAATTAAAGTTTTTTTTTCTCTTGTATGTTCCTATACTTTCCTTTAATATTTGTTTCTGTATTTTCCAAATGTTCTACAGTATAAAATATATTTCTTTAATTATCTAAAAAATATTTAGTAAAGAAATTTATCTTTTGTTCAACATCACTAATCATTAAGGATATGCAAATCAATACCACAATGAGATACCACTTCACACCCGTTAGGGTGGATATTAAAAAAAAAAAAGAGGCTGGGCGTGGTGGCTCATGCCTGTAATCCCAGCACTTTGGGAGGCCACAGTGGGTGGATGACAAGGTCAGGAATTTGAAACCAGCCTGGCCAACATGGCGAAACCCCGTCTCTACTAAAGATACAAAAAAATTAGCCGGGCATGGTGGCGGGCACCTGTTATCCCAGCTATTTGGGAGGCTGAGGCAGGAGAATAGCTTCAACCGGGAGATGGAGTTTGCAGTGAGCCAACATCTCACCACTGCACTCCAGCCTAAGCAACAGAGCAAGACTCCATTTCAAAAAAAAAAAAACAAGTGTTGGTGAGGGTATGGGGAAATTAGAATATTTGTACATTGTTGGTGGAACTCTAAAATGGTACAGCCACCATGGAAAATGGTATGATGATTCCTCAAAAAATTAATGACAGAATTACCAGAAATTGTACCTCCGGCTATGTACTCAAAATAATTGAAAGCAGGAATTTGAACAGACATTTTTGTGCTCATGTTCATAGCAGCAATAGCCAAAAGGTGGAAGCAATCCAATGTCTGTGGACAGATGAATGGCTAAGTCAGATGTGGTATACATATACGAGGAATATGATGCAGCCTTAAACAGGAAGGAAATCCTGACACATGCTACAACATGGATGAACTCTGTAGACATTATGCTAAGTGAAACAAGCCTGTCACAAAAGGACAAATACGATTCCACTTATATGAGGTACCTAGAGTAGTCAAATTTATAGAGACAGAAAGTAGAACGGTGGCTGCCAGGGACTGGGTGGGAGGGAGGAAATGAAGAGTTATTGTTTAACGGATACTGAGTTTCAGTTGGAAAAGATAAAAACATTCTGGAGATGGACAGTGGTGATGGTTGCACAACAATGTGAATGTACTTAATGCCACAGAATTGTACACACAAAAATAGTTAAAATTGTAAATTTTAACTATATTTTACCATAATTTTTCTAAAACACAAAATTTCTCTTTCCACAGGCAATTTTACCAGAATTTTTGACGTGGATAGCTTGTGATCTCTTGGAAACCAGATATTTCCTTAGTTTGGGCTTTTCACCTAGACAGTATTTCTTTTTAAATTAATTTGTAAAAGACATAAGGAAAAAATACTTATTACACTTATATTTACACAAGGCTCAGGGAATTAGTAAAAGATGGCTTTTTTTTCTCCAAGGATTTTTTAAGTGAGAAGGAGGCCGGGCATGGTGGCTCATGCCTTAATCCCAACATTTTAAGAGGCCAAGGCAGGTGGATCACCTGAGGTCAGGAGTTCGAGACCAGCCTGGCCAACGTGGTGAAACCCCATCTCTACTAAAAATACAAAAATTAGCCAGGTGTGGTGGTGTGTGCCTGTAATCCCAGCTAGTTGGGAGGCTGAGGCAGGAGAATCGTTTGGGCCCGGGAGGTGGAGGTTGCAGTGAGCCAAGATTGCAATTGCACTCCAGCCTGGGCGACAAGAGCAAAACTCCATCTCAAAAAAAAAAAAAAAAAGAAAGAAAGAAAAAGAAAAAAAAAGGAAGATAGGTAAGCAATTAGCTATAATCTACAGTGAAATAAAATCATGGACCAAGGGTAGAGGTAGAAGCAGTGAGTTCTGCTTGGGGTTTTGGGAAGGATCCCAGAGAAGGGTGTTTAAGGTAGACCTTAAAGAAGCCTTGGGAGTTTACTAATGGAGAAGAGAGGGTGAACATTAGAAAGTGGGATAAAGAGAGGTGAAGGGGACAGCACTGGGACATAAGGAAGACAACTGACACCCACATATCTCATCCCCTGAGACCACTGACCAGTCATAGGGCATCGAGGGACTTTAAGCATGGCCTGCTGAGCACCTGCCTTGATGAGGCAGTGCTGTCTTTACTGGGGAGATGATCCAGGAAATGAGCTGAATTCAGAAAGCAAAGTCAGAGCCAGCCACGTGTCAGGGCCAGAGTCGAGACCTTGGCCGGCTCAGTGGTGTGACTCTAGAGCAATACAGAGTACACAGGAACTTCCTGTGCAAACAAGGAAATGGCCCCCTGCATGTTGGTGCCTGATGATGTGCAGCTGCGGGCTTCACATTCTGACAATCAAAGGAATAGAAGTGTTTAAAGTTAAATCTAAAGCTTTTGTAATGTTTCTTGTCAGCACCTTGGACCTGGCCAATCTGCAACCCATGTCTTCCCCCAGTATCCACACTCATGGACTTACCACTAGATGGTGGCATTCAGATGGTGCACAGCTGTGCAACCATCACCCCAGCCCAGGTAGGAAGGAGAACAGAGTGTGCTTGTGATCTGGAAGTTCATGGGTGCTGTGTCAGTCATTCTGCATCATGTGCATCATGATCAGCTTGCGAAGAGGAGACAGAGGCCACGTAGAATTATAAGTCTTGGACCTGGTGGATCATCAAGGTTAACTCATTCAGCAGCTTATTGTCCATCAGTTGGGTCATTCTTGTCATGTGGCTGTTTCTTCTCTTTGAAGCCTCTGTCATGTGTTGACATGACATGTGTTGGAATGATTAAGTGGATCAATGGAAGCACTTTTCTCTCTTCACTAAAGGAAGGTCCCTGCCTCTGTTGGGTATTTCTGCTCCAGGCAACCACAAAGATGGCCTTTGAGGCTCCTCTCCACATCCCCAGGCACCCTAAGAGAACACTTAATCCCGCTCCCAAAGCCACAATGTCTAAGATCAGTGAACATCCACACCCATCTCTTATCTGGCTGGGTCACAAAGTCTAGGGGACAGGCTATCTGAAGAATCCTACAAACCTACCCTTTCTTGTTTTCCAAGTTCCCAGGATCCAACCACCTCCTCAGGGTCAGGCCCTGGCATGCTCTTACTCACAAAAAACAAAAACTTCTATACCTTACCCCTTTCCCTTCTTGGAAGCCTCCTTAATTCCCTCAGGTGGGCCTGATTCACAAATAGCTGGAAATTCCCTGCCTAGGGTCAAGGCACCCAGGTCTGGGAACACAAAGCCCTGGCTGCCTTTCCTGGAAGGGAAAGGAGAAAATTATCTTTCCATTGTTTTTGTTGACAGGTCACAGTAGCAAAAGAGATAAGCTACAATGAATTTCTCAGTATTTCACCTTGTTGTGCATTGAGATTTTCTCACTGGCTGATGCCTGGAGACAGGTGCGCTGGCCATATTCATCTGATATCATGATGTCGGGTGGAGACTTTCGATCCACTCATGGGTCTTTCTTTGCTCACTAGGGTGTAACTCTTGGACATTTTGGGGTGGAACCTGGATCGCTGCTTAATTTCCTTAAATGGATATCCAACGCTGCTCCCAGCTGCACCTCATCCCAGGTCTGTTTCCTGTCTACTCCCAGTTATTCTCCCGCATCCCCAGGCACAAAGCCCCAGAGGGTCTGATGTGATTTTTGGGTAGAATCATATTGATGCAGCAGGACCTAACCCTGGCAAAGCAGGGCATGAGGGTTAGAAATGTGAGCTATGAACCCTCCTTACTTTCCTACAGTTCTAAAACTACTTTGGAACTAGTAATCCTGGCATGTCAGACCCGGAGGAGCACCGTCATTTGTGAACAAGCCAGCTGTCCCCAGGCCCAGGTCAAGAAAGCCTGTGATCTGATGGCCCAGCCTCAGCTATAGAGATAAGGCCCTTCTCTTCTGTGCTTTGGAATGATTAAGTGGCTCAATGGGAGCACTTTTCTCTGTTCACTAAAGGAAGGGCTATGTTGGTTGGCTTTTTCCAGGGTGTTCTTTTAAGGAGGCTGTCCACCTACCAGAGTCTGTAAATTCTATTTACCATCTTGACAGAGTTCCTAGTGAAGCTGAAGCCTGTCTTCTCTCTCATGTCCAGACTCAGGGACTACACATTGGCCCAAGTTCTTTACATTAGAAGATTTTGGGACCTCTCTTTATACGTCCTTGTCCAGCCTCTCCCTGCAGTCTCAGAGGCTGAATCCAGTCTCATGTCTGGTGTCTGTGCTGAATGTCAGGGGTTTGAAGGCCTCTTCTGCATATCAGCTCTGGCCCTCCTCACCCACCTTTCCTTGGTCTGTAAGTCAAGTCCTTTAACCTCCACCTGGGTGTAGCCCCCAGAGTTGGAGGGCATTTTGCCGTGGCTGCTGCAGCCTGTGTGCAGGAACAGATATCATCTGATGATCTGAATTATGTTTTCCAGATTTATCGCTTCACTCGCATACACAGACCAGTTGATATTTTAGGCACGTGAATCACAGTATCTGGCATGGCTTCCTCTATAGCAGAGCTCCGGCAGCAGGCATAATGAAGTTGGGAGCGGGGAGAGTTCAACTTATCAGGGAGGAAAATTTGTGTCAGTAACAAGTCTGCCTGGCAACAGCACTAAAAAGAGAGATAGCAGGTCCCAACATCAGAGCCAAAATCTTCACACTAGTGGAGTAACATCACCCTGTGCAATTTTCCTACTTCGGTTGCTGCTTTCTCTCCTTTTTCCCAACCCCAAAAAAGGAAAATGAGAATGTCATACATGCATTCTCCAAAGGATATCCCCTAACCTGCCACTGAACAGGGAGAGGTTGATGAGCCGAAATGTCACCAGGCTGTGGCTATCCATGGATGTGTTATGAATGAATAATAAGAATTAAGCTTCTGCAGTAGAATTATGGGCACTGAAAGAAGTTGCCATGGGCAGAGCTAATTGACTCTCTGCCATTCAGTGTAGGATTCTGCTTGGAGAATGGGGCTCAAGACTAGGAGATAGGAAGATATTCCTTTATTTTTTCTTACTCCCCTAAGCATGCTCTATTATTATTATTTGGATCTCGGCTCACTGCAACCTTTACCTCCTGGGTTCAAGTGATTCTCCTGCCTCAGCCTCCTGAGTAGCTGGGACTACAGGCGTGCACCACCACACCAAGCTAATTTTTGTATTTTTAGTAGAGATGAGGTTTCACCATGTTGGCCAGGATGGTCTTGATCTCTTGACCTCGTGATCTGCCACGTTGGGGCGATTACAGGCGTGAGCCACCATGCCTAACCAATTATTAAATAAAATATAGAGTTTTCTATTTCTCTAGAAATCTATTCGGAATTGAGAAAGAAAGCAGGAGAAGAACTGACCTGGACAGCTGAACACTTTGGGGGTGACCTTAAGAGTAGTCATTGTGTCTTTACGTCTGGATCTCAATGTCCAGGGCAGTCATAGGCACAAAGTAGAAACTGAATGCGGGTGTGCTGAACTGACCTGGCCTTGGCTCCATTAGTACATGGAATGCCTTTGGGTGGTCTCTTTACTCCTCCAGGCACCCTTTCACCATCTGAAGAATGAATCATTGATCTCTTCGAGATCTTCCCAGATCTGACATTCTAGGCTTTCAAAGTCAAAACTAGTTTTAAAATCCTAAGAAAAGAGAGAATTAAAAAAAGTTGCCATAAATGTTTCTATATCAAATGCTTGATCATTGGGCTCTGCTTTATCATCAAAATGCGTGCATGCAAGTCTTCAGGCTTAAATGTTCCCATGAATACATCAGTCAGTGGTATCTGGGATACATTTACATTTTTAGCATTGGTGTAATTCTATTTGGTTTTATGCCACAGGAAGTTCAAGCCTGATTCAATTAAGGAGTTTCATAAAATGAGTTTTTAGAAGGAAAAGACAATGCATTGCACATGTTATACCACTGTACTTTGCATTGTTATACAATCAGGTGTGTTAAAGGTGACTTTTGCTTCAGTCCAAGAATCTGTTAGCAATCCATAAAGTGGAATATTTTACTGTCTTATTTGGAAGCACGGAATTTAAGAGCTGGAAGGTAGGCAGGCATCTCCTACTAAAACAAGGGCAGGGAGACTTTTTGTACATTTTTGCATACCTCTCAGCTCCTAATGTAGTTCTCATATAAATACCAAAATACCTAAAATACCTAATACCAAACAGAAGGAGGCCTGGTTTCTAAGCCTGGGGATGAGAAGGTGGTCAGCAGCATAAAACAGAGTTGTGTCCAGTTTGAGAGTGTGTCTCTTTGCATCAAAAATATTCAGAGCAATATTTAAATTTCTGTCTGTCAGAGAAGGGGCAGAGACAATTGTGCAGAACTCTGCAGAGGGAGAAACTATTCCTAGGTAACAGCTGCTGCTGGCTTTTTTCATAAAGTGCACATGCAAGAGGAGCAACCCTCTTGGGAAGCAGAGTTGATGACAACTCAGCACTTAAGGGAGGGAACTTAGAGCCAGTACAGACAGACTGTGGAGTCCCAGCAACTGGATAAAACCTCTGGACTGGGCAAGCAGATGTGCTAGCAGTAGAGTCCAGAAGAGAAACTCCAACAGAAAAGGATTAGAAGCAAAGATCCTGAGATGACCCAAATGGGAATCAAGAGGATAATACGGAGGTAGGAAATGGGAGGGAAAGTCCTAGGGACATTACCGAAATCACGGGAAGGCAGTAGAATCTTCAGTCCCTGGATCTTAACCAATGGGAATTAAAGTCGAAATAGAAAAGGCAGGACTCAAAGTCAAACCTGAGGAAGAGAGAGAGTTGAATACTGGGTAATGGAGAAAATGTTTAAAGCTGGGAGAATTGAGAATAGAGAATAGTAAAGGCAGCAAATTCAGAAGACAGTGAGTCCTAAATTTCTAGAGTTTTTATTATATGATACTTGACCATACCTCACTGGGGTAACCATTTAAAGGAAATACATAGTAGTTTGGAAAAGACAACAAAATAAGAAGATCCAAAAAAATGATCAGGACAGAACTATCTCCCTTAGACAATGTCCTTGGATATTAGAAGTGAATATAAGAACACAGTCTGAAGACCCAGCAGAAAAGAGTTTGAACCATAGGAGTTTGAATGCATTATCCATACATTGTAGGAACATTTACTATTTCATAAAACCAGAAGTTAAGTGAGAGAGGGCAGTTCCAGGGTTATTTAAATCAGGGGCCAATGCCAACAACAAGGACCCAGATTCCTCGCATCTATCCCCTTTCCTATCCATAGAGTGATGTCCTCTTAGGATGGCTCTCCTCATGGCTTCTGTGGGAAACAGAGAAATCCTTTCACTTGGGTAACTTCTTAAGAGCAAGGAATCCCTTCCCAGAGAGCCTCTTGCAAGTTTCTCTTACATCTTTTCAGCCAGAAGTGCCTTACTCTCCCATGAAAAGCAGTCCCTTGGCAAGGGAAATGAGCTCAACAGGCTATGAGGCACTGATAAATGTCCCTTCTCAGGTGGTTCTTTAGCCAAAGCACACAACCATTCAGATGGGGGTGAACAGAATCAGGATTCACCTTGCAAAGGAGAAGGAATGAGGATTCACCTTGCAAAGGAGAAGGAACTGCACATGGAATTGCTCTGGTTAATGGCAACTGGATGTGGGTGGGGAGCATTCCTGAACCAGGGTGGTCTCAACCTCCCCTTTGGCTCTCTGCCCTCCTTCTGTTGGGGAGGACTAACTGAGGTCAAGAGAATTGAGGTAACATACCCACCTGTTGTCTCAGACAGCAAGAGACAGCCCTCAAATCTCACCCTCATTCAGTTCAATGCACTTTCCACCACAACATACTGTTTTCTCCTGGTAACATTTTAAATCACCTTTGTTGAGGTTCAGTGCAGGGCAAACATTTTGCCATGATATTAGAAGACGTATCCACCATGGCCATAATGAGGTGCAGCCACTTTGGTGGAAACAGCAGGGAGTTCAGAATCAACTCTGGTTTCACTGTTGACTCTTTTCTAGCTGAGGGGCACGGGGCAGCTACTTGCTTTCTCTAGGCCCATCTCTACCACCATTTCTTTGGCGTGTGAGTTCATTCAAAGGAGGTAGTGCTGTGAGGGATGCTAATATGGTTTGGTTCTGTGTCCCCGCCCAAATCTCATGTTGAATTGTAATTTCCAGTGTTGGAGGAGGGGCCTGGTGGGAGGTGACTAGATCGTGGATGGATTTCCCCCTTGCTGTTCTCATGACAGTGAGTGAGTTCTCACAAGAACTGGTTGTTTAAAAGTTTGTAGCTCCTTGCCCTTCACTCTCTTCTTCCTGCTCCAGCCCTGTAAGATGTGCCTGCTTCCCTTTCACTTTCTGCCAGGATCATGAGTTTCCTCAGGCCTCCCCAGCCATGCTTCCCGTAAAGCCTGCAGAACCATGAGCCAATTAAGCCTCTTTTCTTTATAAGTTACCCAGTCTCAGGTATTTCTTTATAGCAGTTCACGAATGGACTAATACAGATACCATGGCAATAAATGGGACATTCTGCAAGTCCATGAAAAATGGTTCTGGCCTAGGGGTTATGGACATGGAGATGTGGAAAATAAATACCCCTATTTTTCTGTCCTGTCATTCTCTGACCTCCATTACTATCTCCCATCCTTCGCCAAACCAAACAGGAAGCTGAAGAGAAAGATAAGGGCAGGGAGTGGGTGAAGGGAGGGTTAGTATGGGCAAAAGAAAATAAGCAAAAGAGTTGTTGTGTGTTCCTGGTATATACTAGATGTATGACATACATGGATACTATTTTTGTTGTTTTTTATTTGTTTTGTTTTCTAAATGGAGATGGGGTCTCACTATGTTGCCCAGGCTGGTCTCAAACTCCTGGGCTCAAGTGATTCTCCTGCCTTGGCCTCCCAAAATGCTGTGATTACAGGAGGGAGCCACCATGCCAGGCCTTTTTGTTGTTGTTTTTTATTATTATTTTTAGAATCCTGAAGTCAAATTCTGGAAAAAAGAAAAGTCAAAGTTGGCAGAGATAAGGAAGAAGGTTGGCACACTAGACAGTGTACTGGGGACCATGGCTCCCAGTCCTCCTGTTCCTCAGCTCTCTCACTGTCCTGCCTGTGTCAGTGCCTCATGGACCCCAGTCTCTGCATCCCCGATGAGTCCTTCTACTGTAACTAAACTGGCCTGTCAGGGCAAGTCTGACAGGAGCTGTGGGGATGACAGCATAGAAGACAATGTGTCTCTAGCTATGATAACAGCATCCTTACAGTATGGCTCTTCAGTCATTTTTCCTGATGTGATGGTGATTCCAGCTGACCAGTCAATACAGCCATGCCCTCTTCTCTGTACTCATCAATGACCAGCAAGAGTTCAGGACACCATTCCACTCTAAACACAAGAGCCAAACTTCTGCAGTCCATGTGAGCTTCTCCTAGCTCAGAGATGCGTCAGTGTGCAACAAGAGTAAATGAGTTATAGATACGATCTAAGTGTGTACCCCTCTCCCATCTCTCATACCTCTCATTCCTACTTGTGCCTTACTTCTGTTTCCCCCACTGCCCCAGATATTCACTGTATTAGTTCATTCTTGCACTGCTATAAAGAAATACCTGAGACGGAGTAATTTAAAAAGAAAAGAGTTTTAACTGGCTCGTGGTTCCCCAAGCTGTACAGGAAGAATGATGCTGGCATCTGCTTGGCTTCTGGGGAGGCCTCAGGAAACTTACAATCATGGTGGAAGGTGAAGAGGGAGCAGGCACTTCACAGGCCAGAGCAGGAGGAAGAGAAGAAAGGGAGGTGTCACACACTTTCAAACAACCAGATTTCAGAAGAACTCACTATTACAACAACAGCACCATAGGGGAAATCTGCCCCCATGATCCAAGCACCCCCTACCAGGCCCCAACTTCAACACTGAGGATTACAACTGAACATGATATTTGGGTGGGGATGCGGATCCAAACCATGTCATTCAGCCTCCTCACTTTCTCCTTATCCCAGAGTCATGAACTCTAAGGTCCCCACCTGTGGATTCAGAGAGAATGAATCAGCACCCCTGACTAGATATCCCAGCCCCTGAGGATGGAGCACAATTCCCCAACCCCAGAAGAAAGTCAGTTTAGTTTCTAAAGCAGATCAGTTTTCCTCACTCCTGATTTACTTGGGACAGTAACTGGATATGACCCCTGTTTTGATTAAGACATTGGGTATTGGTTTCTGGTTGTTTATTCCACAAATTACCCTCTTCTGGAGGCTTGACCCATCATAGGCATGCCAGATACTGACCAATCTGTTCTAAGGGAACTAATACTCATCAATTCTCTCCCTTTCCAGCTCTTACCCAACTGTTGAATGAGTCAGAGAGAAAGTATTTTAATTGGATTCCTGATTTGATAAGATTTCATGTGTTCCCTTTGAACACATAAAGAACTTCCTGTCCTCCTGCT
Source organism: Rhinopithecus roxellana (assembly GCF_007565055.1). Taxonomy (NCBI): domain Eukaryota; kingdom Metazoa; phylum Chordata; class Mammalia; order Primates; family Cercopithecidae; genus Rhinopithecus; species Rhinopithecus roxellana. The sequence continues at coordinate 81,599,084 of NC_044553.1, read as the reverse complement.
TTCCCACCTTGTACCAAAAAAAAAAAAAAAAAAAGAAATAAAAGGAAATCATTTTGGAGGAGGGGGTCAGGGGAAGGAGACTGTTCTTTCAATAAGAAATGTCTCAGCACCTGCAAGTTAATTTAGAAATGTATAGCTAATTTCAGAGAGGAGAAGATTTAGTACAAATTATGTTTCTTCTAGAAGCAACAATTGCCTTTATTTAATGGATATGCGGGAGAACTTTTTGTTATCTGTGCCTGGAGTTATTTGCTTCAATTATCTTGCTGGGTTTCAATTGTCCCTCCTCCTCCTCCTTTGAAAGAACATTGAGAAAGGAAACCTAGTTCTCTCCTAATGTATCAGATGCCTGTAATGTCACAAAAGAAAGGCATCTATAAACTGTTCCTCTGTGGGAGTGGGTTTAGGATCCTTGCTCAGATAAGTTTATTGGGTGCTAGCATCACACCTGAAAAGGCACAGGCTTGAGCATCACACCTTTAGAGAAGTGGTTCTCAACCCAATTTGCACATTTAAATCACTTGGGAGACAGAGAGAGCATATGTGTGTGTCTACACACACACATACACACTTATTTCCTGGGCCCCACTCTGGAGAATCTAATTCAGTCTGAAGTACGGCCCAGGCGTTGGTAGGTTTTTTTGTTTGTTTGTTTTTGAGATGGAGTCTCGCTCTGTCGCCAGGCTGGAGTGCAGTTGTGCGATCTCGGCTCACTGCAACCTCCACCTCCTGGGTTCAAGCGATTCTCTTGCCTCAGCCTCCAAAGTAGCTGGGACCACAGGCGTGTGCCACCACACCCAACTAGTTTTTTTTTTTTTTTTTTTTTTTGTATTATAGTAGAGACGGGGGCTCGCCATGTTGGCCAGGCTGGCCTCAAGTGATCCACTCCCTTCTGCCTCCCAAAGTGCTAAGATTACAGGTGTGAGCCACCACGCCCAGCCTCTAGTGATTCTTATGTGCATCCAGATTGAGAACCGCTGCTTAGAGCTTCAAGAAGTTTGCCCATACTTAGCTTCATTACCCCGTGACCCAGTTAATTTTCTTCTGAAATTCAAAAGGGGATCCTTGAAGCTAGTTGGCTATTTGCAGCAGATGACATTCAGCTGCAAAGAAAAAAAGGAACTGCAAAGAAGAAAATGAAACCTGTAAGGGCCAAAGTTCTTAGAAGCAAAATGTTCCAAACAGAACATTGGGTGAACTGTAGGCCGGGTGCACTGGTTCACGCCTACAATTCTAGCACTTTGGGAGGCTAAGGCAGGTGGATCACTTGAGGTCAGGAGTTCGAGGCCAGCCTGGCCAACATGGTGAAACCACATCTCTACTAAAAATACAAAAATTAGATGGGCATTGTGGTGGGTGCCTGTAATCCCAGCTACTCGGGAGGTTGAGGCAGGAGAATCACTTGAACCCAAGAGGTGGAGGCTGCAGTGAGCTGAGATCAAGCCATTGCAATTGCACTCCAGCCTGGGCGATAGAGCATGACTCCGTCTCAAAAAAAAAAAAAAAAAAAAAAAACCAAAAAAACAACATTAGGTGGGTGAACTGTGAGGATGTGATGATGCTTCCTCTCTCTTCCCCTTGACACATGTACTCATGAGAATGCTCATGTATGCACACAGGCTGCATGTGCACACACACACACACACACACACAGTGACATGATACAGTTCTACACACAAACTCCAGATTTGTCCCACCTGGCACAAAGCTCTGAAGCAGTTGACGTCTGTTTGTCAAAATGGTCTTCCTGCACTTACTGGTCTGCAAGTGGCCTCAGTGCAGCAACAGGTGATATTTCATCTTAAGTTATTCATTTGGAATTCCAATACATATTCCTGTAAATAAGTGGTGTAATCGTGGTGATAAATTTCCATAGTACAACTGAACTGAAGTACAAAATGTATTCTAGAGTAATCACAGTGGAGCTAGAGCACTAACACCATAGGTTCGCCTCATTGGATTCCTATGACACTGAGGTATTCTGTACAATAACAATTGTAGAGGCAGGAAGAGTGACATGCCTGTGGCACAACTACTAAATGGCAATGATAGAGGGCAAGGGAAAGGTATGGACCAAGCTCAAGGGTGAGAGCTGAGTGAGGCTTTGTAGACCAAAGATAGGGAGCATAGAGCTGAGTTTTAAGATCTAGGGGATAGAATGAGTTGCTGTGACTGAGGTGAGATAAGATGGGGGCTGCCTGTTTAGGAGATCATAAATATATACCAGGGGATATTTGGAGATCTTAGTGAACCCCCAAATTTATAATGGTGAGCAGTCTGTGGAGGCTTCTGACTTTCTTCACATGTCCATAGAGTGTTTTCTCTGATTTTTGTGCAGATCCTAGTATCCCTGGACCATGTTTTTCAATTTAAAGAGAAAGTTTAATCTCAAATGTCATTTTTCACAAAGAGATAAAGTGTTTATTACAAGGAAGTGGTGAAGACTGCAGTGAACTAGAAGAAGATACCCCACTTAAAATGGGTAATCACTGCTCAAATTCTAGTCAAAGGCTGCCAAGATGGGCAACAAGCCCAGTTCTCTAATTTTTTTCCTAAGACAAACCAGAAATACAGATCTTAATGTGGTATATTTTTATTTTATCCTGGAAGTTCTAGCTAATGCAATAGGACAAGAAAAGGAAATAATGCAGCACTATTCACAATAGCCAAGATTTGAAAGCAATCTGTGTCCGTTAATAGACAAATAGAAAAAGAAAATGTGGTACATATACACAATGGAGTACTATTCAGCCATAATAAAGAATGAGATCTTGTTATTTTCAACAACATGGATGGAACTGGAGGTCATTATGTTAAGTGAAATAAGCCAGACACAGACAGGCAAACATGGCATGTTCTCAACTATCTGTGGGAGCTAAAAATGGAAACAATTGAACTCATGAAGACAGAGAGTAGAAGGATGGTTACCAGAGGCTGGGAAGGGTGGTGGGGGGTGGGGATGGTTAATGGGTACAAAAAAATAGTTAGAAAAGATAAATAAGACCTACTATTTGTTAGCATAATAGGGTGACTACAGTAAAAAATAATTTGTTTATTTAAAAAATAACTAAAAGTATAATTGCATTGTTTAAAACACAAAAGATAAATGCTTGAGGGGATTGTTACTCTACTTACCTTGATATGATTATTACACATTGCATGGCGGCATCAAAGTATCCCATGTAATTCATAAATATATACACCTACTATGTACTCACAAAAAGTAAAAAAAAATTTTAAACAAAACGAAATGTATACAGATTGAGATGAAATAAATAAAACTGTTTGCAAATTACATGTTAGCATGCCTATGTAGAAAATTCAAAAAATTTCCTGAAATGAATAAATAATTATAACAAGGTTGTAGGACATAAGGTTAATGTACAGAAGTCAATTGCTTTCTTATATGCCAGCAATGAACAACTGGAAATCGAAATTGAAAACACAACACCATTTACATTAGTACTAAAAAATGAAATACTTAAGTATAAAACTCACAAAATATGTATAAGAGCTATATGAGAAAAACTATAAAATTCTGACGAAAGAAATAAATTAAGACATAAATAAATGGATAGATATTTGATGTTCATGGATAGAAAAACTCATTATTGTTAAGATGTCAGGTCTTCCTAACCTGATATATATTGTGTTGTGATTCAACACAATCTCAATCAAAATTCCAGCAAGTTATTTTAAACTGATTCTAAAATTTATATGAAAAGGAAAATGACCTAGAACAGCTAACATAATATAAAAGAACAGGCTAGGTGTGGTAGCCTGTGATTCCAACACCTGTGATCCCAACACTTTGGGAAGTTGAGGCAGAAGGATCACTTGAGGCCAGGAGTTCAAGATCAGCCTGAGCAACATAGCAAGAACCCATCTCTACAAAACTGGTTTTAAAAAATTAGTTGGGTGTGGTGGTGTGTGCCTATAGTCCTAGCTACTTAAGAAGCTGAGGTGGGAAGATTGCCTGATAGCTCAGGTAACAGAGCAAAATGCTATCGCAAACAACAACAACAACAACAACAAAGCCAGAAGGTGAACACTACTTAACTTGAAGTCTTACTATAAAGCTACAATAATCAAGACAGTGTGATACTGGTAGAAAAGTAGACAAATAGAACAATGGAACAGAGCCTATATCCATAAAAAATATATCCATAAAAATTTAATCAAGTGATCTTTGACAAAAGAGTAAAGGCAATTCAATGGAGCAAGAATAGTCTATTTAAAAAATGGTGCCAGAGCAACTGAACGTGTACGTGCAAAACAAAACAACATAAAACAAGTCTAGACACAGATCTTACGCCTTTCATAAATATTAACTCACAGTAGATCACAGAACTAAATGTAAAACATGAAACTACAAAACTTTTAGAAGATAATACAGAAGAAAATCCAAATGACCTTGGGCTTGGTGATGACTTTTTAGATACGACACCAAAAGCATAATCCATGAAGGAAAAAAATGATCAGTTGAACTTCATTAAATTAAAAACATATGTTCTTTGAAAGATATTGTTAAGAAAATGAAAAAGGCAAGCTGTAGACTGGAAGAAAATACTTGCAAAATATGTATCTGATAAAGGATTTGTAATCCAAAATTTACAAAGAACTTTTAGAACTTGACAATGAGAAAATGAACAACCTCATTGTAAAATCTCAGCAAAAGACCTGAACAGACACTTCATCAAAGATTATATACAGATGGTAATTAAGCATATGAAAAATGCTCAGCGTCATATATCATAAGGAAATTGCAAAATAAAGCAATGAAATACCACTATGTACCTATTAGAATGTCCAATATCCAAAACACTGACAATACCAAATGCTGGCCAAGATGTGGAACAACAGGTGCTCTAATTTATTGATGTTGGGAACGCAAAATGACACAGCCATTTTGAAAGATAGTTTGACAGTTCCTTAAAAAACTAAACATTGACTTACCATATGATCCAGCAGGCAAAACCTAGGTGTTTTTCCAAAGGAAGTTAAAAACATATGTCCACACAAAAACCTAAACACAAATGTTATAGCAGCTTTATTCTTTTTTTTTTTTTTTTTCTTTTTCCAGATAGGGTTTCAATCTGTCACCCAGGCTGGAGTGCAGTAGTTCAATCATGGCTCAATGTGGGCTCAACCTCTCCAGGCTCAGGTGATCCTCCCACATCAGCCCCCCAGGTAGCTAGCTGAGATTACAGGTGAGCACCACCACACCGGCTAATTTTTGTATTTTTTTGTAGAGACGGGGTTTTGCCATGTTGCCCAGGCTGGTATTGAAGCAGCTTTATTCGTAGCTGCCCAAAACTATAAACAACCGAAATGTCCTTAAACAGGTGAATGATAAACTGTGTTACAGCTACAATGAAATATTATTCAACAATAAAAAGAAATGAGCTATTCAACCCCAAAAAGACATGGAGGAAGCTTAAATGCATATTGTTAAGTGAACGAAGCCAATCTAAAAAGCCTACATACTTTATGATTCCAACTTCATAACTTTCAAGAAAAGACAAAAATATAGAGACAGTTCAAAGATCAGGAAAAGGCAAAACTGTAGAGATAGGGGTTCTGGGGGAGGGAGGAAGGGCTACAGGCAGAGCATAGAGCATTCTTAGGGCAGTGAAACTATTCTGCATGATGCTGTAATGGTGGGTCCGTGACATTTTACATTTGTGAAAACCCATAGAATATACAACACAAAGAGTGAATGCTAAGGTAAACTGTGGATTAGTTAATACAAATGTATCCCAAAAATGTTGATAACTGACTGGGCACGGTGGCTCGCGCCTGTAATCCCAGCACTTTGGGAGGCCAAGGTGGGAGGGTCACCTGAGGTCAGGAGTTCGAGACCAGCCTGACCAACATGGAGAAACCCCATCTCTACTTTAAAAACTACAAAATTAGCCAGGCATGGTGGTGCATGCCCGTAATCCCAGCTATTTGGGAGGCTGAGGCAGGAGAATTGCTTGAACACGGGAGGTGGAGGTTGTGGTGAGACAAAATCACGCCATTGCACCACTTCAGCCTGGGCAACAAGAGTGAAGCTCAATCTCAAAAAAAAAAAAAATGTTGGTAACTAATGTATTTTTCTAAATATGGTATAAGCCAACAGTGGAGCCAAACAAATTTATCTAAGGCCATTAATTCTCTGAGACTTTGAGCTTTCACTCCTGTGTGACTGATTCTAGAGTGAATAGCAAGCAAGTCTGTGTTGAGATGGGTTAGGATGTCAGCTAGTTACACTCATCTACAAATGACACTTCTGTATACTGGGAAGCTCTTATAAATTCATGTCTCAGGAAGATTATAAATTACAGCATGTCATCAATTTCCTAGGCCACTTGTGAATGATTCAAACCATGGGTAAGAACAGTTTGCTATGTTGGTACACTAGGTTAAATGCATGTTTGAAGATGAGCTATTGGCAGTAAGAAATGGAGGTTGAATTGTTCATAGGACCAAGATGTGGTTCAATGAAGATCAGCAGATAGAAAAGGAAGTTGATTTGCCTGACAAAGAATGTCTTCGAAGTTTTAAAGTAGAGTGAGAGATGATTTCTTAGAAGGAAAGCACTCCAGTAAGGTATCTATCAGTTCACTGCAATGAACTAAATGCTTTTCACCTACCTGATCTGCATTTTGGGACTCTGCTCCAGGAAGTTGAAAGAGACAGAAAAGCAAGTGACATTTTCAGTTGAATAAAAGGAATCAAGTACACAAATAACTAGACTTGAAGATAAAAGTCGCAAAAGCGTATTCTCTAAAAAGGAGCAGAACCAGGCATCCATTGAAGGAAAAAGAAAAAAGCCTTTAAGGAAGTAGGGCATTTTGAAAGAGCCTTGAAGGGTTGGTAGGATTTTTATAGAAGGAGATCAGACAAGATGACAGTCCAGGTCAATAGGACATTGTTAGCAATGATCCAGATCAGCGAGGACAAATATTAAGTGATGCAGTACACACAGGGGGTAATGGAAAGTGTGGCTGATGGGTGAGATCTGGACATTATGTAGAGAGTTTCGAACGGCAGGCTAAAGCATTTGCACTTAATTTGGTAGGCAGTTAGCAGGGATCAAGCACTAGATGGGACTCAAACTTTCCTTCTCTTCTCTGTCCTTGGGCCTGATGGTGTTGGAGAATGCCCACTCTTCCCATATGGATCTTTGTTATCTTTCTTCTACTCTTGCCTTCTACTCTTGCCACCCTTCTTATCCCCTTGCTTCCACTTTCTCACTCTATGCCCGACAAATTTCAGATCTCTTTCTAGCCTTCTCTCTTCTAGGCAAGGAATAATGGCTGTAGCCTAATCTAATTTCATTCTCCTTTACCCTATTTTTAAGGATTTTCTGGGATGTTCCCAACATCCCAACCTAAGCCACCAAATAAACCACTCTCTGATCTCTGACTTAAAAATACATATATATTCCCTAAAAAGTTAACAGTTCCATTAAGAGATGAAAAACATTTGCTGTGTGGTTGAGATGACAGATAGTCTTGGTAGGCGCAAGATGGAGGGCTTCCTGTCATTAGCTAGAGGGTAATAGTTGATGCAAATCTAGGAATGAAACAGCCAGCCAGCCTCAGGCGCAGCCCTCTTCCAAAAACAAACAACCTCTTAGAAGGTGTGCCATAATCCCTATTTTATGCATTTTATATGCATTTATTGAGTGTGTAATCTGTACCAATTACTGTGTGAGTTTAGGGAATGGAGTTATAAAAGACAATGTGTCTATGTGGCTCACAGCCTAGAAGGAGAAAAAATGAAAATATCACAATAGTGTGATAGGTAGTATGCTGATGTCTAGAGCTATGCTTCTTAAATTTAATGTGTATGCAGAATCACCTGTTCATCTTGCTAAAAGTGCATTCTCCTTCAGTAGGCCAGTCTGCATGTCTAACCTGAGGCACTCAGGTAATGCCTAATCTGCAGGTGCTGGACCACATTCAAAGAAGCAAGGATCTAGAGAAGTTCCCAAAGAATGAGGGAACTTCATGATCATATTTGATCATAGCAACAGGTGAGTTTTCTTTTTTAATGTGAATTCTCCAAAATAAAAGGAATTATTTGGGAGGGGGATACGTAATACAAATCTATCCAAATATAAGAGGACGAAAGACAATATAGGATAAGGTTAGTCTCCCTGCTACTCTTTGCTCCTAGCCAGGCAGTTCCCCTTCCTAGAAACAGCCACCATAACCAATCTCTTTTCTAGCCTTCCAGAGTTAATTTTTTCAAATATACAAGCATATATAAATATCCTTCTTTTTAAAAAAGTCACTAGACCCAGTCTTTACTAATATGTATCTTATCAAGTTAAAAAATATATTTATTGGCCGGGCCTGAGGGCTCACACCTGTAATCCCAGCACTTTGGGAAGCCAAAGCTGGTGGATGGCTTGAGGCCAGGAGTTTGAGACCAGCCTGGGCAACATAGTGAAACCCCATCTCTACTAAAAATACAAAAGTTAGCCAATCTCATAACCCAGACCAGCCTGGGCAACATAGAGAGACCCTCATCTCTACAACAACAACAAAAAAATTAGCTGGACATGGTGGTGTGTGCCTATAGTTCCAGCTACTCAGAAGCCTGAGGCAGGAGGATCTCTTGAGCTCAGGAGTTTGAGGCTACACAGAGCTACGATCACACCACTGCACTCCAGCCTGGGTGAAAAAGCAAGATCCTGTCTCTAAAAAGAAAAAAAACTAAATAAATAATGAGGGCTAGAGTCAGTTGAACAACATTTCAAAAGTTGAAGAAAGAAAAAAATCTGCCAACCCAGAATTTTATATACAGCAAAAATATCCTTCAAAAATGGAGGTGAATTCTGACGACATTCAGATTTGTTTTTAATGAAAAAGGTTGTCAACAACAGACCTGCACTATGAGAAAGGTATTTCTTCAGATTATAAAAACAAACAAAACAAAACATGCTAGAAAGGCATCAGAAATAGTAAAACTATGAATATGTATAACAGACTTATGTCAGTTCAGGTCCTCCAAAAGGCAGATGCCAACATGGACCTAGACATGCATGAGATTTACTGAGGGAAAGCCTGTGAAGGATAAAAGGAAGTGGAAGGAGGAATATGGAGAACCTCAGATGGCAATGTAAGTCTGACATCTGAAAAGTGAAAGGGAAGGAAGGAAGACTGTGTAGAAGTATTACTGCAGTGCAGCTCTGAGAAAATCTTTTCTAGCCAATCAGAATCTCTGGAGTAAAGAATATCCATGACAGAAGTCCCACATCAGCCAAGAATGGCCTGGCGCTAGTACCTCTGCTATGCTCAGTCACTGGCTGGGGGATAGTATGGCCTTGGTATGAATGCCCCAGCAGACCTGCAAGTGTGGCAACTGGAAGATATCCACCAGCTGCTCTCCTCACAGCAGGGTTCTTGAAGGGAGGTCTGAGCGACACACTCTCATGGCTGCCACTAGACCAGGATTAATTTTTTTCTTACCCTATTTTTTAAAAGTCATATGACTGTGTAAAGTAGAAGTTAAATCCCTGTATTGTGGGGTTTATCATGTAAATAGATAAAATATATAGAATAGCAATAAAATGAAGGATGGGGAGGTAAATGGAACTATAGTGTTGAGGAATTATATGTTACATGAAGTAGTACAATATTAACTCTAAGTAGGCTGTGATAAGTTAAAGATGCATATTTGTAGCCCTAAAACAACCACTATAAAAAGTAATGCAAAGGAGGATAGCTAAAAAGTCAATGTGGGAATTAAACTGGAAATGTGTATATTTCCTTAGCCCAGAAAGACAGGAAAGGAAGAACAAAAGGACAAAAACAGATTAGACAAGTGAAAAGCAAATAGCAATTGTTAGACCTATATTTGATCGTATGCATACATGCATTCAGCATTAATAGACTAAATACTCCAAATAAAAGAGATAGTCAGATTGGATAAAAAAATGAAGACCTACCCATACTGTGTCTACAAGAGACAGACCTTACATGTAAAGACTCAGATTGAAAGTAATAAGCTAGATAAAGCTTTTTCTTGCAATTAGTCATTTTACTCTTGTACATATTCATGGATAAAGTCCCAGCAATGAAATGACTGAATCCAGAGAATGTGCACTTGTAATTTTGATCATGTTACCATAAATAGCATATCATTTTATCTTTCCACTCAGTGTATGGATAGAATACCTGTTTCCACATACTCTTACCAACAACGTTTTCAGATTTTTAAATCTTTGCTAATCTGAGCGATTAAAAAAAAAATCACAGCCGGGCATGGTGGCTCATGCCTGTAATCCCAGCTCTTTGGGAGGCCAAGGCGGGCTGATCACAAGGTTGGGAATTGGAGACCAGCCTGGCCAATATGGTGAAACCCCGTCTCTACTAAAAACACAAAAATTAGCCAGGCGTAGTCCCCAGCTACTCAAGAGGCTGAGGCAGGAGAATCGCTTGAGCCTGGGAGGTGGAGGTTGCAGTGAGCCAAGATTGTGCAACTGCACCCCAGCCTGGACAACAAAGCGAGACTCCATCTCAAAAAAAAAAAAAAAATCCATTTGCAGTTTTAATTACCACCTCTCTTATCATTAATAAATTTTACAATAATGTTTACTTTTTTCATTTGGTTAAAAGCCATATGTAACTCTTTATGCATATAGTTTATATTCTTTGCCCATTTTCATATACGTTTTTGTTTTCTTATTGTTGTGTATGGACTCTGTGTGAGATATATTTCACATTTTCCTCATTTATCATTTGTATTTAGATTTTGTTAATCATGTTTTTTGACACGGAGAATTCAAAAATTTTCACATGATTGTATTTAATAGTCTTTCTAAAATGGCTTCTGTGTTTTATGTCATGTATACAAAGACCTTCCCTAGTCCAATATTACTTTTCAATCCTCTCATCTTTTGGTTGCAGTGCTGTGTGGATTCAGGCAGGAATCCAACTTCGTTTTCTCCCCCTCAGAGCTGATAGGTCACCAAAAGTTCTTTTCCTAGAATGCTCATGTAATGGCCACGGATGATGGGGTGCTGCAAAGAGCCCTGGCTGAGCCGTAAGGGGAAATAGAGGCTTCCTTAAAAGGCCATATCTGATCTGAGTCTTGAACAATATGTAGGAGTTAGCCAGACAAATGAAGACTGGAGAACAGAGTCATTTGATCCAGCTAAAGTCTGGAGTTTGAGAGAGGAACGGCAAGAGAGAAGCTTCAAGAGATGAGCAGGGTGGCCTTAGATGCCATGCCTAGAAACTTGAACTTTATTTTTTAAATGAAGGGATACCATTGAATAATTTTTTAAAGGGAGATAAGGTAACATGCTCAGATTTGCATCTTAGAGATTCTGGAGCTGAGCGCCGTGGTTTGTGTTTTGTAAGACCCACTACTCAGAGGCTGAGGTGGGAGGATCACTAGAACCCAAATGTTCAAGACCAACCTGAGCCACATAGACACCATTAAAATAAAAAAAATGTGTGGCTGGGCATGGTGGCTCACACCTGTAATCCCAGCACTTTGGGAGCCCAAGGCAGGGGTATCACCTGAAGTCAGGAGTTCAAGACCAGCCTGACCAACATGGTGAAAAACCATCTCTACTAAAAATACAAAAATTAGCCAGGCATGGTGGCGTGTGCCTATAATCCCAGCTACTTGGGAGGCTGAGGCAGGAGAATCACTTGAACCCAGGAGGAGGAGATTGCAATGAGCTGAGATTGCACCATTGCACTCCAGCCTGGGCGACAAGAGCAAAACTCTGTCTCAAAAAATAAAAATAAAAATAAATGTGTAAAAGAAAAAAAAAGAAAGATTATTCTGGTAGCAATGTGGAAAATGTATTGGAATGAGGCAAACCCAAAGGCCTGCAGAGCCCTTTTAAGTGAAAGTGGCTCCTTGTGAAGGTTGCCTGCCTTATATCTCTTGGCTGATAAGTGGTTGGAATGGGTCTGAAACCAAGTAACTCACTTTGAATTATTTCTCCATAGTTTAGACAAAACAGCAGACGATTTTAAGACAAGGGTAAAACCTGTCAATTAGCGGTTTGAAGTGTGACCATTTTAAAGCTCAAATCTAGTGTACTTGAACTCCAGTAAACTCATCTGAAACCTGAGCGTACAGCAATTTCTAAGTCAGTTCAACTATAGGCTCTCTTAGTTGGAAGGAAGCCCAGAGGTCCCTCTCCCACCCAGGACAGGAATCCCTACTAAAACACACCCAACAGATGGCTTAAGGCTCCCTGTGTGAACACTCTTCACCTTCAAAGGAGAGCTCACAGGCCTCCTGTTCCTCTGCTGGTCAGATCTAAACTTAGAAAGTTCTTTCTCATGTTGAGCCAAATTCCTTCTCTCTGTAACTTTTACCCTTCAGTCAGCAATGTCTTCTCCTGAGTTCTCATTCCTCAAGGGAAAACCATTAGATTTAGAGATAGTAGGCAGTAGGAAATGCTATGGTGGGGCTATGATAAAAATTTACAATGTTTAAAACATGCCAATGGATGTCCAGCAATGTGAATGTACTTAATGCCATTTGGACACTTAAACATGTTTACAATGATAAATTTTATGCTATGTATATTTTGCCACAATTAAAACTTTTTAAAAATACTTTTCAAATATACCAGAATGATATGCTGACCAATTAAAATAACATGGCAAGATGCTTTGAGTGTTAAATGTCTATGGCTCTTCAGAATGACACTGGGTTTTTATGTTGCCTCCTCTAATTCATTCGTGTTTTTCATCTCATAACATTTTTATAGTTTACTCCCATCCCTTCTGTCTTTCAGTCAGGGTCTCAGTCTACCTTTGAGAGCCAGGTTGCTTTTCTCTCTTTGGCTCCCTCTAAATCAATCTTTCTTTTCCTTCCTTCCTTCCCTTCCCTTTCCTTTTCTTCCTTCCTTGCTTTTTTTTTTTTTTTTTTTTTTTTTTTTTTTTTTTTTTTATGGAGTCTCACTCTGTTGCCCAGGCTGGAGTGCAGTGGCACGATCTCAGCTCGCTGCCACCTCTGCCTCTTGAGTTTGAGCAATTCTTCTGTCTCAGCCTCCCAAGTAGCTGGGACTACAGGCATGCACCACCATGCCTGGCAAATTTTTGTACTTTTAGTAGAGACGGGGTTTCACCATATTGGCCAGGCTGGTCTCAAACTCCTGACCTCATGATTCACCCACCTTGGTCTCCCAAAGTGCTGGGATTACAGGAGTGAGCCACCATGCCTGGCTCCTTCCTTTCTTCCTTTGCTTTTTTTTTTTTTTTTTTTTTGAGACAGAGTCTCACTCTGTAACTCAGGTTGGAGTACAGTGGTGCAATCTCAGCTCACTGTAGCCTCAACGTCCTGGGTTCAATTGATCCTCCCACCTCAGCCTCCTAAGTGCCTGCACTACCGGCATGCCCCACCACATCTGGTTAATTTTTAAATTTTATGTAGAGACAGGGTTTCATCATGTTTCCAGGCTGGTCTCGAACTCCTGAGTTCAAGCAATCCATCCGCCTCAGCCTCCCAAAGTCCAAAGTGATGGGATTACAGGTGTGTGCCACCACAGCACCCAGCCTCCCTGTAAATCTTGATGGTTCATTGGATCATCTGAACTTGCTTTTTAAAAAATAATCTAAATTGGGATCATTAGCTCAGTTATTTCAGGGCAAAAATTATGGTACTTTGAACTCAATAGTCCCATGTTACCAGTCCCACAGTTCTAGAGAAGGAAATATTTTTTTTAAAATTTCCATTCTTAAGATCTTAATCTTTGTTCGAAGAAGTCCAAAATCTTAAGATCTTAATCTTTGTTGGAAGAAGTCCATCTTTAAAACAGGAATCTGAGAGAATACTCATAACCCAAAGCAATCAATGATAATGGTGACATTTTTAACTGGCTCATCTTGTTAATCCATTAACCAATTACCTGGTTGTAAGACTAGCTTCATTTACGTGACTTTAAAATTTTCGGTCTGCATGAGACATTTTACTGTAAAATTCTTGCAATGAGTTCACCTAAGTTTTTCTGTGGGGACAAAATCAGTCATGACCTCTGCTCATCAAACAGGGTAATCCTTGCTGTGCTGCTGCTCCTCCCAGCAGTTGGGACCTCAAGTCTGTGGGATTGCTTTGTATCCCAGCCATCCTCAGCCTCATTAGCTCTGTGGCAGCTGCTGTAGCCACAGCCTCAGGGATGCTCATTTGTCATTTATAGAGATAGATAATTTGAGTGAGACGGGATTAACTAGCAGACACCCAACATAGCTATTGACCCTCATTTGGCAGAGTACGTCAAAAATTTAAAACTTTAAATTGCACACAGAAATGTAACAACCTCTTCAATGTTAAATAAAGTTTTCTATGAAAAATACCAATTTTGTGTTTGAGTAGTTCGGCTGCTTATTCTTTCCTCAGCTTTCTTTCCCTTTTAAAAACTAACATATGTATCCAAGGGAGATGAAGGTAATTTTCTCTAAATATTTCTATTTCTCAAATTATTATAATATTTTTGGTAAACCTTGATTCTTTCTGAAACTGTATTTTTAGAATATACCGTAAGATAGATCCTCATATATCTTCCCTATAAGGTCTTGGTAAGTGGTATGTTTTTGTGAAAATTGTTTAAAAATGACTTTCAACTTCTGGTAATGGCAGAGCAGCTTGGTTGGACTAACCCTCCTATAAACAACAGTTATAAAACCTGGAAAAAATGTTTAGAACAAAGGAACAATTTCACTACACTGGAGATTTATCAAAAACAAAGTGGCGAGAAGTTCACCTTTAAAGGCAGAACGTATGTTGTGAGATTTATAAGTCTGCAACTTTTTTATCTTTGTGCACTCATTAAGCCATTGTTTTGAGTTGTCGTGGAATCAGACTGGCAGATTGGCTAGAATTAAGGGGGAAATCCTAGAAGGGAATTACTGCAGGTAGTGTGAGACCCAAAATCTATCCTTAAAAATCCACCCAACTTCTTCACTGGTCCAGAAATAGAAAAAGAGAGAGACGAAACAAAAAAGTAGCATCTGGAAGCTGACCTGAGCAGAGAACTCAACTGCTGCTGACTGCAGGGAGACAAAGTTTGGAATTTGAGTCCAGCCAAGTTGAGAAGATTACTCTTCAAAGAAACATAATGGAACCCAGAGTCTCTACATTGTAGTATCCATTATAACCAGCATTCAACTAAAAATCACAGAATGTGCAAGGTAACAAGAAAAATGTGACACATACTCAGGGGAAAAAAAGGAAACAGAGATGACCTAGATGTTGTTGTAATAAATAGACAAGACTTTAAGGCAATCATTATAAATACGTTCCAGAATTTAGGAAAAATTTGGTCATAACAAATAAACCTGGTGGGGGAATCACAGAGGAGAAATAGATACTATTTAAATAGAAGCAAATGGAAATTTTATAGCTGAAAAGTACAATAAGTGAAATAGAAAATTCATTAGATGCTCTTAACAACATCTTGGAGGCAGCTGGACAAAGAGTGACTGTGAGGATAGATTGATAGAGATTATTCAATCTATAGGATATAGACAAAAGTCCCAAACGTTTGGAAATTAATCAATAAGTTTATTTTTTAAATCCATGGTTTATTTCACAAGGGAAACTAGAAAATACTTTGAATGGAATTATCATTAAAATACAAGATATCAGAGTTGTATGATGCAGATAAAGGAGTGCTCAGAGGAAATGTTATACTTTTAAGTGTCTATATTAGAAATGAAGAAAAACTTAAAATCAACCATTTATTCATCAATTGATAAATGAGTACATAAAATGCACTATGTCCATATGAAGGAACATTAATCAGCAATAAAAAGGAATTTCAAGGTTCATGGATGAACCTTGAAAACATTATGCTAAATAAAATAAGTCAGTCACAAAAGACCACATATTCTGTGATTCCATTTATAGGAAATGTCCAGAATAAACAAATCTATGGAGACAAGAATTAGATTAGTGGTTGTTCAGAGCTGAGGGATGGGTGGAGCGATTGATAAAGAGTATACAGTTTCTTTTTGGGATGATGAAAATGTCCTAAAAAGTATTTGATATTGGTTGCACAACCCCATGAATGTACTTAAAACTGTTTAATTATATACTTTAAATGGGTGAATTGTATGGTATATGAATTATATCTCAATAATGCTGTTACCCCCCAAAATTATCTAAATTTTTAACATAAGGAACTAGAAAGAAAGTGAGCAAATTAAACCCAAAATAAGTAAAAATTAGGAAATAATAAAGATAAGAGCACAAGTCAATGAACTAAAAAACGGATGAAAAATAAGAGAATATAAATCAAAAGTTAATTATTTGAAATGATTACTAAAAGTAGTAAACACCTAGCAAGATTGAAAAAGGGAAAAAGAGAAAATATAAATTACCAATAACAGAAATTAAATAGAAGATTTCAGAAAAAATCCTAAAAACATTGTGGTGATTGCAGTGACTGTATAGATGTAACAAAACTCATTAAATTGCACATCTAATGTGAGTGAATTTGGTTGTATAGAAGTTATACCTCAATAAAGCTATAAAAGAATATATCAGTGTAATTCATTTGATTAATAGAATAAAGAAGAAAAACTATACGATGATATCAGTTGCTGCCAGGTCTCCAGGTTTCAAGATAGAAGACTCTTTGTTGGGTTAAATCAGTTTATTTCAGACTGATCTATGTCTCTGTCTCAATCACTGGTTGATAAGGGCGCCCCTGTGTTTCTCCACAACATGAGATCGTACCTCTTTCAAGGGCCAACTTACCACATCCCATCAAGTTTCCCCATACTCTGTAATGACCATTTCAGCTCTGCCCTTACCCAATTTTCTTAGTCACTTTAAAAGGCCCAGGTGAAACTCAAGATTTTCTTGTGTGGGCAATTTCTGTCTTAGCAGGGTTCTAAGAACTAGTCAATGACGAATAGCTACTGCAGTTTGTTGACCTTGTTCCAACAAAATCTATACTATAAGCACAGGTCATTCCACTCAGGGGTTTATTTTCCCTCCTGCAGTGGTTATGTGTTATAACAAAATGAAGTTCAATACCTAATTGTGTGACTGGGCACATATCCAATAAGCATCAAATAGGCATAGACTAGGACCTGTGGGAACCTCGCATCAGGTCCATGACAAAGAACAAGAAAAGCCGGAGATTGTCTTTAAAAATGCAACCTGAAGACACAGTTACCTCTTACTTAGCAAAGGAAAGAAAGGAGAAAATAAATCACCTTTGCTCCTATGTTATTCATACTGCTGGAAACCATAAAAAGGAGGTTTCGTTATAATTCTTGAAGGTTCTATTAACATTTTTAGTGGATAATATAGTTTTGTGGCTTTCTAGTGCTCCAAGCTTATTCTGAGCAATACTGCCTCAACCAATTTCCAGCGCTGGCAATATTAGGGCTTCTGGGCAGAATCTTGAGGCAAAATAGAAAAGTTTTTCCATGTTTCTCCATGTGCATTAAAGACCCAGTGAGAATAAATAGAAAGGCAGTAGAGTACAGGGTTTAAGAAGATAGATTTGATATCAGGCAAACCTAGGTTCCAGGTTCAGTTTTGCCAATAATTCAACATGTGACTTTGGAAAAACTGTTTAACCCTTCCAAGACTTAGTTTCTTCATCTCTAGGATGGGCATAATACTACTACCTACATTACAGGGTAGTCAGAATTACATAAAATAATTATTGTAAAGGGCATTTGACAGTATCTGACAAAGAGTGAAAGAACTCATACTACTATTTATTTCTTCATATTTACATATATTTTATGTTAGGGAAATTGGCACTCAGGTATGTTGCCAGTGAGAATATAAATTGATACAGTTTCTTTGGAGGTTAATTTGATAGTTTATGTTAAATTTTTAACATCCCAGAGGCTTTGATATGATTTGGCTGTATCCCCACCCAAACCTCACCTTGAATTGTGGTTCCCTTAATCCCCACATGTCACGGGAGGGACCTGGTGGGAGGTAATTGAATCATGCGGGTGTTTACCCTCATGCTGTTCTCATGACAGTGAGTGAGTTCTCACAAAATCTGGTAGTTTTATAAGGGGCTTTTTCCCCCACTTCGCTCATACTTCTCCTTGCTGCTGCCATTTGAAGGACACGTTTGCTTCCCCGTCCACTGTGATTGTAAGTTTCCTGAGGTTTCCCTAGCCGTGCTAAACTGTGACTCAATTAAACCTCTTTCCTTTATAAATTACCCAGTCTTGGGCACTTCTTTATAGGCAGTGTGAGAATGGACTAATGCAGTAAATTGGTACCACAGTGAGTGGGGTGCTGCTGTAAAGACACCTAAAAATGTGGAAGCGACTTTGGAATTGGGTAACACACAGAGGCGGAAACAGTTTAGCGGGCTCAGAAGAAGACAGGAAAATGTGGGAAAGTTTGGAACTTTCTTTTGGAAATTCCTGGAGACTTGTTGAATGACTTTGACCAAAATGCCGATAGTGTTAGGGACAATGAAGTCCAGGCTGAAGTAGTCTCAGATTGAGATGAGGAACTTGTTAGGAACTGGAATAAAGTTGATTCTTCCTATGCTTCAGCAAAGAGACTGATGGCATTTTGCTCCTGGACTAGAGATCTGTGAAACTTCCAGTTTGAGAGAGATAATTTAGGGTATCTGGTGGAAGAAATTTCTAAGCAGCAAAGTGTTCAACAGGAAGCAGAGCATAAAAGTTTGGAAAATTTGCAGCCTGACAATACGGTAGAAAAGAAAAACCCATTTTCTGAGGAGAAATTCAAGCTGGCTGCAGAAATTTGCATAAGTAACAAGGAGCTGAATGTTAATCATCAAGACAATGGGGAAAATGTCTCCAGGGCATGTCAGAGACCTTCACAGCAGTCCCTCCCATCACAGGCCCAGAGGTCTAGCAGGGAAAAATGGTTTTGTGGGCCAGGCCCAGGGTCCCTCTTCTCTATGCAGCCTCAGGACATGATGCCCTGAGTCCCAGTTGCTTCAGCTCCAGCCATGTCTAAAAGAGGCCAAGGTACAACTCAGGCCATTGCTTCAGAGAGTACAAGCCCCAAGCCTTGGTGGCTCACACATAGTATTTGGCCTGTGGGTGCACAGAAGTCAAGAACTGACATTTCAGAACCTCCGCCTAGATTTCAGAAGAGGTATGGAAATGCCTAGATGTCCAGGCAGAAGTCTGTTGCAGGGCAGAGCTCTCATGGAGAACCTCTGCCAGGGCAGTGCAGAAGAGAAGTGTGGGATTGGAGTCCCCACACAAAGTCTCCACTGGGACACTGCCTAGTGAAGCTGTGAGAAGAGGATCACCATCCTCCAGACCCCAGAATGGTAGATCCATCGACAGCTTGCACTGTACGCCTGGAAAAGTCATAGACACTCAAGACCAGCCATGAAAGCAGCCAGGAGGTGGGCGGTATCCTGCAAAGCCACAGGGACAGAGTTGCCCCAGGCTGTGGAGCCCACCTTGAGCATCAGCATGACCTGGATGTGAGACATGGAGTCAAAGGAGATCACTTTGAAACTTTAAGGTTTAATGACTGCCCTATTGGATTTTGGACTTCCATGAGGCCTGTAGCCCCTTTGTTTTGGCCAATCCCTGCCATTTGGAATGGGCATATTTACCCAATGCCTGTCCCCCCACTCCCATATCTAATTTGCTTTTGATTTTACAAGCTCATAGGTGGAAGGGACTTGCCCTGTTTCAGAGGAAACTTTGGACTTGGACTTTTGAGTTAATACTGGAATGAGTTAAGACTTTGGGGGCCTGTTGGAAGAGCATGACTGTGTTTTGAAGTGTAAGCATATGAGACTTGGGAGGGGCCGGGGTGGGGACTGATATGGTTTGGCTGTGTGCCCACCCAAATCTCATCTTGAATTGTAGATCCCATAATCCCCACATATCTTGGGAGGGACCTTGTGGGAGGTAATTGAACCATGGGGATGGTTACCCTCATGCTGTTCTCATGACAGTGAGTGAGTTCTCATGAGATCTGATAGTTTTATAAGGGGATTTCCCTGGCTTCACTCATACTTTTCTTTGCTGCCACCATGTGAAGAAGAACATGTTTGCCTTCCCTTCCACCATGATTGTAATTTTCCTGAGGCCTCCCCAGCCTTGCTGAACTGTAAGTCAATTAAACCTCTTTCCTTTATAAATAACCCCATCTCAGACAGTTCTTCATAACAGCATGAGAATGGATTAATACAGGCTTCAACCCTGCAATTCCACTTCTAGTTGTCCATATCAAAGAAGTGTTCATACGTGTATATCTAACTCTAAAAAACTTGGATTTGGTACACTAATAAGCTTAACAAACATACCTATAGACAACATTTCCCCTGTGTCCCATACTATGCCCAGTCTGAACTGGAAGAGTAGCTTTATTAAAGAATCATTAGCAGCAGGTTTCTTAAACTTCCAAAAAAGTCAGTCATTGTTCCCTGCTATTTTAAAAATGCATATTATACAAGCCTTGGATTGTAGAATAAGGAATCTTAGAAATAATGTAATTTGACTATCTCCTCTTATGGATCAGAAAACTTTAGGCCCACTGAGGTAAAGCAACTACCTCTGGTTACCCAACTAGAAGATGACAGAGCCCCATATGTCTCCAAACCATACTGTGTCCTTTATACTGCCCACAATTTCATTCTTCCTTATTTTCAGTGCAGCAGGCATAGCTAGTTGTTTATCCAATAGCTATTCTTCATTTTTTTCCTTCCTAAGAGTAAAAAATAATAGCTTACCCAAATGCCTTTGTAGCCAGACCTAGTTCTGGCCAATGAAATGTAAATGGAAGTCTACTGGGTGGGGCCTTTCAGGAAAGCTGTTTTCCTGATTGAAAAAGAGAAGGATCTTGCTGGCATGCAATTTCTATGCCCTTCTCCATGTTTTCTCTTGAAATGAAGACATGACATGTGGCATGTCAGCAGCCATATTGTCCCTATGATGACAAAGCCACACACTAAAGGCTAGTAAGGCAGAAATATAGGAGTCTAGGGCAATGACGACACTGCATGGCCCCTGCATCAGCCTTGGACTGGCTACCTCTTGTCACTTTTTGTTATGCTGAAACCATAAACCCCTTTTTGGTTAAACCACTGTATTCTCTTTTCACTTTCCCTTTGTTTCCCAAGGAGGATGGAGGCTGTGGGGTATCAACTCTGCTATATCTAAATTCATGTTGCCTTATTCATTCCTGTTTCAGAGGAAGAAGACACCATCCTTCCCCTTGCCCCAATTTAACAATTTCCATCTTTTTCTGCTTCTTTCCATTTCCTTCTTTACTTAACTCATTCTGTCTTTTCATACCCTACTCCTAGCTCTAAAAACATCCTTTAACTTTGCCTTCAGTTTTCCCTCCCTTACAAAATACCATTCCTTTGTTTCACTTCACATCTAAAATTCTTGGGAGAAGAGACCCCAGAAGTCTGCCGTTTCTACTGTAAAAAAATGAATTATGGGCCAGGTATGGTGGCTCATGCCTGTAATCCCAGCACTTTGGGAGGCTGAGGCAGGTGGATCACCTGAGGTCAGGAGTTCAAGGCCAGCCTGGCCAACATAGTGAGACTCCATCTCTACTAAAAATACAAAAATTAGCCGGGTTTGGTGGTGCATGCCTGTAGTCCCAGTTACTCAGGAGGATGAGGCAGGAGAATCGCTTGAACCCAGGAGGCAAAGGTTGCAGTGAGTCAAGATTATACCACTGCACTCCAGCCTGGGCAACAGAGCCAGACTCTCTCTCAAAAAAAAAAAAAAAAATCTATGAATGCCCTAACCTAAGGCCTACTCCACTACTCATTTCATCTGAACTTTTGGAGCCTTTGCCATTGTTGACCCACCTTTCCCCTCTTAAACTCTGACCTCTCTTGACTTCATGACACCATTTTCTCCTACCTTCCCAAGCTCTGACCCAGGTTCCTTCTCTGGCTCCTCTTTACCTGCCTTTCCTTAGGTGCTCGGGTCCTCAGGTGTCCTCCTAGACTCTCACCTTCTCATTCTATGCCCCTCTGAAGGAAGCTTCTTTCACTTTCATAGCTCCAATTACCTTGTATTTGCTAATTTTCTCCAAAACTACTTATGTATCCCCTGTTGTTGCTGGCTTTTTTTTCCCCCTGAACTTCGGATCAATATTTTTAATCACCTTGTAGATACTCTCCAACTTCTCTTGGAACTTCAGACTCAGCACATCCAAAGCCACAATCTGCCCATCCTTGACCAAGCCTGTCACTGCTGTGTTTCCTCTCTCAGAAACTGATCATTGTGCTTCCAAGCATCCAAACCACTACAGTCAACACACGCATTCCTAAAAATCAGTGTATCAGACAAGCTTGATCAATAAAAAGCACAGGATATATGGGGAAAATGGGCATAACACTCAAAAACATCAATGGCACTTAAAAGTGGTAGAACCTAATGAAAACAGCAGGATGGTCTTACACATGTTAAATGGTTAATAAAATAATAAAATACATAACACAATAAACATGGCACTGTAAAAAGACCTGAAGTTTGCCTGCAGAAGAGGGCATCAGAAGAGCTGCAGTTTGTGGATTGTTGTGAATTAGTGGAAGGAGGATTACCAGAAATCAGGCTAAAAGTTGTAATATCAGGTGTGGATGTATATAGCTCCTGACACACATGGTGAACTGAGGTAACTGCTAGATGTTTTTTTAAGGTGTGTGCACTGTGTGTGTTCTGTGTATTTTTAAATTGGGTGCAGTTATCTTCATTCATTTAGTGTTTCTTGAAGGACAAATACATGCGTAAGTATTCTGAAGCTGAGATTTTACTCAAATTTTTCTCTAATATACCAGTAGGACTGGAGCAAATTTAAACTTGCAAAACAAGCTTTATAGTCGAACTGATGGTATCTTGGAAAACTCAATTGGTTCATCCACAACAGGCACTTGGTCACTAATTCCCATGATTTTTGCTCCTATTTATGTGTTTCTTCTCCATTCCTGCCATTGTGGCTCCCGTCCAGATGCTCACTACCTCCTTTCTGTACTATTGCAACAACCACTTCATGCTCTTTCCACTGCAGTGCCTTGTCTTACCCGCATTGGTCAGAGGCTTGGGAACACCACACCTGCAGTAGTGTCCTTGGCCAGCACCAATCAGTGAGGGCTTCTATTGTTTGATCAAGCTATGATCCATGATTCCTGAGCCATTTGCTCATTGTAAGATGGGCAATTGTAGCCTCATAAAGGATTGTTGTGATGATTAAAGACAGAATCTGTGGCAACCATCCACATGGCGTCTAGCACATAGTAGACATTTGATAATAGTTATTCTCGTTCCCCTTTCCTGTTTGTTGCTCAACTAAAAATATGATTTAAAAACATTAAAAATATACACAATGACTCTGTATTTCCTGTAGGATTAAGCCAAATCATTTGAGAAAGGCTTCTAAGACCCTCTCAATCTGCATCAAACATGGTTTTCAGCCTCATGCTTTTTATCCCCAACCCAACCCCCAAGTCACTTAATTTTTGATACCTTCCCAACTGTTGCCTCCCTCCCTCACCCATAAAAAACAAACAAATAAATAAATGAAAACCTTTGGTACACCCTCTGAACTCCCACCACGTAATGTACAAATGCCTCTCATACAGCATCTCCCAGTCCTGTGTAGTAGACACTATTTGCCACCCAGCAAACACCCAGGGCCCCCACCCCATTCTCCTTTACTAATATAACTCAGTTTTCTTTTCCAGGTGTCCACTGCTTCCCCATGAGACTCAGGAATGGTGACATCATTCCCCACATTATGGGCAAATCCTAACTAGTATGAGCCAATCAAAATTATCTCATTCTCCTTGCCAGTGATGAATTTTGGAATGAGTATGTCGACCACTATTTCTTGGAAATAAGACATTAGGGTATGTCTGCTGTGGAACTTCTGAGAAAAGCTCCCTTTCTTCTGAGAAAGAGATACAGGACAAAATGGTTATATTTCTTGCTTTGCATGTTGTGATGTCGGATGTGATAACTGGAACTGCTGCAGCTCTAACCTGGATTAGATGCCAGTACACACAGAGCAGGACAAATCCAAGACTATTACAGAGAAGAACTGGAACTTTACGTAATGCACTTGATGCCTGCCCTACCTCTGAACTACGTTATATTTTATACAATAAATATCTTGTTGTTCGGGCCACTTTGACCTAGGTTTTCTGTCACCTGCAGTGGAAAACTGGTATTAGATTTATTTATAAGTCTCACTCCCTGGTAATGTTGAGAACCCCAGAGGTCTTCAATTTTATATCCTCAGAACTAAGAAGTACATGACACATACTAGATGGTCAGCAAATATTTTTTGGATGGATGGATGGGTGGATGAATGAGTGGGTAGGTGGATGAATTTTCTGGCATCCTGCCTATTGTACTTTCCAGTGTTTACTTCCTTCTCAAATATCCTGCTAAC
This sequence comes from Rhinopithecus roxellana, assembly GCF_007565055.1. Lineage (NCBI taxonomy): Eukaryota > Metazoa > Chordata > Mammalia > Primates > Cercopithecidae > Rhinopithecus > Rhinopithecus roxellana. Next base: position 81,574,715 of record NC_044553.1, on the reverse strand, counting down.
CATGGAATCTCAGCATTAGATAAGAAATAAAGGGAAGGCAAGGTGTCTAGACAAGAAGTCCAGAAAGCAATAAGATAGAAAAGCAGCCAAGAATTTATACTGGGAGTGCCTTAAGGTATCAAGGGAAAGAACATGAGCCTTTTTCTGGGGTCTTTGTTGCAGGGATGTGGAATAGGGGATGTTTCTATTGGCCATCCAACCCTCCTCCTTTAGCTTCAGTTTCCCCTTTCACCAGAGCGTCAACACCAACACTTAAAGCACAGTTGTATATTCCACAGTTGAAGGGAGGAAGTGGGAATCCACTAAACCAACAAAATCTGGAGGTATAGCCTTCTGATGAACTAACCAGATACAGGGAGAGAGCATAATCATGATATGGAACTGCTACGGCTTGAATGTGTCCTTTCCAAAATTAAGGTGTGCCCAATGTGATGGGATTAAACGGTGGGGCCTTTAAGAGGTGATTGAGGTCATGAGAATTCCTCCCTTGTGAATGGGATTAAGGTCCTCATAAAAGAGACTTCATGCAACATTCAGCTAGCTAGGTCTTCTGTTCTCTGCCATGTGAGAACATGGCATTCCTTCCCTTCAGATGATGCAGCCCTCACCAGACAAGTGAACCTGCTGGCACCTTGATCTTGGATTTCCTGGCCTCCAGAACTGTGAGAAATAAATTCCTCTTCATTATAAATGTATATAAATAAGTATTCTGTTATAGCAGCATAAAATGGACTAAGACACTTCTATAGAGTAGTTGCTATACATAAGGCATTCTCTCAATTTGCCTGCATCATCTCATTTGGTCCTCACTGCCACCCAGTGAAATAGGAACTACGATTTGCCCTACTTAACAGATGAGAAAATTAGAGCTTCAAGTTTAGATAGTGTACCCATGGCCAGTAATTGGTGAATGTAACTCCAGAGCCTAGCCATATACTGCTCAGAGAAATGGATGCAAAGCTGCCTTCCAAGTATCTTCCTCCAATATTTTTAGTCTGTTTCCTGCTACTATAACAGAATACTACAGACTGAGTAATTATAAAGACAAGAAGTATATTTAGCTCATAGTTCTGGAGGCTGGGAAGTCCAAGGGCATGGTGCCAGCATCTGGTGAGGGTATTTTTGCTATGTCATAGTATGAAGGAGAGCATCACACGGTGAGAGGGAAGGAGCAAGAGAGGTGGAGAAAACTCGCTTTTATAACAAAGCCACTCCCTCAATAACAAACCCCCTCCCATGATAGCATGACATTAATCCATGAGGGCAGATTGATTAAGTTTCCAATATATGAACTTTTGAGATACACATTCAAACAATAGCAAATATCAATTGGTTAGAAGTCCATTTTGCTTTGATTTTGAACTAGAATTTATTGAGCAGTGATATGGTTTGGATCTTTATCCCCGCCCAAATCTCATTGTAATCCCAGTGTTAGAGGTGGAGTCTAGTGGGAGGCGATTGAATCATGGGGGAGGATCCTTCATGAATGGTTTAGCACCATCCCCTCTGTGCTGTTCTCATGATGGTGAGTGAGTGAATTATTGTGAGATCTGGTTGTTTAAAAGTGTGTAGCACCTCCCCTCTTTCTTTCTCCTGCTTCAGCCATGTCTTACTTGCCTGCTTCTCCTTTGCCTTCCACCACAATTGTAACTTTCCTGAGACCTCCCCAGAAGCAGAATCAGTTATGCTTCCTGTATAACCTGCAGAACCATGAGCCAATTAAATCTCATTTCTTTATAAATTACCCAGTCTTAGGTATTTTTCTAATTGCAGTGCAAGAATGGACTATTAAAAGCAGCTACTAATGTGTTTGACCTTTTGTATACCTTACTTCACATATCCTTTAGACCTAAGTGTTATCTACTGAGAACATGGTGACCCAGAGGGGTTTAGAAACCATACCAATGTCATCCAATTAGCAAGTGACAGAGTTGTAATATGAACCCTGGCCCACTTAAATTCAGCATTCTTTCCAGTGTCCCACAGCTTCTTCCACTATCAACTCTGGCCTGAAGAAGACAAGCTGTACATAGGAAGGCACCCATGCATTCTATGCAATCCAAGTAACAGGGCCCACATTTTATAAGAAAATTGGAGAATAATAACTTGTATTCCTAACTCACTGAAGGGCCAGCCAACCAGTCACTTAGGAGCCCCAAACCAGGGTCAAATTTTCCCTAGAGACAGTGGTGTGCTCTAAACCGGTTCCCCTCTGGTTTTAAGTGTCTCCTCTGCTACTCATCCCTTAAGTCTCAATTTAATGTCATTTTCCCCAGGAAGCTTCCCCTGGGTCCACAGACTAGGTCAGACCTGTTACAGATTTCTAAACACCGGGCACTTCACTTTCCAATGATTACCCATACATCACCTGCCTTCTCCACTAGGCTGTCAGCCTTCTTACTCCTTATGGTGAAGGACAGCATTCTCCACACAGCAGCCAGAGCAATCCTTCTAAAAGGCAAGTCAGTTCTTATCACTTCTCAGCTCCAAACCTTGAAAGGCTGCCCAATCCTGTCAGAATAAACTTCTAAGTTTATTCTCTCTTCCACCACTCTCCCCACTCTTACTCCACTGTTGCAACGCTGGCTTCCCTGATTTTCCTTTGATACGGCAAACACAGCCCTGCTTCAGACCATTGCAGGTGCTGGTTCCTCTCCTGGGTAAAACACAAGATCTACTCCCTTACTTTCACCGACTCTCTGTTTAGATGTTACCTTTTCAGTCTGGGCACAGTGACTCACGCCTGTAATCCCGGCACTTTGGGAGGCCAAGGCGGGCAGATCACTTGAGCTCAGGAGTTCAAGACCAGCCTGGCCAACATAGTGAAACCCCATCTCTACTAAAAATACAAAAATTAGCCAGGTGTGGTGGTGTTTGCCTGTAGTCCCAGCTACTCGGGGAGGCTGAGGCAGGAGAATCGCTTAAACCCGGGAGGCAGAGGTTACAGTGAGCAGAGATCATGCCACCCCAGCCTGGGCGATGGAGTGAGACTCTGTCACACAATCAATCGATCAATCAATAGAAACAAAAATATAAATGTTTGTTACCTTTTCAGAAAGGCCTTCTATGCTCACCTTAGGACAAACCAAACCCTCATCCCACCAGTGTCTCTTTCCCTTACCCTGCTCTATTACTCTTCTTAGCCCCTGTGACCACATGACAAACTTTAAACTTCTTGGTTCGTTGGTTTATCCTCTGCTCTCCCTCTAGCAGGTGGACTCCCTGAGAGAAGAATCTTCATCTACTTTGACTGCTGTTAGGCCCCAGTCACCCAGAACCGCACCTGGCTTACTAGTGCTTCCTTCCTAACAACGTATTCAATTACTAAATCCTAGAAAGATTCATGGACGAATCTTGAAATAGTTCCAGTACACTGCTTTTTATTTTTAGTGACATTGCCCCCGGGTGATACATTTACTTGTATTTTCTGGTAATATCTTTCTAGCATTGGTCATTCTACTTTTTCACTAATTCACCTTTTTGAGGAGAAAACAATCCCCTGGGCCATAGGGCCAGCACTTATAAAGTATAGTTCACAGCAGCTTTTGAAAAACCTGTAAAATCTGTCTGTGCTTTGCCACACGCTGAGGAAACATAAAGATAATTTAATATCAAAGGTCAGAGGCACTGTTTCTTTTATCTTTTCCTCAGAAGAAATTACTTTTAGTTTAAAGAACATACCCAAGTAATTTCCATCGGTAAACAAATGGAGTTTGAAAGTGGATGTATTAACATACTCATATTTGCTTAGTACAAGCCAATAAATTTTTTTTTCTCTGTTCTTTCTTGTCTTACTTAAGTAATGGATAGTAGGAGGGAGTCAAGGAAGGGGTAGCTTTCTGGAATTCCTGGCACTTGGATTGATTCCAAGTACTATAGATCAAGCGTGGCCAGGCATTGTGGCTCACGCCTGTAATCCCAACACTTTGGGAGGCCAAGGCAGGTGGATCTCTTCAGGTCAGAGAGTTCGAGACTAGTCTGACCAACATGTTGAAACTCCATCTCTATAAACAAACAAAAAAAAATTAGCCAGGCTTGGTGGTGGGCGCCTGTAGTCCCAGTTACTTGGGAGGCTGAGGCAAGAGAATCGCTTGAACCCGGGAGGTGGAGGTTGCAATGATTCGAGATCGTGCCACCGCACTCCAGCCTGGAAAACAGAACGAAGATTCCATCTCAAAAAAAAAAAAAAAAAAAAGGATCAGGCTTGAGTATGTGCATGTGGTGATGGTGGTGGGGTTCAAGCAGGAGAGATGGAGTTCACATGCCTGAGAAAGGGAGAAGAAAAGAGAGGGAGGAGGTAAAGAGGAAAGGAAGGAGGGAGGGCAGCTGATTCCTAACATGCCTTGAGGAATGCCGTCTCATTGTTAGGACAGAACCGGGCCCACTTCCCACCATAGCAGCTGACCAACTATTTCATGGGCCATCTCTCCTCCACCCTGTCTTCAGTTCTGCCATGACTTGGTGAGTCTGCTGGGAGTTCTTTGTTTTTCATGGCTCCGCTTCCTTACTGTAAAATGAAGTCTGTGCCCCTGTATAACGTGATGATTAAGTGAGCAGGACGTAGAGCTAGCTGGGTTGGTTCTAACCCAGGCGCCGTAACACCTGGGAGGTGGAGGCTGCAGTGAGCTGAGACCATGCCACCACCCTCCAGCCTGGGTTATAGCATGAGACTTTCTGATGTGGGGCAAATTATTTAATCTTTCTTAGTCCAAGCTCTCTCATTTGTAAAACGAGGGAATAACGGTACCAAACTTTGAAGATTGCCATGAGGATGGAGTGAAGGTTTAAAAGTGTTTGCCACATAGTGAACATTCAGTGTTAGCTACTATTATTACCCTTTTAGGAGCTAGGATGCTTTTGACTGCAAGAAACAGAAAATAGAACTAGAAGTGATTTAAATAAGTGGTTTCCAAATTTTTGTGATCATTAAAAATATTTTTTCTAACCTGTTCTCTAATAAATGCATGTTTTAAAATTATGTCCTTTAATAATTATACTAATATTTACACATATAATAAAAAATTTTAAAGAAAAATATTAATTAATTAATTAATTAATTAATTTTTGAGACAGAGTCTTGCACTGTCACCCAGACTGGAGTGTGGTGGCACGGTCTCAGCTCACTGCAACCTCCACTTCCCAGGTTCAAGCAATTATTCTGCCTCAGCCTCCCAAGTAGCTGGGACTACAGGCATGTGCCATCACACCCAGCTAATTTTTGTATTTTTAGTAGAGATGGGGTTTTGCCATGTTGCCCTGGCTGGTCTCGAATTCCTGACCTCAAGTGATCCACCTGCCTTGCCTCCCAAAGTGCTGGGATTATAGATGTGAGCCACCACGCCCAGCCCCTAGTAGGGGTTTTTAACCTGCCAGCTGTAAGTGACACAGGCTAGCGTGCTCATTTCCTCCTTCCACAGAAATACCATTTTCCTTGGACACAGTACATCACACTCAGTGCCCTCGGCCCTAGTTCACCATGCCCTCTGGGAGGGACACACATCACGCTGATGGACTCTGGGCTCTATTCTCTGCCCTGTGATCAGCCCCTGCCATTTCATAACATGCAGAGTTTCTGCTTTATTCATGAGACGTATAAAATTTTCCTATTAAACCCACTAGCTTTTTTCCCTCCTCTTTCCTTTGTTTTCCATTCACATTTTCCAGACCTCATCCAGTGAGTAAGGCCAACTTTTTCCCATCACTCCAGGCATAATCTTCAGAGAGATAGAGAATGGGTATTGATGCAATATGACACATGACGGAGTTTGCTGTCTTCTTCTCTTGTCTCTGCAAAGTGCACATACCCTAATTAGAGTCTATGAGTCTTTCATCTCTGACATGTTGATGGCTCCTGAAATCATTGTGTGGTGATGCTGCTGTGGTCCCCAAGCCTGGACTGAACAGTTAGTGCAGGGCAAAGGGTCTGCATTCACACCATTGCCAGCCTCTTTGTCATTGCCTGCACCAGCCCTTGCCACTCTTCCTGGTTCATCCCTACATTGGCAAGCCTCTAAGCAGGTGTGAGTTCTGAGCCAAGCTGGAGTTAGAAGGGTCTAAAAAAATGCAGACCCACTGAAGGAGAGGCATGGAAGGTCAAAGGCACCATTTCAAAGAAGGCGAATTTGGTAACATAATGCAGTGAAAAGCCAACTTGAACGTGAATCCCAATATCCTGATTCACAGCTGTGTGACCTTAGGGTTCTCTAAACTTGAATTTTATCACTTGAAAAATGAAGATTATGATACCTCCTTTTGGGTAATTGTGAAAAATAAGTAAGATAAGGTACGTTAGCAGGTCCAGTTTAATGTTTAGCATGCATTAGGCACTTAATACACGCCAGTTCCCTTTCTCTTTCCAGTCTTTAATATAAACCCATTGCCCAGGATTTCATCAGTATAAAGTCATGTTCTCTCACAGCTGGCAAAGATGATTACTTGCCCAAGAGTTATTCCATGGTCTCACGCTCGAAAGAGAGGGAAAATATCAGAAACGGTAATGTGATAAAGCAGTCACTGTATTGCCACTGCCTATTCATTTGTCGATACCCCTCAGCCCCTTGGGAATGGAAGCCAGGTGCTGTATCCCCAAGGCTTAGGCCCTGCCCCTGTTTGGCACACAGCTAAGCCTTGACAAATATTTTCTTTTCTTTTCTTTTTTCTTTCATTTTCTTTTCTTTTTTCTTTTCTTTCCTCTTCTTTTCTTTTCTTTTTCGAGGCAGGGTCTCTGTTGCCCAGATTGGAGTGCAGTGGTGCAATCACGGCTCACTGTAGCCTTGAACTCCTAGGCTTAAGTGATTCTCCTATTTCAGTCTCCTGAGCAGCTAGGACTACAGGCACATGTCACCACATCTGTCTAATTTTTTAAATTATTTGTAAAGATGGGTTCTTGATATCTTGCCCAAGCTGGTCTCAAATTAGTGGCCTCAAGTGATCCTCCCACTTTGGCCTCCCAAAGTTCTGGGATTACAGGCAAGAACCACTGTGTACAGTCAATATTTTCTAAATGCATGAAGGAAACTGGTGAGGAAAAATGGGGAGAAAACAAAAAAATTAAGTGTGATTACACAGACAGTATTATGAGAAACTTAGATATAAAAACTAAAAAATATTAGACAAGGAAGAGAAGTAAGTCTAAAAGCCCAAAGAGAATTAGAAAAGACTAGCATACATACTTGGGGATGGGGAGGCTATGTTTAAAAACAATAAAAGAAAAGAATAAAAGTATAAATGCGTGAGAGAGAGAGAGAGAGAGAGAGAGAGAGAGAGAGAGAGATTAAGAGAGGAGAGAGATATTCACAACTTGGAAAAGCCACAGGAACTCTAAAACCTGGAAACCTGATAAGGCAAGTCCAAGCAATTTGAGAGGCCAAGGCCGGAAGATTGCTTGAGCCCAGGAGTTTGAGATCAGCCTGGGTACTATAGTGAAAACCCATCTCTACAAAAAATTAAAAAATTAGCCAGGTGTGATGGCACATGCCTGTAGTCCCAGCTACTCCTAAGGTTGATGTGGGAAGATCACTTGAGCCCAGGAGGTTGAGATCAGCCTGGGTACTATAGTGAAAACCCATCTCTACAAAAAATTAAAAAATTAGCCAGGTGTGATGGCACATGCCTGTAGTCCCAGCTACTCCTAAGGTTGATGTGGGAAGATCACTTGAGCCCAGGAGGTTGAGACTGCAGTGACCCATAATCACAGTACTGCACTCTAGCCTGGGTGAAAAATGAGACCCTGTTTCAAAAATAATAACAACAACAAAATGTAGTCTGCATCCACATATGGGAACCAAGCATAGAAAACTGGTCAAAGTAAAGATGCTCTGGGTATCACAGAGGTGGCAAGGCCTCCTGCATCCTACCTCCCTCTCTTCCCCAGGATGCGGCACTATGTTGAATCCTATTGGGAAAACCAGCTGAAATGGTTTGGCTCTGTATCCCTACCTAAATCTCATCTTGAATTGTAATCCCCAAGAGTTGAGGGAGGAATTTGGTGGGAGATGATTGGATTATGGGAGTGGTTTCCCCCATGCTGTTCTCGTGATAATGAGGGAGTTCTCATGAGGTCTGATGGTTTAAAAGTGGCAGCTTCCCTTGCATGCTGTTTCTCCCCTGTCACCTTGTGAAGAAGGTACTTGCTTCTCCTTTGCCTACTGCCATGATTGTAAGTTTCCTGAGGTTTCCCCAGCCAAGTAGCACTGTGAGTCCATTAAACCTCTTTACTTAATTACTCACTCTTACCTGTGAGTCAATTAAAACTCTTTACTTAATTACCCACTCTTAGCAGTGTGAGAATGGACTACTACGCAATCTCTATAGGTTAGCGAGGTTGACATCTGCTGAACAAATCACTCATTAGCCCCTATAAAGGGAAGCAGTGAACCCCAGAGACCAGCAAGCAAAGGTTCCCCAGGAGAGAGCAAGGCCAGACCAACCTTGTTTCCTTTTCTGTAGGCTGTTAATGGAATGCTACAGTAGAGTTCACCTGGATTTGAGCAACGCATTTGTCACATCTCTCATTATAACCTTGCAAACAAAATAAATGTTCTTTGATGATGCCATTAATAGATGCAAAACTGTTAAGACCATCCCCAAAGGTTGTTGGTTATAGAGTTAATGCAAACCTTGGGGGAATTTCTAAGGGCCTGCCAATGGACTCTTTTTTATCAGCTCCTTTTTAGCATTTTAATCAATAATGCTAACAATAATTACTTTTTATTAAGTGCCTAACATATGCTAAACACAGTGCTAAGCTCTTCACTTTAATTCTATAATGTAGGTATTATTTTTTATCATCACTTCATAAATGAGAAAACGGAGGCTTGGAATGAACAATTTAGCTTGTTCGACATCACATAACTAATAAGTAGAGGAACCAGAACTTAAACCTATGCCTGATGGACTCCAAAACCGTTACAACTAGCTAGATGAGGACACTGGTGATGCTCTTACGACATGAAGCTATAGCCAATGCATCAGATAATTACATTATTATCCAAAATAGTCACAGTCCATAATGACAGACAGAATTTGAAATAATGAACTTAAGTGGAAAGAATAACTGAAGGTCTAAAAACAAAACAACGAACAACAAGGGAATAAAAGTAGCTACACAAATACCAGATGGGAGCTAGACAGCTTAACAGCAACACATGTTAAAAAAAAAAAAAAAAAAAAAAAAAAAAAGATTTAGCAGTTTTAGTTACAGAACATAATGGGTAAATGGGGAAACATGGCTGTCAAAAACATTGACATGACCTTGAGCCATATTAATAAACTTAGAGGGTTCAAAACCAAGGAAGGCCAGGACCTGCTGGGCCCTGCTTTAATGAGACCACAGCTGCCGTGTTCTGTGCAGGGAATCACATTTTAAGAAGTATGGTGATAAACAGAAATGATGACGATGGAGATAGTGTGGAAAGGATCTGGAAACACCTAGCTTCAAAACGCGAAGACAGTGGAAACAGGAGAGCTATTTTCAGATATATAACGGCCATTTCTTAAGTTGCTACTTGCAACAGGATCGTATTCTGTACTAGCTGAGAGAACCAGCCTGTAGGGACATTCTGGCTTTGTGCGTCTTCAACATTTGTGACCAAGAGGAGCCCCAGGACCTGGCTACCAAATGGAGCTTCTAACACTAATCCTCCACATTAGTCCTTGAAGAGGTTTAGACAAAGACAACAAGAAGAACTGGTTTCCAGATTAATATGCAAATAATAAAACCTGCCCTCTCTAAAACAAAAGAACACATTTTTTAAAAAAGCTTACCAACCAACATACAGTTTTCGTTAGCAGCAACCAAACAAGGAGAGAAATACAATTTCTTGCCAGAAATTTTGAAAGCCTCAAGAATAGAATCCAGTCAGTCAGGCAATGAGTGGGTAAACTAGAGTTGAAAGTGGGGGCTAGGGGGAGGGAAGAAGGAAGGAATGGAGGTGAAAAACAAAAGAAAGGAAACTATCACAATGCTTAATGCTAGATGACAGCGAAAAAATATTCACCAAGTTCAGAGGGAAAGATTTCTGACTTTAGAATTTTATCCAGATTATCAGTATGAAGATTATCAGTATGAAGGCTACAGGTGGAGAGTCTCAAGCATGCAGGAATTCAGGGAATACATTACCATGCACCCTTCTTGAAAAAATGCCTTGTTGATACAGCTGTAATGCAGGCAACTAGGAGGTGGATCAAAACAAAGAAGTAAGAAATGGAAATGGCAGGGTAAAAGAATATGAAATTATCATTAAATCACATGGGATTTATGCTATAGAAGTGAATGCAATGCAAATATTAAAACTTTAAGATGGTAAAATTAATATGGTCAAAATTGAGTAGTATTAGGAAAAGAATCGGGAAGAAGTTATGAATGTATACTACGAAGTCCAAATATCTAAAATTGAAACATGTTTATAAACACTCCAACCTATTATGTTTTGTCTTTTTAAAAAATCATGTTTTCTGGCCAAGCACGGTGGCTCACACCTGTAATCCCAACACTTTGGGAGGCCAAGGCGGGTGGATCACTTGCGGTCAGGAGTTCCAGACAAGCCTGGCCAACATGGTGAAACCTCATCTCTACTAAAATACAAAAATTAGCCAGGTGTGGTGGTGTGCACCTGTAATCCCAGCTACCAGGGAGGCTGAGGCAGGAGAATTGCTTTAACTCAGGAGGCATAGGTTGCAGTGAGACGAGATCATGACACTGCACTCCAGCCTGGGTGACAGAGCAAGACTCCAACTCAAAAAAACAAACAACAAAAAAAGTTTTCTCCTTAATTGTAAGGAACTCTTAGAAAGTAATATATTTGAGTGGTAAAGATATATTTATCTGAAGTTTGGCTCTTTTCTATTTCACCTTAATTTCTTCTTCCTTTTTTAAGTAGTAGTAAATTTAATAGTTTACTAAAAATAGCATGTATCTCATGAAGATGCAATTGATTGGATTATTTAACGTCTCTTCTATCCTAGTCTACTGTGTCTTCCTGTGTCTATATTTCCAGAGTCCCTTGCAGCTTTTATTTCAAAGAGATTCAGTTGTCACCAGTCAGATGCACTTCTGCAGGATTCAGCAGTTCAGTGAAGAAAAGATGATGGCAAGTGAGCCATCGGTGCTGGAGCTCCAAGAGTTATGCCATGGCTCTGGAGTCCATAGTTCTGGTGGGGCTTCTTGACTCCTGGATTGAAGCTAAGGTAACCCTATGGTTCCTGGAGCCATCACTGAAGTGGTGGCTTCCTAGTGCCCAGATTACACTGAGGTGGTGTATTAATTACGTACGGCTGTTGAAACAAACAACCATATATTTGGCAGCTTTAATTTATTCTCTTACAGTTCTGGAGACCAAACATCCAAAATCAGTATCCCTGGGCTGAAATTAAGGTGTCAGCCAGGCCAGGATCCTTCCAGAGGCTCTAGGGGAAAATCCATCCCTTGCTTCTTCCATCTCCTTGTGGCTACTAGCACCCCTTGGTCTGCAGCCACATCACTCTCCCATCATTCTCCCTCCATCTTCAATCACCTTCTCCTTTTCTATCAGTGTTTTTTTGTTTGTTTGTTTGTTTTTGGTTTTTATTTATTTATTTATTTATTTATTTATTTTTTTAAGGCAGTCTTGCTCTGTTGTTCAGACTGGAGTGCCATGGCGTGATCTCGGCTCACTGTAGCCTTTGCCTCCTGGGTTCAAGCGATTCTCATGCCTCAGTCTCCTGAGTAGCTGAGATTACAGGCACCCACCACCACATCCACCTAATATTTGTATTTTTAGTAGAGACCGGGTTTCTCCATATTGGCCAGGCTGGTCTCGAACTCCTGGCCTCAAGTGATCTACCAGCCTCAGCTTCCCAAAGTGCTAGGATTACAGACGTGAGTCGCTGCACCCAGCCTCCTTTTCTATCAGTGTCAAACATTCCTCTGCCTCCTTCTTATAAGATACACGTGATTGCATTTGGACCCACTCTGATAATCCAGGATAATCCTATGTCAAGATCCTCAATTTAATCACATCTGCAAATACCCTGTTTATGTACAAGGTAATATTTGCAGGTTCTAGGAATCAAAAAATGGGTAACTTTTGGAGGGCTCTTTTCGGCCTACCACAATGGCATAATCCTAGAGGCTGAATTTGGGACAGTAGTTTCCTGTTCCACAGATTCCTTACTGTGGCAGAGGTAGACGCTGCCCGACACATCAGTTCTGCACAGTTATTCTGGGAGTCATTTCTAAAAGCCCAAGCCTGAAGCCTACACCCCCAGCACTTCCGTAATTGCATTTGTACCCAACACGCTGCCTACTTAAACTACAAGAGTACTTCTGTTAAGTGCAACCCTGATAGGTATAGACAACATGATTGCATGTTGATACGATTGTTTATATTTCTCTATATATACTGTACCTGTATATAACTGAGCTGGGCTACACATTTACTATACTAATATATACATAGAAAAAACACTGTCTTTTTCAAATTCTGTTAGAAAAATAATTTTTATGCGATGCAGAATCAAGGAAAAATAAATAAATGAATGTTCCGATATTCTTTGCAAGCTCCTTCAGCCATGTGGCAATGGTTGTTTTGGTGGCTGGAATACAAGGAAAAAGGGGGCCAAATTTTATGGCAATTTGTTAGTTAATGGAATGAAGTCAGGAGTTCACTGAGGTAAGTTTTCAGTCCCTTGAATGTCCTCTCCTTCTCCTTGCTCCTCTCCTAGGTAGAGTCTGCCTTTATGGGGTAAGGTGGATTATATGACATCATAGTGGCATCAGTAGGGACAGGAAGACAAGGTCCTCAAATCCATGCTCAATCCTCCCGTCATCAAATCCATGATCAATCTTCCCATCATCATCGATTTCTGCTGTGAACTGGCTGCTCTAGGCAGTGTGCTGGACTCATGGCTTCTGAGACACCTGCCACTGGAGTTTATGGTCCTGGCCATTCGTCTCTACATTCAGGCTTCTGCCTGTCTACTAACCCTATCAACATCTCTGCATTCTCTGCCCTCAGACATGCAAGAGCTTCTGGGTCCTCTGAAGGCCACATACAAGTCATGGGGGGATGAGAAATTACCTCAGGTTAAATTATCTACATATTTGTAGATAGTTCAGTTACTTGTAGATAGTTTGTTTAGTTGTCTGTAGATAGATAGTGCTGCTACACTATTATCTTGTGCCACGTTGAAGGTGGGGAAGTGCAGGGCTATGCTAGAAACTGATACCTCCTTGCAGCATTTTTGGGGGAAGCTCTTGAGTTCTGAGTTCCTGCACTTCCTTTAGCTATGTGAATGCTTTAAGACTCCCTTTCCTGGCTCACACCTGTAATCCCAGCACTTGGAGAGGCTGAGGCAAGTGCATCCCTTGAGCCCAGCCTGGGCAACATGGCAAAAACTCATCTCTACAAAAAATACAAAAATTATCTGGGCTTGATGGTGTGCACCTGTAGTCCCAGCTACTCAGGAGGCTGAGGCAGGAGGATCATGTGAGCCCAGGAAGTTGAATGAGCTATGATCACACCACTGCGTCCCAGCCAGGGAGACAGGACCCTGTCGAAAGAAAGAAAGAAAGAGAGAGAGAGAGAAAGAAAGAAAGAAAGGAAAGAAGGAAGGAGGGAGGGAAGAAAGAAAGAAAGAAAGAAAGAAAGAAAGAAAGAAAGAAAGAAAGAAAGAAAGAGAGAAAGAAAGAAAGAGAGAGAAAAAAGAAAGAAAGAAAAAAAGAAAGAAGGAAAGAAAGGAAGGAAGGAGGGTGGGAAGGAGGAGGGAGGGAGGAAGGAAAGACAGACAGAAAGAAAGAAAGAAAGAAAGAAAGAAAGAAAGAAAGAAAGAAAGAAAGAAAGAAAGAAAGAAAGAAGAAAAGAAAAGAAAAACTCCTTTTCCTCCTTTCCTGCAACCAAGTTTGGTTCTAAGGGAGGTCAAAAACCAGAACCTTGTGTCTAAGCTCCTCAACCCGTCTCTGATCCTTCCATTTCTGCAGCCAGAAGGGGCAGGTGTGGGGTTTCCATTTCATCTGTAGCACGTCCTTCTTCTGACATGCTCTTCCTAGAGGAGCCAGCCTTGTGGCATGAGCTGTGCAGGAGGGAGGTCCACTCTATGCTAGGGAAGAAACTGGTCAGAGCCCTCCAGAGCTAGTCCTGATGTTAAAGGGGAAGGTAATATAGCTTAGGGATTCTTTTCTCTCTTGAGCATGTCTGTCTTTCATGAATATTTTCTTGTTTGAAATTAAGAGGTCAAGGAAGTTAGCTGTGATCAGTGTTCCCTGTTCCAAGTAGTACCTGTTCTTTACCAGAACAATAAGCCTCATAACTCAGTAAGTCAACCCTAAGGGTGGAAGGTTACTGAGGAACCAGTTAAGAAAGAAATTAGAATGGAACAGTTTAATACTAAAAATATTATCTGTTAACTTATACATTAAAAGATATCTGAAATTATATTAACCACATTTTCATCATGGTTAGTTGTGGATTCAGGCAATTTTGGTATATTACTTAATACTTTGTACTTTTGGTTGCTGCTTGAATTTTTAAAACAATAATAACTAGGCTAGCAAAAATGTCCTTAACACTTTGGTTTGAATCTTTTTTCTCTACAACTCATTCTCCCCAAACCCAAATCAACAATAGAAGGCAGGTATGGTGACTCGATCCTGGAGTCCCAGCACTCAGGAGGCTGAGGCTGGAGGATCACTTGAGCCCAGGAATTCAAGACCAGCCAGAACAACATAATGAGACTCCATCTCTAATTTTTTTTTTTTTTTTTTTTTTTTTTTTTGAGACGGAGTCTCGCTCTGTCGCCCAGACTGGAGTGCAGTGGCCGGATCTCAGCTCACTGCAAGCTCTGCCTCCCGGGTTCACGCCATTCTCCTGCCTCAGCCTCCCGAGTAGCTGGGACTACAGGCGCCCGCCACCTCGCCCGGCTAGTTTTTTGTATTTTTTTTTTTTAGTAGAGACGGGGTTTCACCGTGTTAGCCAGGATGGTCTCGATCTCCTGACCTCATGATCCACCCGTCTCGGCCTCCCAAAGTGCTGGGATTACAGGCTTGAGCCACCGCGCCCGGCCTAATTTTTTTTTTTTTTAAAAGAAGAACTAGCATAATATAGACCCTCCATGATTCTACATTCACTCATTCATTACTTTGTTGGGCAACTATCTACTGTGCTCCAGGTCATCTGTTAGGTATTAAGGATTCAGAAATAAATGAATGTCATATTTGCCTTTTAGGAAACCACAATTTAGCAGAGAATACTAGGCACACAACTCTAACACATTCTGGCAAGTATGATTTATGAACCCCAAATACCTAAAACAGGTCTCAGTCAATTTAGGAAGTTTATTTTGCAAAGTTAAGGAGGCGTGCCCATGACATAGCCTCAGGAAGTCCTGACTACATGTGTCCAAGGTGGCCGGGGTACAGCTTGGTTTTATGCATTTTAGGAAGACATGAGATCAACATGAAAGATGCACATCGGTTCCATCTGGAAAGGTGGGACAACTCAAAGCAGGGAGGGGCTTCCAGGTCAAAGGTAAGAGACCAACAGCTGCATTCTTTTGAGTTGCTGATTAGCCTTTCAAAGGGAGGCAACCAGATATGTATTTATCTCAGTGAGCAGAGGCGTGAGTTCGAGTTCTCTCTGTCCTTTCTCTACGAGGAAATTCCTTGTGAGAGAGGTATGTAGCTTTTAAAAAATCTTAGTAGCTATCTTTTTTAGGAATAAAATGGAGGGTAGGTTTGTCCTAAGCAATTCCCAGCTTGACTTTTCCCTTTGGCTTAGTGATTTAGGGGTTCCAAGATTTATTTTCTTTTCACAGATTACATGATTTTATGACTTTACCTGTCATGAAGCATTGCCTTGATTTCACAACATACCTTTCTTAAGCATCCACATGTGAGCCAGGCCCTAGGCCAGGTCCTGCAGACAGAAACACAACAGGGCACTGGCAGGGCTCTCAAGCCAGCATGACAAACTTCCCCCAAAGACTGCAGGACAGAGTTTACGAGCTTCACCTTCCGCCTCCACCCAATTGGTCCCCCTGCAGGAAGTGAAGCTGTTCTAAAAAGTCAGAAGTGGCAGATTCTGTCTCATAGGACAAAGAAAATGCAGGTGACAGGATAGGCAGTTGCATAAAGCTTGGCCGGGTGTTACCAGAAAGGTGTCCCCATCCAGACCCCAAGAGAGGGTTCTTGGACCTCACGTAAGAAAGAATTCAGGACAAGTCCATAAAATGAAAGCAAGTTTACTAAGAAAGTAAAGAAACAGGCCAGGTGAGGTGGTTCACGCCTATAATCCCAGCACTTTGGGAGGTCGTGGCGGGGAGATTACCTGAGGTCAGGAGTTCCAGACCAGCCTGACCAACATGGTGAAACCCCGTCTCTACTAAAAATACAAAAATTAGCTGGGTGTGTTGGCGTGTGCCTGTAATCCCAGCTACTCAGGAGGCTGAGGTAGGAGAATCGCTTGAACCCAGGAGGCAGAGGTTGCAGTGAGCCGAGATGGCAACACTGCACTCAGTCTGGAAGACAGAGCGAGACTCCATCTCAAAAAAAAAAAAAAAAAAAAAGAAAAGAAAGTAAAGGAATAAAAGAATGGCTGTTCCATAGGAAAAGCAGCAGCATGGGCTGTTCAACTGAGTATATTCATAGTTATTTCTTGATTACATGCTAAACAAAGGATGGATTATTCATGTGTTTTCTTGGAAAGAGGCAGAGATTTCCTGTATGGAACTGAGGATCCCTCCCCTTTTTATATTATATAGAGTAATTTTTAGATGTTGCCATAGCATTTGTAAACTGTCATGGTGCCAGTGGGAGTGTCTTATAGCATGCTAATGCATTATAAATTAGCATATAATGAGCAGTGAGAACGACCAGAGGTCACTTTCCTTACGATCTTAGTTTTGGTGGGTTTTGGCTGGCTTCTTTACCACAACATGTTTTATTAGCAGGGTCTTTGTGACCTTTGTCTTTTTTTTTTCCTTTTCTTTTCTTTTTTTTGAGATGGAGTTTCGCTCTGTTGCCCAGGATGGAAAGCAATGGTGCAATCTCGGCTCTCTGCAACCTCCACCTCCAGAGTTTAAGTGATTCTCCTGCCTCAGCCTCCTCACTTGCTGGGATTACAGGCTTGTGCCACCACTCCCAGCTACTTTTTGTATTGTTAGTAGAGACAGGGTTTCACCATTTTGGCCAGGCTGGTCTCGAACTCCTGACCTCAAGTGATCCGCACCCGCCGCCCCCCCCCCCCCCCGCCCCGGCTTCCCAAAATGCTGGGATTACAGGTGTGAGTCACTGCATCTGGACTGTGACCTGTATCTTGTGACCTCCTATCTCATCCTGTGACTAAGAATGCCTAACCTCCTGGGACTGCAGTCCAGCAGGTCTCAGCCTTATTTTATCCAGCCCCTATTCAAGATGGAGTCACTCTGGTTTAAATGCCTCTGACAATGGCTCTCCAGCCACAAGGGAGGAAGTGACTAAGGCATGGAGTCAGAGTTTTTCTGCAGTGTTCTACACAGGAGGGCTCTCTTCAAACATGGTTTCCACATTGAGCTGACTCACTGGCTTCCTCCTACAGTGTCAGAGTTACCTCTCTTTCAACTGCACTGCTGAGCAAGTGCAGAGATTACTTGTTTCAAGGTAGACTGTTGAAAACTTCTTTCATTTCTCATTTCTATTTCTAGGCATGTCACTGACTTGCTGAGTCATATTTGGCAAACTCAGGATCTCTTTTTTCCTTGTTTTTCCATCTGGATAATATGATTTATAAAGAGCTCTAAGGCATTTTATTTGGAAAAAGGCATAAACATATAAAAATAATAGTGTCGTTTACCAAAAGACTTTTATCCATACATAGTTCAATTAAAACATTATCTGGCCAGGCATGGTGGCTCACATCTGTAATCCCAACACTGTGGGAGGCCAAGGCAGGAAGATTGCTTGAATCTAGAAGTTTGAGACCAGCCTGGGCAAAATGGCAAACCCGTCTCTACAAAAAATTACAAAATTAGCTGGGCATGGTGGTGCACAGCTATACTCTCAACTACTCAGGAGGCTGAGGTGGGAGGATCAGCTGAGGTGGGAGGATCATCTGAGCTGGGGAGGTCAAGGCTGCAGTGAGTGTGATTGCACCACTGCACTCCAGCGTGGGCGACAGCGCAAGACCCTGTCTCAAAAAAAAAAATTATCTCATCATAATAAAATATTTTTGTCTAATTTGTTCTTCACTGAATGTGAAAGCTCCTGGAAAACAGATACAACTTATTTCCATATTTCTATTCCCGACACTCTGCATGGTATGGCATAACGAAACTACATATTTTCTAACCGGTCCTTGAACCCAAGGGGAAATGCATGCATGCTGGCAAACAGCTTAGAAATGTCATGAAATTTTGTGGGAGCATTAGGGCATCTTTTGAGTTTCAAGTCTATATCTCTCATCTGATATCTCAAAGGTGTGGTCCAAAATAGTTGTTAAAAACCATAAAGGAGGTCCTTAGTATATAAACTATCAATTCCTGGTCACTCCTTGGAGGTACTGGCATTCTGGAGGCACCTACACAATTTCACAGCAATTGTATTGTCCATGTAATACCAACTTCAAAGAGAAGAAATACAAAGAAAATGAAAAGCTGAACACTGTGATCATCTTGCTGACACTGAAGTAGGAGAGATGCAAGAGATAGGAAAATTATCACTTAATGTTAACATTATGCCCCTTAGCCAAATGGCAATATGGCTAGGTTATTTATTTTAATTTAATAACAAGCTATTATAAAACCCTCAATACATTATCTTGCAAAGAGAAGATACTGAATAAATATTTGATGGTAATACAAAGGAAGCAAGATGAAATAAAAATAAGATACTGTAAAGATGTTATCATAAAGACTTCGCTAGAACTTTTTTCACAAATATTTTAAGAATATTTTTGAACGTAGGTTATAAACATGGCTTCCAAATTGATAATCTTATAAATTTTTAAAATAAAATATATGGAAGAGAGCAACAGAAAGTATATCAACTTTGCTACTTTTATATAACTTTATTTGTAGCTTTTAAAATAATCCACTTCTTCCCATTAAACTAAAAGTGCCTTGAGATTGGAGCCACGTTTTGTTTTTTTCTTTCTAATTTCCAACATTTCATATTGAACACAGCACTTCAGGACTTCATTTTCATTGGTGCTTCAGAAATATCACCTACTGGTAAAGATAAATAAGAAGTACTCAGTTATGAATAAGTTGTCTTATTCATAACTGAGACACATGAGATGTCTCTCATGTGTGAGACTGTTCCATTTCCCAGGGATTTCTCTCATTTCTGTAGTAGGGTGTATGACAGCCCATATGGAGTCTACAACTAGAATCCAGACTGTGTATGCAATATGGAGATAGATGTCCCACACCTACTTCCTGGTTTTGGAACATGAGGAAGTCACTCAATTGGACTGTAAAAATTTAAATCTATATTTGTTTAATCTTGCAGAGTATTTATTTTTAAACTTATTATTTAAAAAATAAAACTGATACAAAAGGCCAGGCATGGTGGCTCACGCCTGTAATCCTAGCACTTTAGGAGGCCGAGGTGGGTGGATCACCTGAGGTCAGCAGTTCAAGACCAGCCTGGGCAACATGGTGAAACCCCGTCTCTACTAAAAATACAAAAAATACTAAAAATACTGAGCCTGGTGGCGCGGGCCTGTAATCTCATCTATTCAGGAGGCGGAGGCAGGAGAATCGCTTGAGCCTGGGAGGCAGAGGTTGCAGTGAGCTGAGATTGCATCATTGCACTTCAGGCTGGGCGACAGAATGAAACTCCGTCTAAAACAAACAAACAAACAAACAAACAGAAAAAACAGATACAAAAGACACATGAAACAAATGTATAGCCTAATGAATTATTACATGTCCAACTTTCTTATAACCAACACCAAAGTCAAGAAATAGAACTAGCACAGCTATCTTGGAAGCCCCTCCACATATCCCATCTCAGCTGTAGTCCCTTCCCTCCATCCTTACCCTTCCATCCCAAGAAATCACTATCCCACCTTTTATAGCAGTGGTTCTCAAAGTGTCTAGAATCTTGATAGAAAAGCAAATTATTGGGCCCCATCACAGACCTAAGAAATAAAATACTCTTGGAGTGGAGCCCAGCAATCCATGTTTAAATTTTTTTCCAGGTGATTTTCATGAAAACTTAAAGCTTGAGAACCACCGTTTTATAAGAATGACTTCATTCTGTTTCTTTGTCATTTTATCACTAAAGTATGCACTCTTAAAGACTGTAGTTTATTCCTGCCCATTTTAAATATTTTGTTTCTTTTAAGTCTCTTTCAATATAAAGTTTTCCCCTTCGGCCCCTTCTTTTCCTTACAATTTACCTGTTAAAGAATCCAGGCTGTTTGACCCGTATCGTTTTCCATAGTTTGGCCTTTGCTGAGTGTATCCTCATGGTGCAGTTCAACAGATGCTTCTGTCCTCTATTTCCTGCAAATTGGCAGCTGGATCCAGAGGTTAATTGGGCTTCAGTTTGATCTCCCTGGCAAGACTGAACAGGTGATGTTCTGTTTTTTCAATCAGGAGGCACATGTTTGTCCGTCTGTGATGTTAGAAACTGTTGATAATGCTTAAATCCATTAATTCATTGGGGGTTACAAAGTGGCGATGTTCTAATTCTATCATTTCTTTTTCATTTATTAGCTAAAATCATTTTGTTGTTGTTGTTGTTGTTTTAAGACAGAGTCTTGCTCTGTTACCCAGGCTGGTGTGCAGCAGTGGCACAATCTTGGCTCACTGCGATCTTTGCCTCCTGGGTTCAAGCAATTCTCCTGCCTCAGTTCCAGTAGCTGGGATTATAGGCACCTGCCACTATGCCCAGCTAATGTTTGTATTTTTAGTAGAGATGGGATTTTACTATGTTGGCCAGGCTGGTCTTGATCCTGAGCTCAAGCAATCCACCGGCCTTGGCCTCCCAAAGTGCTGGGATTACAGGCATGAGCCACCATGCCCAGCCTAAAATACTTTTATAAAGAGATGTTTCCTTCATCTACTAATCCAGTGGTACAATTTATACAGAAAATGCCAGTAAATGCTTGATTGCTATTTTTTTAACCGGTTTTCCAGATAATCAATTAGTTCCCCATCAACCTCCAAAGGTGACCAATTATTTTTAAATAGCATTTTGGACTCATGGATTTAAACATATTTGACAGGATTTCAACCCACTGCAGTTATTGTCATTATTGAAGCTCAAATCCTGCCATCTTGGGCTAGCAGATGCCATTTCAAGTTGGTTCCTGGGTCCTTTTGAGAGAAGTATTTGGAATAATAACACATTCCAGGTTCATTTGGTACATTTCCTACCCTAAGTGACTTCTTTAAGAGGGCCTGGCTTCTTTCAGAGTGAATAGATATTTTAAGACCATGATCTAAACTCTAATGGAGCCCATTCTGACTGGGTAGAACATTGTTTTTAGGCCTTTTCAATTAACAAAGTTGTAAGTGTGTGTGTGTGTGTGTGTGTGTGTGTGTGTGTTAGTTATTTAGTGCTGTGTAACAAATTACCTCAAAACATAGCTTCTTAAAACAACAATAAACGTTTGTCACCTCCAACAGTTTCTGTGGGTCAGGAATCCAAGAGAGGTTTACATGGATGGTTCTGAAGTCATCTGAAGGCTTGACTGGATGGGAAGATTTACTTCCAAGGTGGTACACTCTAAATCTGGCATGTTGGTGCTGGCTCTTGGCAAGGCCCTCAGTGGCTCACCATGTGGATCTCTCCTCAGGGCTGCTTGAATGCCCTAATGTCTCCAGAAGCAAGTGATCAAAAAGAACAACACAGAAGCCACAATGCTTTTTATGATCCAGCCCTGGAAGTCACACCCTGTCAATCCCATGATGTTCTATTGCTTACACAGGTTGGGGGAGGGGGAGGAAACTACATAAGGACACGAACGTGAAAAGGAGAGAAGCATTGGGGACCATCCCAGAGGCTGGCTGATATTTAAAGATAAAATACCAGCAGAGTGTCGTGGCTCACGCCTGTAATCCCAACAGGAGGCTGAGGCAGGAGGGTCACTTGAGGCCAGGAGTTTGAGAACAGCCTGGGCAACATATCATATTACAAAAAATAAAAAATAAAAATGCTGGGTGTGGTGGTACCTGTGTAGTCCTAGCTACTTGAGAGGCTGAAGACAGGAGGATCACTTGAGCCCAGGAGGTCGAGGCTGCAATGAACCATGACCTGCACTCCAGTCTGGGCAACAGAGTAAGACCCTGTCTCAAAAAACAAACAAACAAACAACCTCATGAATTCATGCTGCTCCTTCCAAGTCACATTTAGGACTCAGGGTTTTTACTTAACTTATTCCATATTATATGTATAACTCTTTTCATACTGAGAATCCTAGCAATTAGAACATCTTGTAATTGCCCATCTATTTTTATGTTGCTTTGGGTCTTTGAAGAGGCAAACACCAAGATGGGAATAACCATGTAAGAGCTTTTCGTAGGAAAGTGTCTGGGAAGGGCAAAGGGAAGGAAACAGGAATAGCAGAGATGCAATGCAAGTCTAACACTGAGAAAGGGACCGAGGAAGGGAAGTAGGTGGATAGGAAGAGCCCTAGACTGCAGCTCAGTTCTAAGAAACCTTTGGCCAGGCAGAGGGGAACTCCTGCAGCCACAGTCACCTGCTGCAGAAGTCCTGCCTCCGGTAGGAGCAGATCTGCACTAATGTACTGCTCTGCTCATTCAATGGCTGGGAGTAGCCCTGGGGGCATGGCCCGAGTGCCAACTCAGTAGGTGGAGGGGGTGGTTCCAGAGCATGGAAGCTGGGTCTATCACTCAACTATGCTCCCAAAGGCAGCATATCTGAGCAGTGCCTTTCCCAGGGTGCTACTGCCTCATCCCACCTAACACACAACAGACTCAGTGTAACAATACCAATCCCACTGCCACCGAGATAATCCCTGAGAAGAGTTAAAATATTTTTGTACATGCTCTCTCAATACCCCACTCCCATGCCTTGTAAAGACATTTCCACAGATTTAAGGTGGCAGAATATGGCCATCACATACATATTCTCTCCCCTTTAACCCTCATTTTATGATGTCTGATTTATTATTATTATTTATTTATTTATTTATTTTTTAAGACGGAGTCTTGCTCTGTCGCCCAGGCTGGAGTGCAGTGGTGAGATCTTGGCTCACTACAACCTCTGCCTCCCAGGTTCAAGCGATTCTCCCACCTCAGCCTTCTGAGTAGCTGGGACTATAGGCGTCCGTCACCAGGCCCGACTAACTTCTGTATTTTTAGTAGAGGCGGGGTTTCACCATGTTGGCCAGGCTGGTCTCGAACTCCTGACCTCAAATGATCCACTCACCTTGGCCTCCCAAAGTGCTGGGATTACAGGCGTGAGCCACCACACCAGGCCTGACATCTGAATGTTTATAAATCCTTCTATCAGGCTAAAGTCATACACATGCTCTCCCTCTACCCTTACCATAATCAATAGAACTTACACTGATTTCAGTGTATCCATTCATATTTGAGAAAGGATCTGTAGTTCATAATTCTGATGGTAGCAGTCCGGTTACTTTTACTGCTCTAAGTAAATGTAATAGACCTATGACCTTGAGACATTTGGCCTCACATGTGACCTCAAAGCTAGAGTTAGATGATCCAGGGTTAATCTGACAGCTCAGTTGGTGGAAGCGTGACCTGTGGCCATCTTCCTGTGCTAGGGTAACTCACACTCCAAGGCCCAAAGCAGGGGTGCAAAATCTATGCGAATTTTTTAGCTAAAATAGAAGACTTGGAGGAGGATATGTCGTGGATTTCCTTCCATGACCCACAGACATCAGGAGAGTGGGAGGGCCAGGGTCAGAGTGCGGTTCAACCCTTCTGCTGCATTAGAGGCACCTCAGTGGAAAAGTCTGAGAAGCATTGATCTATATACGAATCAGGTATTAGAGAGAGCTTTTCGGGTTTTTAAACATAATTTAAATAAGTGAAGATTCATGAAGAAGCCAATGCCACAGAGCAATTATTCCAGGAGCCCAGGCTTTAGTCTGGGATTGTGTTCCCGCCCCTTCCCTATTCATGACCCCAGAGTTTTCACAACACAAAATGGCTCTGTGAATCAGTTAAGTACACAAAGACAAATTCAGGCAAACTCAAATGTGTGAGAAGAATCCCATTAAGATTCCCAAGATAAGAACCTTCTGTGAGAAAGTGCCATTGAATTTTTTGGTAATTCCCCCTTGGATGAATACATGCAAAAATTACAAAGGATTTCTTTGGCTTCTGGTATGAGAATCTCTGATTACGCTTTCCTCTCATTTCCTTGATCTTTACCAAAACATGAATGATGCCGGCCTTGCAGATGCTGGTGATTTGGTTCGGTGTGCCCAGCAGGCTGCGGTGGAGACCACTGTGGGGAGTCTTGGTGGGCAAGACAATGCTCTCCTGGCATAGGAGTGACAACTACCCAGACAAAGAAATCCTCAGTCAGTGCAATCATGTTCACTCCTGGTCTAAGTCCCATCTTGCCCCTTAGATTGAAGAACAAGAAGGAAAAGGATAAAATAGCAAATGGGATTCTAGCTTTGGCTCTTAGATTCTCCTCTGGGTGATACTCTTCCCACTCAAACCAAACACCTCCCACCTGCCAAGAAAAATCTGGTGCTAAAATATAATCAGATTTGTAAAAAACAGAACATGGGGTGATTATTTTAATTACAAAATCTTTTATTTTCCAAGAAGAACATTTGCCAGTAGATTCCTTTAAATAACCAAGTCCCTTGGCATATTTAAAAGGAGACATGAGGCCGGGCACAGTGGTTCACGCCTGTAATCCCAGCACTTTGGAAGGCTGAGGCGGGCGGATCACTTGAGGTCAGGAGTTTGAGACCAGGCTGACTAACCTGGTGAAACCCCATCTTTACTGAAAATACAAAAATTAGCTAGGTGTGGTGGCAGGCACCTGTAATCCCAGCTACTTGGGAGGCTGAGGCAGGAGAATCGCTTGAACCTGGGAGGCAGAGGTTGCAGTGAGCCGA
This sequence comes from Rhinopithecus roxellana, assembly GCF_007565055.1. Taxonomy (NCBI): domain Eukaryota; kingdom Metazoa; phylum Chordata; class Mammalia; order Primates; family Cercopithecidae; genus Rhinopithecus; species Rhinopithecus roxellana. Next base: position 81,549,684 of record NC_044553.1, on the reverse strand, counting down.
AATCACGCCATTACACTCCAGCCTGGGGAACAAGAGTGAGACTTCATCTCAAAATAAAATAAAATAAAATAAAATAAAATAAAATAAAATAAAAATAAAGTAATAAAAGGAGATATGACTGACAATGCATGACACCTGTGGAGCTTTTGTGGAAGCAGATCCCATACAGGTCATTGGGGTGGCCTTGCCATCTAAGGACAACAGAGATCTAGGTGAATCAAGGTGGTATTAAAATAGCATTTCTAGAATCAAAGTGGAGAGACATCATCTGTGAACAACCAATGTCTGATTCAAGTGTTATGAAAACAAGGCTCTGCTCTTTAACCAATGCTTGTTTAATTCAATGTGGCCTGCAGTTGCAATCTTGTGTGGGGCCTAGAAGTTTAAGCCCTGGAGATGGACTGCCTGGATTTAAGTCTCAGTTATGCCAGTTACAAGTTCTATGACCTTGAGGAAGTTATTTAACCTTTTTCAGCCTCTGTTTTCTTACCTGGAGAATGAATTGATATGAGCATTAAATGTGGTGATATAGTAAATGTGATAACATATGTAAAACTCCATCTGCCTGTCATGCACTAAGTTATTAACTATGTTAATGCCTGTTAGATGAGCAGGATGCCATCCCACAGGCCCAGCAAACAGGAGGACAGATGTCCTCTTATATACTGATTACAGGATCCATGCACCAGGGGAGGGCTTGCAATGCAGCTTTTCCTGGTATGTAATTGGCACTGACAGCGCTTTTCTATATTAGTTAGACTAAACTCCAAATTGCTGTTTTTAGCTAACATCTCCTTAAACTTCAAATGATCAATATCAAACAACTCATCCAGAACGTCAGTTTCTATAGGGCACTAACACTTCCGAGTGATTCTGTGAGATGTTTGTTAATTAAAATCAGAAAATCTTCATGTGCTATATCAAGGCTTTTCTATGACTAGAGCAATTGGAAACAATTGTTAAAAATTGTTTTTAAAATGTCCTGGTTAAAATGATTTCTGCTGTAACCTATAGCAGTGGTTCTGAAAATGCGATTCCTGGAGCAGACACGCCTAGGAACCAGTTAGAAATGCAAATTCTTAGGTCCTACCCCAGACTTATTAAAACATGGCAATCTGTGGTTTCATAAGCTCTCAGAAGTGACACTGATCCATAGCACTGATGGCATATGGATCCATGTTTCCCACTGCACACCCTCGCTCCATTCCTGAGAGATCCCGTTCATGAAGCAGACCATCTTTCCCATTGAGTCTGGATGAAATCTCAGAACCCTTTTCAACACAGTGCCAAAAGTTGCTACAAATCAATCAAAGTTTGCATGTCTGGTCAGGGTGTGGTGCTCTGAGATCTCAATGAAGCATTCATTCAGCTACTTGACTTTCTCCTGGAGGAAAATTATGGCCCTACCTATGGAAATAGGTTAGGAGACCACCTCAAGACAATAAGAAAGCAAGTTGGATTTCTGAACTTTTATAACCAAATAACATCCCTAACATATGCACACCCAGTCACTATAGCATATAAAAATTTCCTCAATTAGCAACATAGGCACAATGTCTGCAGTGCAGGCTCTTGCCAGAGAGCTCGATCTTGATGTAATTGCCATTCAAACCCTGTCAAACCTTGCTAAACATCCAATTGTGGAGTATGAAAGACACACGCTATCTACCTATTTATCTGCTTCTAGTTATTCGAATATGCTACCTTTTATAAAAAGCTAGATCACAAAAAATTGAACTTTGTCCCCCTTGGGCTGTTCCTCTCACCAAATAAAACTATCTTTTGAGAAAAAGACTTTGAGATGGCTTTCAGTAGTATGTATATGCAATAAGCCAATTAAAGAAAAAAATAGAAAATCAAAAGTTGGCAGAATTACAGGGATACACGTATACCAGGACTCTCGGGGAATGTGGTTATTTTGGTTAAGTATTCTTCTTAACTCTAAGCTATAGAGATATGACGGGTTAAATAAAATTATCAGGGTAATGAAATGTATTTCCACTCCTCTGATGAGACTTTTTTTCTGAATATAGATATCAAGAGTCATACATGTTGTTGCCATATTTGCTTTCCTGTTATTCTATAAGCCTTATGAATTTCTCCTTCTACTTACTTTATCTGAAACCTCAGTCATCAATATTCGGTGTAAATTGGCCATAGAGCTTGAGATCAACCCATATTTAGACTTGTCCTATTTTATCACTGTCTGTTTGTTGTGGTGGTTCATTATTTGACATATGGAACTTTCAAAAGTTTCTTTTTAAAAAATGAAACTTCATTTATCTTTGACCATATTGCCTAATACGTTGGAATTGACTTGCTACAAATCTTCATTGAATTAGGTTACTTCCTTAATAGCATTTCTGACAGATGGTCATTGCTGTTAGTAACAGCAGTTGACATCCTGGGAATTTAAATATTCAAACCAATTCAACAAGAATTTATTTAGTAATCTATCATGTGTCATAAATGGTGTGGCTTGAGCTTCAAGGCATGCTGGGAGGCATGTTGCAAAAAGAACTTGAAGGAAAGCCAGCCAGGACCACAACCGCATCCAGGCCAAAGTCCAAAACCAAGAAGTCTGATCTGGTAGAACGGGACACAATGCAGGGCTTCTGAGCAACAAACAGCACTCGTTCTTAGTGGTCAAGTCTGAGTTCAAGAACAGAGATAACTATTCCGATTGCTGGAAGTTATGATTGGCCTCACGACAGAGAAAGAGATTGGCAGAAACTAGGTGAATTCATGGCTTCTATTCATGGCTGGGCTTCAGTTCTACTGGGAATCTGGAATGGATACCAGCTGGTTGAGGCTATGGAGGAAGGCTATAATGGGATGTACATGTTGCTGCCCAAAGACTAATTTCCTCCTCAAGCAAATTAGACATTGGGTATACGGGCTACAGATTACTCCATGATCCACTGTGGCATACACCATTACCCTCCAGCATCCAGGACTTCTTTACTTTTGCTTGTTCTGGGCAGCAGTGTGTCCTACCCCAAGCAATGGGTTATGAAAGGATTAAAGTATACTCATGAAGTCCCGTCCCCTGACTTCTTAGCCTCCCTTGCAGTAGGCGGTGCCACATGACCCAGCTGTAACCAGGGAGACAGAGGGGAACTTGGCTGGAGATACTTTGGGGAAAGCTTTTGTTTTTCTGTTAAAACAGGACTGGCACAGCCCTTCACCCTTTCTTGATAACTTTCCTACAAACTTGTAACCAGCAAGAAAAGACCAAGTAAATCACAGAGATGCCTGCTCTGCCATCATTGAACCACTAAACTAATGTCAGCAGCCACGTATGTCCTGACTGCTGCTATGTAAGAATTATAAACCCATTTGTTTAAGCCATCAATAGATACTCTGTTATTCACAATGGAAAGCATTCCTAATACCCCCACTTCCTGTGGAGATGGAAATCCTGACCTCCATCACCTTCAGAGACCATGTGGCAGAAGATGGGAACGGACATGACACTCTGCGCTAGGGGCTGAAGGCATGGAAATGTGGGTGGCAGAGATCCTGGCTTAAGGACCTTGTCATTTCATTTGAGAGAGCAAACTTAGGGTAGGGTCTTTCAGTAGTACCTATATTGCATATATGTACTACTGAAAGCCATCTCAAAGTCTTTTTCTCAAAAGATAGTTTTATTTGGTGAGAGGAACAGCCCAAGGGGAACGAAGTTCAATTTTTTGTGATCTAGCTTTTTATAAAAGGTAGCATATTCAAACAACCCACACGAGTTGTTTGCTGTAGCTCAGAAGACCGTATTTTAAGATAAACCTTATTTGAGATAAGCCTAGGACAGTAAAGATACGGGAAAACTGTCATGGAAGAAATGGTTGAAGAAAGAGAATTCTAGCAATGAGAATGTGGTATAGAGAACGCATTCCTACATTAAGAATTCCTTCATTACATACTTTACCCTCACTATTCTAAGTGGCAGTTCAGTGGGACAGAGTCATAGCTGGTCCCAATCTGTGTTCTAACCCGTGTTAGCTATCTGATCTTGACAAACCCATTAAACCTCACTACCTCTCAATGTCTAAATTCTCTCTCTCTCTCTCTTTTTTTTTTTTTTTTTTTTTTTTTTGAGGTGGAGTTTCACTCTGTCAGGCTTGTATGCAGTGGTGTGATCTCGACTCACTGCAACCTTTGCTTCTCAGGTTCAAGCGATTCTCCCACCTTAGCCTCCCAAGAAGCTGGGACTATAGGCGTGTGCCACCACACCAAACAAATTTTTGTATTTTTTGTAGAGATGGGGTTTCATCATGTTGACCAGGCTGGTCTCGAACTCCTGACCTCAAGTGATCCTCCCAACTCAGCTTCCCAAAGTGGGATTACAGGAGTGAACCACCATACCTGGCCAGTTTATTCTTAAAATAGGGACAATAATAGTATTTGCCATACACACACACACACACACACACACACACACACACACACACACACACACATATATATATATATAATCCATGTAATGCATTTAACTTGATGCCTGGAACACACTAAATAATCAATAAATGCTATTTATATTATTTTGAGAAGTAGCTAAGTACATGGACTCTGGGGTCTGAATACCTGGGTTTAAATCTTGCATTCACTACTTACTGCCTTTATAATCAATCTTGATTAAGTCTCAGTTTTCTCATCCGTAAAGTGGGAGTAATGATAGCACTAACAGGAGAGTTGTGAGAATTAATTCATATAGTGCATATAAAGCACTTGGCATGGTTAAATACCCAGTAAATGTTGGCTATTTAATTAGCTACACTGTGAGCAATATAAAAGATGTATAGGACCTACTTTTCATTTGCAAAATGCTTATTATGTTAGTTTCTAAGAAGTAATGAGAGGCAGGGTTTAGTGGCTCACACCTGTAATTCCAACACTTTGGGAGGCTGAGATGGGAGGATTGCTTGAGCCCAGGAGTTTCAGACCAGCCTGGACAACATTGTGAGACCCCATAACTAAAAAAAAAAAAAAAAAAAAAAAAAAAATCATGGCGGCATATGCCTATAGTCCCAGCTACTCAGAAGGTTGAGGTGGGAGGGTCACTTGAGCCCAGGAGGTAAAGGTTGCAGTGAGCTGTGATTGTGCCACTGCACTCCAGCCTGAGCAATAAAGCAAGACCCTGTCTCAAAAAGAGTAATGAGAATTAAATAATGACGTATAAGCATGGGGAAGTCAGGGAGGGGAATAATCACTGTGAATGAAAAGGTTAGGGATAGTACCATGGAGGAAGCTGGATTTAAGGCAGGTCTTATGTGATAGGTAGTGGGGATACTTGAAATGGAGAGAGGATACAGGATTATTATATTTCTCTTCAAATTTTAGGAGGCTGCTTTACGCATGTCATTTATTCTTCCTTCTTCGAGCCTCATCTTCCTGGAGTCAAGTGAATATTTTAATAATGTGATTTAAGAAAACACAGCATGTGAAATAGTGTAGCCCTAATTTCATAATTGCTCATCCAAACAAATCTAATGATATTTTAAAGATCATTTGGACAATGTGCAGTTGAGACCACGTCTATAGCAAAAAAATATAAATAAAAATGAAAAGTAAAAGAGTACAGGGACTGGTATCAAGAACTACTAGGCATATGATCCTATATATAAATTATATTTAGCAACGATGACAACAGAGATATATGTAGCCTACAGGTACTGGGTTTTTTTCTGTGAAATACGGATTCTGCTTTTGGAAAGAAATCAATCAAGAGTTCTCTGAAACAGGCTGGGTACAGTGGCTGATGCCTGTAATCCCAGCACTTTGCGAGGCCGACACAGGTGGATCACCTGAGGTCAGGAGTTTGAGACCAGCCTGGCCAACATGGTGAAACCCTGTCTCTACTAAAAATACAAAAATTATCCGGGTTTGATGGTGTGTGCCTGTAGTCCCAGCTACTCGGGAGGCTGAAGTAGGAGAATTGCTTGAACCCAGGAGGCGGGGGTTGCAGTGAGCTGAGATCACGCCATTGCATTCCAGCCTATACAACAGAGTGAGACTCCTTCTTAAAACAAAAACAAAAACAAAACAGAAAAAGGGAGTTCTCTGAAATAAACAAAGACATTTCTATTTCTAGAATGAGGAATACCGGCTTCAAAGACTTTGGTAGAGAGGACTCAAGACTTTTCCTAACCTAGCCATCCCTATGCTGCTAACCATATCGCCTAACATTCTTCAAACACCCACGGACTCTGGCACCGGGCCAGTATCCTTGAGTTCTCCCGAATGCATCCCGCTCTCTTACTGGGCTTGTTACCAGCCAGTGCCTGCCATAGAGTAGGTGCTCCAGAACCACTGGCCAGAACCACATCCATTTCTTACATGTGCTGTTTTGCCAGCCTGGAATTCTTTTCTTTGACATCTCTGTTTAGCTAAAGCTTGTGCATGCTACATGAGGCCTTTTCCTACCACGTGAGTCCTCACTTATCTTTCCCTTCTCTAAACCGCAGCAGTTGTTATTTGCATCACTGATGGTAACAACTACGTGGCTTCCAACTACTAGGCTCCTGCAGTCATTTCTCTGGTCCCAACCACCTCTCAAGTTTTCCTTTCCCTTTTCTAGTATGATCTAGGTTTTCCAGGCAGAGACAGCAACATGAGCAAAGCCCAGAGACCCAAAAGAACATGAAATTCAGGGAACAGTTTGTAGGTCAGTGATCTTCATGGCCATGTCCCTAAGAAAACATGCCTAAAAAGCAGAACCAAAACCAGTTTTCCATAACCAAAATCTCTTTATGATATTTTTGCTTCAAGAACACAGTAGTCTATTACAGTATGACCATATTCTCTGGAACACTTGCTGGAAATCTGAAACCCTAAACAATTGTGACGTATCAGTCTATTAAGCTAAGTGTCTTTCTACCTAACACCCCTGCTTCAGGGCTAAGCAATATCCTAGCTAGAAGCCTGCTGAACTAGAAACATGAATTTTCCTTTTCTCCCAAGAAGATGACACATGAATGCTGTGCCCTTCCTTCATGATCCTAACACTCTGTTACAAGGGTGAGCTTTCTCTGATTTGTGATTGACAAGTTTGCCAGGGGTGATAACTGGCCTAGTCACTTGCCTTATATATGAGAACTGAAGCCATTTGGAATTTATCCTTCTATCACTAAGCTCTGGCTACAGTTTGTGAGTTCTTGGGCAGCATAGACCAGGGAACCTGATCAACCTCAGGACACACAGATTTCAAATAGGATTCTACCTAGCACTTTAGACCCAGGAGGACTAAGCCCTCATAATTCTTTCTGCTGATTATTGGAAGAGTTAATCACTCGATAGAACTAACATTTCTAATAGAAGAGATTAGATGGAAATTAGATATAAGACCAAAAGACTCTTCATGGTGACGATGGAGTGAGAATCACTAGATTAAATGAACATAAAGACAGAGGGTAGATGCATTTCCTTTCTCACCCAAATGGTAGGTTCTGAGAAATATAGTTGCAAAAATATCTAGAAATACAGACGGGATGAAGAATGAGAGAAATCTGAGCACAGAGGGGAGGAGGGTAAGTGAAAATTCATTCTGTGTGTACTTGAAATTTCTGATTCAAGGGACCAGAACACATGTTATTAGCATTTTCAGTTTTTCTGAATATCAAAGAGAACAAAAACTAAAGAGAATAACTCAGAAATAAAATGATGACAAGATAATTGTTTAATATGAAAATCCTTGGGTGGAGTACTAAGAGACTTCCATTTCAGTCCCAACACTTGGCAATTGATTGAACTTATTCTTAACTCAGTTTTCTTGTTGTAAAATGACACCACTCTGCTTTCTTCATGAAAATTATGTGGGTTGGATTGCAGGATAGAAGATAAAAAGTGGCTTAGAAGGAAAAAGAAAGAATATGCAATTAGTAAATAGTACCGGTTCTTGAGAAGTTTGGAATAGAAACATTTTACTCTTCAAACACATAACCTCTTTTTTTAGATTAAAGTAAACAAATCACTCTTTTACTATTACACAAATGCTGATTATTAAGTTTATATAAAAATTAACTATAATTAGATAATGAAAGACAAGTAAATGAATCAGCAAGACATATAAACAGAAACATTGTCTAAGAAGAATTCACCATCTAGACTGATTCTGTCGCATCTTGGGCTGGGTGTAATCCTGTGAAAACACACAGGATGTGAGATGAAGGCCAAATCAGCTGGTAATCAAGTGGCACCTCTGGAGGCTGAGAGTACAAAGTAGTCCCTGGAAGAGGCACTGGCAAATTGATGGCCTTGGTGGCAAAGGCTGATAGCAGCTCTCTTGGGCCATCGGGGGGACATCATAGTCTGGTAGTTAGTTGTTGTCACCCAGCAAACACATACCACAAAAGAGAAGCCATTTCTTTTGTCTAATTATTAGGCAGTGCCAATGGAGATACCAGTGTTTCTCAAGCTGTCCTCTGCAGACCTCCTGCAGCACAGCCCTAGTAAAGTTCAATCCTGGGACCTACCCCAGACCAACAAAATCAGAACCTCTGCACCAGGGGTGAGAAATCTATATTTTAGGTATAATAGGTACCCTGGGTGCTTTCACTGAAAATCTCATAGTTCAAGGACTGCTGCACTCTCTTGTGCAATGTGACTGTCCGCAAATATGCCATGTTCACAACATCGTCAATTCCTTTGCTTCTTCTCCCTCCAGGAACACTCCTCCCTTCTCTACTTTCTTCACCCCATGGGCTAAGATCCACTGGCTTCCTGGGGCTGTCCCCAACTTCTTGATCTTCTTTTCATGAACCCTAATTATGCTCCTTAATCCTGTCTTATTCTACTTTGTAACCTCTTTCCTAGGTATAGTAAATCCCCCTTCATTCCAGTAATTCCTGCCTAGGGCAGAAAAATCCTGCTTTAAATGGTTTCCTTCTCTGACAAGACCTGTCTCCTAGCCACTTTTTTATTTTTAAATAAATGCTTTTGCTTCCTGTCTTTCAATACAATAGAAGGAATGGGTCTTAGAGCTCCATAAGAGCAGAAAGTCCTGAGGAGCAGATGTCTTCCAGAGAAAACGGGAGAAGTTCTCACTCCACCCCCACCACTGCACTGTTGAACTTCACTGATTGGACCTCAAGAGGTAAAAGCTTTTTTCTATCACTATTGATGGTTTTGGTTTTTCCCTACATTAACCCCCTCAGCATCAAAATAAATTTAAACTGAAGACAATGTTTGTGCCTTTTCCCCAACTATATTATAATCTTAAGGGCTGAAATCTAGTCTTAATGCTTCTTATGTAATTCCTCCACCCTAGACATTTATTATTGTCTGCCCGCCCTCTTCCCTGGGAACTGCCACCCCCTCAGTCTTGTCATGATTCCTCCATGACATTTTATGCAATGTGCCTCCAGGCTCCTGGTCACAGCTGATTGGTCTAGAGGTGGGCACCTGATTTAAAGCTGTGTCAGTCAGTTCCTTTTCTCCCCAGGTATTTTGAAAACTGGGGAGATGTTTGAATTCAGATTGAGCCCAGGAGATATTTTCCCTATGTGGACCAGAAAAATGGAGGAAACTATTCTTTAGAAAGAGAGAAGAATGCTGTAGATAGCGGCAGATGCAGAGAGAGAAGCACATGAGTGATGGAGGGAGTTTAGATGGGACTGTATTTCTACCACTGGGTATCTTTTGGAACTCACAGTTTTCAGAATATAGCCCCCATTTTATGTTAAGCTAGTTCTGGAGACTTCAGGGAAGACTCAGAGGGCAAGGGAAAAGGGAGTTGTGGATGGCCACTAGATAGTCAGTCCACAGGATCTAATGAAACACGTATGATCTCACGTAATCCTCAAAATAATCATGTATTTTTACGAAGCAATCATTATTATTCCCACTTGAAAAATAAGAAACCAAGGCTTAGAGGAGTTAAGTAACTTTTCCTAAAACCACTCTGTTACTAAGCTGGAGGTGGGCGTGGGACTTGAGGCCCGCTCCATCTGACTCCACCATGCTGAACTGTCTTCAAGTGAACGTCAACGGGTGTGATGCTGAGGGCTCTATTCATTCTTATTTTTTGAGACAGAATCTCACTCTGTCGCCCAGGCTGGAGTGAAGTGGAACAATCTTGGTCATTGCAACCTCCAACCCCTGTGTTCAAGCAATTCTCTTGCCTCAGTGTCCCGAGTAGCTGGGATTACAGGTGTGCGCCACCACCCTTGGCTAAGTTTTGTATTTTTAGTGGAGACGGGGTTTCACCATGTTGCCTAGGCTGGTCTTGAACTCCTGGCCTCAAGATACCCACCTGCCTCGGCCTCCCAAAGTGCTGGGATTACAGGTGTGAGCCACCGTGCCTAGCCTATTCATTCTTGCTCCCATAATCTCATGCCAAGCTAGGGGAATTTGAAAAAACTCTACAGGCCAATTCTGAGTCCTGGTGTTGATCCCAACTCTGTATGCTTGGCAAAGACTGTGATTTATGCTGCCCTCTGTAGGAAGTATGGAATGAGTAAAGGAACTGCCCAGCAGCTCAGAGACCTAGAAGCTGGCTGTTCTAAGAGGTTCTAAGAAGAAGCAGCTGGGAGCAGCAGTCCTGAAAATTTTACTGCCAACAAGAACAGTTGGTATCGGGTGGCCATGCCAGAAGCAATGATCAAGATTCACTCTAGCAGTGCCGGTCACAACCAGTACCAGATAACAGCAGGTGTCTGTGAGAATTGCTCAGAAGTCTTTATCCCTCTCCATCCTACCAGTGAGTTATGGTCACCCTTGATATTTCACATGGGGTTGTAGAATGGGGTGTGGTAGGGACAGGAGAGGGGAGAAGAAGGTAGAGATCATCCTAAGAAGAGTAAAACAAATGGGAAGGGAGAGAGGTTCAGCAACTCTGAGCAAAAGTCTAGACCTCAGATTCTTGACCAAGAGCAAACAGACCCCTGAAAGATTCTTGACCAGAAGCAAACTGACTATTGAAAGAGGATAACACATCAATATACAAACTTTTAGTCTGGACAGATGGCCTCTTAGCCCTCTCCTTTTGTATTTAAAGAAAGAGAAGTCCAATTAGCCGGGTGGGTGGTGCACACCTGTAGTCCCAGCTACTTGTGAGGTTGAGGCTGGAGAATCACTTGAAACCATGAGGCAGAGGCTGCAGTAAGCCAAGATTGTGCCACTGCACTCCAGCCTGGGCAACAGAGTGAGACCCAGTCTCAAAAAAAAAAAAAAAGAAAGAGAAGTGAGAAGTTCATAAAATTAGATAATTTATCTGACTCAGCTAGGTAAAGACAGAGTCTGAATTCAGAGTATAGAATTGATTTCAAGCCGGGCTTGAGGTCTAGTAGATTTTCCTCTACAACACTCGTGCTATTTTCTTCGTGTAGCCATAGGATAAGTAAAACATTACATGGAGTGGCCTTGGCCATTTCTCATACTTGAGTAGATATACTCATCACTTTTCCCCATGTGAAAAGAACAAATAAAATTCCTTTAAAAGGCTTTTAAAAGCTTCATCTCCGGAAAGCTATTTGTAAAAGTTTAGGATGAGTGCTGAGCTGCCGAAGGTCCTAAATATCTCTGAACTATCAGCATATTCATTCTTGTCCTCTTTTCCCTTAAATAAAGGTTGTGATGGCTTTAATATTCCAGTCGTTCTCCTTGGCATGCCCATAAACAAAAACCCTCTTTACACATGTTTCTTGTACTCAAGAACATGCAAAGTGTGGTTTCTCCTGCGGAATCTCACTGCGCGCTCCTTGGATGCCACAACGCAGCTGCAGCTCGCGCGCCCCTGCAGCTCCTGGGTTCGTGTGAATGTCGCCTCCACTCTGGCTGGCAATGGAACAAGCCAGATGGTCTTGGGAGGCCTCAGCCCACCGCTTCCAAGTCATGAGCAAGCCTCTTTTCATTTCTAGGGATTTTAAAAAGACAAGAGAGTAGAGAGAAGACTTTTAAAATTCACCTTCCTTCCTTGACACCTTCTCTACTGTGAAATCTGATGAAAGGAATAAAAGGGAAAGGGCTGTTTGGAAGGGAATTTCCAGCTCCTAAGAGAATATTGAAGTTATTTTAAATGGTTCAAAGAGCTTCCTAAAAGGAAATATTAATGGTAGGATGAATAAAAAATCTTGAAATGGTTCAGAGACGATATATACATATATATATATATATGAACTGGGTTGCAGTGGCTCATGCCTGTGATCCCAGCACTTTGGGAGGCCGAGGTGGGTGGATCACCTGAGGTCAGGAGTTCGAGACCAGCCCGGTAAACATGGTGAAACCTGCCTCTACTAAAAATACAAAAATTAGCTGGGCATGGTGGTAGGCACCTGTAATCCCAGTTACTTGGGAGGCTGAGGAAGGAGAATTGCTTGAGCTGAGATCGAGCCACTGCACTCCAGCCTGGGTGATAAAGCGAACTGTCTCAAAAAAAAAAAAAAAAAAAAAAAAAAAAGAATGTTATAACTGTAATAGCATGTGTTGATGTCTATAGCATAGAGGAAAAGGTCAAAAGTATTGGTGGGCCAGAACTTTTCATCCTTTTGGGGATTTTTATTTCATTTTATTTTATCTATATTTACAAGAAAATTGCCTGAAAACCCAGGAAAGGCATGAATAGTTTAATGCAAAATGTTTCAAAAGAAAATGCTTATGACAAGGAAAGAAAGTTTGTGCGGGTGCATTTTAATTAAAATGTTATCTAGGCAGGGCGTGGTGGCTCACACCTGTAATCCCAACACTTTGGGAGGCTGAGGTGGGCAGATCACTTGAGGTCAGGAGTTCGAGACCAGCCTGACCAACATGGAGAAACCCCATCTCTACTAAAAAAAAAAAAAAAACAATTAGCCAGGTATGGTGACAGGCATCTGTAATCCAAGCTACTTGGGAGGCTAAGGCAGGAGAATCGTTTGAATCCAGGAGGCGGAGGTTGCAGTGAGCTGAGTGAGATTGCAGTACTGCACTCCAGCCTGGGCAACAAGAGTGAAACTCCTTCTCAAAAAAAAAAAAAAAAAAAAAAAAGTTATCTAAATGCATCATATTAGCAATTAAAAGCTACTGCTTGCCAAATTTGTGATTGTAGTTCTAATCTCTTCTCCAACCCATGGATTTCTAAATCCCATGCTTCTAATATTCTATGCATTGTAAATGCAAATTTGAATGTTTCCACCCTAGATGAAAATCCTTCAGTGGCTCCCTATTGACTACAGAATAAAGCCCAAGTCCTGAATATACCACACAAGGCCCTTGTGACTTGTCCACATTCTCTCTAGCTGACATTGGTGTGTAAGACCTGGATTGCCTCTACCCTATACCCCTATATCTTCATAGCTCAAAAAGCTCACAAAGGCTTCCTAATATCAAGGTGCTTTCTGAGCCAGAAAGCCAGGTAAGGGATTTTCCACTCCATCAGAATGGGAGCCCTGATACTGCTTTGCTGTTAAACTTCATTCTTTCATTGTACATTTATGGAGTGCCTATTTTTTTTTGGTCAGGAACTGTATTAAATTGTAGGTATTTCAGAGCAAACAAGACACACGTTATGACTACAAAGAGCTTACATACCTGATTAAACACTATTAGTTTCCTATTACTGCTGTAACAAATTATCACAAATTTGTAGCTTAAAACACCACCATTTTATTATCTTACATTTCTGGAGGTCAGAAGTCTGAAATGAGTTTCACTTTGATAAAATCAAGATATTGGCAGGGCTGCATTCCTTATGAAATCTATAGGGGAGAATCTGTTTCTCTTGCCTTTCTAGCTTCTAGAGGTTTTCTACATGCCTTGGCTTATGGTCTCTTCCTCCACTGTCAAAGCTGGTAATGTAGGATCTTCAGATCTCTTTCTGACTCTGTTTCTGTGGTTACATCTCCATGTCTAACTCTGACCCTCCTCCTTCCCTCTTATGAAAACCTTGTGGTTACACTGATCCCACTTAGATAATCTAGGATAATCCCCCTATCTCAAGATCCTTAACTTAAATCATATCTTTATAAAAACTCTTGCCACATAAGGTAACATATTCACAGGTTTTGAGGATTAGGATGTAGACATCTTGGAGGGTAGGGGTGTTCTCTTTACCACACTCTGCTAGCAGTTTTATTTTGTCTGAATGAGCACTCTTTGCTTATATGAAAAACATGTGTTGAGTGCCTACTATGTGCCAGGCACTGTTCTAGGTGCTGGGAATACAGCAGTGAATAAAGCAGACATAGAGTTCCTGCCCTCAGGGATCTTACCTTCTAGATGAAAGACAGACAATAAACCAACAAATGATTAGATAATATGTCAGGGAGTGATAGACTTCAGAGAGCAATAGAGCTCAGCTGTGTGGGGAGTATGAGATTGGGGTGATTGCTATTTTGTAAAGAGTAACTATAACAATCAAGGTCTAGTTAGGAGAATGGAAGCTGTTCTTGGTCATTCAAAAAGAGGGAATTTTTATTTTTTATTTTATTTTTATTATTTTTTTGAGACAGGGTCTCTCTCTGTCACCCAGGTTGGAGTGCAGTGGTGCAGTCTTGGCTCACTGCAGCCTCGACCTCCTGGGCTCAAACGATCCTCCCACCTCAGCCTCCAGCTAATGTTTTTGTATTTTTAGTAGAGACGGAGTTTGGCCATGTTGCAAAGGCTGGTCTCAAACTCCTGGCTTCAAGTGATCCGCCCTCCTCAGTCTCCCGAAGTGCTGGAATTACTAGCATAAGCCATTGTGCCTGGCCAAAATGAGAGAATTTTTATACAGGGGAAGTACATGGTGGATGGAAGAGCTGATAAATTAACCAGGGTGATGAAGGAATCCAGAGTTTTTTTTTTTTTTTTTTTTTGAGATGGAGTTTTGCTCTTGTTGCCCAGGCTGGAGTGCAATGGCTTGATCTCGGCTCACTGCAACCTCCACCTCCCGGGTTCAAGTGATTCTCCTGCCTCAGCCTCCCGAGTAGCTGGGATTACAGGCATGTGCCACCACGCCTGGCTAATTTTGTATTTTTAGTAGAGACGGGGTTTCTCCATGTTGGTCTGGCTGGTCTCCGACTCCCAACCTTAGGTGACCTGCCCACCGCAGCCTCCCAAAGTGCTGGGATTACAGGCGTGGGCCACCACACCCAGCCAGGATTCTTAACACCAGGAAGCTAATATCACCCTCCAGCTAAAGTTATATCAGAGCCTGGGGATGGTTCTCACCCAGTGGAACCTGGGGCCATGAAGGAAATGCACTTGCTACTAAAACTCTGCCTGAAGCATACAGAGAGAGGAGGAGAATGGCTTTCACTTGTCTATTCCATCTGTCCAAATTCCTGTTTTGCATCCTGATGGTTGAAACCAGCTGGAAGCCCCTGACAAGGCATCCTTGAAGCCCCTGACAAGGCATCCTTGAAAACATGGCCCATGGGGGTCAGCCCTACTGCAAGGTAGAGCAGGACAAGAGAGAGCTCCCAAGAGCAAGCAGGCAGATTACCAACACAGTTACCTCTGTACAGACATCTAAACAGACCCAGAAAGTGCATCATGCAGTTATTTGGGGAAAGACCTCTCCAGGCAGAGGAAAGAGCAAATGCAAGTCCTAGAGGCAGTAGAGCACCAAGTGTAGTCAAAGAATAGCAGGAATGCCAGTGTGGCTGGGGTAGAAAGAGGGAGGGGAGAGAGAGGGATTGGGAGTCAGAAGAATATACAGCCCTCTGGGCCAGAATATGAACTGGGGTTTTTTCTCCGAGTGAGGTGAGAGGTCCTGGAAGCTTTGTGAGCAGAGAAGTGACAAGATCAGACTTACTCATGCTCCACACTCTGGATCCTGTGTATAGAACAAATTATTGGAGGGGAAATGCAGAAGTAGGGAAACCAACTAGGGAGACCAGTAGGGAGACAACTGTGATAATCCAGGTGAGAAATGGCTTGAATCAGAGAGGTGGAGCTGCAGTGGGTGGAAGTGACTGGATTCTACACATATTTTGAAGAAAGGACCATCAGAATTTGTTGATGGTTTGGATGTGAGAGAAATAGAGGAGTCAAAGATGATTCCAAGACTTTTGCTCTGAACAAAACCTCTGAACCTCTGGGAAGATACCCTTAACAGAGATGGGGAAGACTGCTGGAGGGAAGTGGTTTTTTTTTTTTTTTTTTGACAGAGTCTCACTCTGTCGCCAGGCTGGAGAACAGTGGCACGATCTCGGCTCACTGCAACCTCCGCCTTCCAGGTTCCAGTGATTTTCCTGCCTCAGCCTCCTGAGTAGCTGGGACTACAGGCGGCGCCACCACACCCAGCTAATTTTTGTATTTTTAGTAAAGATGGGGTTTCACTATGTTGGCCAGGATGGTCTCGATCTTTTGACCTTGCGATTGAACCGCCTCGGCCTCCCAAAGGGAACTGGTTTTGAGAGGGATATCTGGAGTTCAGAAGGGCACTGGTTTTGGGGGGAATACTTGGAGCTCATCAATTTTAAATATGTGAAGTTTGAAATACCTCGTACATAATCAGTTGCAGATGTTGAGTAGCAGATGGATGTACAAATTTGGAGATGGGGGAGATGACTAGCCTGGAGGTGTAAATCTGGGAGTATTTAATGTACAGATGGTATTTAAAACTATCAGACTGGTGAGCTCACCACAGAGTGAAGAGACCACAAAGATGTCCGAAGTCTGAGTCCTGCAGCCTCCTATGCTGAGAAGTTCAAGACCAGAAAGGTAGAATAAGAACTAGGATAGACTCTTGGCTCAGAAGACAAGCGAAGAAAACATTTCAAGAACCAACATGGTTGCCCTCTTCCCTGCTGCTGAGGGCTCCAGCCAGGTGAGCTTGGAAGTTGAGCACCAGATTTAGCAATGAGGAAGTCACTGATGCCCCTGAGAAGACTTGTTGCCGTGGAGTAGTGGGGGTGAAAGGCTGCTTGGAGTGGATTCAAGGGAAGGGGATAGGAATTGAAGACATCAAGCATGGAAGAGCCTTTTGAAGATTCCAGTTATAAAATGAAGCAGGGGAGACATAAAATCTAGGAAGCATTTTACTTTTTACCACGGCAGATATTCCAGTATGCTTGTAAACCCTTAGAAGTGAAGCAGTAGAGAAGGAAAATTTGCTGATTCAAGAGAGAGTGGCAACCGTTGCTGAATCAATGTCCCTGAGTTAGAGGCGATGGCACTAATGCACAGATCTAGAGGCTAATCTCGGCTAAGAGCACCGAGAGTTCATAAGTGACAGGAAGGACAGAGGAGTATATGCAGACAGATGCAGGTCGGCTGGTAGGCAGAGTGGTAGAGAGGGTGTGTGTATTCAGTTCTCTTCTGATTATTTCTATTTTACCAACAAAAGAGGGAGCAAGGCCATTAGCTGGAAGTACTAGGAGAGGTTTAAGGAGGAGAAGGTGTGAAATCGTCCTTTAAAGAGGAGGGAACAGTACAGGGAAGTATAGTAGTTTTGCTGTTAATTGATTAACAGAATGTTAATTGGTTATAAAGTACTTGGTGTTTTAAACTAGTAATGAATACTACTGTGTAAATGAGAGAAGGGGCATTTTCTAAGGAATCCAGTATTCACATACACAGAGTCACACCAATAGGGTTAAAACAATAAAACCCTAAAATTGAAACAACATGGGATATCACTTAATCCTGAATAATTTTGAGGGCACTTTGGATCTTTGTAATGATTCAGAATAATCTTTCTAAATATCACTTAGAATAATGCCCTGTAGATGTACAGCTACTGGAGTTCTGAACTAAAAGGCCAGTTAAATCAGATTTTAAATGTAAAACATGCAAATGTGAGTCAGTGTTTATAACATTAAAAAATACATACAATTTCTTTGTATGGTAGGCCTCTGTGTCAAAATTCATTCTATAGTTGGTATATTCTATACACTAGGGTGTTTTGTTGGGTAGAATAACCAGAGAGAAATGAATTCACCTGGGTTTTAACAAACTAAGAAGCAAATAGGAAGGGAGTAACATAGTAAATGACTAGATGTTCTTATCACTAGAAAGGTTACATATCCTTTGTGTTGGAGGGCAAAGGGAAGGGATTGAGCAGAGATGGGTAGAGAAGCCAAGAAAGAGAGTGGACAGGAAGTGGATTGAGATCTAGTCTGTGCTCTTGGCAAACTCTCCATTCCTCCTTTCCCCCTTCTGCTGCCTGACATCTGCTATTTTGAAACCCTAGGAAGGTCAGGAGGATACAGCAGGAGTGACTGACCTAGAGAATGTGCAGTTGGAAACTAGGCTTTGGTAGCTTTCACTTTTTATCTCCTTTAGAAACAAGGATGAAAGTTCTGCCATCAGTGAGGGATAAATAGTAGCCCAGGGCCTTGAAAAAGCAGTTTTAGATCCCTGGGACAATTTCTACTATTTTACTATGTCTGAAGATTAGGGAAGTTATTTTTGTAATTTGAGGCCAACACCCATCTCTTGAGCCTTATAAGAAGCACTGAAGAATGTTAATAGATTTGGCTAGCATTTGGGTCAATTATTTCAAATGGCTATCTGGGAGTCATAAAACAGATGGCCCTGAAATTGTACTGTGTTGGTGGATGTAGATTGGCAGCCATCCTTTAAGGGCAAAATTATGTTAAAAGCTAAGCCAGAACAAATGAGCAACAACTGATTTATAATATTTTGCAATGTTATGAAAAATGGTTTCTTAAAACAGATTCACAGGACTGATGGTGATGTTCCATTGTGTTTCTTTGTGAAAATATATTAAACATACCAGTAAATGAATCTGAGGCCCTTCCTTCCCTCCTTCCTTCCTTCCTTCCTTCCTTCCTTCCTTCCTTCCTTCCTTCCTTCTTTGCCTTCCTCCTTCCCTCCCTCTTTCCTTATAGTTATTTTGGGAGTATGGATGTATTTAGTTTGGGTCTTTGGTTTTAATTAGAATATTTATTAAATAACAAGGAACCTGCTTTGAATTAGTGTAAAAGCAAATCATGAACTGTAGATTACCTTTGAAATTACTGTAACATGGTCAATATTTTTGTTGTCTTTGTAGTTGAGACAAGGGAAAGTTTGAAATAAAATTGTCAACATTTAAAGAAAATTGTCAACAGGTAGCTACTCTTTGTGAAACTGACCTATAAAATCAAACTTTTTAATCATTTGCTGTAAAAGGAAGATTTGTTATTCATTGGAAAATTTTATAGGTCTAAGAGCTCTTATATGAAATATATATATATATACACACACATGCACATACATATGTATATATATATTTAGACAGGATCTCACTGTGTTGCCCAGGCTGGAGTGCAGTGGTGTGATCAGAGGTCACTGCAGCCTTTAATTCCTGGGCTCAAGTGATTCTGAAGCCTCAGTCTCCTGAATAGCTGGGACTACAGGTGCATGTCAACATACCTAGCTAATATTTTTTATTTTTGTAGAGACAGGGTCTCTATGTTGTCCAGGATAGTCTCAAACTCCTGGCTTCAAGCAGTCTTCCCACCTGGGCCTCCCAAAGTGCTGGGATTACGCATGTGAGCCACCATGCCTGCCAGCTATGGAATTTTAAAGCTGTAATAACCTAACGTAGGGTACTCCCCACAGAAGAACAATCAGAGAGATTAAATAACTTCTCAAGGAGACTCAATTATTAGTGGCACAGAAAAACTTAAACCCTAGTTTCCTGACTTTGTCTGGTATCACTTAGGTTTCTAATACATAAACTTTCATTGACAGGATTTAAACTTGCAAGTGACTGAAAAGTTTTGACTGCCTAGTCCTCATATGCTTAGGTTCATGCTTTAGGTTTCTAGTTCTGTGGGACTGAGTTAAATAATGGTTTCCCATGTTCATGGATAGGAATTTTAAAAGTTGAGATATAATCCACATACCATGGAATCTATTTTTACTCATTCATTTTGAAATCTAAAGTTTAACTTCTATTCACAGTATCCATTTGACTTAGTGAGTATATAATAACCCTCACTTTAGAAAAGTTTCTACAGTTAAAAGAAGACACAGGCCTGAGAAGAGTTCATCCTCATCCTTAATAGCATTTTGGAGTAGGTATAAAGGCGTCTGAGAATGCCTAATGATTTAAAAAAAAATGGTGAATAGGGTTTTTATGAGGAAGATGTGGAGAAAGCAGAGATTATTACCATTGAAAAAGACAAGGTGTTAACAGAAATGGGAGGGTAGTTTATAAGAGAGTCCAAACTTGACTGTACTTTTTAGGGTAGGGCCAAAGGCAAGTACTGAGGACAGGTATGGACTGTTGCGTTCAACTTTTTAAAAAAGTAGCCAATACCTAGTATGGACCAAGCCTGCGGAGTCGCTGGGAATACAGAGATGAATGAGCCAGTTCATGAAGGAGCCTAGTCTGGGTGTGTGTGCGAGTTGAGAAGAGAAGGAGGGAGGGAGCATGGGAGTTGTGGGGGTGGAGGAATGAGATTGAAAGAAAAGGCTGAAAAACTGAATATACGGTAGAAATTTGGGCTGCAGCGATGTGCTGGCTCTTAGGCAGAAACCTGTCCCAGAACCTCTTAATACATTAACCTTATTTGCCAAATTTAGCCAGGTATCTTGACCCTGGTCTTCTAGAGATGCCCTCTTGAATCGGTTTAAAAATTATCCTTTCGCAACCATCCCTAGCTTTCCCCACTGCCAGTGCGCGAGGCAGGTTGAAAACTGCACCCACGTTTGCAGCCTCTGCTCTCCGCAGGAGACAGAAATCCAGGGCTTTGCCGTCGTCATAGCAACCAGAAGTTCCGCGGTCCCCTATACCTCCCGCGACTTCTTCCACTTCCTCCGCCCGCAAGGCCCAGCCGCCGCTTCTCTCGCGAGACTTGCGCGCAGTGCCGAGGCGCTCCGTGGTGATCTCACCCGAGACTTGGGGGAGAGGGAGGAGTGAAGGAGGGGAAGGAATGGGGCGGGAGGCGGGGAGGGGAAGGGCGAGTGAGGCGCCGCCACTGCCGGCAACTTTGTGAGCTAGTTCAGTGCGTGCGTGAGCGAGTGAGCGAAAAGTCAGTGCAGCGCCGAGTCCCCGGCTGGAGGGTCCCCGGGGAGGGCCAGGTCTGGGCCCCAGAGGCCGCCCCCGCAGCCACTCCATCCCCTCCCGCCTCTGTAGCTCCCTCCCCATTTCCTCCCCCACCGGTCCTCGGGGCCTTCTCGCCCCCGTCGGCACTTACCTGTCCCCTCCCCCACGCGGTACGCACCTCCCCATCCCCCCCCTACCTCCCGCCCATCTCGGACCTTTGGAGCCCGGACCCCCCACACTTGCTTCCCGTACTGGCCGCCCCCTCAGTTTTTTCTCCTGCGGGCAGGCGCGATGGGGGGCGCTGAGCCTCGGGGACGGCGCGAGCCGGGGCCCGGGCGCCTAGACAATAGTTGATGCCCGAGGACGGGGCCACCTCCGCCTTCTCCTCGGGAGCTCGGCCCCCGCCGGCCGCCCGCCAGCCTGCATTCCGGGTCCCCCTGGGAACCAGGCTCGGGAATTGGGCTGATTCCACCCCCGCCTCCCTCGGGCCCCCCTCCGCTCCGCACTCGGCGCCCGCCCCGGCCCGGCCTCGCCGCTCTCGGCAGAGGAGGCGGCGAGTGAGCGCGCGCCGGCCGTCTACACGGTTTCTCTTTCTCCCCAGGGAGAGCGCGCGGCGGACGCGCCCGGGACGCGCGGCGGCACCGGGAGGCCGGGCCGAGCGGTAAGTGGTCCCCGCGCCCGGGTCCTGGGGGTAGTGGGGGTGCAGGACCGCTGACAGCCGCCTGCCCTGTTTCTGGTCGGGGTTGGGGTCCAGGGCCCGGAGCAGGACCCCAGGAGGCCGGTTAAAGTTTGATTTTCGATTTGGTGGCTTGCTGATAGCGCAGCCCGGCGGGGGCGAGTCTAGCTCTACCGCGCCCGGCGCGCGCGCACGCACCCCAGAACCCGAATCTGCACAACTACGGGGCAGGCGCCTCTGCGGGAGTCCAGGAGACCCGCGTCCCAGTCTCGGCGGTTGCGTCCACCCCGCTGAGCTGGTCGCCACCTGGCGACCCTTCCCTTCCAGTCACCTGGGTGAGCGCTTTGCAGCCTGAGCTGGAGTAGGCAGGCCGAGTTGGTTGAGTTGTGGGAAATGGAGACGAACAGCTCGGTGCCTGAGGGTGGTTAATTTCCCCTTTGGGGGTCTTGGGGACATGAAATTTTGGGATGCTGTAACCTGATTTCCAGAGAGCGAGTAAACTGCGAAAGGGCTGGGGAGGCGCGAGGGTGCTGCAAAAAGAACTTTTCCTCCTTCGCCCCATCTGTTACCAGCTTCTCTCCTGACCTTAAAGGAAATTTCCGAGGCTCTTAAAAAATCGGTCCACGGCATTTCTAGGTGGACCAGTAATCGTGTTGGGCAGGTTGAAATTTCATCGCGGTTTGGAAAACAGAGAGACATGGGAAATGGCTCACTTTCAATGAAGATGTTTAGCTGAATTGTTGGCATTCGTTTTCTAAGGGAAGCATTTGGGGATTGATGGCTCCTAGACTACGTTTACCTTATAGATTTTATTTTCGCTGACGGGTAGTTTAGAGGCAGCATTCACTGAAATGCATACTACCTGCGAAACGATCATGTTTCTAAACTGGAGCCAGCGATGCGATGCAAATTTCAGAGTAAAGGTGTCGACTTTCATCAGGTTCCAGGTCTATCTGGATGGACTGGGATTGGCGTTTCCTCTATAAAGCAAACCTTTCATGTTGAAACTCTGAGTCAGACTCTTAAAGCCATTGTTTTTATGCTGGTACTCTGTGGGAGTTAAGTGTCAACTTTCTCCTGTTTTCTCCTATGGAGTATCCGTCCAAGGCAAAGATTCTCTGACCGAATCTTTTGGAAATGTACAAGGTTAGATCATACTGAGTTCTGCAGCCAGTTTAGTAACAGTATTAATTTTCTGTATAATCCTGATTTAAGGACTTTCAGTTTTCTCTTCGTTTTTTGAACGCTGCAATTAAGCTACCTTTACCAGGATTTAAAAAAAGGGTAATATGAAACAGTGGTAATAGCAGTAGGTCTCAGCTAGTTTATTACGGCCACTGATGTGTCCAACTATTAGATGACATCCCAGTTATTAACTACAATATTAATATTAAAACATTTTCCCATGGAATCAATTATGCTAAAGCATTAACAATTAACAGGGCATTTAAAATGATGAGTGATTGTTTCCATATAAATGGTTAGAGGCAAAATAAGAGATTTGGGGGATGAATGACTTTATGTCTCTGACAACTAATTTTCTTATCTCATTAATGCTTAAGTAAAGGACTCTTGAAGTTGACTGTCATTTGATTTTTCTAGTTGGCTGAGAGAACAAGTTTGGTGAGTGGCTTGAGACAGTCAGTAGGTGTTGCTGTTGTTAGCTTGTCTGCAGTTCCTGCTTCTGCTCCTCGAGTTTGAAATTGCAATTCTGGTACAGTGAACTTTTAAAATCTGAAGTATTAGTCAGTGATAGTTGTGATTTCATTGGAGGGTTCTATGGCAAGGTTGACTTGAACTCCAGGTAATAATTGCAAAGCAGCTCTCTGATATTTTGTATTGAAATTGATTTAACACTTCGTTTGTCTCTGCCCTTTCACTAGTATTTTCAGGCTTCTGCATTTGCTTTGCTTTTGCTTTGAAGTATGTGTGTAATTCTGGTATAGTGCCCCCACCTTGATTGTTTAGGAACTTTTAAAAAACACCTTCTAGTAAGTTTATTGAAGTCATAGATTGAGGATTGCTTGGAATTAGCAGTTTTGTAGACTTTGGGGGGATCTTGGTTGAGTTGTGATGTGTATGTTCTGTTAAGTTGCAGTCTGAATTTTTAGATAAATGACTTTTTCTTTTTTTCAAAAATCTCTTTGAGCGGTGAAATGGGAGCATGAGGAGAGCTGAAATGGTATGAGAGTGGAATTTGGTGGAAAGTTTGTCATGATTAATAATATGACTATGTGCCTCTTATCAGTCCTTACCATTGTATTATCATTGTTATTGGTCCGTATCAGTGCACAAATGAAGTATGAATATCCTGAAGATTTTTTTGTGACATCTCAGATTTTAAGCCTTTTGGTTCGCTGACCATATTCGATTTTCTCTATGGAAGACAAATAGACTCATTCCCATAATAAAGAACTAGAGCTCTGATAGAGCTCACTTTTTTTTTTCCCCTTTGGATCAAATCATGGAAGTTCAAATCTGAAAATAAATTCAGAAATTCCTTTTTTCCCCATTGCATCCCTATATTCCTAACCTTTTGAGTGGTGAGTCAAGCAATATTTTTTGATTGCCGCTATCTGGCAGGTGCATTTTTGGTTTCTGTGATTCCAGTGATGAGCAAAAGAGTGTACCTGGCTGCATGGAACTTGTGGTCCAGTGGGACCATTTGTAGTAATATTTCCTGGCATGGAGTTATGGTATCCTGATGCCCCCATAAAGGTTATACATAATAGGCAATTATTTTTTAATTGTAATATATTTAAACATTTTGAAATAATGTAGCCTACTATTTGTCATCAGAAGGTCTGGATTTCAGATACCTGCCCTGCGGTTTTCGTTGTGAGATACTGAAAAATAATTGAACTTCTTTCTGAACTTTCCTGTTGTTTCCTGCAGAGATGGGCTCAAAACTTGCTTCACAGATGAGCTACAAAAATTAATGAGAATATATGTATGAAAGTACTTTGTAAACTATAAAGTCTTATTTGTAATAGGGTTTTCTTTTTGTTGGACAGATTCATGGATTGTTGGAACTAGGAGGGATTTTGACTCATTTGGCTCATGTTTCCCGTTTTACATATGAGGAAACTGAAGCCCAGAAAGTGAAAGTGATTTGTTGAAGATTATAGAACTGATTAATAACTGGGCAGTGATTGGAAGACAGGTGTCCATATTTAATTTTATTTATTTTCTGTTTTTTTTTCCTACCTTAGAGCCTGTTATGTTAAAATTTTACTGCTTTCTCTCCCCACTTAAGAGTTCAGTATTTATTAAATATCCAAAATGAGGAGATGCAGAACTTAAGGAAACGAACAATCTATGGTAAGGTTGTAAAGCTATGAAAACAACATTGATGTAGTGTTTGGTAACCAAGCTTCATAGTTACTCAAATGACAAAATTATGGAAAAAGAAAATATGAGTTAAAGTTTCTACATAGTAGAGCCTGTAGATTTTCTTATTTTTGTTTCATTTTTAAATAAATCTATATTAGCTCAGAGCATAATGTACTCTTTAGCTCTTTAGAAAATCTAAACTTATTTTATTTTGGTTTGTCTTTTTCTTCTTTTTTAAAACTCATTTCCATTTGCAGAAGAAATTAGGTGTACCATTTTTGTTTCTGGACCATGGCCAACTGAATTTTGGACCTTTTTTCTCAGCGACATGTAAGGGTAACCAGAGATTGGGGGTGGGGGTGTTAGGTGGAGAGATAAAACAGGACATAAAACAGGAACATGTAGGAGCTTCCTGTTGAAAATGGGACTGATTTATGTTGTGCCACCCTACCTTCCAGTAGAGTAATCTGAGCCAGCAGAAAAGAAATTTCCCTGCTGGTTTGGTGAATGCTCTTGAGGTGAGGGGATTTCCTTCTCCCGGGAGGAATAAGCATTGTGGTATTCTGCCAGTGCTCACACAGAAGTTTGGGTCTTATTCTACAGACAGATGCAGTAAAACAAGGGTGTTCCACTATCCCTGGAGATTGACAATCTGACCTTCTACCTGCTGCACTTCTACTTTTTTGGTGTGGGAAATAAATTGGCCTTATTGAATTTTTGCTTTTAGTTTTTTTCTATGCCCAGCTAATCAAAAACAAAAACAAAACCCACACACTTTGATGACACCTTGCTTTCAAAGGTTTTATTTAAGTTCTTAGATGCTTTATTTATTCTTAGATGCTAGCTCATTCATTTTTTTCAGTGAACTGTTGATTAGCTCTGAAGTGAGTCGTAGAAGCATGGGAAAGATTTGTGGCTTCTGGGTCTTTTAAACATGGATGATTTGCATAAGGGACAGAACAACACAGTGATTTGGTTGATTTGGTTTGTAATCATGAGGGTACAAAAAAACCATCAGGGCAGATCTTTTAACGGTAGGTAATGTTCCCTGGTCAACAACCATTTTCTCCTTTTATTCTGGCCTGGAGAGAGTAAGATAACCCCATCTGCAAACAGAACAGCGTGTTTTCTTAAAGGCATAGAGAGATGACACCAAAATGACATGGAGGGATGTCAGGGGCTTCTTTAGCTGGCCCATAATAAGTAGTAGTGCGTTGGTGGGTGTGCCACAAAGTCAGGTGAAGCCATTTCTCTTTGCCTCTGGAAGTCTGGGATGAGAAATTTCAACCTGTAGATTTCCAATTTGTTGCTTGTCATGTTGCACTTAAGTTCTCCGTCTAATTAGGATTGTAGTATGCCTAAGTTTAAATTGCGGGAAGCAGGCAATTACATAATGTTAGATTTCCCTTTTTCCAATTCAGGAGAGACAGGAGAATGTGTGCTTGTTGGGAATGCCAGCTTGGGGAGGGAGAATTGCTGGTTCACAAAAACTTGGGGGTCACTCAAAGGCAACTTGAGCAGAACTGACAGCCAATGCTGCTGCCATTGGATTCCTTTTTCCCTCTTTCCTCCCACAGAGCAGGTCTAGGTTAAATGAATTTCACAGATATGAAAGTTAATTGTGGTTATTTCTCTTCTCTTTCTACCTTTTCCATAAAACCTTTTACCAAAGCTACGAACAGGTATAATCATTGATGGTTTTGTGGTTCAGCGACTTGCTTCCCCCCCCCCCTTTTTTTTTTTTGAGATGGAGTCTTGCTGTGTCACCCAGGCTGGAGTGCAGTGGCGCTACCTTGACTCACTACAACCTCTGCCTCCTGGGTTCAAGTGATTCTCCTGCCTCAGCCTCCTGAGTAGCTGGGATTACAGGCACAAGCCACCACACCCGGCTAATTTTTATATTTTTAGTAGAGACAGGGTTTCGCCATGTTGGCCATGCTAGTCTCAAACTCCTGACCTTAGGTGATCTGCCTGCCTCAGCCTCCCAAGTGCTGGGATTACAGGCGGGAGCCACTGTGCCCAGCCGACTTGCTTCTTTTTATAATGAGTTCTGAACTGCTCAGAAGAAAGCTATTGAGAAAGAAAAGCAAAGGGCTGTGTGCCTAACGATCTTGTTCCTATAATCAAGACTTGACTATGGTCAGTGTCTTTTACTTTGGCCTCCATGTTATTGTTCTGTAATTCATTTTCTTCATATTGTAAAGTATCTATGTAGATAGGAAATCTAATTTGCTTTTTTTTTGAAATGGAGCCTGTCACCCAGGCTGGAGTGTAGTGGTGCGATCTCTGCTCACTACAACCTCTGCCTCCTGGGTTCAAGTGATTCTCCTGCCTCAGCCTCCCAAGTAGCTGGGATTACAGGCATATGCCACCACACCCAGCTAATTTTTGTATTTTTGATAGAGACAGGGTTTTACCATGTTGACCAGGCTGGTCTAGAACTCCTGACTTCATCCTCCCGCCTTGGCCTCCCAAAGTGCTGGTATTACAGATGTGAGCCATTGTGCCCGGCCTAATTTGGTATTTTTTGAGCTCATTGGCTTTCCTTTAATAGTCTCTACCTCCCAGAATTGATCGGACCTTTGTTTTATCTTTTTTTTTGAGACGTAGTTTTTGCTCTTGTCATGCAGGCTGGAGTGCAGTGGTGCGATCTTGGCTCAGTGCAACCTCTGCCTCCCGGGTTCAAGCGATTCTCCTGCCACAGCCTCCTGAGTAGCTGGAACTACAGGCACGCTCCACCATGCGCAGCTATATTTTTTGTATTTTTATTGGAGATGGGGTTTCACCATATTGGCTAGGCTGGTCTTGAACTCCTGACTTCAGGTGATCCGCCCGCCTCTGCCTCCCAATGTTCTGGGATTACAGGCATGAGCGCCCGGCCTGAACCTCTATTTTTAAAAATGTTTCTTTTCAGTTCTTGATGCTCTCAGAGAAGCAGCTGCTGACTGGACTGTGGTATCCCATGCCTTCAGGAAGAGAGAGTCTGCTTATTCGGAGGTGCTTATAAGATAGAGAAATATAAATTAATAGGATGTCCTAAAATTTTCACCAAATTTGACTTTTATTGCTTGCTTCACCTGTATATACCTAGGAATAAAAATGGAGTCAGTTTTTTTCCATATTCTTGCAAGAAGCATGGGGCTGTGGCTCTGAACTATACTGCTTGACTTTTAAAGACTTTTCAAAAACACATGTTCTTGAAATGAGGATTAAATGTGTAGTTGATTTAACTCCTCACTTTTCCCTAACCATACTTTTGGTTGCTCCACTGAAGACCTCAGAAGCTTCTGCCAGTGTGCTTTCCCAGAGCTTAACTTCTTAGTACTGGTATTTGACATACGAAGAGAGTGCTCTGTGTGCATATGTGTGCATGCTTGTGTGTGTGTTTGTGTAGTGGGGGCAGGTTTGACTCCTAGCTCAGAATGTGCTCTTGGGAAACATGTTAGGAAGCCTGAATACGGTTCCTAAACCATGTCTCTTTTCTAGTTTGAGAAATGCCTGTGGTTCTTCAGAGTCTCAGTGTTGTTTTATTTTTTAAATTAGGATCTTAATGATGATCCTTTGTAACAGGAAGCAAGGTGTAGTAAATTGCATAACAAAATAATGTTTCAGTAGATAAATGGTAGGTTACAGAGAGCTGTAGGATTCACAGAAAAGGCTTATTAAAAGTTCAAGAACCTCAGCCTAATAATTGCTTTGGATGAGATTGTTCTGAAGGCCATTTTCAAGGTGGTGGTTAAAAGTAGTGGTTTTCTGTGGTTTGGATAGGGGGTGTGTGTGGGGGAAGCAGTGAGTGGTTGGGTAGAGAATCACAGTGAACCTTGAGGCTTTTCTCCTGGGAGAGAAATGCTAGATATTGAGGTTGATGGGTGATTTCAAGAAGCTCAGTAGGTGATTCTGTTATGCTTCTTCCCCACCTAGTTGAAAACACAGTGACTTTTATGTAATTTTTAGATCTGTGCTTGACAATAAGGTAAATAAGTAGTGGACTTAAACCAGAGTGCAGCGAACTGGGGATTGTAGAAACTTCATTTTGGATGGGTGAAAAGGAGAGCTTCTGGATCTTTCGTAGAGGCCCATTGATTCAAAAAGACAACTTGGAAGAACTCCTTAAATGACTGCCAGCAGTTTAAAGGGTCAGGCTGCTTAGACTCCTGCAGTGGAGATGGGACATGTACATGCAATTTGATAACTGTATGTTAGCACTTCTTTTAAAAAAATTGTGGTAAAAACACATAAAGTTGACCATTTCAACCATTTTTAAGTGTTCAGTAGTATTAAGTATATTCACCTTGTTGTGAAACAGATTTCCAGGACTTTTTCATCTTGCGGATCTGAAACTCTGTAAGCATTAAACATTGGCCCTCATTTCCACCTCCCACAGACTCTGGCAACCATCATTCTTTCTGTTTCTATGAATCTGACTACTTGAGGTAACCTCATATAAGTGGAATCATGTAGTATTTGTCTTTTTGTGACTGAATTATTTGACTTAGCATATAATCCTCAAGGTTCATCAATGTTGTAGCATGTGGCAGGATTTCTGTCTTTTTAAAGGTTTAGTAGTAGTCCATTGTATGAGTATACCACATTTTGTTTATCCATTTATCTGTGGATAGATGTTTGGGTTACTTCTACCTTTTTTTTTTTTTGTTTTGTTTTGTTTTTTGAGACGGAGTCTCGCTCTGTCGCCCAGGCTGGAGTGCAGTGGCTGGATCTCAGCTCACTGCAAGCTCCGCCTCCCGGGTTTACGCCATTCTCCTGCCTCAGCCTCCCGAGTAGCTGGGACTACAGGCGCCTGCCACCTCGCCCGGCTAGTTTTTTGTATTTTTTAGTAGAGACGGGGTTTCACTGTGCTAGCCAGGATGGTCTCGATCTCCTGACCTCGTGATCCGCCCGTCTCGGCCTCCCAAAGTGCTGGGATTACAGGCTTGAGCCACCGCGCCCGGCCACTTCTACCTTTTGACAGTTGTGATTGTTGCTATGAACGTGGGTGTGCAGATACCTCTTCAAGACCCTGCTTTTAATTATTTTGTATGTATACCCAGAAGCAGGATTGCTGGATCATATGATAGTTTTATTTTTAATTTTTTGAGGAGCCTCTATACTGTTTTTCATAGTTGTACTATTTTACAATCTCATCAACAGTTCATAAGGGTTCTAACTTCTCCACATCCTTACCAATATTTATTTTGTTTTTTTAAAAAAATTAATTAATTAAACAAATTTTCGAGACAGGGTCTCCCTCTGCCACTCAGGCTGGAGTGCAGTGGTGTGATCTCAGCTCACTGCAATGTCTGCCTCCCAGGCTCAAGTGATCCTCCTGCCTCAGCCTCCTGAGTAGCTGGGACTACTGTTGCACACCACCACACCCAGAGCTAATTAAAAAAAGAAATTAAATAGTAACCGTCTTAATGGATGCGAGGTGATACCTCACTATGGTTTTGATACATGTTTCTCTGATGATGAAGTTGGTTGCATTTTCATATTCTTGTTGGTCATTCGTTATTATCTCTGCATACGTGTCTGTTCAAGCCCTCTGCCCATTTTTAAATTGGGTTTGTTTATTGTTGTTGAGTTGTAGGAGTGCTTTATATATTCTGGATATATGTTTTTTTCCTTCGGCATTGTGTTTTACTTTTTGACGGAGAGGCTAGGAGGAGGAAGGGGTGAAAACAGGGTCTCATTGGAGTCTCCAAAGTGTATGAAACCTCTGGTAGTACAAGAATGGGATGAGATGAGATGGCCAGGCAAGTCAGATGGAAAATCCCCAAGATTGTTTTTGCTACTGATTTCTGTAATTAAAATGTGACAGGTGGAAAGGACTAGTACATGGAATTCAATAAATGTCACTTGTCTTTCCTAACTAGGTTCCTCACTGTCTAGGTTATGCCTAGATATCATCATCCTTCTCCTTTCAGGGAATGAAGCTCACCTAGAAAACTGGGGAACAAAAAGTGCAATACAGTTTGGATAATGCAGTTGGTTAGCTGTCTCCCCATCCTCTCAGCTCCACTATTCCAGGGAGGGGCTGAAAGTAGAAGTGGTTCCCCTGAAGTCTAGTCAGCACGTCGTGGGAGAGTCCACATGAAGGGCTGTAGTCTGTAACTGTCTAGTGCACAGTCCTCTCTTTTTGGTGATAATAATTGTAGGGAAAGAAGTGGACATGCATGCTGATTTCACGAGCTGTCTTCAGGATCTCAGCAGCCTTGCTGTGCTCAGTATCTTGGAAATCCACATCATTCACAGCTAGAACTTGGTCCCCTTCCTGAAGTCCTGCTCTATGTGCATCAGAGTCAGGAATCACCTTGGAGATGAAGATGCCTAGCTGGGAGGCCTTTCCTCCTCAGATGTTAAATCCCAACTGAGCTCCAGGAGGCTTCTTCAGTGTGATGGTTTGGGGCAGAGACTGGGTCAACTCATTGTTGTAGTCTGGGCAGGGTACCCTCTCATGAGGAGGAATCCATGCTGGAGGATTCTCATAGGCAGGCAGGAAAACCACTGGGTAGTCATCATAAGGAATCTGGCTGTCCATCTTGGGCAAGGCCCAGTGGGCAGTCCCCAGTGACCTCAGGCTTTGCTCCATATTCTAGATATTAACTCCTTATGAGATAGATTACTTGCAAATATTTTCTTCCATTCCAGGTTGCTTTTTTGCTCTGTTGATTGTGTCCTTTGATGCACAAAAATTTTTTAGTTTGATGTAGTCCCTCTTGGCTAATTTTGCTATTGGTCATGTCCAAGAAATAACTGCCAAGTCCAAAGTAATAAAGCTTGTGTTTTCTTCAGAAGTTTTATAATTTAGGTCTTACATTTAGGTCTTTAGTACATTTTGAGTTCATTTTTATGTATAGTATAAGGGTCCAACTTTTATTCGTTTGCATGTGGGTGTCTTATTTTTTCCAGCACCATTTGTTGAGGAGACTGTCCTTTCCTTATTGAGCGGTCTTGGCACCCTTGCCAGAAATCATTTGACCTATATATGTGGGTTTATTTCTGGGCTGTCTGTTCTGTTCCGTTGGTCTGTTTGTCTGTTTTTATGCCATTATCACACTGTTTTGATTGGTAATACGTTCTGAAATTGGGAAGTGTAAGTGGCATTTTAAAGTTATGCTGTTCTAGATATTGAGTAATAAAGAAGTGACATTAAACAATACAAAGAATTTTTTCTGGTTTTGAAGGGTCAAGACACACTTAGATAATGAGGTAAGTAGATTTTAATGGCAGAATGTATGAGGCTATCAATTGGCAAGGAGCGTAGTAAAAGCTGTGTGTCTAGCACTTCCGGTTTGCAAAGTGCTTTCACAGGTATTGAGTCCAGTGGCTTGGGAAAGCTTCAAAAAGGCAATGAATCTTGAATTATCACAACAGTCAGATGTGTACCTTAGTGGGTGTTCATACCCAACACTCTGTGTCAGTTGCATCACAGTGATATAGAGAAATTATTATAAGAACTGTCAACTCGTGATAATTTTTTCCTTGATGCTGTGTTGTCTTTCCTTTTCCAATCCAATAGTTTCAGATTTCCTGTATCTGCTTGTTGAATAGCAGTGGGCCCCATATAAAGGTAGAGTACTTAACCGCAGTACTGTTTTATATTTTGGATGTGTTAAAAAAAACAAAAACAAAACAGAAAACTGATCTGGCTGGGTTATATAGGATGAATTGAAGGCAAAAGATTGAAGTCAGAACAGCAAATTTAGTGGCTGCTATAGTAACTAATTTCGGCTACTTAAGACACATTTTCTCATCTTCTTAATACAACGATGGGGATAATTTTGGTTGAGTATATTATTTGAAGGGACATTTGGTAGAATTTCCTTGGAAGAAAAATGTAGTATGCTTGTATGTAGTAGGTCTATCATAAAGATGTGTTTATTAGTGACCAAATGAATTTGTATCTGCAAGATAATGTTGAATGGTGACCAAATGAATTTTTGTTTGCATGGGTAGGTCTCTAAGGAGTAATGTATTCACTTTTCCTGTAGGTGTTTATTGAATCCCATTATATGCCAGGGACTGGTGGCTGCTACTGGTAAACAGGATACATGGTTCCTGTTCTTGTATAGCTGATACTCTTCTAGTGACTTATGTGGTCCTTTTCAATGTTCTGTTCCTCTCCTCTGGTTGGATTTTTCTTTTAGTCATAGGCCACCTGTTTTACTTTTGATGCAAAAACAATTGCAGTTGTTTATGGTCCTATATTAAATATTATTTATATATATAGAGAAATAAACAATAGTCAATTGCATTTTGGTTTCCAAGGAGATATATCTTGGCAAAATTTATTTTATCAAGTGCTTTTCTAAGAAAGAGAACCAAAGGAAACTGGCTGTAATGCCTTTTGGTTAAGATTTTCCCAAGGACCCAGAAAGGGTTTTAAAATCTTGGTTTCTTCTACTCCCACACCCACTCCAAAAGAATCTGGAAAGCTAGTTATGACTAATGCTGGATTTTGATATTGATTGTTGGAGCTTTGAAGAGTCATATAACCCTTCTGGATCTTCATTCATTCATTCATTTCTTCATTGACTTAGTAAGTCTTCATTGTTTACCTATTATGTATCAAGTAATCTCTTTGTGAAAGAGAGAAAATTGAGGGTTGAATTCAGTTTTCTTTTAAGACCTACTATAAAAATTCTATAAATTTATTACTATGATTTAGTAAGATTTAAGCCTTTTTATAGATAGTAGAAATGTTTTTGAAATAACTGAAGAAAGAAATTTATAGAATTTTTGTTTTTAATTCTGAAATATTTTAGTGAGAAAATTCTATAATGGTGGATAATTTTAGTGTTAGTTTCATTCTGGTCTGAAACCAATCAACATTTAAACTCAGCTCAGAGTTTTTCTTTGTAATTTTGGTAGTAGACAATTCTGAATCTAACCTTTCTGTTGTTACTGATAACACCCTGAAAACTTAATTCCTGTTTCAGATGATTGGTATAATGTGTGTGTAGGAGATTTGGAAATGCTTGTTACCTCTTTTAGGTGCTTGGTTCTGAATCTTTTAGAGTGTGGTCATTTTTGTGTGTAGTAGTCTTGGGATAATGGTAACATCATGTCACTGACTGCAGAACAGTCACACTGAAGATCTGAGTGCCATTACTGTGATAATTAAGCAGATGTTTGCTCATGCTGCCAAAAAAGTAGTATTCAGAGTTCCTAGTGTGAGATTTCATGGCTTTATAAAGTGGTCTTTTCATTTTCACTTGTTGGAAATTCAACGTAGTATTGACTATACATGAAAAGATTCAGTTACACAAAGTAAAATGTGAGAATTTCCTCCCATGTGGATTGTTGCTTTTCGTAAATCTGGTTTCAGTGTTACCAAAGAACAGTGGAAGATTTGTTCTAGTCCTGGCTCTACTACATACTAGTTGTGTGACTTTGGCTGTCTTTCATTTACTAATTAACAGTATCATTATGCACTTTCTAGATGTCAGATAACGTTCTCATCCTAGGGATACATCAATGAACAACTCCGAGTGAGATGGGAAGCCGCTGGAGGGTTTTGTACAAAGGGTTTTGGTCTGACATCTTAGAGTGGCACTCTGTCGTGCAGGGGAGTAGAATGGGGAGGAGTGCAAAGGTGGAAAGAGGGGGATGTTAGAGGTTTCTAGCAATGCTCTCTGTAGGTGAGTGAGATATGATAGCAGCTGTGGAGGTGATGAGAAGTGAGTGGTTTCTGGATAAATCTCAAGCGGGGCGAAAATGATTCACATGGGTGAGATGATGTGGAGTGCGACAAAGAGTGCACTCAAGGATGACACCGAGGTGTTTAGCCTGAGCAGCTGGAATAATGCGGCTGCCATTTACTGAAATGGAGATGCCTGGAGGAGCAGGTTTGGGTGCGGTATTAAGAGTTGATCTGTACTTGTTGGATATGAGATGCAAGTTGACTTGCCAAGTGGAGCAGTCAGGTAGGCAGCTGGGTGGGTCAGTCAGTCTTCATGAGCTTTAGTTTTCTTATCTGAGAAATGGGGAAAGTATCTGCCCTTGTCAGAATTCTTGAGATCAAATGAGAAAAAAAAAGTTAAAACTTGTAAAGCTGTGTCTTGTATTATTTCTGGAAAGTAGACTGGCTGCCATCTTGTGTCCTTTGTGGTCTCTTTTGCACTATTTAACTCATAGGCCACATTGTATTGTGGAAAGTTAGCATATGCCCTCCAAAGCCTGGTTTCTTTCCCAGTAGATGTGAAAGCTTCCTCTTTGATCCCTCCTGCAATTCCTGGGCAGCTTCTGGGAGAACTTGGTATGTATGTATTTCAGTTATCTCCAGGGTGTCAGAGGGCTTCATTTTGTGTAGAGCCAGTACTTGGGACTGTGGTACCAGACTTGCCTCTTTATACACATAGCTTTGGGCCAAAGTAATTTATTTAGGTGGGAGGGCATTGTAATAGAAAAATGGCTCTTATCTTTCTCAAATTCTTTATTTTAGGCTTTCTCCATAACTTGAATCTATTAACAGATAGGGTCTAATAGGTCAGATGATTGAGGGAGACCACTCTTCATGTTTCTTGATTCAGAATACTTACATATTTTTAGGTTTTTTGACGGCTTTAGATTTTTCTGTAGGCAGGTGAAATACGTTAAGTATGTATTTGAATCTATTGAATTAAAATTCGCTTAGGATCCACCATGTTGAAAGTGTCAGTCTTTTATTTTAATCAGTGGCATTTTGAATTTATTAAATGTCTGTCATTAGAGGTAGTAGTAAATAGTTATATATTTGAAATGTAGTACTTTTATAATCTATACTTTCCCACCAGTTGATTGTTCCTTTAAGAATGTCTTGGCTGGGCATGGTGGCTCACACCTGTAATCCCAGCACTTTAGGAGGCTGAGGCGGGCGGATCACGAGGTCAGGAGTTCGAGACCATCCTGGCTAACATGGAGAATCCCGGTCTCTACCAAAAATACGAATCATTAGCTGGGTGTGGTGGCGGGCGCCTGTAGTCCCAGCTACTCAGCAGGCTGAGGTAGAAGAATGGAGTGAACCCAGTAGGCAGAGCTTGTAGTGAGCCGAGATCATGCCACTGCACTCTATGTTGGGCGACAGAGTGAGACTCCGTCTCAAAAAAAAAAAAAAGTCTTTAGCCAACAGATATGGTGGTTTTGGGTTCTTCTAATCCACAAGCAGTTTTGAACAGAAACACTGTCACTCTTCACTGCTGTCCTCGTTTGATTATCAGTCAGCAGGTTTCTGCTGGGCATCAGCTGTGTGCGCCCATTGCAGGTCCTCTGATTTCAAAAGGTCCTGACACATTCAGTGAATATAACTTGATGACTGCCATCTAAGTAAGTATGGTAACCATTGGAATACCATCTAAGTAAGCATTCTAAGTTATTAAAGAGAATGGTAATGGCTTTAATAATTAAGGCATCAGGGAGGTAGGAACCATGTTTTTCAGGAGATATCATGGGGGCAGAAGTTATTTTGGATAGTTTTCTTATATGTTTCAAGCAAAAGGACCTCTCTACATGAAGGTTTTTGTTAGGTCTTCAGATTTGTAAAATAGGTTTACCCATCTGCTCAGTAATTGTTAAGTTACATAGTCTTTTGCTTTTCATTGAATTGGCTTACTATACATTATTTTGCTTCAGCCTCTAAGAAACCGAACCATAGGTACTCAGTATAATATTACTCGACATAATTGTTCATAATTGTTGAAGAGAAACCCCAAACTTTGTCTTTCCCTTTAAGTACATATTAGAACATTTTGGTCAATTGTAAGAACTAATTTAAAAAGGGATCTATATGTTTAAATCTGTGTCTTTTTCATGCCTAATTTTTCCCCCAGAGGGAACATGACTGTCTTGGTCTTCCTAAAGTGTCTTTTAGGCTTCCCAAATTGTCTGGTGGCTTTTTATTTGAACTTAAGTCTAATAGTTGCTTTTATTGGAGAGATGCCGAGTGTCTGAGGTCGCAGTAATTATTTATGTACTCCTAAAGTTTTTTTTAATAACGACTTTGTTGAGTTATAATTCTCTATTTAAATTAACAAGTCAGTAGTTCTTAGTATATTCATACGTTCTGCAACTATCTCTATAAACAATTTTAGGACATTTTGATTATCCCACAAAGAAACTCCAAACCCATTTGCAGTCACTCCCCATTTCTTTCCAGCCACACCCTTCCTCCCTGACCCCAGCCCTAGGCTACCACTAACCTACTTTCTGTCTTTATAGATTTGCCTTTTCTGTTTGTTTCATATAAATGGGATCATACAATATGTTGTATTTTGTGACTGGCTTCTTTCACCTAACTCTGTCAAAGCACATTTTGTTTTTTGCAAGCGCTTTAACTTTGGTGGTAATGTTACAGATTAAGGATTCAAAACCAAATATTCCCTGTCTACTGACACAGAAATTACAACCTGTGCGGGGACCAGAGAAAAGAGCAAAACGACCAGTTAGTTACTATGTGTGTTTGTAGAACAGGGAGTGAACTTTGAAGCTTTCATAAAATAAAACCACCCTAGTACTAACCAACCAGTGCATTCAGTACATGTGATTGCGTAATTGTCTTACCGCTCCTTTCCAGAGTATTGTCCTGCTTCTTCCTCGAATTTCTAGCAACTCTTAGAAGTCATTTCTGATTCTTCCCTTTCTTTTACTTTTGGTCTGATGTGTGACCAAGCTTTATCATTGTTTTCCCTCTGAATTGATTTTATTTTTCAGCTTTTGCTCTTAGTTTTATTGTCACCGTCTTAGAGTGGACCTTGACCCCTGTATCTAAGTGGCTGTAGCTAAGTGGCTGTAGTAGCCTCCTTTCTGACCCCTTTGACTCCTGCTGTCCCATTCTCCAGGCCATCTTGTCTGATCATTCTTTTTAAGGGACCACTTAGTTACATGTACCACCCTGGAGGAATTCAAGTGGCTCTAATACTTTGCTACTTCAAAGTCATACTTTCCTGCTTGCTTTTACGACATTCCTGTTTGGTCTCTCCGTTTTTGGTCCTCTACCAGACTGTGTCTCTGCCTTGCTATGCTAGGCCTTTGCTCTCTCCTCTTACCTCCTATTCTGATTTTCTTCGAATTTTAATTCGTTTTCAGTTTTAGTTCTATTTAATTCAAAAAGTATGGAGGCCAGGCGCCGTGGTTCTTGCTTGTAATCTCAGCACTTTGGGAGGCTGTATCAGTCTCTTCTCACACTGCTAATAAAGACATACTTGAGACTGGGTAATTTATAAACGAAAGAGGCTTAATGGACTCACAGTTCCACATGGCTGGGGAGGCCTCACAAGCCTGGCAGGAGGCAAATGAGTAGCAAAGTTACGTCTTACATGGCAGCAGGCAAGAGAGCATGTCCAGGGGAACTCCCCTTTATAAAACCATCAGATCTCATGAGACTTATTCACTATCATAAGAACAGCATGGAAAAGACCAGCCTCCATGATTCAGTTACCTCCCACTGGCTCCGTCCCATGACACTTGGGAATTATGGGAGCTACAATTCAAGATGAGATTTGGGTGGGGACACAGCCAGACTATATCAGAGGCTGAGGTGGATAGTTCGCTTGAGCCTAGGAGTTCGAGACCAGCTTGGGCAACATGGTAAAATCCTGTCTCTACAAAAAATATGAAAAAATTATCTAGGCATGGTGATGCATGCCTGTAGTCC
This sequence comes from Rhinopithecus roxellana, assembly GCF_007565055.1. Lineage (NCBI taxonomy): Eukaryota > Metazoa > Chordata > Mammalia > Primates > Cercopithecidae > Rhinopithecus > Rhinopithecus roxellana. Next base: position 81,511,152 of record NC_044553.1, on the reverse strand, counting down.
CAGCTGTTCAGGAGGCTGAGATGGGAGGATCGCATGAGGCCAGGAGGTCGAGGTTGCAGTGAGCAGAGATAGGGCCACTGCACTCCAGCCTGGGCAGCAGCATGAGACCCTGTCTCATAAAAAACAAAAAACAAAAAACAAAAACAAAAAACAAAAAAAAAGTTTGTGAAACCTACTAATTTCCTCACTTGTTGCTTTATCACTCTTATCTCCTTCCCTGCATAGGTGCTCCTTATCAGTGTCTTGCCTCACTTTTCCCTCTGAGCACCAGCCCCTGAACACTAGTTTTATTACTATCTTTCTCATCCTTCAAGACCCACCTTCTTCATTGATGTCTTGCTGCTTACCATAACACACCCCGATTTCTCCATTCTCTGACATCTTGTGTTGTGTTGCATACTTAAAGAGCCTAGCACTTAATGATTAATGCATAGTTCATCAAGGGTGTTTAGCCTGGAGAAAGCTCAGAGGGCGTCGTCGTCCTTTGTCACAGGAGTCAAAAGTCCATCATGTGGAAGGAGGAGAGGTTACCTTTTGTCTTCTCAGGCCTCACAGGACGAAACCAATGAGTAGAATAAATACAGATATTTGAGTAAACATTAGAAAGGACTTTGCTGGTCCAGGTGTTTGCAGGTGTGATAGGCTGTGTCCCATCCTTGGAGACCCTCATGCATAAGGCTGGACCATTTCTGTACAGGGACATTGTAAAGGGCATTCAGATGATTCACATGGGCTCAGTTACGCTAGTGATTATCCATCTCGAGTATCACAGTCATCTGGGAAAATTTTAAATACACAGGTTCTCAGTCTCCACCTTGAGAGTTTAGGTTGAGCAGTTGTGAAGCTAGGCTTGAAAAGTTTTGAATTAGGTGGCTCTTGTAGTTCTGAGATCCTATGAGGCTTATTTGATTACCAGATTTTTATTTTATTTTTATTTATTATTATTATTTTTTGAGACAGAATCTCACTGTTTTGTCCAGACTGGAGTGCAATGGTGTGATCTCGGCTCACTGCAACCTCCGCCTCCTGGGTTCCAGCAATTCTCCTACCTCAGCCTCCCGAGTAGCTGGGATTACAGGTGTGTACTACCATGTCCGACTGATTTTTGTATTTTTAGTAGAGATGGGGTTTCACCATGTTGTCCAGGCTGGTCTTGAACTCCCAACCTCAAGTAATCTGCCTGCCTCGGCCTCCCAAAGTGCTGGGATTACAGGCGTGAGCAACTGTGCATGGCCAGATTACCAGATATTTATTGAGTGCCTGTATTGTATGGCAATATGAAGTTTTTGGTTTTTGCCTTCATGGAACATAGAGTCAAGGGGGGAATACAGACAGAGAGCTGAAACCATGTGATTTCTCCTCAAGTAGGTATAGATTCTCTGAGGATAGAGACCATTTCTCTTTTTTTCATGGTTCTTTATTTGTCCCAGAGGAATGGGCACTTTGGGATTCCTTTTTGACTGTCAAGGTGATTAACCCGACGTTTACTGACAAGCTCTCTTTGTGGTAGGGCATAGTACTGTGTTCTTTATCCAAGTGTTTTCTTTTCTTTTTCTTTTTTTGGGACAAAGTCTCACTCTGTAGCCCAGGCTGGAGTGCGGTGGCATGATCTCGGCTCACCTCAATCTCCACCTTCTGGGTTCAAGCAATTCTTCTGCCTCAGCCTCCTGAGTAGCTGGGATTACAGGCATGCACCACTGCACCTGGCTAATTTTTTGTATTTTTAGTAGAGACAGCGTTTCACCATGTTGGCCAGACTGGTCTTGAACTCCCAACCTCAGGTAATCTGCCTTCCTCCGCCTCTCAAAGTGCTGGGATTACAGGCGTGAGCCACCGTGCCCGGCCTATCCAAGTGTTTTCATACAACTTAATGTCTTGGTTGAGAAGGAACCACTCTATCTTCATTTGTTTCATGGCAGGTTCTGGCTTTAGATTTTGTTGCTTCCTGGTAATTAATATCAGCTATCATTTATTGAGTAACCACTGTGTCAGGCACTTTGTGTCACATTATTGCTAATCTTTATAAACAAGCCTGTAAGATAGACATTAGGACTCTGTGGGAGCCAGGATATTGAGTTCCTGTTACAGAATTTCTGCTTCTCTTAACATAGATTGCAGCAGCTACTGAGTTGAGGCATTATCTAATGCAGTCATCTGTTGGGACCAGAGTAATTGCAGTCATATTTTGGCTGTGTGCATAAAGCGTATTTTGTTGGGAATGCCAGAAAGCCTGTCTGCTTATAGTAGGTAGCTATGACCACCACACCGTGTTAAACTTACAATTTGTTTTAAACACTATGCTCTACTGATGATAAAAGATCTTCATCTGTTTCTCCAATGAAAGGCTGATCTTGCTACTATAATTTTAAGCATGGTATGGTGGTTTATTGTTCGTTAATGTTGTGCCCAAGTGGAAGGTCAGGGACTGTATTTTTTTTTTTGTATCTATAACGATGATCTGGATTTCACAGAGTTGGTGTGTGACCCATTTGGTGGTTTCTTTTCCTTATCTGTTGTAGGACTTTGGCCTGTCACGGTGTTGGCCCTAGTGCCTAGTTAGTAATGGTCGTAAATATCTTTTGCTGAACAACACCAATGAATTCATTCTCTTAGGTTCTTTACTTATGCCGTCTCATTTTATCTTCATGAAATTTCTGGGAAATAGGTATTATCAACATTTAACAGATGTAGGGAAACTGAGAAAGGCTAAATAACTTGCCTAGCTTTCAGATGCTCCCCTAGCTTTCAGATGCTCCCCAAGCTTTCCGATACTCCCCAAGCTTTCCGATACTCCACTAGCTTTCTGATGCTCCCCTAGTTTTCTGATGCTCCCCTAGCTTTCCGATGCTCCCCTAGCTTTCCGATGGTCACCTAACTTTCTGATGCTCTCCTGTTTACCTGAGGAGACTCAGGCATGGTTTGCATAAGAGCGAATACCATTTATTTTTCTTTCTCTCACTTCCTCCTATTGTAGGCTTTACTGAGAAAAAATTGATGTTATCTGAGGTCAGGAGTTACCATCCTGGTCAACATGGCGAAACCCCATCTCTACTAAAAAAATACAAAAAATTAGCTGGGCATCGTGGCGCATGCCTGTAGTCCCAGCTATTCAGGAGGCTGAGGCAGGAGAATCACTTGAACCCGGGAGGTGGAGGTTTCAGTGAGCCAGGGTTGCACCACTGCACTCCAGCCTGGACGACAGAGCGAGACTCTGTATCAAAAAAAAAAAAAAAAAAAAAAATTAAGTGTAGATGAGTGAATTTTTAGGAGGTGAAGATGTGCTAGTATCTCAGACACCTAGAGAAAAGTTATGGATAGTGTATTTAATTTCCTCCCTTGCCTGGATTCAAAGTAGTGCTTGTCACTGAATGTCCTTTCTGGCCAACAGAACTTACTGAGATGTGGGGAACAACTTCCACAGTGGACTGACACCTGCCAAGGGAAGTCCAAGGCCCGGGATTGCAGATGCTTTTAATATGAATAGCTAGGTAAAATGTGAATATATATAGTTTGGTGAAATAAATGCAAATCTTCACTCAGTTTGTAACAACCACAGAGTTTTTTCTAGTAAGAACACCTTCATGTTACTTCCCAACTTGAGCAAGACAGGAAGCTTGAGACATTTATTTTTTGGGGTGAAATGCTTTCTTTCTCATCTTGCAGCATGGATTGTGTTGTGCAATTGTCATCTTGTCATTGACTTCTGCCTGTTGCCCTCAAATTATCGGACAGTCATCAAGTCAGCATCTGCTTTGTTTTGAAATACATGTCTTTTAAGAGCCCGGAGGCGTATTAGAAATATACAGATTTTTTTTCTCCTCAACTTTTTGGGGAGATTTTGTTTTAGATTCAGAGGTACAGGTACAGGTTTGTTACGTGGGTATGTTGTGTGATGCTGAGGTTTGGGCTTCTAATGATCGCGTTATGCAGGTACTGAGCATAGTACCCAACAGTTGGTTTTTCAGCTCATCCCTCCCTCTCTCCCTCCCCTCTCTAGTAGTCCCAGTGTCTGTTATTGCCATTCTTAGGTCCGTGAGTACCCAGTGTTTAGCTCCCAGTTAGAGAACATGTGGTATTTGCTTTTCTTTTCCTGCGTTAATTTGCTTAGAATAATGACCTCCACCTGTATCCACGTTGCTGCATAGGACATGATTTTATTCTTTTTTATGGCTGCATAGTGTTCTATGGTGTATATGTACCATATTTTCTTTATCCAGCCCACTGCTGATGAACACCTAGGTTGATTCCATGTCTTTGCTGTTGTGAATAGTGTTGTGAGGAACATGTGAGTGTATGTGTCTTTTCAGTAGAATAACTTCTCCCCTCCCCTCCCCTCCCCTCCCCTCCCCTCCCCTCTCCTCTTTTTTTGGAGACAGGGTCTCACTTTGTTGCCCAGGCTGGAGTGCAGTGGTACCATCTCTGCTTACTGCAACCTCTGCCTCCTGGGTTGAAGTGATTCTCCCATTTCAGCATCCCGAGTAGCTGGAACTGTTGCTGTGCCCCACCATACCTGGCTAATTTTTATATTTTTGTAGAGATGGGATTTTGCTTTGTTGCCCAGACTGGTCTCAAACTCCTGGACTCTAGTGATCTACTTGCATTTTTGGGGAACATTTTTTGTCCCCCAAAGTGCTGGGATTAGAGACGTGAGCCACTGTACATGGCCTGTTTTCCTTTGGGTATATACCTAGTAATGGGTTTACTGGGTTGAACGGTAGCTCTGTTTTAAGCTCTTTGAGAAATCTCCAAACTGCTTTCCACAGTGGCTGAACTAATATGAATTCCCACCAACAGTGTATAAGAGTCCCCTAGAAATATACAGATTTGTAAAGAGATGTTGATGGAAGTGAAGTTGATTGAAAATACAGAAAATACAAGTGGAAGTTCAGTGTTGGCTTTTCCAAGTGTTCATCTAGGAAATGTGTTCAGTTGATCAGACAGAAATAAAATTGCTGGTAAAGTTCTTGTAGTTAACTTAGATTATGATGGGAAAGGAGTACATTTTGTTATACCTCAACTTTTCTATTGAGTTTTGGACTGTGTATGTTTTTTGAATTCAGTATACCCTCTTTAAATCTTATGTACAGCTCATTTCTCCAAACCAAATATTTGAGATTTCTCTTTTATGTTAATAAATCCTCAAGGTTTTTGCTTTGGTTTATTAGATTAGGATTTTTGGTGGTATAATAACTAGGTTGGGTGGTTTTATCTTAATCTCTCATTTACTTTACTATTTAGGTTTGTTTAATCTCCTAAGAACAGAGATTAATTTTGAAAAGGATTGTTAAACTTTGGTGGCCAAAGAAGGCCATGATGTGCCTTCTAAATGGCAGAGAGCTCCAAAGTTACTTAATGAATTCCACTCCTGGTGCACTCATTTATAGCAAGATGCACAAGGACCTTAGCCCATTTATCATCCTGTTCTTGGTTTACCATTGCAGCAATAAATCACCTTGATTGGTTCACCTTGTCTTCACATTACAGACTTTTCATGTTGAACTGCTTAAGAGTGTTTGAAAGCTACCTTTTAAATAATGTCCTATAACCACAATAATCCAACAATATTGAGGACATGCCACGCTCAAACCTTGGTCCACCCACCATCAATCCGTAAAGTCCGTGTCTAAATATTACCTAATATTCATCATCCACTCAGCAAATACTTTTTGAGCTTTTTCATGTCAGGCACTGGCTGTGGATGAGCTATGTATTTTGTAGACAACACTGCAGTTCTGTTCTCAGGATGCTTCCAGCTAGGTGGGAATTCAGGAAGAATAGAGAAAAATGTCTTATCAGGAGATGAAAGAAATAATTTAAATGTACCATCTTTGATTTTTTCCTCTTTGTATTATGGAAGCAGTACATTAGACTTTGTGGAAAATTTGGAAAATACAGGACAGTATAAAGTAGAAAAACATCATCTGTCATTCTGCCACCCACCCAAGAATAACCACTGTTACTACTTTCATGTTTCCTGTCTTTAAAAAATGGCTTCTAAAAACAAGCAAAACAGAACTCTGTCCAGTAAAAGGCTTTAAAGTGAAGTTTGATGAGGAAAAGGAAAAAAGGCCCCCAGAAATGTTTCTGCTGTTAGGGGGGACCATGATGTGGAAGCAGCATCTTGGGGAAAGGATGTCTGGGAGTTCTCAGGAAGAAAGTATCAGGGAACAAAACCAAGAACAGTGTTTACCTTAGATTTCTTTGTGAATAATTACCGAGTTACAAGTGTGTTGTGTTCTAAAACTTGATAAAGTGGTAGTTGGCATTCCAGATGCTTTTCTCAAATACTGATCTATGCTAGATGAGTACATGGAGTCTTCCCTCTAGGACAGAATATGCCAGATGATTTTTAGATTACAGTGTCCACTACGTGTCCATGGTTTAAGGTTGGGAGAATGGGTAACAGGAGAAGCAAGAAAAAAACCATTTTTTTAAAGAGTCTCTTAGGTACTAGCACTTTTTTTGAAGTCAGTATTTCACTTAATGTTCATAGCAAACATTTGAAGGAAGCATTTTCCTCATTTTTGTAGTTTAGATTTAGAAAATGGATTTAATTGCTTGTTTATGGTCATAGTGTTTCATATTAAGTGGTAGGGGCACATACAGGCTTTGGAACCAGAGACCTGGGTTCCTCCCTACCACAGTGATCTCAGACAATTCCTCAACCTCTTTCTTAATTTTTAAAAGGAAAAGATGATGATGCTTAATTAACTCAAGGTTATTATAAAGATGAAATGAGACAATTTATATAACACCCTTACCACAGTTTAGATTTAGGATCAATGAGTGAGAGCTTTTAGGATGTCACTTGTAAGGCAGCAGGCCCAGTGCCTGACATATAGTAGATGTCCAATAGATGTTGGACCCAGTGCTTCTTACAAGCCCTCCCACCTTTTCAGCTTTTTAAAAATTTCTGTCTGTCCGTCTGTCTGTCTATCTATCGAGAGATGGGGTCTCATTCTGTTGCCCAGGCTGGAATGCTGGGGGGCAATCTTGGCTTACTGCAACCGCTGCCTCCTGGGCTCAAGTGATCCTCCCACTTCAGCTTCCTGAGTAACTGGGACCATAGGTGTGCGCCACCATGCCCAGCTAATTTTTTGTATTTTTTGGTAGACACGGGGTTTTGCCACGTTACACAGGCTGGTCTCCAACTGCTGAGCTCAAGCGATCCACCAGCTTCAGTCTCCCAAACTGCTAGGAGGTGGTGTGAGCCACAGTGTCTGGCTTGCCAACTTTTCAATGTTTTCTAGCATCTTTCTCTTGGATTTTGAAGGACCTTAATGGAAAGATGTATTTCATTTGAATTATCATGGTGGATTCTTGGATTTATAAAATAAATGTCATCTGCACTGCACAGGAAAATTCCGTCTCATCAGTAGTTTTCTTTGAAAGGTCGTCCTGCACATTTTCCCCTACGTGTCAGTGGGGAAGGCTAGGGGTAGGAAAGCTAAGAGCTCAGGTGGGAGTGGGAGAGAAGGAGAGCAGGAGGAGTCAATTTGGGTATTTTCCTGGCATAGTCTGCCACCTGCCCACCTTAGTAAGGACTGTACTATGGCCATGAGTGACTGGGATTGTAACTGAGCAGAGGTTAAGACGGCACTATGTGGGAAACAGGTACTATGTGGGAAACAGGCACTATGTGGGAAACAGGCACTATGTGGGAAACAGGCACTATGTGGGAAACAGGCACTATGTGGGAAACAGGCACTATGTGGGAAACAGGTACTATGTGGAAGAGATTTGGTTCTCCGTGCATACTTATGCTCTTTCATGCACTTAGTCATCAGACAGTTGTTGATGCTTTCCTACCTGCAGTGTACTGTGCCAGTCCTTTGGGATTCAAAGGATGTCCTCGCCTCTGTAGGATTAAGCCAAGTTGACAGACAAGTAACAGAAAATTACAGCTCAGTTTTAAGTGCCAAGTTAGAGGGAAGCTAGGGGAGCTTTGCCAAAGTATATTAAAATTATTTTTCTGTATTTGTTTCATTAGACCTTGAAGGTGAGAACTATGTCTTTGCAACTTGATTTTTCCCAGAGCTTACTCTTTTTGTTTTTCTGAGTCAGAGTCTTGCTCTGTCACCCAGGCTGGAGTGCAGTGGCGCGATCTTGGCTCACTGCAAGCTCCGCCTCCCGGGTTCATGCCATTCTCCTGCCTCAGCCTCCCGAGTAGCTGGGACTACAGGTGCCTGCCATCACGCCTGGCTAATTCTTTTGTATTTTTAGTAGAGACGGGATTTCACTGTGTTAGCCGGGATGGTCTTGATCTCCTGACCTTGTGATCCACCCACCTCGGCCTCCCAAAGTGCTAGGATTACAGGCGTGAGCCACTGCGCCTGGCCCCCAGAGCTTACTCTTATATACATCCCCGAATAAATTTGTATAATTTATTATTTTTTTTTGAGATGGAGTCTCTCTTGCCAATGTTCTTTTGTGCCTGGTTTATTTTGCCTAACATGTAAAATTTATCCATGTATTTCCTGTAGTTGATTTTCTTTAATTGATTTCCATTGTATCAATATCCAACTCTTTATACTGTCTTCTCTTGATGGACATTTGAGTTTCGGTTTTCAGCTTCTGGTCATTAGGCCCTTTCTTCCATGCATGTTGAGGTGCATATGGGGCATGCCTTCCCATGAGATGTATGTCTAAGAGTGGACTTGCTGTGTCATAAAGTGTATTTGTGTTCCGCTTTGTTAAGTTGTATGCAAATTAGTTTTTAAGCTTTAAAACAAAATGAGAACTAAAAAGAGGCTAAACCCACTGTTTAATTTTAACAAAAGGGATTTCAGAGTAATTCCCTCCTTAGTATCTTTTATGTTAGGAAAGTATTTTTCAGACAGAGAAGGGTGGAGTATGAAAGATTAAAGCAAACAAGTTCTTACCCACTTAAAATAAATAAGAATCTCCAGGCTGAAACGGATTCTTCCCCAGGATACTGAAAACTCTACCATTAATTTGAGGAACCCCGGTTGGGAAACTTCGAAAACTGATAAAGTTAGAGAAGCTCTTACAGGGGCAAAAACATGATACCTTTTCCTCACCCATCACAAGGGTTGTGGTCAACACTCCTATTAGCAAAAGACAGGTTAGCAGGAAAGAAAGCATCACAGATTTATTTAACAAAGTTGTATATGACATGGGAGCTTTCAAAAATGAAGACCCAAAGACTCAGGGAAAACTGTTTCTATGCTTAGATTTGATGGAGAATCATGGCCGTGTAGTAAGGTGATTGCACAAAAAGGGAATGATCTAATGGTAATAAACTGAGAGGGGAACCCAGCAAGGCCTGTCCAGATTCTTCTCAGCCTCTCTGTGTTGAGCATTACATTTCCATTGGGTGTGGGGCAGAACCCTTCTGGAATAAGGGTCTTATGATTTATTTTCAGGTAAGATGGATCAGAGAATTCCTTTATGACCATGCTTCACATAGAAGGCGGGGGAAGTGACCTTGTGTCTGGGGTCCCTCCAGTTTCCTTCAGTTCAGAATCCTTTGGGGTAATGTATTCTGAGCCCTGACACTCCTGAAATCTGAGGGTTTATGTCAGTGTTTTCGTTTTTTTTTCCCCTAAAGAAAGGAAAATAGAAGAAGTTTCATATGACTTTCTGGCAGAATTTTAGTATAGGTTTAAACAGGTGATTTGATAGCATGAAAGAAAAAGGTAGTGGTTACCAGGAGCCAGGATGGTTTCAATGTTATAAAAAACATTCACTGGGCTTCTAATTCCCGTGGGTTCCTGGTACTCCTGCTGCCAGGGGAACAAAGGTGAATGTCACGTTCTAAATTTAGGAGGTCAACTTGTAGCCTGTATCCTTAGTGCATTTCCTTGCACTTATTTTTTGATGGCCCAAGAGTGGGGGAAGCAGACACATTAATAAGTAATCCCCAAATATAGGCAGAGTGCCTAGGAAGCTGGTTAAGGAGTGCTCTTGTGACATTCGGGAGAATGTGGAGAATAGGACATCTTTTGAAGAGGTGATATTGCTTCTAACATCCGAAGAGACTAAGGGAAAATAGATTAGGGTGGGGAGGGCAGGCAAGTGCTGAGGCTTGGTTATAAGAGCGTTTCTGCTAGGTGGAGTAAAATGATTATGAAAAAAATTTTAGAAGTGGGAGGTCTCGAACTCCTACTCGTGATCACACCTCGTGATCTGCCTGCCTCGGCCTCCTAAAGTGCTGGGATTATAGGCATGAGCCACTGCGCCCGGTTAATATGGTGAAACCCTGTCTCTACTACACATACACACATACACACACTAGCTCGGCATGATGGCATGTGCCTGTAATCCCAGCTACTCGGGTGGCTGAGGCAGGAGAATTGCTTGAATCCCAGACGCGGAGGTTGCAGTGAGCCGAGATTGCACCACTGCACCCCAGCCTGGGCGACAGAGCAAGACTCTTTCTCAAGACAAAACAAAAAGAAGTGGGAGGTATTGCCACTGATTGGCCTTGCAATTAGGTTTTGCCTATTATGCTAAGGACTTGGGGCTTTTATAGTCCTAGGAGAGCCCTGGAAAGATTTTAAATATCCAGGGAGCAGAATGATCAGATATGCATTGAAAAAGTTTGCTCATAATATAGAAAATGTACTGATCTGGTTCCAGCCACATAGGAAACTCTTACAAGAGTGAAGTTAGGGATTGCAGTGGTCCTAAGTCCCCCAGAGGGACTTAGGAGAGACTAAAATAAGTCATTCTGTGCTAATCTTGTTTTCTTTTAAAAATAGATTCTGAAAAGTTTAAATAGGTTATTAATTAAGGGAATGCTGTCTTTTGATTTTGACAGAATAGTTTTACAAAAGGCTGTCCTTATGAACAAGATGGGAAAATGTGGTATGGGGATTAGGTGGATTTGTAGCTTGTTGAATAGTAGATTTGATGGATCTGCACAAGCTAGGAGAGAACTTGTGCTGTTGCACTCTGTATTTGATTTCTGTGGGTTACAACTTTGATCTTTGAAATAGGTTTACGGTTAACAAATTCACATGTGAAGTAAAATTAGAAAGGTAAGGTAGTAGTTGATAAACTACTTTCAAAGTTTAAAATATGCCTTTATAGAATTTCAAAGAGGTGAAATTGGTTGTAGGGGTTGTGGGAGCAGAAATGCTACTTTTTAGGTTGAAAGTACAGTATAATTACATAACAGATAAATAGTGTATCTGTGATACTAAAATTTCATGGGAGAGGGTGATTAAGAAAAAAATGCCTAAAAAGTCTCTTTAGAGGTGCAGTGATGGAAAAAGTTGAGAACCACAACTTTAAAAGAAAGCTGTTGAAATGACTAGCTAAAACTTAGAATAGATGGAGGTAGTTGAAAATTTCTACATTTAGGACTCGACACTAAAGGTACCATGATAGGTTGGGAATATTTCATGATTTTTGTTTATGTGAGGGAACGAAATGGAATTAAATCCCTTTGTTACTTTTATTTGCTTCTAAACTCAGTATGAGTCAGTAGGGTGGATATGACCGAGAGAAAGGTTAATGCAGCCTTAGCTTTCATTTATAAAGTTAGGTGTGAAGAGAATTCAGAGTGTAAGAGTTTCCTATATGGTTTCCTAATACGGTTTATTATACCATAAGCTGATCAGAATCTGATCTGGAACTTGGAAGATGAGAAGTCTTAAAACCATGTTGAGAAGCATTATTCAGACAGAACAACAACCAACTTACTGTTTAACAAGACAACTGTAAGAATTTATAGCTTGAATCCATAAACATAATTAAACATAATTAAATTGGGCAATGCTGTATAATTAATAAATTAATTAAATCTATATTGAGTGCCTACTATCTTCCAGGTGTTATTCCAGCTACTGGGGACTCTGTACTCAGCCAACTGGAGTCAGTATCTGTGTTCATGGAACTCACAGGTTAGTGAATGGAGCCAGACAGTAAACAACATAAGTTTGTAAAGTATATCTAGTATGTAAGATAGTGTGCTAGGTATTAACAAGCGTGCCAGAGGAAAAATAAGTAGGAAAGGAGTATGATAAATAATGGGACTGGTGGAAATACTAGAGTGGCCAGAGAAGGCCTCATTGAAAAGGTGATTTTTTTTTTTTTAAACAAACTTTATATTGTAGTGTAACAAACATACAGGAAAGTACAGAAAGCACAAATGTACCATGGGATAAATTTACTGTCTTCTTGTTTTTGAGACAGTCTCACTCTGTTACCCAGGTTGGAATGCAATGTTGTGATCATGGCTTACTGCAGCCTCCCTGGGCTCAGGTGATCCTCCTACCTCAGCCTCCTGAGTAGCTGGGAGGGTTGAATTTCTACAAAGTGAATACACTTGTGTAATCAGCACTCAAATTAAGAAACAGAATTTTAGCTGCCCCTTAAGAGGCCTGGTTATCTCTCCTCCCAGTTGAAGCCTTGCCTCCTGAGGACTCACACCGTAGGTTACTGTTGCTGGTTTGTGAGCTTTATATTAATGTCATAATGCATAATACATTCTTTTGTTTCTGGCTTCTTCTACTCAACATTGATTTGGTGAGATCCAATCTATGCTCTTACAAGTATTTGTAGTTTATTCATTTCTGTTGCTGTAGAGTATTAAATTGTATCATGATATCACAGTTTACTGTCTTCTATCTCTAGCTAATGAGTAGTTCTGCAGCAAACATGCTTGTATATTTCTTTTTAGTGATGCCATCTATAGAGGATATAATTAGAAGTGGAATTGCCAGGTTATAGGATATGTGTATATTCACTTTGGTAGATACTGATAAAGTTTTCCAAAGTGATTATATCGATTTGTATACCTATTAATGGCATGTGAGAGCTCCACAGACATGTCAAGATTTGGCATCTCCTGCCATTTAACTTTAGCTGTTCTGGTAGTTGTGTAGAGATGTTCCAATGTGGAAGACTAATGCATTTAAGCACCTTTTCATATTTATTGACCATTTTGAACCACTTTTTGTTGTGATAGAAATGTTCCATATTTTCACTGTGTTGTGGTTAAATGACCATATACATTTGTGAAAACCCACAGAAAAACTGTACACTAAAAAGAGTGAATTTCACCATATGCAAATTATGTCGTAAATGACTAAATACCGTGTTCCTTATTGATTTATAGGAGTTTAAAAAATGTATTCTGGATAAGTTTCTCCATTGTATATGTGCATTGCACATCTGTTCTTCTGCTCGCTGGCTTGCCTTTTCAACTCTCTTAATGGTGTCTTGTTTTAGGAAATTTTAGTTGGCCGGGCGCGGTGGCTCAAGCCTGTAATCCCAGCACTTTGGGAGGCCGAGATGGGCGGATCACGAGGTCAGGAGATCGAGACGATCCTGGCTAACATGGTGAAACCCCGTCTCTACTAAAAATACAAAAAACTAGCCGGGCGACGTGGCGGGCGCCTGTAGTCCCAGCTACTCGGAAGGCTGAGGCAGGAGAATGGCATGAACCCAGGAGGCGGAGCTTGCAGTGAGCTGAGATCTGGCCACTGCACTCCAGCCTGGACGGCAGAGCGAGACTCTGTCTCAAAAAAAAAAAAAAAAGAAATTTTAGTTTATCTCAGGGTCACAAAGATAAGGATGAATTTTGAGTAACCACCTGAAGAAGTAAGGTCACTAATCATACAGGTGTCTGACCTGGGGGAGACATTTTAGACCAAAGAGGCAGCAGGTGTGAAGAACACAAGGCCAGGTGCCTAGAAGGACATGACTAGTAAAGGAGGAGCAGAGATGAGCTGAGAGAGGCATTGAGACAGCAGGTGGGGCTTGCTGAAGAATTTCCTCTCACTGGGATGGGACTCCTGAAGGGTTTTAAGCAGAGCATTGACATGGACCTACCTAGGTTTTAACAGAGTCGCTAGTCGAGACCTCTGTTGAGAGTAGCCTGCTGGGAATGGGACTGAAGTAGGGAGCCAGTTAAGAGGCAGTGGCAGTGGTCTGAGGGAGTGGTTATGGTGACTTAGACCTGGTAGTGGCAATACATGGGGTAGTTGACTGTTGGTAGGTTTTCAGTGTGAAGCTGAAGGATATGCTCATGGTCCGGAACTGGGATGTTGAAGAAAGAAGAATGGCACTAGGTCTTATTTTAGTGTTTATTTTTAGTTTTTGCCTGAGCAACTGGAAAGAGGGGAATTGGGAAGTTGGAGACAGAGAGAAGGTGCAGAAGATCTGGAACAGTGCCAGCCATCTGCTTGTGTTTTACAGATGTAATCTTAATTTTTTTCAGCATTTTATTAAGAAAGGCCATTCAAATACCAAAGGAATAGGAAAGACACAATTTCAAAATAAAGATCAATCATTTAAATTGGATAAATTTAGCCTTATGAAATACTCAAACAATTTTTTTTTCCATTTCTCTGAGGACCTACAGATGCAGTATTGTTTTGCAAACCAGCTTTGGGAATCACTGATTTGTGGTATTATGTATGTATCCTTTGATCTTGATACTATTAACACATGAGCATCATATCCTTAATCTTGGAATAAGATTGAGATTAGAGTCTAGACATGATAAACAAAAAATTAAAGTAGGCCATGTATCATTTCTGGCCTAGAGATACTGCATTTCTTTTTTTTTGTTTTTGAGGTGGAGTCACGCTCTGTTGCCCAGGCTGGAGTGCAGTGGCTCTGTCTTGGCTCACTGGAATCTCTGCCTCCCAGGTTCAAGCGATTTTCCCACCTCAGCCTCCTGAGTTGCTGGGAATACAGGCACCCATCACCAACCTGGCTAATTTTTGTATTTTTGCAGAGAGGGGGTTTCACCATGTTGGCCAGGCTTGTCTCGAATTCCTAACCTCAAGCAATCCGCCTGCCTTGGCCTCCCAAAGTACTGGGATTACAGGCGTGAGCCACTGTGCCTGCCCCGATACTTCATTTCTTTAAAAAAAAAAAAAAAAAAAGTGTGTTTGCCAGGTGCGACCAGAGGACACACATGGTACATGGGTAGTCATAGTAAAGCTTGAGAGTCATCATAGTAACTTCTTTGCAGACATTCTCTATGAAATTTTATTTTATTTTATTTTATTTTATTTTATTTTTGAGACGGAGTCTCACTCTGTTGCCCAGGCTGGAGTGCAGTGGCCGGATCTCAGCTCACTGCAAGCTCCGCCTCCTGGGTTCATGCCATTCTCCTGCCTCAGCCTCCCGAGTAGCTGGGACTACAGGCTCCCGCCACCTGGCCCGGCTAGTTTTTTGTATTTCTTTTAGTAGAGACGGGGTTTCACCGTGTTAGCCAGGATGGTCTCGATCTCCTGACCTCGTGATCCGCCCGTCTCGGCCTCTCAAAGTGCTGGGATTACAGGCTTGAGCCACCGCGCCCGGCCCTCTCTATGAAATTTTAAAATTTTGTTTTGAAGTAGCCAAGCTCTAAGTTTTCCTAAGCAAATTGATTTGCTTTGTTCTTAGGGAAAAATATAGTTTATGTTTTAACTTTCGCATATTCTCTTTCTCCCCACCATCAGTGCTAAAGCTAAGTGCACTATAAACTGTTTGACAAAAGCCATTCAGGGAGCAGAAGGCAAGGTGAGGTACTGCCATGACAACGGGAGAGCTTGCTGAGTGCCTGGAGACCCAAGGCCCAGGGGGCACTAACATTAGTGAGACTTGTCTTGAATCACTGTGTGGAGACGATGCATGCTTGTGCCTTGGCAGAGCATTGAGATACACTGGATGATTATCAGTGTCATTAAGGGCCTTCAGAAGTGTGTAAGCGATCTTTATAAAGTTTTGCCTTTGAGTATCACCTGAAAAGTACCTGTGTAGTTTGGCAGTATTAGTCAAAGATATTAAATGTCCTTTGTAAGATTCTGTTGCCACTTTAAGGACCAGTATTATTAATCGCTGATTACTTTCCGTCTTTGCCAAGTGATTGTATAGGACTTGATCTTTATACCAAGAAGAGAATTTTAACATGCATAATCACTTCTCAGTGCTTCCAGTCTGCTTTTAGTATTAGGTAATAGTGTCTTTTAGTTGCCTGATGTGTCTGTGGTTTTAACATGATTATCTTACCCTGAGGGATGGAGAAAATCAGTGAAAAGTTCACTGCTGCTTTGTGAATTAAGTTATGCCTTGGCACGAAGTACTGATCATTTTGGCATTGAAATACAGCCTTAGATCACCTTGCCTGCAGTTGGGGAATGTTCTGAAAGTGCTACCTAACACTGCAGGATTCTCCATAAACTTGAGCTGGTATAGAAAGTGATGTTTATCGTATCCTCTTCTCAAATATCTTGCCAAGTTACTGTCATCAGACTCTTTATTGATAGAAAATTAGTTAGGCAAAAACCATTTTCTTCTCCTTGCATGGCAGAGGTGATGAAATTTATGAGAAAGTACATATAAGGGAAGGTTGGAAGTGTTGATTGTGAATATAAACCCTGGCTTGAAACAAAGAATTCTTGGCTTATATGGTGGAATGTTCTGTGTGTTGTTTTCTTTTCAATCTCAGCTCTTGTATGTGGAAATAATGAAATGAATATTTGCTATGCGTGTTGGTTGGGGTTTTTTGTTACAGATACTAAGAGTTATTCTACTGGTATAAGCAGCAACTGATTTATTAAGGGTGATAGCTAGTTTAACAGATTGGGCAGGCTGACAAAAGAGACGGTACTCTTAGTTTCTGGGAATGGTTGCCAGTTCTGCACTGTGGAACAGGCCTGCTGAGGAGCTGCTGCTCCTAATAAAGTCAGGGTGCTGCAAACCAGGAAGCCAAGCAAGACTTGCCCCCCTTCTTCCACTTTCCCTTCGTAACTCCGTTCTGAAGGAGCCCCGTGTGGTATGTCTGGTTAGTGGAACCTCATTAACATGTCTGCTTGTATACCCCCAATTTGCTTATTTGCTTTCTTTTTTAAAATTCCACATTGGGAAGGTGAGGTTTACACAGTAAGGAAGTAGTGAAAACGTAACAAAGATGATTTGGGGCTCCATGAATAACAGCTACTCATTACAGTACCAATTTAATATAATGTTAATTATAATTATAAGCAGTATAATAGTTAATAACATAAGATTTTAAGTGAAACTTTTAAGGAAACCTACTATTTAAAAACATACTTTTTGGGCCAGGCATGGTGGCTTATGCTTATGATCCCAGCACTTTGGGAGGCTGTGGCAGGAGGATTACTTAAGGCCAGGAGCTCAAGACCGGCCTGGGAAACATGGCAAGACCTTGTCTGTACAAAAAAAATAAATAAATAAAAGTAAAATAGCACACCCGTTGTCCTAGCTACTAGGGCGGCTGAGGCAGGAGGATCGCTTGAGCCCAGGAGTTCAAGGCTGCACCGAGCTATGATGGTGCCACTGTACTCCAGCCTGGGCAATAGAGTGAGACTGTGTCTCTACAAAATACAACAACAACAAAAAAGACTATTTCACTGAGGGGATATATAAAGAATATTTAAAATTTCAGCAGTTTTGTGGTTGTGTTATTTTAAAATTTTATTTAAGCTAGCAGGGGTATGTTGATAGGAAAGCCAAAGACGAGAGAAATACCAGGGTTTTTTTTTTTTTTTTTTTTAATACTTGGGGAATACCACTGCAAGTCAAGACCCTTGTGAATTTGTTTTTCTGATCGGAGAGAGAGAGTTGAGACTTTATGAATCAGTCAATATAAATTCATTAGTTATTTGAAGAATACTGAAGAATGAAATTAATATGAATCTGATGGTGGGTTAGCAGAATTACAAAGCATGACATTATTATAAATTTTAAAAAATTTTATGTTTTAGAGACAGGGTCTTACTCTCATCTCCTAGGGGGACGTGCAGTGGCGTGATCATAGCTCACAGCAGTCTCAAACTCCTATGCTCAAGCTTAGTTGATCCTCCCCCCTCAGCCTCCCAAGTAGCTGGGACTGTGTGTCACTGTGCCTGGCTAATATTATAATTTTTAATATATGGCTATTAATCTGAAGGTTTTTCTGTGTGTGTGTGAAAGAAAGCCCTAAAAGGGACTTTGAAATCACATGGTCCAACACCCTGATTTTTATAGTTGAGAAAACAAAA
Source organism: Rhinopithecus roxellana (assembly GCF_007565055.1). Classification (NCBI taxonomy): domain Eukaryota; kingdom Metazoa; phylum Chordata; class Mammalia; order Primates; family Cercopithecidae; genus Rhinopithecus; species Rhinopithecus roxellana. The sequence continues at coordinate 81,493,183 of NC_044553.1, read as the reverse complement.
GCCCAGAGGGTGAAGTGATTTGCTCAAGACTATATAACTGGTTGGTGGTAAAGCCACCTGATTTCATAGCCTATTCATTTCCCGCTAAACTCTCTAGGAAAGCACAGGTTTCTCCACACTGGGAAAAGCTTCTGGATTCCCCATACTGAGATTTGAGCCCTGACCTAGTAGTCAGAATGTCTTAGTGGAGTTGTTGGTTGATAACACTGGTGCTCTTTTGTTTTTTTGAGACGGTCTCACTCTGTCACCCAGGCTGGAGTGCAGTGGCATGATCTCCGCTTACTGCAATCTCTGCTTCCTGGGCTCAAGCAATTCTCTAGCCTCAGCCTGCCAAGTAGTTGGTACTATGAGCCATCAATGCCCAACTAATTTTTTATTGTTGTTGTTGAGACACAGTTTTACTCTGTCACCCAGACTACAGTGCAGTGGTGCCATCTTGGCTCACTGCAACCTCTGCCTCCTGGGCTCAAGCAGTTCTTATGCCTCAGCCTCCAAGTAGCTGGGATTACAGGTACACACCACCATGCCCAGCTAATTTTTTTTGTATTGTTAGTAGAGACGAGGTTTTGTTATGTTGGCCAGGTTGGTCTCGAACTCCTGACCTCAAGTGAGTGGTCCACCTTGGCCTCCCAAAGTACTGGGCCATGAACCACCGTGCCTGGCCTCTATTTTTTGTATTTTTGTAGAGACGGGTTTTGCCATGTTGCCCAGGCTGGTCTTGAACTACTGAACTCAAAAGTGATCTACCGGCCTTGACCTCCCAAAGTGCTGGGATTACAGGCATGAGCCACTGTGCCCGGCCAACACTGGTGCTTTTTTATGTTTCAAGTGAATAGTGGGACATTTATTTTTGAATTTTGAGGAAAATGAATCACAGAAGTAAGAATTGTGTTCAAAACAACAGTTGGGGTAAAAACACACCAAGCATACCTAATTGAAGTTGTAAGTTTCACTTGGTAAAATAAGCTGCAAAAACGAAGGGGGTTTGCACATAGCTCTCTTCTATTTTAGTCTTCTGGGTTGTTTGTAAATTTGCTCATATATAACTATTTTGCTAAAGCATTTGCCATTACGTGTATAGTCAGTACAAGTTAAAAATTACTAGGAAACTTCGGTCTGGCTCACTCATCATCTCCTTCATGTCGTTGCTCAGACACTGCCTTTGTAGTGACTCTTACCCTGACCCCATCCTGTTTAAGATTGCAGCCCACTTGCCCTGCCTTCATTCCTGAATCCCTTTTTCTTAATAGCCTGTTCTTTTTCTTTACAATAGCACTGTATTAGTCAATTCTTACACTACTATAAATAAATACCTGAGACTGGGTAATTTATAAAGAAAGAGATTTAACTAGCTCACGGTTCCACAGGCTGTACAGGAAGCATGACGGCTTCTGGGGAGGCCTCAGGAAACTTTTAGTCATGGCAGAATGTGAAGGGGAAGCAGGTACGTCTTACATGGCTGGAGCAGGCGGAAGAGAGAGAGAGTGGGAAGGTGCTATACACTTTTAAATAAGCAGATCTCGTGAGAACTTGAGAACAGCACCAAAGGGATGGTGTTAAATCATTCATGAAGGATCTGCCCCTAAAATCTAGTCACCTTCCACCAAGCCCCACCTCTAACACTGGGAATTAAAATTGAACTTGAGATTTGGGTGGGGACACAGATCTAAACTGTATCAAGCACGTATCCCCTCTGACCTTATGATATGGTTTGGTTGTGTGCCCACCCAAATCTCATCTTGAATTGAGGCTCCCATATTCCCCACGTATTGTGGGAGGGACCCAGTAGAAGATAACTGAATCATGGGGGCAGGTTTTTCCTGTGCTGGTCTCATGATAGTGAATAAGTCTCACGAGATCTGATGGTTTTATAAAGGGCAGTTCCCCTGCACACGCTCTCTTGCCTGCCGCCATGTAAGATGTCACTTTGCTCCTCCTTCACTTTCCGCCATGTTTGTGTGGCCTCCCCAGCCATGTGGAACTGTGAATCCACTGAACCTCTTTTTCTTTATAAATTACCCCGTCTTGGATATGTCATTATTAGCAGCATGAGAACAGACTAATACACCTTATATGTACATCTCCATATAATTTGTCTATTATGGTTTCTATTTATGGTGTGTCATCTTCTTCAGTACAGCACATGAAGGCGGGGACTTTTGTCTGTTTATATATCCCCAGGACAAAAAATTAAAAGTGCCTGCCACGTAGTAGATAATAAATGTGTTGAATGAATGAACTTGGCAAAAGCAGCTGCTTTTTGAGATTCCTACTGGTAAAATGACAGATTCTCAGTCCTACTGGTTGTTTTTTTAATTGACTCAATTGAGGATGGCAAAATCATCAGTGGTATATAAAGAAAGTAAGTGCATGAGTTGTGTTGTATACAGTTTTCTGGAACCTCCTTGCTTGTTTGGCAAATAAACAGGGAACTCGGATTCAGATGAAGAGTCATGAGATTATGCAGATATTATCAATGGAACTGGTTCTTTAGATATTAAAATCTAGAGTACTAAATGATAAAAATGCATACAGAGATTTTCAGATACAGACTTGGACATGTAGTTGGTTTTTAACATAAGTGGTTTAAAAGGTTTTCATCGTCACCATTGCGGCCAAAAATGTTTCAGAGTATCTGGCCACTGCGATGATGGAGGATGGATGAGGAAGGAAGTGAAGGCATCAGGATCTCCCATCTTGAGAGAGTTGGATGGTGCTTCGGGGTCATCTAGATGTGAAAGTACATTTCTACTAATCTAAACTTTTTACGAAATCCTGAAACATGAGACAAAGCGATACATTTAATGAAGATAAAGCTTATAATGTTCTAAAGGTTTCAGATAAGCTGATGGTAGTCTTCTATTGAGTTCTAGGGCGTAAGGTAGTTTATAAATGGTTATTTCTATTGTTTAAAGATGTATTTGACTTTTAGAATTCAGTGACAATAAAGATGATAAATAATGTCTTAGGAAGATGTTAAGAAACCTAGAAAATACTATAGAAATCAGATATGCCAACTCTTTATATGAGCCTAAGTCCAAAGCTTAAATGACTTGCCCAGTATCTATCACACAGCTAGTTAATGGCAGAATTGGGATGAATGTTTGTCACAGATTTTCACTGAAGTATCAATAGGAGAGGAATGTACAAGCCTCTCTTTAGAGATAACCCAGGGAGCAATTATGAACTTGTTTTGAGGTCTGCATTTTGTCTTAAAAATTTCAAAAGTCATGCAGTTATTTCATCCTAGACGAAGTATTTATGTCTTTCTCTTTTTATGTGTGTAAGTATGTGCATTATTTTAGTCTTGCAAAAATGTGCTTACTTGAGGAAGTTGAGAAATTGAACACAATGACAGATCATCGTTGATTATTGTCTTAGAAGAAGTGTTAGCAAATCAAAGTTTTAAAGAAACTAAAATGAAGAAATGTATCTACTTGATCTGTTCTAAAATTACATTAGAGGAAATTAATGATAGTGCAGTGAAAATAACTTAGAAAATATTTTAAACCTCAACTTGAGAAGAAAGGATTGTTATTTATGCCATTTCCACCTTCCTTTTTTTTTTTTGAGACGGAGTCTCGCTCTGTCGCCCAGGCTGGAGTGCAGTGGCCGGATCTCAGCTCACTGCAAGCTCCGCATGCCGGGTTTACGCCATTCTCCTGCCTCAGCCTCCCAAGTAGCTGGGACTACAGGTGCCCACCACCACGCCCAGCTAATTTTTTTTTGTATTTTTTAGTAGAGACGGGGTTTCACCATGCTAACCAGGATGGTCTCGATCTCCTGACCTCGTGATCTGCCTGTTTCGGCCTCCCAAAGTGCTGGGATTACAGGCTTGAGCCACCGTGCCCGGCCATGATATAGGTTTTTACTTATTAATCTTTTATGTAAATTGTGCTTTTGCAGCACATGGTTAAATGAGATATTTATCATGCAACTGAGTTGTAACTCAATTTCAGTATGCTCCAAAATGTAGATTTCACAGTTGATTAGAAAGCAGGTGTACTATTGGGAGCACTGCGCTGGCAGTCAGGAGGCTTTGACTTAATTTTATCGGTAAAATTAGAGTATTACAGTGGTAATGAAGTATTGGGTCTTTTTTGGCTCTACAAGCTTATGGTCTGTATTTGTTCATGATATGCTTAGTGCTTCCGTACAGATACTTACTAAAATTCACATTTACAAATAGTGTGTGTGTATTTCACATTTCAGTGGCTCCTTGTAACAACAGTTCCCTTGAGATGACTATCTGAGAACCAGGGCCCCTTGCTTTATCCTTGTCAGCGGGTTTTCCTGTATGACTACCAGATAAGTCTTTATGTAAGAACTTGCTGTGCAGTCACTGGTGGTCCATGAAGGGCCTTTTTCTACTATGCAGGGTGAACTCTATGAGACTTTTAGCAGTTTTTGAGAAAAAAGCCTCCTGAGACCTGAGGATTTTTAAGTGGGCCTGGAATCTTTAGGAACTGGACAGTAGTTACCCCTGAGCAGTTTGCCATGTGGGGTCCTTACATCATCATTGGAAGCAGCTGCCTGAATTTTTATTGTCTTGCACTAGCAGGTTTTCCAGTGCTTTAAGGATTTAAGATTTAGTTGGGCAGCACTGTATGCACAATTGTTTTACCATGCTAGTAGCATGTACTAGTGGTCTTTTCTCACTGAAGGCATACTGTTGCGTGTGATATTTTCAGTTAAATGTGTCACACTAGCTAATTTAGTAGCTTTAGGTGGATATGCAGACATACCCTACAGAAATATTGGATTCATACTCCATTCTGGCAGTGTCACATATTTAGAAGTTCAGATGTGGTCTCTGTTGGCGGCCTGTCATGGCAAATGGTGAGTGCCGTGTGGCTAGGGAAGAGATGCCACTGTGGTCAAGGTAATGGGCGGAGCCAGCATGTGTGTTGCCACTGGAGCTTTGTACTTGACAGATGAGTTTGCTGTTTTTTTAGAAATCAGCTCTACAGTCAGAGATAGCTTTAATGTCCTTGAATTATTTTGCGATTTAGCTCTTACTATTTTTCACATCTTTTGGTTTTGAAGTTTTAAAAAATGGGCAGCTTGATCAAGTATGGTTGAGATAGAATAAGCCAAAGGTTCCTTGTGAAGACTTACTTTGAGGCTAGAGAAAGCTTTATGCCTCTTTCATTCCACTAAGGTATGGCAGTGTTAAAGCAGATGGAAGGGGTTTGAGCTGAAGTTGTGTGAAAGCTTCACCAGCCAATTGGCTGACTCTAATGGTGAGACAGGAAGAACCACCCACGTTTTCCATTTTGGATTTGAATCACAGAAAACAGGTTTCCTGCAGAAACCATTTGGCTTTAACAAATTTACGGAAATTTCATCTTTGATCAAATTGATATTTTTATCTGCACTGTACATGTATCTCAAATTAATTATTTCCCCCTTTTCAATCTTTGCATGTATTTCAGATTATTTCCCCCTTTTCAAACTTTAGGTGACACTTCCAATTACAATCTCCAGTAGTATTGACCGTAGTCTGATTTGCAAGATTTTTATGAAAAGTAGAATCAAAGGACTATACTTTCAGGTAAAGATCTAATTTCACTTTATCTTAATAATTCACAGATACTTTTGCAGGACTCTGGAGTTTCTTGGGCTTCTGTAATAGAAGTATAGGTGAATTTTTTGAAAGGTGACAGATTGAATTCTCCAGACAGATTTCCATCTGTTTGGTATTAGCTGAGGTGTCAGTGGGGTTGGTTACTTAAAACAATTAGAGAAGCGATATATAATGGCAGTTACACACACACACAACACACACGCACACACACAGTCTCACTCATTTAAAATGGCTTATAAAGCTGTATTTACCTTTTTTGGGAAAGGGATCATCCTTTCTTCTAATACGTATCACCTTCATCCCATGATTGATTGATCAATCTGTCATCAGTCAATCTTGTTTTCTGTTTCCTTAAAGCTTAAAGACATGGATGGTTTTAAGAATAATTTCTCTACCTCTCTGTGGCATACCGAAGTACTATAATAGTTCTGGGTATGAGAAGATTGTAGAAAAAGATTTGTACTTGAAATAATTTGGAATTTACAGAGCTTATATTTAGAAATGAGTTTTCCCCAGGAGGAAAGGGAACTATGCCAAACAAAGAAACAACGTATTCACCCTCGCCTCCCATCCAGAAAACCACATTGCATAGAAAAAATTGTGCTGAGTTGAGATTGTCATAGTGTTTCTGGATACAAGTGAAAACATATTTTAGAGAAGTAACGCAGTGGCTTTTTAAGCAACTACCTAATTTGCCTAATTGATCATGAGGTACTGAGTCACTTGTAAATTAGTTTTTGAGCCTCTTTAGGATGCTTAATTTTCAAGCTCAAAATGTGTAAAGGTCAATTTTACATGATTGTCGTCGTTTGAAGAGGGGCGTTGGCAACTGAGTAAATAATCCACAAATCACTGGTTGGTAATGTGTTGTAGGATGACTCCTATAGCAGATTTAGTTTTCCAACTGTATTACCAGTTAACAGGAATTAGTTTGCAAAACTTGAATGCACCAGCAAAGTGTCAGTCCAGAAATGGGCTTGGGATTTATAACAAGGTATAGATGATGTGTGGACCTATTTTCTTTCTCATCCCGGGACCAACCTTAATCAGATCCTGTAGTTACTTCTTTACTGGTTTCCCTCCATCAGTTCTTTCCTGTTTCCCTTGCTAGAACACTTCAGGGCCTCCTCCTCATCTATAGCAGTGGTTCCGAAAGTCTTCTGGTCTCAGAAACCTTTTACGCTGTTAAAAATTATTAGGGACTCAGGAGAGTTTTTGTTTATGTCTGTTACATTCATGACTATTTACTGTATTAGAAGTATTAAAATGGAGAAAATGTAAAACCTAAGAATATACAAGCACACATGGCTTAGTTGCAGAATGATGGCATCATCACAGTCCTCTGGCTTCTGGCAAACGCTGTACTCTTACGGGAGTGAAAAAGGCGAGTGACGTTATTTTTGAAAGTTAGATCTATCAAGGTTTAATTTATATTCAGGGAAATCCACTCCTTTTAATGTAAACACATATGGTTATAAATATAGTACAGATATGAAACATTTCCATCTTTCCCAAATGTTCCCGTCCCCAACCCCTGCACCCTCTGACCTATTTTCTCTCCCCACCCATAGTCTGGCCATTTCATGACTGTTGTATAAACGGAATCATACAGTATGTAGCCTTTTGAATCTGGCTTCTTTCATTTAACATAAGACATTTGAGATTCAGTTGTGTTGTGTGTGTCACTAATTTATTTTTATTTTTATTGCTGAGTCCTGTTCCAGTATATGAATAGATCACAGTTTGTGCACTTACCAGTTAAAGGATATTTGGGTTGTCTCTAATTTTTGGTGATTATGTGTCTTGGTTTTATTATTAAAATCATTATGACCTTGCAGACTCCTCAGAGCCCTGACACCTCTTGCTGAGAACCTCTGGCCTACAGCACATCATCTGCATATTCCAGCAGAACATCAATTTTTTTTTGAGACAGAGTCTCACTCTGTAGCCCAGGCTGGAGTGCAGTAGTGCGATCTTGGTTCACTGCAACCTCTGCCTCCTGGGCTCAAGCGATTCTTGTGCCTCAGCCTCCCCAGTAGCCAGGACTACAGGTGCATGCCACCACGTCTAGCTAATTTTTGTATTTTTAGTAGAGGAGGGGTTTCACCTATGTTGGCCAGACTGGTCTCGAATTCCTGGCTTCAAGTGATCCACTTGCCCCTTCCCAAAGTGCTGGGATTATAGGCATGAGCCACCATGCTCAGCCAATTTTTTTTTTTCTTGTTAACCAGGCTGGAGTGGAGTAGCGCAATCACGGCTCACTGTAGCCTTGACCTTTTGGGCTCAAGCCATCCTCCCATCTCAGCCTCCTGAGTAGCTGAGACCACAGGCACATCACCATGCCTAGCTAATTCTTACAGGGTCTCACCATGTTGCACAGGCTAGTCTCGAACTCCTGGGCTCAAGCAATCCTCCTGCCTCAGCCTCCCAAAGTGTCCCAGCTCATCCCATTACAGGCGTGAGCCACCCTGCCGGGCCTAGAACATCTTGAATTACTTGCCTGCGTATGCTGTGCCCCACTGGTGATAATGCCAAAATCTAGCTCGAGTCTCCTTTGCACAGCCTTTTCGAAGCCCTCTTCTCACTATTTCCTGTAGGCACTTTGAGACCCTGAAGTTTAGTCATGACTGCCTTTGTGTCATCTGTGTGCATTTTCTCACTGCTCAGTAGTTGTTTGATGACATGGTAGTTTCTCAGCTTCTCTCTATCCCAGTGGAGCATATAAGTTTAGTACATGTTTGAATTAATAAATAATAATTCCTTTACATTTCTAAGGCATTTTGTTGTTTATATATTATTGCATTCATCCTTCATTTCAACTCTGTGAAGTATGTAGCACAAGTGGTTTTTAACATCTTTTATTTTTATCAGGCAAGTCTATTAAGTCTTTTTTTTTTTTTTTGAGGCAGGGTCTGGCTCTGTCATCCAGGCTGTCATGTGGTGCTGAGATCTTGGCTCGCTGCAACCTCTACCTCCCTGGCTCAAGCCGTCCTCCTACCTCGGCCTCCTGAGTAGCTGGGACTACAGTTGTGTGCCAACATGCCTGGTTAATTTTTTTTTTTTTTTTTTTTTTTTGTAGAGATGGTGTTTTGCCATCTCGCCCAGGCTGGTCTCGAACTCTTGAGCTCAAGCCATCCTCCTGCCTCTGCCTTCCAAAGTGCTGGGATTACAGGCATGAGCCACTGTGCCTGGCCAAGGCTACTAAGTCTTAAAGCTGTGGTTCTTGAATAACCTGGGGAGCTTTTAATAGAAGTCCTGATAGCCCAGACCAATTAAGTTCTTAATCTCTAGAGGTCAGGCCTGGGTGTTAGTACTTTTTAAAAGCGTCACTATTGAATCTGTTGTGCAGCTACAGATAATTACTGGTGTGGAGTTTGACTTAACCATGAAGTCTTAGTGGTGGTGTAGTCAAGACTAGAATCCAGGTCTTTTGACTGCTGTTCTACTGCCTTTTCCTCTGCACTTTGAACTTTCACAGGAGCCAGAAGCACTGCAGAGAGAGAGAATGCCTTGGTATAGATGCCAGTGTTTTCAGTTTTTGGAGGTGCTGTAGCATAAACACTGAATTTAGAGTTAGGGGACCATGTTTCTGTTTTGGCTCTGCATCTGATGCCCAGGCTGGACTGCAGTGATGCGATCTAGGCTCACTGCAAGCTCTGCCTCCCGGGTTCACGCCATTCTCCTGCCTCAGCCTCCTGAGTAGCTGGGACTACAGGTGCCCACCACCATGCCTGGCTAATTTTGTTTTTGTATTTTTAGTAGAGATGGGGTTTCACCGTGTTAGCCAAGATGGTCTCGATCTCCTGACCTCATGATCTACCTGCCTCGGCCTCCCAAAGTGCTGGGATTACAGGCGTGTGGCTCTGCATTTATTAACTGTGGATTAATAACTACTTTCTGTTGAGTCTGTTAGCTCTTTAAAAGTAAGGACACTACTATAATTTCTAAAGCTTATTGTGGGGATCAAGTTAAGTAATATGTTAAAGGATTTTTGTCAAGTATAAAGTGCTTTTTAAAACTTACTTTTACTCAATTTTAACCTAGTGCATTTGTTGGCTTACTTTCCTTGGGATCTATAAGTTACAAAAGAAATATATAAATATGGTCTCACTGAATCGTCAAATAACACAGAATTATGCAGAATAATGCCCAGAGGTCACTGTAGTTGCATACTTTGAATACTTTGGTATGCATTTAAGTGCATAAATATATATGTATGTGAGATACATTTTTTTGGTTGTCTTAACATAAATAGTAATACTTTGTGTGTTTGTGCCTTTTTATTTTAAACTTAACAGCATGTCTTAGATCATTCCATGTAAGGATATAAACCTCTCTCATTCTTTAAATAGCTGTATACATTTTTTCGTATATTCCCATTGGATGGACGTTTAGCCTGTTTCTAATTTTTCACTTTATAAAAAAGCTAATGAACATTCGTTGCTTTTTTTTTTTTATTTTTTGAGACAGTTTCGCTCTTGTCTGTCAGGCTGGAGTGCAATGTCACCATCTTGACTCACTGCAACCTCTGCCTCTTGGGTTCAAATGATTCTCCTGCCTCAGCCTCCTGAGTAGCTGGGATTACAGGCGCCCAGCACCATGTCTGGCTAATTTTTGTGTTTTTAGTAGAGACAGGGTTTCACCATATTGGCCAGGCTGGTCTCGAACTCCTCACCTCAGACGATCCCCCCCGCCTTGGCCTCCCAAAGTGCTGGGATTACAGGACTGAGCCAGCAGGTCAACCTTCACTTTTTTTTTTTTTAATTTAAAGCATTAGTTAATTCTTATTAAAAGATTTATTTCCAGGGTATTGGGGGTTAAGTAGTAAATGTCTTCTGTGTGAAATGTCAAACCTTTTTTACTCAAGTTAGAATAGAACTTAGACTTTTTTGTTGTTGGAAAATGTACTAGACCTTTTCTGGGAGAGCTTTTATGTTTTTTGTACTTTTTGTTTGTTTTATTTTTGTGGTACTCTCGTTTCACTATTGGGATAGACTTTTATTTTTTTTATTATTTTTTTTTTTTGAGACGGAGTCTTGCTCTGTCTCCCAGGCTGGAGTGCAGTGGCCGGATCTCAGCTCACTGCAAGCTCCTCCTCCCGGGTTTACGCCATTCTCTCGCCTCAGCCTCCCGAGTAGCTGGGACTACAGGTGCCCGCCACATCGCCCGGCTAAGTTTTTGTATTTCTTTAGTAGAGACGGGGTTTCACCGTGTTAGCCAGGATGGTCTCGATCTCCTGACCTCGTGATCCGCCCGTCTCGGCCTCCCAAAGTGCTGGGATTACAGGCTTGAGCCACCGCGCCCGGCCTGGGATAGACTTTTAAAGACAGGTGTATGCATTGCTTAAGTGTAACTCCTTTAGCATGACTGCTATATAATTGCCCTTCAATAGTAACACCAACACGACAGTAAGGGCCAGTATTTATTTTTGGTGGCTACTAAGAGCTTATTATACATATGTGTACTAAGAGCATACATTATCTCATTTCTTCCTGTGGGTGTTATTCAGGTGAAGTGTTTAGAAATGGAGAATCAGAGAGGCCAACTTACTTGCCCAAGGTCAGTTATAAATCTAGGATTCAAAGGTCTTGCTTCCAACTGTGATGCTCAATAGTCTCCCAGGATTTTGCCAAATCAGAAATGGTACCTTGTGTCTGTGACATCACAGTTTAGTTTCTATGTTAGTTATATTTGTATATCTTGTTTTTAAACAGTAATAATAATTTAACATAAGCAGAAATGGTCCAGCTTCTGCAGTATCTATTCTATAGAAAGTACTTACAATAAAAGCGATATACATTAGTACTATAATATAAAGGCAAATACTTAATGAATTTAAAAATAAGAATGGTATTTTGGAGTGAAAAAGGCCACTAAATCGGGGAAGTTGATCTTTAATTCTTTTTATTAAGTAACAGAGTGACCTTGATAAATAATGCTGTTTTCTCACTGGTGACATACTATTAGACTAAGTAGTTCACTTTATATTTAATCAGCCATTATCCTGAGTATTATTAGTGTGAATAAGAAATACTTGTTAGAACATTTGGCGGTAGTAATCAAAATGAATTTCGAAGTGGAATTGTAATGCTTCCCTTACCTTGAATAATAATGAGAACATTTCTGTAATGGATTGTTTATTCATGAAAGATGAAAGATTAAAATGGTCTGTCTCTATTGATGAAAGTAACAGAAGGCAACCACAAAGTTTATTTTTAATTTTATTTTTTTAGAGACATAGTCTTGCTTTGTCACCCAGGCTGGAGTGCGGTGGTGTGAGCTGAGCTCACCGCATCCTTGACCTCCCAGGCCTAAGTGATCCTCCCACCTCAGCCTCCCAAGTAGCTGGGACTACAGGCATGTATCACCACACCTGGCTAATTTCTGTTTTGTTTTGTTTTGGTTGGGACAGGGTTTCACCCTGTTGTCCTAGCTAGTCTTCAGCTCCTGAGCTCAAGTGATCCACCTACCTCTGCCTCCCAAAGTGCTGGGATTACAGACCTGCAACACCATGCCTGGCCAGAGTCTTCAAAGCATATTAAAATATCTATTATTACTTTATTATAGGCATAATTGAGTGTTTTAAGGAGCTATGGGTGGTTATTTCTCAATAATGTTCACTATAATTGGAGATTAAGCAAAAGTATGGTTTCACATGTATTCTTTGTATACTCTTGTATCACATTTCACTTGAATGGTAAAATAAAACAGTTCTAAGTGGCATAGTCTAGAGGCCAGGTGATGGTGTCAGCCTCTTAACTCTTGATCTCCTTAATGCATCCTAAGTTTAACATATGATTGCTGAATGGTTGAAACAAACCTGTTGATAAACTCTGAGACTTATTGGCTGAACCCTTTATTTTATTAAGAGGTTAGAAAATATGAGAAACCACAGTTCAGATATTATGATACTGTCTCGTTCATATTTTTAATTTTTTAAAGGACATATTTTTGGTCAGTACATACTGGGTAATTTCCTGTCAGAAGAGAATGAGTATGCTGGCTCACCTTCCTGTGTAGACTTGTGCACTCAGAATTTGTCTGCTTCCAGGAAGCGATTGGGTGGTAATGACTTTTAGTTGCTATCAGTATGCATAGATTCAAATAAAGCGTTGGGCATTCTGCTCTAAACAATACATTTAAACAGAATTCTCAGTTTCTTCTTCTTCTCCCGTATCCAGATTAATTTACTTGAATAGATTCAGAAACGACATTATACTTTATTGCCAACTACAAGGAGCTGTTTTTTGAGATGACATTCCTCTTAGAGGAATTTACTTCTTTTTCCAAAATTTACAATTCGCTATTTCTGTCTTTGTTCTACATTTAAATTTTCAGTACGTAGAATTTAAATATTCATGTATATTCTGTCCTAGTGACTAAGGAGCATTATGTAAGGAATTTTTGTTCCTCTTTCAGTATACTGACATCACATTCCTTGGCCTAGTATTCATTTGCGTTTGTATTTCAGTGTAATCCTAACAAGTCCATTCAAGCAGTAGTTGAACAGAGGTTAAGTGGTATTATGGTTGTTTGGCAGGATATAGCCATAAACACTTATTTTTAAACACAGAATGGCCTGGGGTGTCTGTAATATTCAATTGCATAATCACAGATTATGCTTTACAAACACAGGAATGAGTACCTGGGTCATATAAATCTTCAGTGAGAAATTGCTCCAGCGGATGGAGCCTACATTTGTAGAGTTCCCTTGAATGTTTAAAATAAAAATATTAATACTTTTCATTAAATTGAAATGTTTCTGATTGGATGGAACTGTGAATAGTGTTTTAGAGTTTCCAGATAATCTCCTGCCTAACATCTAAAGGAATGGGTTAAAATGTTACCAGTATTGGGCTGGGCGCAGTTTCTTACGCCGGTAATCCCAACACTTTGGGAAGCCGAGGCGGGCGGACCACGAGGTCAGGAGATCGAGACCATCCTGGCTAACACGGTGAAACCCCGTCTCTACTAAAAATACAGAAAATTAGCCAAGCGTGGTGGCACGCGCCTGTAGTCCCAGCTACTCAGGAGGCTGAGGCAGGAGAATCACTTGAACCCGGGAGGTGGAGGTTGCAGTGAGCCAAGATGATGCCATTGCACTCCATCCTGTGTGACAGAGCAAGACTCTGTCTCAAAAAAAAAAAAAAAAGTTACCAGTGTTGGACGGGTGGCTCACGCCTGTAATCCTAGAACTTTGGGAGGCCAAGGTGGGCAGATCACTTGAGGTGAGGAGTTTGACACTAGCCTGGCCAACATAGTGAAATCCCATTTCTACTAAAAATGTAAGCAAATTAGCTGGGCGTGGTGGCTGGTGCCTGTAATCCCAGCTACCTGGGAGGCTGAGGTGGGAGAATTGCTTGAACCCAGGAGACAGAGGTTGCAATGAGCTGAGATCACATCACTGGACTCCACCTTGGGTGACAGAGTGAGACTCTGTCTCAAAAAAAAAAAAAAAAAAAGTTAGCAGTATTTAAAAATGTATATACATTTCAAAATTTTATATATATATATATATATATATATATATATATATATTTTTTTTTTTTTTTTTTTTTTTTTTTGAGATGGAGTCTCGCTCTGTCGCCCAGGCTGGAGTGCAGTGGCCGGATCTCAGCTCACTGCAAGCTCCGCCTCCCGGGTTTACACCATTCTCCTGCCTCAGCCTCCAGAGTAGCTGGGACTACAGGCGCCAGCCACCTCGCCCGGCTAGTTTTTTGTATTTTTTAGTAGAGACGGGGTTTCACCGTGTTAGCCAGGATGGTCTCGATCTCCTGACCTCGTGATCCGCCCGTCTCGGCCTCCCAAAGTGCTAGGATTACAGGCTTGAGCCACCGCGCCCAGCCAAATTTTATATTTTTTATCCTCTCTTCTTCCTTCCTGGTATCTTTGTGATTTGAAAGCTATTTAAAATGAAACTCTGGTTGGGCTTAGTGGCTCATGCCTGTAATCCCAGCACTTTGGGAGGCTGAGGCAGAAGGATTGCTTGAGGCCAGTAGTTCAAGACCAGCCTGGGCAACATAATGAAATGTTATTCCTACAAAAAGTTAAAAAAGAAAAAAAATCCTTAGAATTAATTCACCCTCTGCACACTCATGGAGTGGAGTTTAGAGTCATTCTGTTTGAAATGACTGGTGAAGTGTCCATTCAGGGCAGCTCTGCTATGAACGCAAGGAACTGGTCTTTGGAGCTCTTGTGTAGTATTTGAAAGTAGTTCATGTTACTGTAGACAGCCAAAGAACTGAAATAGAATGCCTGTGATCATGTTTATAGGATCCCGTGGGCATATTGTGTATTCTTTAGAATGATGTCAGTATTTTTGACAAAATTTTTTTACTTAACTGCCATTTGTAGTATTTATCAGGAAACCGGAGGTATTTGATATAGGACTGTTTTTATAGTCTTTTACTAAATGCTTTTATTGAACGATTCATTCTTCAATTTATAAGTAAGAGTTTTAATTTTTTATAATTATTTACATACTCTCTTAAATGTTTTATTCCAACTAATTTTGTCAGTAAACTTATTTGGAGAAACCATATTCAGTTAAAAGTATTTTCTTGATAGAGCCTTCAAGGTTGCACACTATAGATTTTTATTTATTGTTTTTTTTTTAATAAATCTATGGTTTTATTAAGACAGAAACTGACAGCGTGGTATGAAGTTTACATTTAAACAAAGTTTTCAGAGAAATCTAAAGTGTATTATTTTTAATTTTTACTTTTAGTAAAGTGGTCATGCCTGGTGTAAATTGTAATACAAGGCTTGGAAAGAAAAATTCCTATGCTGTATTCTTCCTGCCTCTCTCTCAGAGGCAACCATTTTGAAATTTTTTTTTTTTTTTTTTTTTTTTTTGCTGTTTCTAGTGGTATTTACTGCCATATATCTAAATAATATATTTTCACTCCTATAGCCTGTAGTTTTCAATTGCAAACGTTATCTTTTGACTTCTTCCTATACAAGATAAGGATTTGGCTCCTCCTACTTCCGTTTCCCCATCCTCTCAATGATAATTTTACCTAATTTTTGGTCAAGCCATCGTTCAGTATTTACAGTATTATCATTTGAATGTTGATGACAGTGGCCACAGAGTTTTCAGTGATCATAATTTCTCCAACCTTTTCTCTTAGGAGATGGTGGTTACTTTTTTTTATTTGTTTAGCTTTCTATTTATCAAACAATCATTTTGTTCTAAATATTCTTATAGAACTATAACACCTCAAAGGGTAAAACAGATTAGAGAATTCATCAGTTCTGGTTTTCTCTTGGCTCTCTTTCAGGGTTCTGTGTCTTGTTGGTTCTGAGCTGCTTGCTTTCTGTTCTCTGGGGAGCTGCCATTTTGGAACTTCTTTTTACCACCATCTTGGGGATTCTCTTGGGCTTTTTCCTTTGGTGGACCTTCTATTTCCTAGATTCTGTGTTGTCATCTTTCTTTATTTTCCCATTTTGGTGGGAAAGAGATATGTAAGTATTAATAGATACCAATATCCATCTGCCAATGAGTGGGATTCAAAACAAACTTTTATTTCCTAATTGTCCGCTGCTAATATGTAAGAATATACTTGATTTTTTTTTTTACATCAGCTTTGTATCCTGCAATCTTGTCAAATTCATTTCTTCTAATAGTGTAGTTGTTTTTTAGATTCTGGAATTTTCTACACAAATGATCATGTTCCACAAATAAGAGGTTTTACTTCTTTATTTCTGATCTTTATGCCTTATGCCTCTTTTTCTTGCTTTGTTCCAGTATAGTGTTGACTAGAAAGTGGTGATACCAAGCATTTTTGCATTATTCTTCTCAGGAGAAAATAATTCAGTCTTTTTACCTTTAAGTATTATATTGGTTTTAGCTTTTTGTAATTGTCCTCAGTTATTTGATAAAGTTCTTTCTAGTGTGTGAGAATTTTTATCATGAATGTCTATTGGATTTTGTCAAATACTGTTTCTGTGTCTATTGGACTGATCCTGAGCATTTTCTTCTTTAATCTGTTAATACGATGTACTACACGAATTGATTTTTAAGTGTTAAACCAAAAATGCATTATAGTGATAAACTATAGTGACTCATGGTATACCTTTTTATATAGTATTGGATTTAATTTGCTAAAAGTTTGTTAAAGATTTTTGTGCCTCAATTCATGGTCTGTGATTTTTATTTTTTGTTTAGTGTTAGCATTATGCTAGCCTTATAAAAATGAGTTGGGCTTTGATCCCTTTTCTGTTTTTTGAAAAAGTGTATGTAGAATTGGTTTCATCTTTTTCTTGAATGTTTCATAGAATTTGCCAGTGAAATCATATGGACTTAGAATTTCCATTTTTGGAATATTTTAAATAACAGATTTGATGTCTTTAAAAAATATATGGCTACTTAGACTTTTTCTTCTTGTGTCATTTTTGATAGGTTCTATTTTCCAAGAAATTTGTCCATTTCATGTAAGTTGTTGAGTTTGTTGGCATAGTTATACATTGTGTTCTCTTATAATCTTCTTAACTATCTATAGAATCTCTGGTTTTTTGGTTTTGTATTTCGCTTTCTGATATTGATGATTTGTGTTTTGTGTCTTTTTTTGTTGATCGCTCTAACTAAAAGTTTGTCAGTTTTGTTGATATAGTACTTTTAAAGACTCAGCTTTTGGCTGTGTTAACTTTTTCTCTTGTCTTTTTTTTCATTTCAATGACTTCTGTTCTCTGTTACTTTCTTCTTTACATTTGGGGTTTAGTTTGCTCTTTTTTTTGTTTCTTAAGGTGGAACCTTAGGTAACTGTGGTAGATCTTTCTTATTTTCTTTTATTAAGCATTTAAAATAAGATTCTCTCTAAGCAGTTGTTTGGGCTGTGTCTTCCAAATTTTGACATGTTTTCTATTTGTTGCCATTTGGTTCAGATGTTTTCTGATTTCCTTTTTGGTTTCATTTTTGACCTATGAACTTGGGAGGTGCGTTGTTCCATACATTCGGGGTTTTCTTAGATATCCTGTTGTTACTGATTTCTAATATAATTCTGTTGTGGTCAGAGAATATTTGTGGGATTTCAATCCTTTTAAGTTTATTGAGAGCCCACCATATGATAGGATCTGTCTTGGTAAATGTACCATATGCATTTGAAAGGAATGTGTAGGTTGATAGTGTTTTTCAGACCTTCTAGGTCATTCTGATTTTTTTTTTTTTGTCTAATTATTCTATCTGAGTGATTGAGTGATACATTGAAAATCTATGATGATTTTGTCATTGTCCTTTTTTTCATTAATTATGTCTGTTGTTGCTTCATTTATTTTGAGATGTGTACACATTCATAATTGTATGTCTTCATGAATTGTCTCCTTTATAAGTACAAAATGTTGCTTTTCATAATCATAATCTTCATGGTAATACTCTTTGTTTAAAAGTTGATTAGAAGCTCTGTGTGTGGTGAGGCTGTTATTCCTTTGCCTCTGCACAATCTGTTTGGGCCCTGCCACTTCAATGGGAGTCCCGTTATTGATCTAGTTCTTCTCGTTTTCAGCCTTACCCCTTAGTACCTCAGTTTCTTAGCCGTTCTGAAGTTCTGCATCATGAATAGATTGCTTCCTCCTGGTGACTTCTTCACACTTCGTTTTCAGCTTTCTCCTGTTTGCTAAATCAATTGCCAGTTATGTGTTGCTTTTCCATCTGTCAGAATATTGTTGACATCTCATATGCTGTTGCCTTCTCTTTCATATTTTTCTGTCATGTTCTTTGTTGTCATTTCCTGAGGGAATGGAGTTAAGCGTCATCCACTTACTTACATTACATTAAGACTTCTTTCTTTCTTTTCTTCTTCTTCTTTTTTTTTTTCTTTAAGAGACTGGATCTCACTCTATTGCCCAGGCTGGAATACAGTAGCGTGATCATTACTCACTGCAGCTTCAAATTCCAGGGCCTGAGCAATCTTCCCACCTCACCCTCCCAAGTAGCTATGACTACAGGTGCAGGCCACTGTGCCTGGCTAATTAAATTTTTTTTATTTTAGAGATGTGGTCTCGCTATGTTGCCCAGTACTGGCCTCAAGCGAGCCTCCTACCTCAGCCTCCCAAAGTGTTGGGATTATAGGCGTGAGCCACTGTACCTGGCACAGTAAGGCTTTTAATTGACATACATTGTTGTTAACCTGATCTTTAACATATAAAACACTAATTCAGTGTTATCTTTTGCCATGTAAGGAAAAAAGAGTGTGTTTGTGCGCATGCGCGTGCATCGTGTCTATTTCAGTGATTTGAAACCTAATGTATTTCTTGCTATAGATTTCATTTACGCTAGAAAGTATTAGTGATGTTTACTTTCTCTGTGCTTGGTTTGGTAGACATTGAGCAGTATTTTATACATTTTCCATTTTACAATTTTAATACTGTCTTTTTGTTATGGGGCTCACTATCACATAAAGTGTTTTTGTAAATGATTAGCTGTTTTTTGTATTTTGATAAATTATTATTGCCATATTCTTTCAAGTGCCTTCTTTTTGAAAATGAACACATTAGGCCTTTTATATAGAATACAGGTTTCTTTGACCTAGGATTTGAAAGTCACAGAGTTGCCATTTTAATCTAAGTCATGTAAATATACTGCTAGTTTCGTCACCCAGAAATGTAAACTTCACAGTATTGTTAAGGGTATCTTACTTGTAAGGCAATAGACAGAAAAGGGTTTAAAAACACACCTAATGTGTGTAAAATTGTGTATGGAATAATTAACATACTTTTGGATAGTTAAGAATTAAATTATTTGTGCTTATGTCCTTTGACAATTGAATGCTTCTTGTAGATAACTTTTCATTAAATATCCTTCGTGGTGTAAAACTTGTCCCATGTGTTGTAAAATGACGCTCGTCTCATATCCCAGGACTTCATATCCCAGATACAATCCTACATGAAGGTAGACAACTGCCCAAATGCGGTACTTAAATGCTCAAGAATTTACAGTCCTCTAAATTGCTCCATGTTCAGTCTGGTATTTTGGGATGCATTCCAAAGATTCCTGTTAATTGCCTGTGTTGTTACTGAAGAAGTTATATTGTGCGATGTTATCTGCCTTTGGCCTCTGGACAAAAATTTAGTTTTATCTGGAGAACAAGACTTTAAGGTAACAGAATACAGGACTGTTAAATTTTTTGGATAGCAGGGTAGAAGAAATCTAAAATCCATGCAATGTCAGGGATGGTAGGCCTTGATAGAGAGCTATAGCTCATAGCCTTGGGAAGCAGGGAAATTATCCCAAGTAGAGTAGGGATACAATATCTATTTTTCAGGCCTTTTAGATCCAGCCCTGTCTGATCTCTTAATCATCATAATACTTACATAGTTATTGTCATGTTTAAGTATAAAATCCATGGCACTTGAAGAACAAAGATCCAAGTACTAGCAGCTTTGCAACACATATGCTGCCCATGTAAGCCTCTTAAAACATATTTCACAAGTGAGGAAAAGTAGAAGTTTTCCACCCTTAATGGGAAGAAATGAAGGAAAAAAGGAATATTAATAATTGACTATTACCACCATAGTGTAATTGGCATTTGGACAAAGTGTAAGACATTCATTGATATGACTTACTTTATGTTATTTTATGTTATTTTTGAGACGGAGTCTGGCACTGTCGCCTGGGATGGAGTCCAGTGGTGTGATCTTGGCTCACTGCAACCTCCGCCTCCTGGGTTCAAGTGATTCTTCTGCCTCAACCTCCCAAGTAGCTGGGATTACAGGCGCTCGCCACGATGCCCGGCTAATTTTTTGTATTTTTAGAAAAGACAGGGTTTCCTTGTGTGAGCCAGGATGGTCTCGATATTCTGACCTTGTGATCCGCCCGCCTCGTCCTCCCAAAGTGCTGGGTGTGAGCAGCCATGCCCGGCCCCAGTATGACTTATTTAATGAGTTTGGAATCCCCTCACCCTGCCCTTCATATTCATGTATTTGAAAGAAGCTAAATTACAGAGGAAAAGGTAAATTTATAATGATTTTGCTAATTTTGTGATAATAGTGATGGGTATATTAGAAATAGTTTTAAAAAATAGAAAATAGAGTTATATAACTATGAATGTTTGTATTTGTTGACATAAAGTATAAACTGCTTTAGCACTTGAAAAATCAGGTGGATTCTTGTTTTAGAAGCTATTCCAGTGAATTCCCTTTCCTTATGATCTTTTAGTCCTAGAAATATTCAAAATAATCTTTATCATAAAGTAACATTATTATTGAATGGAACAGACTGACTTTGGTAGTTTGTTGGCAACTGCATTGTGGTGATTTTCTGTATTTCTGATAGACTGTGTGTGCTGGTCAGGTTGTTAATTCTTGATGCCCTCTTCTCTGTGAATATATTTCTGGTATGATAACGTTACTATCTTTCTATGCCTAATTCCTTTTTGAATCCATGATACCCATTGTAATATTATGAAAATAATTGCATATACATATTTTAGAGATGGGGTAGTAGTGTTTGAGTTCTGCTTTATCTTATTTTCTCTTTTTTTGTTTAAAGTTTTGAGGTTCTTTTTAAAAATCATCAGTACTGCATAGTAAATGAAGAATGTCTTTGAATTCCTTGAGCGTGCTTAATGTGAGAATGTTTCTCCTGTAAGAGGAAGCTAATCCAAGTTAACATTTTTTTCTGCTAAAGTTTGAATTTTAATCAAGTAATATTTAGCAATAATTATGCCGTCTAGTTAGGATAGTGTTGGAGGACAGTGGTAATTTCTGGATTAGGTGCTCCTTCCCTCTGCTTTCACTAGGGAGAAAGGTGCTAAAGCTAAGAATTCTGTGTGGTTTGGAGCTGACATTATTATTGCATAAGCCAAGTGTTTGGGGTGGTACTAGACTAGCTTTCCTTTACTTGGGTGGTAGAAAACGTAACTGGATGAAATAGCCTTTAGAATCTGGATAAGCAATGAATATGATATGGAAACTTTGTCCCACCTTTTGTAAATACGTAACAGAAAGATAACCAAAGCCTAAACAAATTTACATTAGAACTTGTTCAGAGAATTAAGAAGGAAGGCGAGAGATTCGTTTAGCCAGTAGCAGTCCGAAGGTGACTCCATTTTGGCAGTTGTCGGTCACTTTAAGAACACCATCTTGTTCTTGATTTTTCTGTAGGAGTCAGTAACAACTGAGCTGTGTAGAATTGCTCTCAGGGTTTCTCCCTCAGTAAGGGTTTTTTTTTTTTTTTTTTTAAATTAGGATGAATCGCTTGATAGATATTATAGCACTTTTAAAAGCGCCAGTCTGTTCTTAATTAAAGGAGAGACTATTTTTATTTGTTCAACAGCAAATATTGAGAGCCCATATGTGAAAGATCAGTTCTCTGGGGAAGACCAAGATCAGTAAGATATGGTTTCTGCTCTTACAGAGTTGTAGCCTTTCGAGGAAATCAGAGTGACCATAATCATAAAACCGTGATGGGTGCTCCAGAGAGGCCCAGCAGAATATTCTGGGAGTTTAAAGGACAGAGAGATGCTAATTTCCCCAGTGAATAGAGGGAGTGAAGGCTTCATGTGGGAGGTGGTATTTAAGCAGTGTCTTACTAGGTGGGATTTGAACCTATGAAGAGTTTTTCAGATTGAGGCATGTGTTGAGGATAACAACTTCAGATTGCTGCATTGTCTAGCGAGGAAAATAAATGATAATAATGCTAGTGTTTATTGAATGTTTAACTTGTGCTAAGTGTTCTCATATTACCATTTCCTCATAACAATAACATAGTAACCCTATGAGGTAGGTATTATTGTCATCCCATTTTACAGATGAAGAAATTGAGGTTAAGAAACTTGAAACTCTGACCCCAGGCTGGTCCTGGAGAGTTCACTCTTACTTGCTATGTTATACTTTGGGAAATGTAGCAAAGCTGGATGGGTTCCATTTATATAAGAGTCTCAAATGCCCAGATGAATAATTTAATATATTGGAAGATATTTTAAAAATGGTTCTGTGTGAAGGTTTTAATCACATCCTCTCCTTTCTCTTAATATACCATGCGTTACTGCCTTTGAAATGCCTTTTTCACTGTGTTTAGTTCATTTTTGCATTGCTATAAATATCCAAGACTGGGTAATTTATAAAGAAAAGAGGCTTAATTAGCTCATGGTTCTGCAGGCTGTGCTAGCATGGCACCATCATTTGATCAGCTTCTGGCGAGGGCCTCTGGAAGCATACAGTCATGGTGAAAGGGAGAGGGAGAAGAAGGGGTGGTGGTGGGAGACAGAGGGGGGATGTGCCACACACTTCTAAACGACCAGATCAGGTGAACTAACTGAGCCAGAACTTACTTATCGCCAAGGGGTTAGTGCTAATCCATCATGAGGGATCCGCCTCCATGATCTAGTACCTCCCACCAGGCCCCACCTCCCACACTGGGGATCACATTTCAACAGGAGATTTGGAAGGCATGAATATCCAAACCATATCACCCACTTTTCCTTGTGAATTTCTGCTTATTCTTAACTTCTTTGCTTGTTTATTACCTATTCTGTGGGACTTTTTCAATCACCCAGGAGGAAGGACCCTTCCGTGGGCTCCGGTGGCACTTTGCTGGTTCTTCTCATATAGCGTGTTAGGTGGCAGGGTCATTATGTGCTTTTTTTTCTCAGCCAGACTGCAAATTACTTGAATTCTGCCTGTACATCCTTTTCATGTCCCTGGTTTTAAGCACAGCATTATTGCTGAATAAAGATCAGATAAATCTCAACAGAATGAAAGGGAAGGTGATGAATTTTCAAATGTCATGCTGACTTTTTTCTTTGCTTTCTTTCTGAGTTGCAGGTGTTTAAAACCCCTAGGGAAGAGATAAAGTGATTTATTTTCTAATGCGTTGGTTCCTGTGAGAATGAAGGAGGGAGATTATTCTGGGTTTGTGTGGGGCCTGGGTTTGGGGCTTGGCCTTGAATGCCTAACATTTGAGTTGGCAGAAGGGACAGGGGCACACCCAGCCGAGAGCACAGCATGAGTGGTGCCCAGGAATGGGTTCAACACGAAGCGACACCGCCTGCCTTGAAACTGGAGCTTCTGGGCTTTTCTGCTACACCTGGTAGAGCATTTTATGGCATGGAAAATCTCTCAAAAGCCTTGATTTGTTTGGAAAGATATATGGGCCAGCAAAACATTTGCCATGTTGTGGTTTGAATTTAAGGTAAGTTTATAACACATGGAATATGAAATTCAAATACTCAGCATGCCTTTTTTGGTGGTAAACTGCTATTGAAATATGGGCCCATTTGGTCTAAATTAAACTCATTCTTCGGATATTCTCTAAAATCTTAAAACCTCCAGTAATCTCACATTTAACTGGCATGTCTTCTGTAGTCAGCCTGACCCGTGTTTCCTTTGACTCTCTCCTTCAGATCAGTAGGGACTTTCAGCATTGCTGTAATGCACTTGTGTTATTTAATTCAGCTTTTTGCTCTTTATCTGGAAGCACTCTGGCTGTGATGTGGGGAATGAAAGGTATTGAGGAGAGTCAGGGTTAATCGGACTTGTGGAGAGGCCAGCAATGAAGGACTCTTGTAATAAAGGAGGATGTTAGCATCCAGGAGAGGGTGTCATTGTTAAGACACATATTTCAACAGTTGGAAACCTTTTAAAGTGTTTGTAAGGCACAGCCCGGAGTACTAAAAAAGGATACCTTGAAACTACCGATGCCCCAGATTAAAAGCTTTCTCCCTCAGAAGTTCTGATTAAAATTGGTCGTGTTCTCAGAAGTGCCCAACAGGGTAGAGACAGTCTTCCTCAACATGGTCGAGGTCATAACTCACAATTTTACTGACTCTGATTATTCTGGGGACCATAGGCCCTGCCTTTGGTGGAGTGAGGACTAAAGGAAAGTAGGTAGGTGTGGATATGGCCTCCATCCCAGAGTCTTCTCTATAACAGTTGCTCGTTTTTACTTTTTGCTGCTGATTACTGAAGAATTTAGTGCTATAGATGTTGAAACAAAAGCTCCTCAAGGGTAGGGACTTGGTTTTGTTCCCTAATAAAAACCTCAGGGTCTAGAATAGCTCTACCCAATAGATGTATGCTGTGCCTTTATTATAATTGAATATTTCTAGTTGCATTAAGAGAAAGAAAAAATAAAAGTGAATTTAATTTTTATAATGTATTTTATCTGATTTATGTAAAATATTATCTCAACATATAATAAATATAAAAAATTATAGAGATACTTTACTTTCTTTTGTACATTTTTTTTTTTTTTTTTTTGAAACAAGTCTTGTTCTGTTGCCCAGGCTGGAGTGCAGTGGCGCAATCTTAGCTCACTGCAACCTCTGACTCCCTGGTTCAGGTGATTCTCCTGCCTCAGCCTCCCGAGTAGCTGGGATTACAGGCATGTGCCACCACGCCCAGCTAATTTTTGTATTTTTAGTAGAGACGGGATTTCACCACGTTGGCCAGAATGGTCTTGATCTCCTGACCTCGTGATCCACCTGCCTCAGCCTCCAAAAGTGCTGGGATTGCAAGCATGCGCCATCGCACCTGGCCTGCACATTCTTTTGTCTTCAGTATCTAGTGTATATCTTATGCTTATCGTATATCTCAATTTGTACTAGTGCCATTTCAGATTCTTAATGGCCACATGTGACTACTGCCTATCATATTGAACAGTGTGGTGACTGTATTAGTCAGGATTCTCTAGAGGGACAGAATTAATAGGATAGATGTATATATGAAGGGGAGTTTGTTAAGGAGTATTGACTCACACAATCACAAGGCAAGGTCCTACAATAGACAGTCTTGCCAGCTGAGGAGCAAGGAAGCCAGTCCAAGTCCCAAAGCTGAAGAACTTGGATTCCGACGTTCGAGAGCAGGAGACATCCAGCACGGGAGAAAGATGTAGGCTGGGAGATTCAGCCAGTCTAGCTTCTTCATGTTCTTCTGCTTGCTTTTATTCTGGCTGTGCTGGCAGCTGATTAGATGATGACCACTCAGATTGAGGGTGGGTCTGCCTTTCCCAGTTCACTGATTCCAATGCTAATCTCCTTTGGCAACACCTTCACAGACACACTCAGGAACAATACTTTACATCCTTCAATTCAATCAAGTTGACACTGACTGTTAACCATCACAGCGACTGTATCTGGTATATAGTAGATGCACAGTAAATATCTGTAAAATGAAGAAAGGAAGAAACAAAGGGAGAAAGAAAGGGAAGGGAAGAAGAAAATGGTAACATTTTAAAGATGAATAAACAGAGGAACACTGTTTTACTTGTTTTGGTGTGTCCTGGCATCTCCTGACTCGAAGATAACTGAATGACCCTTTTATTTTTAGTTTAAAATAATTTTCAAATGTATTATCTCATTGATACATACCTTCAGTACCATTGATTTAGACAGATCAAGTTGATCTACTGAGGCTGTGTGAGGTTTAACCAGGATCCAAGCTTGAATACTTTCTTTTCATTACTGTGAATTTTCTCATTGGTTTGTGTTAAAAATCTTCCCTATGAACAGTAGCTGGCTCTTAGTTATGGATAGATATTGAAAGAAAAACTTAATATTGTTAATACAGAACTATTTAAAAATAGTTGACTAGGCCAGGTGCGCTGGTACGCGCCTGTAGTGCCGTCTCCTCAGAAGGCTGAAGTGGGAGGATCCCTTGAGCACAGGAGTTCAAGGCTGCAGTGAGCTATGATCATGCCACCCTGTCTAAGGAACAAAAGAAAAAAATAGTTAGTTAAAGGTCACATCTTAGAGTTTGTCTTTAATTCAGTAATCAAAGACATGATTACTGTAGCCAAGAAAGGTGTGTGTGGTGGCTTAGGTGTTAACACAGGCTGTCTGAATAACAGAAGGCACATAAAAATTTATTAAATAAAAAGACTTTATGAAAAGGTATGCATACATATGTTTCAAACTATTCTTCTAGATAACCATTTCACCTCTACAGAAGTTGTTCTCTAGCAGGAATGTGTTATGATTTCTGTTCTACACGTGGAGAATTGTCTTTTATATAGAGGAAACTACTTAACTAGCATCATAACCCTTTGTTGCTTAAGTTATTGGATTTTGTGTCTTTCTTGTTTCTTGAGCCATTAAAATGGTTGGTTTTATTGTACTTAACATTTAAATAAAAACTTAAGGCAGATACTTTTGGTATGATTCAATTTGTTGTGCTAAAGATGAATCTAAGTTAATTTCTAGAGTATTGGTGTGATATGAAGACATTGCATTTCGTCTTCCTTTTGGATAAAAGCCAAGACAGATCACTCTGCAGAGCAAGGTGTGTTGTTAACTGAGATATTAGTGTGCAGCACGTACTTCATACAAAGTGTTCAAATATTTGAATTTGTGAGAAACAACTCTAGTGTGCAGAAAATGGCATTTATTGAGAAGGCCTAAAATACGATTTTAAATTTTCCTTAAGTCAGTAGATACTGCAGAATACTTTGTTCGTTATTGTTCATTTTAGGATGATGTACCACAAGTTTGAAAAAGCAATGCAAAAATTATTCAATAAAAGACACAGATGCAGGTTTTTGTCAAAGCAGAACCTACTGCCTAGACTTTAATTGACCCAAGCTACAAACAAAGAAGTTAGGTCTAGTTTATCTTATGTATTTGGGAGATCATTCACAAGGAATGATCTACAAAACCACATGAATATTATTATCCACTGTGTACATTAAGGATTTAAGAGTGCATAGCTTCTACACATACTTGAGCTTTTCTTTTCATAGCCTGGGGAAATGCTATGAATGCACCTAACTGAGATTTTAACATAATTGAAGCTTACCCTTTCTGTGTCAAATTCCAGACTCTAGAGGCACTTTGTTGGCCCGCATGTCACACATGCTCTTGTTTTTTAATAGGATAACTTAGGATCTGCATGGATAGAGGGAATGAGAGGCTAAAGATATTTCTTGCAGAAGGTGGTAGAAGTTTAAATACACAATTACGTGAGTGACAGTCTGAAAGTCTCTGAAAGTGGTTCTTAGCCTTGGCTGAACATCAGAATCATCCATGGAGCTTTAAGATCTTAAAGCTGGCAGATTTATTTGTTTTTAAATCAAAGCCCTCCTTAGTGCTACCTACATTTTAGCCAGGATTCATATTAGTCATTGAAGAGCTTTCTGAGGTTTCTTGATTCTATAGACATAGTGTGTCGTATGTATTTTTTACCACCTTACCTATTTATTAGTTTTTTAGTTTTTGTTGTTGTTTTGGTAGAGATAGGGTCTTGCTGTGTTGCCAGGCTGGTCTCGACCTCCTAGGTTCGAGCATTCCTCCTAGCTCGACCTCTCAAAGTGCTGAGATTACAGGCATGAGCCACCATGCCTGACCTGTTTATTAGAATTGATTTCTGATGAATCACCAAAGATTTGTTTGTCTGATTGTTTCAAAGATGGGAAAACTTGATAAAGGGTGAGATAGGGCTGGTTTCTCTGCAGGAAGTCCTGAGGGGAACAGACCCCTAGGAGATGGATAGGTAGTTGTAACTGGAGAGAAGAGGGACCAGTGGGTCAAAGCCTAGGGCTTGTAAGAGGAAAGACAAATGAGTTGTACAAGGCATCTGTCTAGATGGCTCAGTGGGTAATGGGTTTAACTAACTGGAAACTATTCATTCCTTCATAGTTTCTGTTTCCCTTTTGCCATCTTTGACCAGATAAGGAAGAGACATGATTGATGAGCATTGCTCAGAAAATCTTTTACTTCTATTTGAATTTCTGTTTTTAAGATAGTACCATTTATAGGAAATCTGACATCTACTTAAAGTGGTAGTTTTTTCCACCACTGTTTTTTATATTTTGTGTAGTCTTAGAGGTAGAAGGACACTTCAATCTCCCATTTCAGATTTCCTGTAGATTGCAGGGGAGAAGTGAGATGTTTCATATTTAGGAATATTGAGTATATTTTTCTTCATTTCTTTGGTAATAGACAGTGTTTTGTGGCATAATTCTCAACCTTTTAATCAAATGGACTAAAGTGTGTAGGTAATGGGTCTTTGTGTTCCTCACATTTAATAGAGACTCATCGTTAGGAGCCCACCCTTTACTCAGTCTGGCCTGCTGACTGTCAGTGTGGTGCTGTATTTCATCATCTGAAGGGCTCAGAGGAGAGTAGGAAAGGGAACAGTTATATTCAGCGGACAGGTGCATTCGCTGGTACTAGTTTCTGATTTTCTGGTATTGCCTGTAAATATAAGTCCTTTCTCACATATTGTCAAGATTTCCATCTTTCCAAAAAGGAGATTAGAGAGTAAATGCAATTTATGAAGATTGGGGTAGGATGATAATTTGTAATTTTCTTTGGGACTGAAATTTCTTATCCAGCATTCCTTATGCTTACACCATTCAAATAAAGTATGACAGTGAAAAAATGATCCAGAAACCTGTTTGATAAAACCTAAAGACTTAAAATGATACAGCTGTTTCATCCTAAATGAGTTAAACAATCCAAATATTTTTCCCTCTGATTATAAAAATCTTTATTATAGAAAAATTGGAAAGTACTATAAAGCATGAAGAAGAAAATAGAAATCACCATTAATCCCACAACCCAGCAGCAACTGCTATTAATATTTAAACTATTTCCTTTCAGGGTTTTTTGGAGGGAGAGGCAACCATACTCTTGCATCCTGTTTATTAACTTAATATTATGAGCATGTTTCCCATGTACATAACTATTCTTCAAAAATACGGGTTTTATTAGTTGTATTGGTGCCCAAATATTTTTCTTTAGTTTCAATGTTATTTAAAACACTATTCATAATCCCAGCACTTTGGGAGGCCAAAGGAAGTGGATCACTTGAGCTCAGGAGTTGTTGCCCAGACAAGAGTCTGTGCGACATGGTGAAGCCCTGTCTCTACCAAAAAAAGAAGAAAAAAAATTAGCTGTGCATGGTGGCATGCACCTGTGGTCCCAGCTACTCGGGAGGCAGGGATGGATCACTGGAGCCCAGAAGGTGGAGGTTGCAGTGAGCTAGGATTGCGCCACTGCGCTCCAGCTTGGGTGACAGAATGAGATCCCATCTCAAAAAAAAAACAAGCGAAAACAAAAACCCCACCATTCAGGAATCTGCTTGCATGTCCCTTCCTCCATGACACCTTTTCTCCACAGAGGAAATGAAGAAAATCTCCACTGACCTTCTATAGAATGTTGATTTTGTTGCTACAATGACAATATTTATCTTGCTTCATGTAATATTTTAATGTATGTATCTAATTCTTCATCTGACATTTATTGAACCCTTCCTTTGGAATAGGCACTATACTAAGACTTCACAGGACAATGACAGTGGAAAGGCAATTGAAAAAAAAGCCAACAAAAATTAGTTTTGTGCCTGCATTCAGTATTTTTTTTTTTTTTTGAGATGGAATCTCGCTCTGTTGCCCAGACTGGAGTGCAGTGGCCCGGTCTCCGCTCACTGTAAGCTCCGCCTCCCAGGTTCATGCCATTCTTCTGCCTCAGCCTCCCGAGTAGCTGGGACTACAGCCACCAGGCCCGGCTAATTTTTTGTTTTTTTAATAGAGACGAGGTTTCACCATATTAGCCAGGATAGTCTCGATCTCTTGACCTCGTGATCCGCCCACCTCAGCTTCCCAAAGTGCTGGGATTACAGGTGTGAGCCACCGCGCCCGGCTGCATTCAGTGTTCTTAGTCTATAGGCTGGGAATGTAGACATTACTTAAATAATCACACATATAAATGTTAAATTACAACTGTGATCCGTGATTTGAAGGACAGGTAAATGGTGCTTATGAGAACAGTTCATATGAGCAAGGATCAGGTGTTTTATTTGACCACAGATTTAAAATGATCCAGGGCCTGTACTTCTATAAAGGTCGGTGGTAGCCTAGAAATAGCATGTTCTGCTCCAAGATCTTAATGTGCCTATGGTACTCTACCATGGTTAGAGCACATGGGGGTTCTTTTGGTCTTCTTCTGACTAACTAGAGTACATTCTAAAGAGTGACTCTCTAAGGAGAGTACATTTTAAGGAGAGAGGGAGACAGTTTCAGAAAGGAATTCAAGTGATGCCACGTTAGTAGGACTGTAGCAAGTGATTCTGGGGAAAGAAGGCACAGGGAGGACATTGTGGTTGTCCAGTGTGTAGCAGTAGATCAAGGTGTATTGAGCAGATTCTTGCAGAGGTGAGAAGTAGACTGCTGTACTGGTTCCCTTTCCATTCTAAGATTCCACGCTGTTAAAGATTATCTGAAGCCATTCAGCATCAGGTGGGTATAAGAGGACCCTGAGGATGATTTTCAGCCTATGTCCATTTAGATTTGGAGAAAGAGTATCTGTCCATTCTCCCTGCTCTCAAGTCTCAACTGTCCAAGCAAGAGGAAGCCAGAGAGGCTTGGGGAGCGCAGGAAAGCTACAACTCCCAATACCCGTTTATCTCCTGAGGATGGACAGGCTCTGGTGCAGGCAGATGCTTCAGGAGTTCCCCATAATCTGTAGGATGGAAGCTGAGTGCCTTAATATGGCAGAGGCCCTCTGGATGTGGCTTCTGCTTTGATCACATTCTTCTCACTTGCCTGTCACCGAGCCTTGTTTGTTCTAGTGGTGGTGAAGTCCTTGCATAATGTGGTTTCTTGCCTTTCAGTACCCTTGCTGTTTCTTCTCCTTAAACATTGCTCTTATTTGCTGAATACATTCTTATTTTCCTTTCAGGACCAGCTTAAAAGTTAACATCTGTAGAGTTTTTCTGCTTTGCTCTAGTTATTTCTTAACACATACCTCTGTTACAGTACGATTGAAACTTTTTATTTAGCTTACTCCCCTAGACCATAAAAACCTTGAGTACAGGGACTATGTATTCTGTTTAACTTTTCAGTGCCTGAAAGCTCTCAATAAATGGCACATTCTGGGCATTCAGTAATTTTTGAATGAATGAATTTAATTCTCACTTGCCTTACCATATTGATACTTTATTGTGGCTGTGGCTTTGGAATTTAACATCATGAGATATAATAAATACATAGTGGAACTTACTGATTTTTTGATTTAAACCTTTGAAGTGTGTAAGAGTATACTTGACTCCCTTATTAAATATTCCAGTAGAGAGGATGTCAATATATGGAGGGGGATTCCTAGTTTCTACAAGACCACGTTGTATTTTAGATTACCTTCTTTTAATAATACTCCTTAAAAATTGTCAAGTTATTATAATATTTTCAATAAGAAACACATCTTAGGTCTAAAAAGGGTAAAATGAGGCTAAGGAAAATTTAAAATAAGTAATTGTGTAAAGAAAGATGACATTAACATGCATTTGAAAGTGCAGGAAATCTGTGGTAAGAAATGTTCCAAATTAAATTGGGTGCACACTATGGACAATTGAAGAACAGACTGTGTTCTGATATGGTGTGAAGCTCATAGTTTGCCAAAGCTGTTTTATAAAATCTTACTGGACCACACTCATGCTAGCAGGACTTGCTTTAATAATAGCTTTGTGACTGGGCATGGAGGCTCATGCCTGTAATCCGAGCACTTTGGGAGGCTGAGGCAGGAGGATCACATGAGGCCAGAAGTTCAAGACCAGCTTGGGCAACATGGCAAAACCCAGTCTCTATCTTCCCCACACCCCACCAAAAAAAACTTCAGCTGGGATTGGTGGCATGTACCTGAAGTCCCAGCTACTTGGGAAGCTGAGATGGGAGGATCACTTGAGTCTGTGAGGTCAAGACTGCAGTGAGCCGTGATCATGCCACTGCATCAAGCCTGGGTGACACAGCAAGACCCCATCTCTAAAACAATAAAAAAAAAAAAAATAGCTTTGTAGTTCAGTAACACCAGTGGTCTGGTTATCCAGGGCTGATCAGATCCTGGAAAATCTGATACACTTAAACAGAATTTTTTGAACATTGATGTCTACTAGAAAGTCACTTGTTAACAAGCAGTGAGAAGTAAATGTTCAGGCAGACAAGTACTTGATAGTAGAATAAGCAAACCCTGTTCCTAGGTGGCTAGATTGCTAGGGCAGCATTGTTATCTTCAGAAAGCTTCTTGGGATGTATGCACTATCAAAGCCAGCAAGGGCGGAGGAAGGTGTTGACTTGCTACCCAAATTTTGTTCTTCATCCCCTGCTAACGTATCAGCCTAGATCTCTTAAGAGAGTTGTTCTACTGGGCACTCATCCTTTCTCTCACAGCTTCTGGCTGATCCTAATCAAAATAGGATGTGCCTCCCCTATTACCCTAAATAGTTTAAATTTCTCCATTCACTAGTTAATTATACAGCATTAATTTCCAAATGTCCATTCAGTAACTGGAACCCCCTATTGCTATTATTTTGTAACTAGAAAATGGTTTGAAGGTACTGGAATGTTACGTCATTAATCTCCTGTTGCATTTATGTATTATTCTCTAGACTTGATGAGTGATACTCAGATCTTGTTCATAAGAGAGAACTATCTTGCTTGAGAAACGTCTCTGGTGTGACTGTCTTCCTTTGTTCAGATCTTTTCACCTATTCTCCAGCCTCTCCTGCTATATACATCTGTTGTAATGTTCATTTAAAATCAGCAGTGAATAAAATGACCTCATCCAAAAACGAACTGTTTAACTGTGTATTTGAGTTGAGTGATTTGGATCATGTTTGAATTAAGTGATGTGGATTCCTATTGCAAAAAACATTGTAGATATTCCTGAAGTTTATAGACGAATAATGTGCCCGATACCATCTAAAGTTAAAATAAACTTAAGGTGACCTGCTACTGACTTCAACTGATGGATAAGCAGTAAGGAGAAGGACAGTTAAAAGAATTTATATGATTCATTTTAATACTAACTCAGAAGCTATATTAGAGCTTGTTAAAAAGATTCTTTTCATCATTTCAATTATGGATAAAAAAATTTGGGTGTTATTGTCATGTTTAATAATGGGGCTGCATTGTATAATACAATGCTATTGAAATAAGAGAGAAAATGTACAAAGGCATAATTATAGCCAAATGTGCAGTTATTTTGGTCTCTTAGTTTGGAGAGGGCCCTTAGGAAATTTTTCTTAAAAAGAGTTTGTAATGATTCATAATTTCATCAGATCTACAAAATACATTTCAAATACTTTCAAGAAAGAAGTTTTGACATAATAACAAAGAAAAATAGGCATAATTTTGGCAAGGGTGAAGTTGTCAGGCACAGAGCATGTGTTGTTTTGTTCTGTGTTTCATTGGACTGGCAGAGTCCACTTTCCTTTTTGAGTTCTACATAGGCTCATACTATGACTGTTTATGCTGCTTACATAATATGATGAGCGAGGCTTTGGGATTGATGGTTAAAAATGACTGAAAGGCTGGGTGTGGTGGCCATGTCTATAATTCTAGCATTTTGGGAGGCTGAGGCAGGAGGATCATTTGAGGCCAGAAGTGTCAGACCAGCCAGGGCAACATAGCAAGACCCTGTCTCTACAAAAAATAAAAAACAATTAGCCGGGTGCAGTGGGGCTTGCCTGTAGTCCTAGCTACTGGGGAGGCTGAGGTGCGAGGATCACTTGAGTCCAGAAGTTTGAGGCTGCAGTGAGCTATGATTGTGCTGCTGCACTCCAGCCTGGGTGGCAGAGCAAGACCCTGTCTGTTGAAAACTCAAGAGCTGGTCCTGCTGTAGACCACACTCGGATTCCTTTCACTGAGACTCCTCTTGTGGACTTGAAGACCAGGACTGTGTCAGCACCAGTGTTGTTTCCCTTGGCCCAGTATATGGAGGGATTTATATTTACTAAGTTTGAAAACTATGCGCCAGGTACTTGCTAGAAATTCTATATATGTTATTTTAGTTAAGGCTTTTTACAACTTCTAGATTAAGGAATTAGTCTACATATTTCAGCCACCGAGTAGTAACTTGCCCAGGGACAAAGTAAGGGTACATCTGAAACTTGACTTCCCATGCAGGTCTGATGATGGAGCTCATGCATTTTACACTCCACTGTAATGTCCTGTGCTCCTTAGAAAAGGGAACATAGTAGCTTGGAGAACATTTCTTGTCCTCTCTTGCTTAAGGTGTCAGGATCTCCTTCTGTATGCATGGTCCAAATCATTAAAAAAAAAAAAAAAAAAAAAAAATCCATCCTTCAGCCATCTAGCCACTTATCCATTTATGCATGCATCTAGTAAATATTTATTGAGGACTTATTCTGTGCCAGGTGCTGTTCTAGATCCCATAAATATGCTGGTTACCAAGCCTTCTCTGCCCTCTTGAAGTTTATACCCAGTTATCTAAAGACTTATTATATAGTGAGTTTGGGGTAGAGGGGAGTGTCTGGGTTCTGAAATCAGTTTACTTGGGTTTCTCAGCCCAGTGCCAGACTTTTAGCAGACCCTCAAAATGTGTTTGTTTCTTTTGCCCCACTTATTTTTACCTGATTTTTATGCTCCTGGCCAACTGTTGTCCCCTGTTTGTTCATTTACCCTTGTACTTTGACTTGTTGACTTGGGTTTGTGTGTTTTTTCTCAGTTCAAGATCAGTCTGTTAATCTTTAGAAACAAGCATGTCCTGCAAAGCAATTTGGTCCAAGTGGTCAGTTATCTGAGGTTGAATATTAAGAAGGTGGTATGGTAAAACAGGTATAATTTTTTGCTAAAATTTTTTCTTGGCTCTTAAGCATTAACCCTAATTACATTGTGTATCTATAATTTTGTTTTTTTTTTTTTTTTCTTTTTTTTTGAGACAGAGTCTTGCTCTGTCGCCCAGGCTGGAGTGCAGTGGCCGGATCTCAGCTCACTGCAAGCTCTGCCTCCTGGGTTTATGCCATTCTCCTGCCTCAGCCTCCCGAGTAGCTGGGACTACAGGCGCCCGCCATTTTGCCCGGCTAGTTTTTTTTTTTTGTATTTTTTAGTAGAGACGGGGTTTCACTATGTTAGCCAGGATGGTCTCGATCTCCTGACCTCGTGATCCGCCCGTCTCGGCCTCCCAAAGTGCTGGGATTACAGGCTTGAGCCACCGCGCCCGGCCAATTTTGTATTGTTTTGAGTAGCATTGTTAGTAGTTTACCATATGTTATATTATGCTATCCGGCCAATTTTGTATTGTTTTGAGTAGCATTGTTAGTAGTTTACCATATGTTATATTATGCTACATGTGTCATTTAAAAAGGTTTACTATATTTTAAAATGCCATGTAACGAGTTAATGCTAAAACGCTTTAACAAGAGCATTAAAATTAGATTCTGTTATAAAATTCATTGAGCAAATGCTATTCATTATGGAGAATCTTGAGTTAGTTCCATTTGTGGAATGTTTTTTCTGTAGAATATCTTATATTTTTTGATAAATTTAAATTATTTACTGACGGTTTTTAAGGTAAACTAAATGGACAAATTTCAAAATCCCCATTTGGAGCTGAGTCTCTTTCTAGGACTGGGCTCTGTGTGGCTAATGGATGATTCTGACTGTTGAAGGTAACTGTTAATAACATCAAAGGTCAAATGTAATCTTGATAGAAATACTGTTTTTGAGAATAGTGCATTTATTTTATGATGGTGCAGTTTCTTTCTTTGAACAACAGTACAGCCATCTTCTCCAGTCCTTTAAGCTAAGGATTTTAGTTGACTTTGGTCCCATTTTTCCTCCATCATGACATGTAATTGTTTTCCGTGTGTTGTCAGTTTTATCTCTTCAGTCTCTCTTACATTCATTTCTTTATTTCCGCTACCCTAGTTCAGATCCCAGTCATGTCTCACCTCAAAAATTGCAGCGATCTTATTACTAGTATACATATATATATATATATTTAAAATAGTGTCTTATTACTAGTATTTATTCAGTATTTTTCCTCTTTCAGGCTGTCTTACAATACTATTGAAATTTTTTTTGGGGTGGGCAGGGAATGATGTGTTTGTGTGTGTGCGTGCGTGTTTGTGCGTGCATACAGGCACATACGGTTTTGATTGTGAGAATTTCTAATGAACCTTTTGGTAGCTGCTCACTGCCTGCATGCTAAGTTAAGCTCCTGAGCAGGTCATTTAAAAACTTCGTGGATTGGTTCAAGCCTTCCAGTGCCAATGCCTCAGTCTCTCTTCTTGCCCTTCTAGTTGCTTCCAGCAAATGAACTATTTTCTTTGCAGTTTGGTTGTTAGTGGAGTAGTGCTTTGTTAGTATTATTTGCCAAGTATGGTATTCAGAATTTCTTTTGTTCAGGCAGCCTTTTAATTATAAAAGCCACTATTTCATCTTGTTTTTACATCTTATGTAAGTACACAGTGAGGCATTTTTAGCGTCTTAGGTGGCAGAGTTTGTGTTCTACTTTTAATTGACTTTTATAAGATGTGACAAATTACCAC
Source organism: Rhinopithecus roxellana (assembly GCF_007565055.1). NCBI lineage: Eukaryota > Metazoa > Chordata > Mammalia > Primates > Cercopithecidae > Rhinopithecus > Rhinopithecus roxellana. The sequence continues at coordinate 81,456,381 of NC_044553.1, read as the reverse complement.
AGAGTTTCTTTTTTCTTGAAAGGTTGATGGCCTAACTGGAATTAAATAACCAAAATTTAATTGCATTTCTTTAGACTAACTTTCAAAGGTTATTGTGTTCCAGGTATTATTTGGAAGTTTCGAACTATTTTTATACATAAAATTATGTTTTCACTACAATCATGGCAGTATTTTTTGTCAACAGCAGCTCACGTAGTGAATGTTGATACTTTGGGTCTGAGTGAAAACGAATTGTAGCATTTTCTTTTGCATTAATAAATTGAGTACTCACTTAAACTACCTGACAGAATTACAAGTCCTCCAAGTTTCATTCACATTAATGTATTCCCTGTATTTAAAAGTGGATATTTACACATGAGCAGTGACTGAATGACACGCCTTGTGTGACTGACACTCTTGGGATGCTGAGATTTGATGATCATCTTTGTAATCTCGTAGTGATTGATAGCACACAAGTTCATGGGTGCCAGAAATGATGTTGAAGTAGGCACTTGAGTTCCCTGGCTTTCTGAAGGGTGAGGCCAAAGCTAGATGACAGATACCACATGGATAGTAAGGACAAAGTAGGACTTCGTGTTCTTTTGCTGTCCTTGAAGTGGTACCTACTTACACTTTGTGTCCTTGCTGCTTTTACGTATCCTTCCCTGTGAATTAGGTTGTGAACTTTTCAAAAGGAAGTTCAAGATCATTGGGATCTTTGGAGCTCCACAGCTTTTTGCTCAGAACTTTATACCCAATAGATGTTTCGTAAGTGTTTGAATTAAAGTAAGTACATATTCTTAAATAAAGTAATAATTGCACCTTAATTAAAATCTAACCTGTTTGGCTGGTGAGGGTGGAGATAGATGTCAGCTTTCATTGAGGAGTGGCAAGTAAGTTTAGCACTGATTTTTGAGAATAAGGAAACATACAGCTGAAATCATGTCATTTAGGACTGACCACTATGATGCTCATAACATGTTCCTTGATGCATATTCAGGTCCTGTTTCAGCTGTGAACTTCTGCTTTTCAAGTTTTTGTTTTGTCACTAACCGAATGTTTCTTAAAATCTAATGAAGGGAAGAGGGAGGCAGTTGATGATGGTTGTATTATTCACCCCATCTGTTTCCTATAAATGAGAGTAGTTTCCACGTAGTGCCTTTTGCCCATGTAGTCAAAAGCACCATACAAACGTAGGCTGTGGTTCTTTCAGTGAGAAGACAGTTAAGAACGCACTTTTGTTGTGTTGTTTTTGAAACAGGGTCTTGCTCTGTTGCCCAGGCTGGAGTGCAGTGGTACCATCGTAGCTCACTGTAACCCCGAACCCCTGGGCTTAAGCAATCCTCACATCTTCCCTTTCTGAGTAGCTTGGACCACAGGTGCACACCACCATACCTGGCTAGGTTTTAGAATTTTATTTTGTAGAGATAGGGCCTTGCTGTGTTGCCTAGGCTGTTCTTGAATCCCTGGCCTCAAACCATCCTCCCTTCTCTGCTCCCAGAGTGCTAGGATTACAGGTGCAGGTGTAAACCATTACACCTTTTCTTCTTATTATTATTTATTTATTAGTTTTTTGAGACGCTTGCTCTGTCACCCAGGCTGGAGTGCGGTGGTGCAGTCTCGACTCACTGCAACCTCCACCTCCCGAGTTCAAGTGATTGTGCTGCCTCAGTCTCCCGAGTGGCCGGGATTACAGGTGTGCACCATGACGCCTGGCTGATTTTTGCATTTTTAGTAGAGACGGGGTTTCACCATGTTGGCCATCCTAATCTCTAACTCCTGACACAAAGTGATCCACCTGCCTTGGCCTCACAAAGTGTATTTTTTTTTTTTTTTTTTTTTTTTTTAGAGTTGGGATTTCACCATGTTGCCCAGGCTGGTCTCAAACGCCTGGGCTCAATCTGCCTACCTGCTTTCACCTCCCAAAGTGCTGGCATTACAGGCATCAGCTGCACTACCAGACCCAGCCCAAGAACTCACTTTTTAAAGGTCTGAGCTTGCCATTAATATATCTTCTTGTCATCTTAATACCAAAAGTGACTTTTCTGGTGTGAAAAGTAGGTGGCATACTTTGTAAGGTGCCTTGATAACCTGTGCTTTTCTCTGGGGGATTAGGACTATCTGTTCTGGAATTGTGCCGTTTCAAGAAGTAAACCTACTTATTTTCATTTTAAAAGTGGATTGAAGGCATCCACATAAACCATCTCAGGGGACTTAAGACTATTTTGGCATCATTACCAAAATAAATCAAAAGAATTATTTTTTTTATCCTATCATATGGCACTTTTTATGAATTCATGCTTTGCAAAGGAGCAAATTGAATCTTAGGGAATGTTTGGTATTCACGGCAGCAGTGGCTGCTTTGGGTGGTCAAGTGGCACAGATAAGGCTGGAGAGATGTTGAGATCGTATGTGTGTTTTAATGGATTCAAATATACTAGGAGGAATGAGTGTTGTATTAACCTGTATAATATGTACACATATTTATATATATTTTATATATTATATATTTGTATATATTTCATATCTATTTTATATACTATATAAATATATGTATATATATTATACAGGTTATATGTATATATTATGTGTAGATGTTATATACACATTAAATGTGTATATATTAATATATACACATGTATATATGTTTATATATTGTTATATATGTTAATATCTATGTCAATATATACATATTAAACATTACTGTTTTTAATTTTAAAATATTTCAAACAAACTGGAAAGGATAAGAAATAATATAATGCCTTCCAGCTTCATCAGATCTTAATGTTTTGTCATATTTGCTTCAGGTCTTAAAGCATTTTGGAAACAGTTGAAGGTCCCCTTTTCTGCTCTCCTGATCCTGTGCTTCTATTGGAGTGCATATCACTTGATGACTTCTAAGACAAATGCTAAATTCTTGTCAGATTACTCAGTGAGTAGTAGAGTGGTAGTTTCCTTTAGGGAAATGAAATTTATGTACCTCCCATTTTCAGATTGCACTTGCTGCAGCCTCCACAACGAAGGAGCCGTGCTTCCAAAGAGGTTTAGTGAACATGATATGGGGTCATTGAGCAAAATGAGAAGAGTATGTATTTTAAAAAGTAAATTTGATTGTTTGTGGGTATTCGTGGTCTGAGTTGTTGTTTAGCTTAAACAACATTTCAGAGCCACTAAGTAGTTTGTTCAGGTTACTGTTAATCTGCTCAAATGCCCGAAAAGTCACTAAAACTGATATTTTTTCAAGAAGATTTTGTGCTGTAGTTTCCAAGGGTGTTCTTCTCAAGTTACACTGACTTGGCTGGTTTCAGTAATTTTCCTTGAACATTGCCTCCAAGTTATGGGATTCTGAATACCTCTCTTTTACTTTTTTAATTCTTTTTTGCATAAATATAAAATAAAAAGGCTGGTTTTTTTTTAGTGTTACTTAAAGGCTGTCTGATGTAATTGTATGGCATATTTTTCTTTGTTGTTCGTCTGTTCAACTCTGCAGTTATATTAAACTTTATCATGTTTTACAATCATAGTTTAGTTTTGATAGGTTCCAGAAAACAGAAACATACCTGTCCTGAAATGTAGCTTTTTTTATGTGTGCTCTAAAACATTTTTCTTTACATAACTTTCCTCAGTTAGTGTTCCCATTTATCCCAATATTTTTAGCAAAAGTTATATTTAATTAAGGTAGATAGGCATAACTAAAAATATAAAATGTTAAATGAATGCTAAGAAAAAAATTAACTTTTGGTAAGTTATGTATCATAATTAAGGAAAAACCAGAAAAATAGAAATAAAAAAATTTACCAGTAATCTTATCACTCATAAATATCATAAGATTTGTTTTACTTGTGTATTTTTCCAGTTTTTTCTGAAAAAATATAAAATAAACATTTTAACAGTTTGTTGTTAATAACATGCATTTTTATGTAGCATTGTCGACAGTAAACTAATAATTTATAAATTATCCCTAAATTACAATTATTGTAAATACTATAAGGTGGAGGCTGCATAATACAATGGTAGAAACCTAGGCTTTGTATCAAGCGACTTAGGGTGGAATCCCTGCTTGTCCTGTTACTAAGTTAACTGTATGACATTGGCCAAGTTACTTAACTGTTAGGAGTCTTTTCTCAAATGAAAAACAAATATGGCTAATAATTACCTTGCAAGAGTATTATAGGAATTAGATGAAATAATGAGTCTCATTCATTCATGTAGTGCTGGGAACACACTGAAAATTAACTTATAATTGAGAAGCAATGTATTAATGGCATTGTATAAAAAAGGCAAGGATTTGGAATAGGATTGTCTTGGGTTTAAATAACAGCGGCGCCACTTCTTAATTTATCTTGGGTAAGTTTTTTTTTTTTTTTTTTTTTTTTAAGACAAAGTTTCTCTCTTGTCTCCCAGGCTGGAGTGCAGTGGCGTGATCCCAGCTCACTGTAACCTCCGCCTCCTGGGTTCAAGTGATTCTCTTGTCTCAGCCTCTCGAGTAGGTAGGATTACAGGCATGCGCCATCACACCTGGACAATTTTTGTATTTTTAGTAGAGACGGGGTTTCACCATATTGGCCGGGCTGGTCTTGAACTCTTGGCCTCATGTGATCTGCCTGCCTTGGCCTCTCAAAGTGCTGGGATTACAGGCATGAGCCACCGTGTCTGGCCTTGGGTAGGATTTAAAATTTCACAGATTATTATACTCCTTCCTAAAATAGAGATAATGCCGGTGTCCTGGGATTGTCATATTGATTGTATGAGGTAAAGAATATGTGCCTGGCATATTGGAGATGCCATCATTATTATTTATAAGGGAAATTACTTAATTGGAAGACAATTAGATATTTTGATATTTAAATTAATGTCAAGGAAGAAGCTTCTAGATGTCCTAGATTTTATTTTTACTATTATAATAGTATTTATGGTTATTGAGGACTGTGTGAACAATTTGATAACTGCCGCCGTCCCCCTCTCCCTCTGCATTTGGAATAGGTAGCCATCTTTAAAATAACATGTAAAGAGGCGTGTTTTTGAGAGACCGTCACATGAATAATGAAAAGCTTCTGAATATAATTATATATATTGAAATATGTGCCCCTGTAAATGCCACTTATATGTACATTGTACATATGTACATTGTACATTGATCATCTGTCTCCATTCTTCTTAAACTGGGTGTCTTTCATAGCAGTGCCAGAAAGACTTTTCATGTACTTCTCTGCCTCAATTTAATATTTTCTTTGTGATTTTAAGTTTTAGAAGTACCAATTCATATTCCTTCTTTTTGCTAACACAGTGTACCGATTAGTTATTTAGATATATGTATAATGAGTTTGAAAAATGTTATGTAAAAAGAATCTTGACAGGGCCTGGTGGCTCACGCCTATAATCCCAGCACTTTGGGAGGCCAAGGTGAGTGGATCACTAGGTCAGGAGTTCAAGACCAACCTGGCTAAGATGGTGAAACCTTATCCCAACTGAAAATACAAAAAAATTAGCCAGGCGTGGTGGCAGGCGCCTGTAATCCCAGCAACGCAGGAGGCTGAGGCAGGAGAATCGCCTGAACACAGGAGCAGAGGTTGCAGTGAGCCAAGATCACACTACTGCACTCCAGCCTGGGCGACAGGCTGACACTCCGTCTCCAAAAAAAAAAAAAGAATCTTAATCATACTCTTTCCACATTCTGCTTTTTTAAAATGGCTGTCCTTTTTTGTCAGTTTATACTTCAGTGTTAGATCATAGAAGCAGTACCCTTCAAAATTAAATTCTGAGTAATTTTATTATGAAGTTATAGAAAATGAGCTTGTGGATGGGTGAGCTCAAGCCAGCTGTGCAGCTTGTCCAAGTTGATGGTCTGGTTTGTAGTCTAGTTGCCAGTCCCAGTCCTCTGCTCACACTTCAGTATGATCACTGTATTTCCTCCTGTAGGCCACCTGGTGCCTTGCCTCTGAAACTACTCTTTTGTATCTATAATAGGATGAAGCTTACTTTCCCTTGACTACACACACACACACCCCCACTCACCCACCCACCCACCCACCTACCCACCTCACAGTGAAGAGACTGTTTTGGTTTCAGTTAAAGTCAGTAAATTAATCCTTAAAATTTATAGATTCATGACTTTTGCCAGAAAGCTAGAAATTCTGTTTTGAAGGTTGGTGCTCAGGGGTATAACTATAGTCAACTTTTTCTAAATTTGCATTGGATTAGCTTGCTTAAAAATAACTTTGGTAACCAAAAAGCATTCTTTTAGTATTTTAGGATCAAGATCAGGTAAAGGCAACTCACCTTTTATGGCTTCTACCTATAATCCCAGCACTTTGGGAGGCCGAGGTGGGCAGATCATCTGAGGTCATGAGCTGGAGACCAACCTGGCCAACATGGTGAAACCCCGTCTCTACTAAAAATACAAAAATTAGTTGGACTTGATGGCAGGCGCCTGTAATCTCAGCTACTCAGGAGGCTGAGGAGAATTGCTTGAACCCGGGAGGTGGAGGTTGCAGTGATAAGAGATTGCACCACTGCACTGCACTCCATCCTGGGCTACAGAGCCTAGGGTTCTGGGGGAAGAACCATTTTTCCCCTTCAAGTTTATTAAAAAACAAAGTGTTTTCTAATTTCGCTTAAGTTATAAATTTTTATTGTAAGTTTCCATAGTAGGACCAGCCTCACAGTAGGCGTATATTAACTATTAACTTGTTACAGGTCTTGAATTACGTTCAGCATTGCAAGGGCTTCCATTTAAATTCTGTTATTTGATCCTAACAATAATTTTGTGAGTTAGGTAGGAAAGGACTTCATTTTACAAAGAACTTAGTAGAATTCCTTGGGTGCCATTAAATGATGATTTGGGGGTTTGAATTTAGGACATCTAGCTCCAATTCCATACTTGTGCAGTGTCATGCTGCTTTCCCATGCCAATCTGCAAATGTTTTGATTCTTGGTATTGTAATAATTGTTCATTTATTCAACAGAGTTTTTAATGAATGCATAATTTTAAGCTCTAGGCATTTAAGGATGAATAAAAAGACAAGGTTTCCACCTTGAGGAAGACTTAGTAAATAAATAAACAAGTACCAAAAATAATTATTGTGCCTGTGGTAACAATGATTGGTACATAGCAGGTGCTCAGTAAATGCTTATTGCACAAATGAATGAGTGAGCAAAGTGGTAAAAAGGTAATAAGTGAGGGTAGCTGCTTAAGTAGATAGACTGACCCGGAAAGGTCCTTCTGAGGAACTGACACCTAAGCTAGGCAAAGAGCATTTTTGACAAAAGGACCAGTGCAGGCCAAGTACATGAGGCATGAAAGAACTTAGCTCATTGGAAGGCATCAAAGATGGCCAGTGGAGCTAGAGTGAGTATGCTGGGGAGACAGAGGTTCCAGATGAAATTGAAGAGAAAGAACTAATCATGTAGATCCTTATAGACATAGCAAGAAACTTGGTGCTTACTCTAATGTTGGGGGACAGTTCTCCACTTGTCTCTTGTGTTTCTACATTGACTGTCTGCCTTCTGGATGATCTTTTCAAGGATGATTTGTATCATGAATGGCCTTGGAAGAGAAAGAGAATGTCCCTTTTGGGGTAAAGGCCAGGCAAGGTTACTGTCCATTACAAAAGATGTCAATTCACTAAGCTTGGAGTTACTCTTCTGTGACACAACCTGCTGTTGTGCTGATGTCATCTTGTTCTCTTTGTGTCACCTGGTGGGAATTGAGGCTTAAGGGACTAGCACAAAAAAATACTGATAGTTTGGCCACTGCTACTGCCTTAATGATGTCCTTTGTCTCTGACCCTGGAGTCTCATGTCTTCTGCAGGCATCCATGTAGCTGTTTGGCAGGCTAACTTGTTAGCTCACATGTAGGGCAGAATTTTTACATTCTTCACATTTCTTGACAGCTGAGGCCATGGGAAGACGTTAGAGGCTTTTAAGTGGGGGAATAATAAGATGTAGTTTACTAACCTTTTAACAAGTCAGTCTGACTACTCTCTGGAAAATAATCATGGGTAGAATGAAGATTAATAAGGAATCGGGGATAGCTGTCTAGTCGTGAGCTAATAGTGACTTCAACCATTGTGAAGACAGTGGAGATGGAGAGAAGGAGTCGAGATGGTCTTTGGGAGGTAGAATTTATAGGTCTTGACAGAATGGATGTGGGATGTGAAAGAAGAATGTAAATGAATTGTAGGTTTTTGGCTTGAGCAGCTGGGAAGGTGAACTTCTGCTGAGATGGAGAAGCCTCAAAAATGAAGATAACTAACCTATAAAAATTTCTAAAATGCTGTATACATATATTGCAAGGGATATAATGATTATATGGGTGCCACTGACATCTTGTCATCACTTCTTTGGCCTTTTTTCAGTCATTTCATTTGCTTGTCTCTGTCTATGCAGAAATTTTATGTTTAGAATTTCAGGGAAAGGAAGAATAAGAATAATTTTTACGACTTGGGGTCGAAGAACCATTGGGATGTGCTTTTCTGGGAAGAACACCTTTCTTGTGTCTTCATGTGTTGTCAAATCGATATTTAAGTTAAGAAATACAATTCTTGTAGTCCCTTGATAAGAGGGTTGCCTCAATAACGGTAAATTAGATTACCTTGGGGGGGATTTATTTTTTAATAAGCCATATTGATTTTTACCCAAAATTCATTATCTAGGAGTTTACAAAGAAATTCTTCAATATGTCTCAGGATTTTCCCTTTTTTGAAGTAATAATTTTTTCTTTTCTAAATTTTAAGTTTGTTTTAAAGCTGAGCTATTCTCCTTAAATTTTCAAGGATAATTGTTAGTTATGTTGGGACAACTTGAGCTTAATGCAGTAGGATGAACAAAACAAGTGCCTGTGGATGAATTTATTCAGCATTCTTCATTGAGATATTCTATGGGATAACTTCTTGTCTTTCTAATGCCAGATGCCAGATTCATTAGCACCTGATCACTTTTCATAAAGAAAGTAACTAAAGTAGCTGGGCGCAGTGACTCACGCCTGTAATCCCAGCACTTTGAGAGGCCACGGCAGGCAGATCACCTGAGGTCAGGAGTTCAAGATCAGCCTGGCCAAAATGGAGAAATCCCGCCTTTACTAAAAATAAAAAAATTGGCTGGTTGGTGGAGCGTGCCTGTAATCCCAGCTATGCGGGAGGCTGAGGCAGGAGAATCGCTCAAATCCAGGAGGTGGAAGAAAGTAACTAAAAAACTTTTAATAAAAAATACTCTTCACCTTGTCTGGTTGTCTGTTAAATGCTTTCCCTTTTTATCTAGTGAGATTTTTGATTGTGCTTCTCACCTGCTTATTGTATTTAGAGGATGACTTTACATGCCTTGGCTTTGATATACTGTAAACAGTTTTAGGCTGCAACATAAAGTTTGCATGAGTTTTGAATTCCTTCCTTCCTTCCTTCCTTCCTTCCTTCCTTCCTTCCTTCCTTCCTTCCTTCCTTCCTTCCTTCCTTCCTTCCTTCCTTCCTTCATTCCTTCCTCCCTCCCTCCCTACCTCCCTCCCTCCCTACTTCTGTCTGCGTCCCTTCCTGTCTTTCTTTTCTTCTTTTCTTTTTTCTCTCTTCTCTTCTCTCTTATCTTCTCGTCTCGTCTCGTCTCGTCGTCCTCTCTTTCTCTTCTTCTTCCTTTCTCTCGTCTTTCTTCTTTTGTTTCCTCCCTCCCTCCGAAACTCCCACTCCCTCCCGCCCTCCTTCCTTCCTTCCTTCCTGAATTCCTTCCTTCCTTCTTCTTCCTTCATTCCTCCCCTCCCTCCCTTCCTCCTCCTCCTCACCTTCCCTCCCTCTTTCTTTTCTTCTTCTTTCTTCTTTCTTTCTTTCCTTCTTCTCTTCTTTCTTTCTTTCTTCTTTCTTTCTTTTTCTTTCTTTCTTTCTTTCTTTCTTTCTTTCTTTCTTTCTTCTTTCTTCTTTTCTTTCTTTCTTTCTTTTCTTTTCTTTTCTCTCTCTCTCTCTCTCTCTCTCTCTCTCTCTCTCTCTCTCTCTCTCTCTTCTTTCTTTCTTCTTTCTTTCTTTCTTTCTTTCTTTCTTTCTTTCTTTCCCTCTCCTCTCCCCTCCTCTTACCTCCCCTCCTCTTTTCTCTTTTCTTTTTTCTTTTCTTTTCTTTTCTTTCTTTCTTGACAGGGTCTCACTTTGTTGCCCAGTTTGGAGTGCAGTGGCATGATCACAGCTCATTGAAGCCTGGAACTCCTGGGCCCCAATGATCCTCCCACCTCAGCCTCCCAATTAGCTGGGACTACAGACATGTGCCACCACGCCTGCCTAATTTATGTTTTTTGTGGAGACAAGGTTTTGCCATGTTGTCTAGGCCGGTGAATTATTTTTATGCCATTTTGTATGTCCTTTTATTTCTTTTATTCTGTAGCATTTTCTTTGGTGTGTGGCCTTGTTTCTAGACTTTTTCTTTTTTAGAAAGAAAAGGTTGACAGCAGGGGGAGATGGAACTTAGCAGGATTTTTTGTTTTGTTTTCTGTAGGCGAGGCTAGGCTTAAAATTATCTTGGATTCAGTTATATTCCACCAACGATGGAAAATCAACAATGGAAAGGCTTGATTCCCTTTTAAATATTGTCTTAGAAAGGATGAATTAAGGTCACAAAATCATCAGTGCTGATCATGAGATTTTTCCAGGTGATGTGAGTTGTTATGACTTTGATGGGTTCTGGAGATACCGCTACCAGAAATGCAGTTAGAATGCAGTTATTTCTGATGTTTTGGGAAGACAATAACATATAACATTTTTTTTTTGCTTCTGTTATCTTTTTATGTAGTTCTATCTTTTTAGTTTTTAGAAAACAGTTTTAAAACATCCTCAGATAGTAGAGTGGTATTTAAGCTTCCCAAGTGTCTGGTCTTTGCTACAGAGAAGCATTGTTCTGCCTTCGTATTCCTGTATATGAATTCTTCAGAAAGACTCAAAATTTTGTCACTAAGTTCATGTTTCATGCTGAGGGCTAAGCAGTTTATAGTTTTACCATATTTAGACTATGTTTAGAATTTTATGGATGGTTTGCTGGTCTTCTCTCTCCTGTCCCCCAATTTCAGAATAAAAGAAAACAAAAACAACTAGTAAAAAGATTTTCCCAGGGCCTTTACTTAGTAACTGAGTTGGGACCGACTTGGTAGCCTATGGAATGTGATGGGGACTCTCGCTCGAGGATTGTTCATATTGCTCTTGCAGTGCCAAGCAGGGCCCAGGTTTGTGCCTCCACCCCCTTTCCCCTTTCCTTGCTTTCAGGAAGATGTTCCCCCCCTCCCCGGTTTTGGAACTGCACTTTCCCTTACTCTAAAACCCTCTGAGAAATGGTTTAGAAGTACAGTGGGAATCTCTCCCTTAGAAGCCACCAGTTGGTTCAGAATCATAGCTGCGTTTCTCCTGCCTGTCTTTTCTCTGTGTTGAGGAAGGGAGCGAGAAGGAAGAGGCTGGAGTCAGACAGCTGTGGGCTTGCATCTGAGCACTTGCTTATTAGTTGTGTGACCACAGGCAATGGGCTTAACCTTTTCAGGCCTCAAATATCTGATGTAAAATCGGGACCCTCCTAAAGACGTCCTCATGGTTTGGCGAGGCTCAAATCTTGTATGTCGAGGAACTCGTGCTTAGCACTTGCAGGTTTTACTTTGAAGCTACTGTGTGTTCCCCTGTGATCCCCTCCTCTTCTTTCCCTCTGGAAATAACACTGTCCTGAACTGCAGGTTCAACATTCTCTTGCTTTTTAAAGTGAGTGTATCTATAAGTAATATATTCTTAGTTTTGCCCATTTGGGCTCTGTAAAAATGTTATCTTCTTACATGTAGTCTGTAAATAAGGGTGCCTCATCAGAACCAGGTGAATGTAGAACTCTTGGCTCTCCACTTGGCCGTTGATGATAGGATGTGGGTGTGGGGTTGAATATTTTTTTCCGTGGTGTGGCTAGAGTAGAGTGGTTTTTGTCTCAAACTTTTTGTTTTGCCAAACCACCCCGTTATGGGTCCTTTGGTTAGAGAGACGGGCTGTTTCTGATACAGGATCACAAGTAGGGAAGGCATTATATGACATGTGGTGTGAGGGAGAAATCCAATAAATAAACATTGACGTTAGTGGGAGCCAGATTTACTACTCTTATAGGAAAGGGAAAGTTGAAAACTAGGTTTCACCTTTAGTAAAGAATTGGGTCCTTCTGGAGAAAGGACCTCTTAATAAAAGGATTAGGCTAATTGGAGAAGTCAAATCTAGGCTGTAAAGTAGATGACAACATAACAGCAGTGTTAATTTCTGGTTTTTGATGGTCACCATTATTGTT